>NC_090923.1:1192558064-1193183064 GCF_040938575.1 Ambystoma mexicanum | reverse complement strand
GCCATCTCTCCCAACCCACATTCTGGACCTGCCAACCACGCCCTCTGGCAGTGCGCATGGGCAACGTGCACGAGAGCTTTAGATGTCAGGCAATTGCGCACATCCTTTGAGCAGGCCCGAATTATCAGATCATGGCGCGGTGAGCCCAATGTGTCAGGCCTCTCTTGGACTTTTCCATGTGTGTCAAGATAAGTTCAAAGTTGTCGAAGAAAGGTAGTTGCTTCTGTACACAAAGCCTATCCAGAGTGCAGAGAGCAGCACTGAACTGGACAGCTGCGGCAGGCCCTGACTTAGGTACTTTTAATTTAATATGTTTGGACATATATTCGGCCCACGTACTGTGTGCAATAAGGCCGGCCCACTCATGGGGGAATACATTTCAGCTCCTGCCGAAAGCCTGAGGGCCCAATCCATCGCTGCTTACCAGCAGGGTGTGGTCCCAGGTAGGGTGACCAGATTTTGAAAATAAAAGGGCGGGGCAGGTCAGGGTTTGACCTTTGGTTTGCAACGTTCAATGGATCTTTTTTTTTATTGTGGCCAGACTAGACATTGGCTGGAAAAATACAATGATGGCACGAGATTCGCCCCTGACATAAATATAATCAACAGTATATTCATGAATAGAAATCTTTGATATACATGTGCATGCAAATTAGACAAGATACTATTTGGCACGCATCTTTTTAGAACATGTTTATTGTGCTTATCTGTGAATCATTTACACTAAAACACACAATGACAAATATAGGTTAAGCATATTTTAATTGGCAATAAAACGTGAACTGTGTAGGGCTCCACATTAATAGTACAGGAAGTTAATCCATCTATGACAGGGGACCATTTAATGTTATTTTTTAATTACTGTATCTTTTCTCTAATTAATACATTTATTTGTAGGTCATAGTAACTGTGCAGTAACTGTGCAAAACAGAAATGCAGTACTTCGAGCAAGCCCATTCATGTATCTTAAACTCAACACAGTGTGTAGTTGCCAGTGATCAGTCGGCTGCAGCCACTTCGAATGGATCCAAACATTGACAAACACAACAGATATGGCTTTTGTGTAGGCATGGGGTAGCCATTTGTCAGGCACTGTCATAATGGTAGCACCTGACCGTAAGATGTAACAGCTGGAACATGGTGTGATTATCTAGGCATATGAGTGTCTGGCATGTGCCTTTCTAATACCTATGCACAAGCCAAAACTCTTGACTTTGTCAATGTTTGCTTAGGGCGGACCTCAGTGCAAGCAACATATATATATGTCAAGTGGTTGATGGCACACTTGTTTAAGACATCATTTATTAAACCTGTAGCACTGTTGCAGCTGCAAGTAAGCCAAACTATCAGCAGACTACTTAGAAATAACTACAGACCAAAGTTTGATGTTACTATGTGAAAACGCTAGTTCAAAGACACCCCAGGAGGATGTGTTTTGGACTGAGGAGCAAGACAGTACTGTGTGGGAATGGCCATGGGGACCAGAATGGCTGTGCGCAGTTTGTGGCGGCCATGAGGACCAAAATGGCTTTGCATAGTGAATGGGTTAGTAAATACCTAAACCCGATCCTCAAATTGTGTGTCCCTCCTCACAAGTCCTCTCCTTCCTAGCTTTACTCGAGTGCAATACTTTCGGCTTATAAGCACCACCTAATAGCCCAGACTAAAAATGGACTGAAGTAAACCTGCGGTACAAGCAATGCTTGGTGGTTAGGTGTCCCTCTTCTGGTCCTCGCGCCTCTGTTCCTTAGCTGCTCTGGTGAGACACTCTGGTGAGCCACTCACCTCTGGTCCTCGGCTCTAATGAGAACTGCTCCTTTGGTCCACCACCTGACTGGTCCTTGACTCCCGGGTGAGTCACTATTCAAAACAAACTGAACCTAAAGGTTTCAGTTTTCTGTGTGCTTTCTCTGTTTGAGGTGCACTTTGAAAGCCTCAAATTCCCCCTCTTGCATGGTGTGCCAATGCAATCAAGTTTTCCATTGATTTGAGAAAGATTTGATAGCAATAGCTTCTTCAAAATCACTCTACCTCCACTCTAGATGAAAATAAATTGTGGCACACAACCTGTGCACCGAAAAACACAGGTTACAAAACAGAGTATACATCATCTGGACTCACGCATATGCACTAGATTTCGCTAAACACCAGACTAACCCATCGCAGATCCACCAACACAACTCCCAACGCTCTTTAAGCACCTCTCTGACAGACCCACAGACAACCAAACAAACAAGTATCTTAGTAACTCTGAGAGCACATTAACTATTGCACAAGACAGCTCACAAAACATCTAAAACGTACACCCAATAGAGCCGCATCTTCAGATCTGCACACATCAACATTGTGACAAAGCAATCTTGCCCTGGTCCCCACTTCTGCATTAGTTGCCTACCCACTGCTTGCACATCCTGAAGCACCTAGAAAGTGAGAAAATGGCAGCCGGTGTGCTGTTAAAGATGAAATAAAATAGCATAACAGGACATAGCAAAGAGTTTCACTCATTCCCTTTGGGGCTTTTACTCTGCATGGAACACACTACCCCTGTGACTGACAGCAACAGGAGAGAACATTAATTTACATTTAGTGTACCAAAGATGCTAGTGCTACGGACTGACTGGCTGCTGAAACTATTTATTTGCCTGTCAAATCAAATGAGATAGGACTGCGGAAGGGCCAGTGCCCCAGGAGTGAAATTCTAGGTGACCGTTTTGGGGTACACTAACAGAGCAGCCATGAGCACACTCTATTTTCTTCCTACTTATTAAATCTGTCCTATTGCAGGAGTCTTGTTTTTTTTTCTCCAAATAGTGTGATTAACTTCATACTATTTGAAATAAGGACTCCGATGTTTGCAGTTAAGTAAGAGTGGGATTAAATAATTGACCAGGATCAGGCACTTTGGCTAACCAGTGAAGCAGGGATGTTACCCCACTCTGCAAATTTGACCACATACATTCCAAGCTTTACTTGGTACGCATTTTGAAGTTTTGGATTTCAAGGCCTGCAAAAGCACTGTTTTGCAGTTTACTTACAAAACATACAAATTGCATACTAAGAGACACCCCAACCTGTAAATCCTTATAGCAACACGTTAAACCAAAAGAATATCACTGTGGCTTGAATTTTCACATCCTGAAGGGTATACTAGAAGTCCGAGAATGCAAAAATGAAAGAATCCCTTTAACCCCACTGTACTTTCAGTGATTTAAGACTCACCATGAAAGAAGTTGTGTAATAAACTCCAATAGATATGGAGATTCTTCATTACAAACCTCCAGTTCGTGGTTATTCATGATGTTGAGAATATTTGATTAGTGACTTAAGGCAACTTTATTTTTTTGCATGTCAGGCTAGTGGACATCATAGATATAAACACATCTTTGAAAGGGTGCTTTGTGTTACTCCCTTTAACTATCAGAGAGTTGCAAGGTAACTGGTGCTCTGTGAGCTCTTTCAGTAGTAAATGGTCCATCATGTATGTGAAAGCCTCTGTTGCTGATAGTAGAAACATGTATGCAGGGTCGTTAAGGTACTCATGCTGAATTGCCACGGACGGACGCTATAGGTCTTAGGAAGCTGGAAGTGCTTCAAAGTCCAGGCCGAGCTGATTTTATATTTGGCTCGGGAGAAAGAAAAAATGCCCAAGACCCTTCTCTTGAGCCTTTGAACTAATGGTACGCTCTGTAAAATCAAACGATCTAGTGGGACACCATACCAATGATTTATACTCCACTTCCATCTCTGAGCACCAGAGCTATCACACAGAAGACGAGCACATGCAGCAGTGCAAGCGGAATCACACAAAACAGGTGAAACATGTGCAACAGTAGTGCAGGCTTCATCACACAGAAGAGTGCTGTCATAGGTAAAAGCAGTTCCAGCTTCATCACACAGAAGAGGGCTGTCATAGGTAAAAACAGTCCCAGCTTCATCACACAGAAGAGGGCTGTCATAGGTAAAAGCAGTTCCAGCTTCATCACACAGAAGAGGGCTGTCATAGGTAAAAGCAGTTCCAGCTTCATCACACAGAAGAGGGCTGTCATAGGTAAAAGCAGTTCCAGCTTCATCACACAGAAGAGGGATATCATAGGTAAAACAGTTCTAGCTTCATCACACAGAAGAGGGCTGTCATAGGTAAAAGCAGTTCCAGCTTCATCACACAGAAGAGGGCTGTCATAGGTAAAAGCAGTTCCAGCTTCATCACACAGAAGAGGGCTGTCATAGGTAAAAGCAGTTCCAGCTTCATCACACAGAAGAGGGATATCATAGGTAAAGCAGTTCTAGCTTCATCACACAGAAGAGGGCTGTCATAGGTAAAAGCAGTTCCAGCTTCATCACACAGAAGAGGGCTGTCATCGGGAGTGGTGGTGCAAGGGTGCGCGCAGACAGTCCCTGAAGCCTTGTAATGCTGGCTGTCAACACCTGGATGTCTCGTGGCACTTGGTATGACATGATGCTTGAGCGTGACTTTAACAGATGGGGCGAGGCAAAGGCAAATCCAATATGCAGTCCGAGGTTCGATTCCGAGTGTTCATGAAAGGCGAACAAAGCAAAAGGAAGATCCAAAGGCAGTCCAAAGTTCGTAATCCAAAGGTCAGTATTCCGTGTATCCGTGCCGACAAGTAGTGGTGCCAAAGGTTGAATGAGGAAGTAGTCCGTGATCCGTGAGCCGAGGTCGAGTACCGTGAAACTTGAATCCTGAGACGAGACGCTGAACAGTGTTACGGGAAACAGCTGTGAAGCAACAAGTCATTCGAATAATCCGGCTTTATCTGTGGCTGCCGATCACGTGAGCGGATGACAACTCACGTGATCGGGAAAGCGTCCCGTAACCAGGAAGCGAACGCAGTCAGCGGCGTCTGCCTGCTCGCTCCTCCAAGGAAGCTGCCAATGGAAGCGAGGAACGTAGTGAAGGCGGGCGCCACCCCGGCCTTGCAACAAGGACCACCCACGCTTCCATCGCACCACAGGTAACCTAGAACCCTGAACTAATTGTGACCTTGGAAGCTTAGCGCTATTACTGGTCGAGGAGGTATCGTGAGTGTGAGAGGTGATTCTACTCCTGGTATTGGGTTGTCTGACCTGTATGGAATTCCTCTCGTGCATGACAGAGCCCCCACCTAATGGCCCACGACCACGGGGGCAAGAGGGATGTGACAAGTGAAAACGGGAGACACGGCGCGGGGCATGGACATCAGCCTCAGGAGCCCAACATTTCTCCTCCGGGCCATAACCCACCCAATCCACCAGGTACTGGAGACCACCCCTGACCACACGAGAACCCAAAATGTCAGCCACCTCAAACTCCTCAGAACCACCCACAGAAACAGCACCAGGAGAACCCCTAAGACGGGTAGGAGCAGGACATGGCTTCAAGAGGGAATTATGAAAAACGGGGTGTATGTGCCAAGAGATGGGGACTGCCAGGCGGAAAGCCACCGCGTTGATCACCTTGCTGACCCTATAGGGACCCACGAAGCGTGGCAGCAATTTCCGACCCCCAGGCAATCGGAGATGTCGAGACGAAAGCCAAACCCTATCACCCACAGAGTAGGAAGGGCCCTCCACCCTCCGAGTGTCTGCCGCAGACTTAGCAGGCACCTGAGCCTCTGGAAGATGCGCAAGCGTCTGAGCAAGGATGGCCGATAAGTCACGAGCACAAGGCACAGCAACGGGATTGGCAGAACAGGAATAGTCGGGATGGGGAGAGTACGGGTGTACTGACCGTACAGGATGTAAAAAGGAGAGGAGCCAGTAGATGAGTGTGGAGCATTGTTATATGCGAACTCCGCTAGGTGTAAGACATTGTACCATGATTATTGATGTTGCAAAATGGGCAGCGTAAATATTGTTCCGTGGACTGATTCACCCTCTCGGTTTGGCCATCCATCTCCGGATGATATGCAGACGAAAATCGGGAAACAATCCCCAGGAGACCGGTAAGTGCCCGCCAGAACCGAGAGGTGAACTGGGGCCCTCTGTCCGAGATGATCACAGTGGGCAACCCAAAAAGACAAAAGACAGACTTGAAAAAAAAGAGATTAGCCAATACGGGAGCCGAGGGAATGCCAGAACAGGGAACAAAGTGAGCCAATTTGGAGACTGGATCCACCACTACCCATATCGTATCGAACCCCTTGATTCGAGGAAGGTCTTTTACAAAGTCCATTGTAATCATGTGCCAAGGTCTAGGGGTTACAGGCAATGGGCGTAACAACCCGACCGGGCGACCGCGGCGATGCTTACACTGGGCGCAGATTGCACACGTGTTAACATAACATTCCACATCCCGTTTCATGGACGGCCACCAACACCATCGCTTAAGGAGTGCCAGCGTCCATTTCTGGCCAGGGTGACCATTAATGGCGCCGTCGTGGGACCACTCCAGAGCGAGGTTGCGGGTGTCCGTTGTGGGCAACAGTAGTTTGTGCTGAATAAAGGGCAAGCCCTCATGAATCACTGGATCCCATTCAGAGACTTGCTCGGGGTGTTGTGATACCCACGTGCGGATGGAGGAAAGAAGGGAAAATGGTGGTGTACAGAGACATATGACATGTTGCTCTAACAAGGTGTCAGGGAACACGGGTAAGGAAGCCCCCCCAGGAGAACGAGAGAGAGCATCCACCTTCCCGTGGGACAAGCCCGATCGATGTCTGATCTGGAAGTCATAGGCCGTAAAGAATAAATGCCACCACACCTGACGACTATTGAGGCACTTGAGCGAAGCCAAGTCCTGGAGGTTCCTATGATCTGTGAACACCGTGACTTGATGTTTTGCCCCCAATATATCATGCCGCCAGACTTGAAAGGCGTCCTTGATGGCCAACAGTTCTTCCTCGGTCACAGTGTAGTGGCTTTCCGCAGGGGAGAATTTCCGAGAATGAAAAGCCACCGGATGGAGTTGAACAGAAGAAGGACAATGTTGGGACAACACAGCGCCCAAGGCAAACGAAGATGCATCTGCCTCCACAATGAAAGGGAGTTCCGGGTCTGGATGCTTCAGAACGGGGGACAGTAGTAAATGCTGATTCCAATGCATCAAAAGCTGCTTGATGGTCCGCCAACCACAATAAAGGTACACTAGGACTAGTCAAGGCTGTAAGTGGTGCTACAAGAGTAGAAAAATCCTGAATAAACCATTGATAGAAGTTCGAGAATCCCAGGAATGACTGTAGAGCCTTAAGGGTCCTGGGTCTTGGCCACTCTAACACAGCTCGAACTTTGGACTGGTTCATGGCTAGGCCCCCTGGAGTTATAAAGAACCCTAGAAATTCCACGTTGTCAGTATGGAATTGACACTTCTCGGGCTTAGCAAAAAGAGAGAAACGGCGAAGGCGGGACAATACCTCGCGAACATGTGTCACATGCTCCTTCATATAATGAGAAAAAATGAGAATGTCGTCGAGGTAAACTGCGACACAGACATCTAGCAGGTCATTAAAAACCTCATTCATAAAGCGCTGGAATGTGGCTGGGGCGTTGCACAGCCCAAATGGCATGACCACATATTCAAACAGGCCGTATCGTGTACAGAAGGCCGTTTTCAATTCGTCCCCGGGGCGAATCCTGATCAAATTATATGCACCCCGTAGATCAAGCTTGGTAAATACCGTAGCATGGCTTAGACGATCCAATAACGGAGTGATCAATGGTATCGGGTACCGATTCTTTATGGTGATGGAGTTTAAGCGGCGGTAGTCCACAAAAGGGCGCAAGTCGCCTTCTTTTTTGGGAACAAAGAAAATGGGACTCGCCGCTGGGGAAGTGGAAGGGGCGAATGTGATCGATCTTCAGGGCCTTCTGAATATATTCCTTTAGAGCATTCTCTTCTGAGGGGGACAAAGAGTAGATACGACCTGAGGGAATAACGGAATCGGGGACTAAATCAATAGGACAGTCATAGGGCCGATGTGGGGGAAGAACTTTGGAAGATCCCTGGTCAAAAAATGACTGAAAGTCCTGGTATTCAACAGGAACACCAGTTGCAACTGCCCCCACTAAGTGTGAATCGCTGGGAGATGGGACGTCATCACTCAAGGTCAGTTGAGCGATGGCCCCCAAAGCCAGCGGTGGAGATTCAATCCCCTCAGGTGCGGTGAGGCAATAATTCTGACACAACTCTGACTCAAAATGGTCTTGCCCTTTCTTCCAGTTAATCAAAGGGTTGTATTCTTTCAGTCATGGAATGCCTAATATCAAACCAAACTGTGGCATTGCAATTAGATCAAACGTGATTGTTTCCTGGTGGACGTTGTGTATGTGTAAAGTGAGTGGAGCCGTCTGTTGCCTGATTGGGCCAGAAATCAGTGCAGTGCCATCTACTGCCTTTATGGGTTCAGGATGATGTTTGTTGACCAGGCCAAGATTCAGAGACTCGGCTAACTTGATATCCACATAATTGTCTGTGGCACCTGAATCTATTATGATGGATACTGAGTGGACAATGCCCGGTGTGGTTGTTAATGTAGCCTGTACAACCACTGGTCTGACACGACTAAAGGCAGGTACTGTTTCCGAGAGTGCAGGAGAAATGCTCGACCCAGCCCTCGGATCCAGGTTCGAGCAATCCGAAAAACTGGGTTCTTCAGCTGCGGACGTCGTGGACAAGTTTTTACAAAATGTCCATTTAATTTACAGTAATAGCATGCATTGTCGGTTCTTCGTTGCTCCCATTCTAATGGTGAAATTGGGCTCCGAATACCCCCTATTTGCATAGGCTTCCCACCTGTTTCTGTAGAAGGGGACACAGGAATCGTGTTAGAAAACCCAGCCTCAGATCTGCGTTCAGAACGTTTTGCATCAATCTGTAGGGCGAGGTCTACTAGCTCAGTATGTTGAGTGGGTAAGGAGGGAACGACCGCCATAGCATCCTTCATGGAATTACTTAAACCCCTGTAGAACACCACTGCCTTCTTTGTATCGGGCCATGAGGTCTCAACAGCCAACTGATTGAATTTGGTGAAGTATTCAATTAGTGTACCTTTCCCATGGATTAGGTCTAGTAACTCGAGATCCCGAGACTGGGCCTTATGTCGTGTGTCAAATAATGAGACATTTCAGTCACGAGCAACTCGAAATCATAAAGGGCTGGACTGTTGGTTTCGAGTAATGGATTGGCCCATGCTGCAGCAGTGCCAGCTAAATGAGATAGGGTGAATCCAGCCTTGGTGGTGGAATCAGGAAGGGCTGTTGGTCTACAGAGGAAATGTAACTTACATTGATTTAGAAACGTGCGAAACTTCCAGGGGTCTCCATGAAATCTCTCCGGGCTGCTAGTGGAAAAGGAGTGGGCATGATTACGGGGACCTGTGGTGAAGCGGCAGGGGCAACAGGCTGAATCACCGGGGTTTGGGCCACGGCATCCCCAAATTCTGCATCAGCGGGTAGTGAATGCTGGCCACTTTGGATGCAATCCAGGCGCTAGTGTATAACCGTATTGGCGGCCGCCATGTCTGCTCTTGATACTGTAATTGCTTGTACCAACGCAGCCACGGGGTCATCGGCTGCAGCCTCTAGACTCATCACGAACACACTGGCTTCACAGTCTGTCAGACGTGCTGTGTCGTGAAGAGTAATAGGGCCTCTGTCCCCAAGTTCCCCACAGAGAGGTAACAGTATACTCTCTGTGCGAGCCTTGAAGCCACAGGTGTTGGTGTTGTTCAACAGGAACCAGGCGCAACCGCAGACCCCAAGGCTGTGGGAAGGAAGCCAATTATTAACACAAACAGTTACAGTATAAGTATGAAAACAGGCACACGCTAAATACCCAAAGATCTTACCTAAACCCGATAAGGGATTGTCTGGGATTGGGAGTGGTGGTGCAAGGGTGCGCGCAGACAGTCCCTGAAGCCTTGTAAAGCTGGCGGTCAACACCTGGATGTCTCGTGGCACTTGGTATAAAATGATGCTTGAGCGTGACTTTAACAGATGGGGCGAGGCGAAGGCAAATCCAATATGCAGTCCGAGGTTCGATTCCAAGTGTTCATGAAAGGCGAACCAAGCAAAAGGAAGATCCAAAGGCAGTCCAAAGTTTGTAATCCAAAGGTCAGTATTCCGTGTATCCGTGCCGAACAAGTAGTGGTGCCAAAGGTTGAATGAGGAAGCAGTCTGTGATCCGTGAGCCGAGGTCGAGTACCGTGAAACTTGAATCCTGAGACGAGACGCTGAACAGTGTTACGGGAAACAGCTGTGAAGCAACAAGCCATTCGAATAATCCGGCTTTATGTGTGGCTGCCGATCACGTGAGCAGATGACAAGTCACGTGATCGGGAAAGCGTCCCGTAACCAGGAAGCGAACACGGTCAGCGGCGTCTGCCTGCTCGCAAACTCCAAGGAAGCTGCCAATGGAAGCGAGGAACGTAGTGAAGGCGGGCGCCACCCCGGCCTTGCAACAAGGACGCCCACGCATCCCTTGCACCACAGGTAACCTAGAACCCTGAACTAATTGTGACCTTGGAAGGTTAGCACTATTACTGGTCGATGAGGTATCGTGAGTGTGAGAGGTGATTCTACTCCTGGTATTGGGTTGTGTGACCTGTATGGAATTCCTCTCGCGCATGACAGATGTCTTACGTAATAATAGTTGCAGCTTCATCACATAGAATAGTTAAAGTACATACAACAGCTCCAACCTCATCACACAGAGCAAAACAACAGTTTAGACATCCCCAGGCAGAGTGGCAAAGCACATGCAACTGCAGTACAAGCTTCATCACAGAAAACAGGTAAGGTACATGCAACAGCAGCTCAGACTTCATTATGCCACAGAGGGATAGGACAGGCAACAGCAATTTCAACTTCATCACACAGAACAGTGAAAGCACACGGGACAATTGTGTATGTGTCTTCACACAGAAGAGGGAGGTCATGCACAATAGTAGTTCCAGCTTCATCCAAGAGAACAGGTAAAAAAACATGCAACAGTCATTCAAACGTCATCACACTGAACTGGGAGGTTATACACAATAGTAGTTACAGCTTCATCCAAGAGAACAGGTAAAGAACATGCAACAGTCATACACGCGTCATCAGACTGAACTGGGAGGTCATACGCAATAGTAGTTACAGCTTCATCCAAGAGAACAGGTAAAGAACATGCAACAGTCATACAAGCATCATCACACTGAACTCAGATGTCATACGCAATAGCAGTTCCACCTTCATAGCACGGAACAGTTAAACAAAGCGCAAGCAACAGCAGCTCGAGATTCGTCAGCACCCAGAACGATTTCACCTGCCGCTGCAATTCCGGTGTCATCACACAGAACAGGTCAAGCACCTGCAACAGCTGTTCAAGCAACACCAAAGCCAAGAGACCGTGCACATGCAGTGGCGCACAGAACAAAACAAAATAGCATACCATAAGAAAGACCAGATACAGCACATGTTGTCACAACACAGTGCATGCTTCATTGCACAGAACAGATATATCATACGAGTAGCAATTTCGATTGGGCCCTAATAGTAATACATGTAAATATGTCCTATCTAAAGCACTTTAGATTAACGTTATATAAAAAGCAAATTATTATTGAATTGAAGTGAATTGATATTTTATTTCTATCGCGCTCATACACAAGTGTTTCAGAGCACGACAAGGCAAGGGAGGGGAACAGGGGAGAACAAAACAATGATCTTACTAGGCCCAGTGACATTGAGAATGCACAAGTGCATGGGCGAGGGGGAGAAGTGGAAAGTGCGGAGCAACGGAGAAACAGATAAATCATAATACATTAATAAATAATAAAGGCAACAAACAGTGGTAGTGCAGCCAGCAAATGACAAGTGCTGGGTTTAAGGCAGCAGACAGGGTAGGTCTGATAAGTGCAAGAAGAAAAAGGGGGAGGGGACTGTATGGGTACAGATACAGACCCCAGTGCAAGGGGTGGCCAGGAGGCAGTGCGGGAGGGCGGCAGATAATAATAATATTATTATTATTATCATATGCAACAAAACTTAAAGTTCTGTCACACATAATGTAGATACAACGTGTAACTGCAGTTCAGGCGTCATCACACAGAACAGGTACAGCTCCAGAAACAGCAGTTCCAGCTTCGTTGTCCAGACAAGATAAAGTACCCTCAGCAGTGACCCTTATGACTTCATTTCAAAGAACAGACATACCACAGGCATCAGATGTGAAAAGTTCATTACAGGGAGCAGCTAAAGCACATTTAACAGCACCTGAGGCTTCATTACAATCTACATATCAAACTCAAACAAGAGGTATAACATATGCACATCACTGAAAACATAACAGCACAAAACAGGTGTTGTAGATGGTCTAGCAGCACAAGCTTCCATACGCAGAAGAGTTAAAGCCAACGTCAGATCAAAATGACATCAGTTAAATCTGAGTTACGAGATTACGTATTGGCCATGCAGCATTAGGCTGAGTTTAATTACACAAACTAGGCATAGTACATTCAACAACATATAAAACGTTATTACACAGAACATGAATAGCACATACAATAACAGGTAAAACCTCTTTGTAAAGTCCAGCTATAGCACATGCTACAGCGGAAATGCGAGCTTCATTACATAGAAACAGTACAATAAATGTAGAGGTGTCCCAGATAGTAGATTTAAGTATTCAGCCGAATACCGAATAGTTGGACAATTATTCGGCCAGAGCAAATACGTAGCCGAATAATTGCCTTTACTAAGTTATGCAGACAAGAAAAACATGTTTAAATGGTTCCATGTCATTTCAACAAAATAAATGATTTGTGTGGTAATTTACTTTGTGGAAATCACTTTGAATGTTTACTTCAATTTTCTTTTTTTAATGTGGTTGTTCTCCCCTAAACCCCTTTTCCCCCTTCACTAACACCCGTATCCCAACCCCTTCCATCCCCTTTTGCCCCTTTAGTAACATCTGCCACTTTTACCCAATTTAAAGGGACTAATTTTGGCAACATGAGAAAGTTGGAGGGCAGGAATTGTAACCAATGTTTTGATACAACAAGAGCATCTCTGCCGCTGGCACACTTCCCACTGAGACATCTTACTTGCTTTATAACTTTGGTATGCAAGCTGACTACACTTCTTTACGGCAGGTGCAATACTTCCTGAGCACTTTTACTGAAGGTTTGTAACTTCCTGGGATATTTGAAGCAGTTAAATGAATCTCTTTAATGATATTACTTGGATTGGGAATTGGTGGGATTTGAACCTGTAACTTTCAGATTAAAGAAAATAAAAACCTTCAATAGCGACTTTGTAAACTATTGCTCCAGCACAATGGGTTTCAACTCGAAAAATATACATTCAAATTGCTCATTCAAAACATTGAGAGTTTTGCTTCTGCTCAACCCTCTCCAGCAAACCACCAGATTAAGTCTGTCTGTTCAGCACATGAAGGGTAGAGAGATTGTTTGCACTTTCACAACTCTGCTCTGCCTGTATTTAAACAAGTGGCAGCAATTGTTTAATGACCCCTTTGAAGGATTAACATGACCTGCCGGGCAATGTCAAAGCAGCTCTTGATGTATTTTTTAGGGTAAAATATTTGGCTTTGAGTGAAAATTTTTAAAGTATTCAGCCGAAGCCTAATTTCACCTGTAATTAGGCCGAATACTAACTCAAAGCCGTATGTCGGTACATCCCTTAATAAATGTAACAACATTACACGCTAGGCAGAGCCAAAAAGGACAGAATTGTGTCTTGTCTGGGGAAGAGATTGGTATTACAAGGAGCTGTAATTCTTCCCATGACTGGGTATTTTGATCTGTTGACAATCGAAATGTGACTTTCCCCCTCGTTTTAAGTATTTAAAATAGCATGGATAGGGTTGTTAGTTGGATTGGAATTGTTTCCTTCACTTTGCGTAAGTTTTTGGCAAAAACGGAATTAGCTTTACAAGCAGCCATCTTGCAAACCACTCTCCCACAATTCTTTTTTGCATTCCAGGTCAGATACAGGTCCAAGTGGTCCCTTGTCCCCTTCCCTTTCCCAGTCCTATAAGACAAAGCCAAGAAGGACACAGTTTTGTCTTGTCTGGAGAGAAGATTGGTATTACAAGGAGATGTTGGTCATCTCATCCATAGGCATTTTCCTCTATTTAAACTTGAAATATGATTTCCCCTCTTGTTTAAGTCTTTTACACAGCAAGGACTGAGTTGTTAGTTGGATAGGAATTGTTGTCTTCTCTTTGTGCATCCAGGCCTCCTAATGGCACACAAAGGCACCTAACTCAATCCCAGGTCTCATTTCTAAAGTCCAGCTAGTCTGGGGTTTGCAATATGTTGCTCTCCAGATGTGTTTGACTATGTCCCCCATGATCTCTCATCATTGTCTGTGCTGGTTTGGGCTCATGGGTGTTATAGTCTAAAACATATGGCGAGCCAAAGTTGCAGAACCCCCACCAAGGTCATCCTTGCCCGGGCAGCCAGCGAAGGGCAAAGGCTAAGGGTGCAACAAATTTGCCTGTTTGCCTAGTGCCCTAATCCTGCTATGCAACATCCTCTATATGGACCCATTGGACCACAGATTATTGGTAAGGATCAGTGTTGTGAATAATTTACCACTGTGATAGTTTGTAACACTGATAGTTTGCCCTTTTTATAATTTGCCACTTTGCTAGTTTTCCACTGTGATATTTGGCCACTTTGATAGTTTGTCAATTTGATAATTCACCACTGTGATATTTGACCACTTCAATGTTTGCCACTCTGATAGTTTGTTATCTTGATAATTTTCCACTTTGATAGTTTGCCACTTTGATATTTTTCCACTTTGACAATTTATCACTGTGATATTTTGCCACTCTGATATTTTGCCACTTTGAAAGTTCACTAGTGTGATATTCCACCACTTTGATCGTTAGCCATGTTGAGATTGTGTGACTTTGATCCTTTGTCACTGTGATATTTTGCCACTTTGAGAGTTTGCCACTGTGATATGTTGCCACTTTGACAACTTGTCACTGTAATATTTTGCCAATTTCATAATCTCCCACTTGATAATTTGCTACTGTATCTCCCACTTTGATAGTTTAACGGTGTGCATTTTGAAAATCTGATAGTTTGCCATTGTGATAACTTGCACTAGGATATTTTGCTGCTGTGATATTTTGACATTTTGATAATTTGCAACTGATATATCTGACTGCTGTGATAATTTGCTAGTGGGATATTTTGCCACTTTGATAATTTAAATGTACCACTTTAATATTCCCACTCTGATATTTTGCCACTACAATATCTGCCACTTTGATATTTCCCCACTGTGATTCTTCCCCACTTGGATAATGTACCACTGTAATATTCTTCATTTTGACAGTTTGCCACTGTGATATTTGCCACTTTGAAAGTTTACCACTGTGATATTTTTCCACTTTGATAATTTGCCACTTTGACAACTGCCCACTGGGATATTTTGCCACTTTGATCACTCGCCACTTTGATCATTTATGTATGCTATTTTGCAAATAAGATAATTGCTACTTAACAATTTGCCACTTTGATAACTTGCTTCTGTAATATTACGCAACCAACATAATTTACCATTTGTTACTTTACCACTGGGATACTTTCATCTTCAATACTTTTCCACTGGGATATTTGGCCACTTGGATACTTTGCCATTTTGTTTATTTGGCCACTATGATATTGTGCAAGTGAAATAATCTCCCAATTGTTAATTTACCACAGTGATGCAATATCTCGTCCAAAGCTGCCTTATGAATCGTGATACTTTATCCACCTACAAAGCCACACAATCGGCCAACGTAAGAAGCCACACCCACAATCGGAGAAAAGCAGCAACCTCCACCAGGGGACTAAGCCATGTCCAAATGACAAGAAGAGAAAAACCCACCTGACCACACCTTTTATCACCAAGGACTAGCAACACAACCGAACACTAACTCACAAAATCCCATGCACCAGCGTAAGCAACATTGACACTACACACAACTACAAAACCTCCTCAATTAAGATATGGAAACAACAAAGGTCCCCCATGCAACCCTCAAAACAACATCAATCAATGGATCAAATGACAAGATGACTAAAGGTGAATCACCCTCCCGACTCATCCCCAAATCGATAAACAAAACCCTGAAAGCAAGAAGATTCAGTGCAATCTTATTAACTCCTGATCAATGTCAAAACATTGCACAGAGACATCAGTGAAGGGGGAACAGACAAGCTTTTCCTCAAAGAAACCTGACTAATGGATTACTTTAAATGAGTGGCACACAAATTCCTTCCTAACAACTTCAAACTCAACAAGCCCCACGGAAAAGGAAAAAGAGGAGGAGGTCTGGCGTTAGTTTATGAAGAATGCCTAAGAGTCACAGCAGCACAATCGCTAACATACTGTAATGTGAATCACTCTTCCTCCAGCTAGAAATTGACCATAAAACCAATCTTTTCATTTCTACTCATTTACAGACTACCCACATACTATTAACAGACTACCCACATACAACCCGACCTTCACAGATAAATTAGCAGACAGCATAGTTACCATCACAATAGAACAAGAGCAACAGATCATATACTCGAAGACTTTAACATCTGGTTCGAAGAGGAGAATAGCAACTCTACCACATCACTAACCTCCCATCTAGCCAGCATGTACCTACAACAAATTGTAAAGGGGCTACCCATGCTGCTGGACATACATTGGACACAACTTTCTGGAAAATAAAGGGTTAACTACAACTGCTTGCCCAGTTCACATTCTCTGGTGCAACCACCTTATGATTCCTTTTGTGAATCATTCTCCAGTGCAATTACGAGCCGTGCATGAATATCCCGACCTCACTTTAATCGAGAAAGGAAACTGAAAAATTCCTCAATGCCATGGAACTCAGCACTGATACAATTAGACCTCTCAGCAGCTTTTGACACGGTCAACCATGCAACCCTGATCAATAGAATTCAAGAAAGACGGGTAAGCAATATCGTGCTACAGTCAATTAAATCCTACCTGACAGACAGAAGATAAACCACCTACCTACTTCCTTAAAGCTCAAACGCACACAAACTCACAGGTGATGTTCCACATGGCTCATCCCTCTCACCATTACTCTTCAACATCTACATAGCTTCTCTCATGAAACTTGCCAAAGACAAAGACTGACAAGCTGACAAGCTACAACTATGCAGATGACATTTAAATAATCTACAAAATCATGACCAGCAAGTACATAGACCAAACCCTCAACAATTGTCTCTCACAAATCAATGCTTGGATGAGCAACAACAACCTTACACTTAACCATGATAGAAACTCAAATCATGATCACACCCAACAACCCTTATGTTCTACTGCCCATACCATGGCCTATGGAAATGGGAACCAGAACAGAAGCCTCCAAAGTGGTTACAAATCTCAGAATCCTGTTGGACAATGAAATACCATTGGAACCTCAGGTTAACGCAATAGCAAATAATTGCTTCTTCCACCTATGATCTATCTGAAGGATGTTGGCCTTTCTCACTTTTCCTACAGAACACTTGCCATTTTCTCACTTGTCATGTCAAGAACAGACTATTTTTTTTGTACATGGTTTATTTCAAACCGTATGCATCACATTAAAAAATTGGAAAAAGAAGAAAATTGATAATTTCACCAATAATTTTAAACCATTAAAACACGTTTCCTCAAATCTACATCATTTTAACATCCATAAAGGAAGCCATTAGACACATTTCAACATCTACATGCATAAAACCTATACCCCCGCACAAGGCGGATGAGAAAAGACATTGGAAAAGCCTTATTTTGTTATCCTTGCTTTCTTTAGGAATTAAACAACACTAATCAAAAGTGGGGTAGGACTTCCCGATAACAAATAGCACCAAAAAGCTTCCTCATTTAGTGACTTTAGGTCATGTACAAAGGGGCTAAAAAAGTCCACCCTGGATTTCTGCAGCTTGAGGTACATAATAATAAGATGTTTTAGATTTTCTGGTGTCACGCCACAGAAACGACAAGCTGCAGTTTCTTGTAGGCCTTCAATAAATAAAACACCCCTGGTTTGGATCAAGTTAAAACGGAATCTCATAAAGGTTTCTCTATACCGACTATCAGGACACTGCCTCAGATATTTCAGCATGGAGCACCTTTTTTGGCCTCAATGTTTGTTTCCCTGTGGGACTTGTATTTCCTCCTCTCTTCACAAGTATTGACCAAGTTGTGTTCTAAAAAGGTCTTTTTCACCCTCTCTGGGTTCTCCAGCAGGGCCTGTGGGGTAATCTCATATCAGGACATTACTTTCTCGCTGTTTGTTAAAAGGGAGCAATCAGGCCTCCCCCCCCAAAGGGCTCAGTGAGTTTCCCCATCAGAGCATACAATGTGTTCAGGTTGCTCAGGAGTAGTTTCTGATATAACAGCAACTTCCTCATGTGAACGAGGCTATTAATTGAATTCATTCCCAATTCGAAATGCAGTATAGCTGCAGGAACTCAATTCGGGAGTGCTAAAACCCTCCTCCAGGTTTGTCCCTCCAGCTTACTCAAGGCCATTTTCTAAACCGCTCCCCCTGTTTCTACGCCATACAGCACAGCTGGGACTATCTTACATGTGAAAAATTGCAGCAATGGTCCTAGGGTAAAACGGCAGTACTTTTTCTTGATATATACCATTTGTGCTGCATGCTGTTTCCCCTTTGCGCATGCTGCCTATTTCCTATGACCTTGATCGGATGGCCTGACAAAGGTTATCCCTAGGTACTTTAAAGTGGTAAGTCGGTCTCTCTGCCGGTATCAATTTCGCTGGGAGCATTTACTGATACTTGTCCATTTTGATTGAAGACAAATTGTGGCAAAAAATTTGCTGGGATTGAATTTATTAAAGGAATTGAATCCTGTGATTAACTGTTCTCAAGATGGAGTGTACTTAACGATTTCGCCCCAACAAACTTCCGTTCCACAATTTTCGTCTGTGAAATGTAGCTGTGCCTCTCTATGAACAGAGAGCACTCAAGAATAGGTCAATTGGCCATGTTCATGCTGGTAGAGGGACTCCCAGAAGCCCCCCTTGTTTTGCACATTAAGTAACTTTGGGTCTCACTCTAAGTTACCAGGGGAAACCAGACGTGGACCCCTTGCTCACTGTTCTACTGTTCTTAGATAGGCACAGCTCCTCCTCACTGATGATGCCAGACTAGGCTGAAAACGTGTCTAGGGTTGCTGTTGGTACTCTTGTTGAGAGGAGAATTGCCTAGCATTTTGGTTCTGGACTGCCCCTGGACAGGACAAAGACTGTTATGCAGGGACATTTCTCTGTGAAAGTGACAGTGAGCTTAACACTTGTTTGAGACTCTCCTGGCCATCCACCGAAGGACAGGTCAATGGGTTGTGTTTGTGCATTTAGAGGGACTCCCAGAACCCCTCTTGATCTTCAAAATACTGGTCTCTTAAATTGGCTATCACTTGTAAATCACCCCCACTTTAATGCACTGCTTGAAGAAGGAAAGTAATAAGTAGTCATTAAGGATCCTGCAGCGTCCGATGGGCTGCTGGGAGTGAGTGTTGGTCTCTAGACAACCACAGGAGGTTGCGAGGTGACATGCAAGCTTAGTACATGGAAGCCACACAGCCCCCCTTAAAACAATATTCTTGGATTAGTTGAGGCAGGCATTGGTGGCTGCTGGCCCCATCTGATAGAGCGGCATGAGCCACCACACAGACTGCCCATACCTCGGGCTGGCTCTGCTTATCACAAAGAGCAGGTATAGCTTATTCTACAGCAGTGCAAGCTTCCTTACACGGAAAAGGTATAGCTCATGCAAGATCAGTGAGCAGATTTGGCACATGCAACCACATCCTATCATGCAGAACATCTTCAGCACACGCAGCAGTGTTGGAAGCTCCCCACATATACATGACAGGTACTGTTTGGCAGCAGTCATGCAAGCCGACCCAATTAGAAAAAGCACAGCACATGCCACAATGTGATCTTCCCTCCCACATACACAGCAAGGCCATCAGAGGTATGAGCAGGTCTGGGGTATTTCACATTTATTTATTTAATTTGTTTTTATAATGCGCCTAATACCGTACCTAAGTTCGGTTTCTAAGCACGGATCCGAGATTCGAACCTCTGTTGTATAGCGAACATGCAGCCAGTGCCGGCCCCAGGTCTGGCAATGCCCTGTGCAAGATTGTTCGGTGCAAACCCCCCTCCCCACCTCATCCTTCTCAACCTTCTGACAGCATAATAGCCAACCCATCACAAATGCAGAACAGCAGGGGGCTCAGTTATGTTGTTCGGCTGATACTTGTTCTTGATCTAGGACAGGGATCCCCAACGTGTTGCTCGGGAGGAACATGTTGCTCGCTGCACCCTAAATTGTTTTTCGCCAGTTGCTCTGGGCCATGGTGTGGAGGCGTAGAAGGAGGTGCTGAAGGAATGAGACCTCAGTAGCACTATAGCCAGGACGGAGTCCTGGACTGTGCAATCATGTTGGCCAATGAGCCTGCTATGGTTCCAGCTGGCTTATTTTTATAAATGCAAGATTTGCGTTTGTTGCCACCATGCAAATTAAGTTTCAGTAAATGCCCTTAGTGATTATTGTATTGTCATTGTCAAAATCCTGTCATCTCCAGCTGACAAACGTATTAATGAGTAAAATAATTGAACCATGTTTGTGTCCTGGCGAAAATAGTAATTCTGTTCCTTGGTACAGCTAATAGGAGCATAATGGACAAATAGGTGGCATGCATACCCAACTTTCCTTTATTAAATCATTTGCATGCACTGCTTTTTGTACAAGTGAGGTTTGTGTTTGATGCCACCATGCATATTTATCTGCAATATTAATTGTGGTGTCACCTATATTAATTATTACATAGTGTCCTAGTGAAAAAAGAGTTATTGTTTGATACTCTGCCCATCTGACACATGGGTAATGGGCAGATAAGGTAAATACATGCCACATTTACAAATACTTTTGGTTAACACCACCACAACCCTCTATGAAGTGGTCAGCAAATGTTTGACCAATGTTTGCCACTAAGTCTTTTGTAAAATCCCTTTTTGGTAGAGAAAAGAAAGCGAAAAGAAAGGTATTCATTTTATTCCTACTTGTTCACTAATGTAACAGCCCACTGGAGCTTTAAAATGCACCATTTCCCATAACATTCCCAAATAATTCTTAGGTGGTAACCTCCAAAGCTCCAATGAAGTGTTCTTTAAATCTTACTATGCAGTGACCTGTGGCACTCAATTAACATGTCATTGTATTTCTCCATTAAGTTAGCAATATTTAAAAACAGGCATCATATTTTTCATACAACTCACACAGAACAAGCCCAAAATAAAAAAAGCAACTTTAACATATTCAAACATGCTATACATAAAAGCCTGATCATTACAAATACTTTTATAAAACACAGCTCCCATGCATTCCACGCTTATGCAAAACAGAGAAACAACGACAAATTAACAAAAAATGAACCAAATCTTCGACTCCTATTTTGTAAACACATGTTGTGCTTCCTCCTGCACACCTTAATTTATTGAGGAGTGGGCACATTTAAACATACCATCACCACCAGCCTCCTGCCTTCTGGGGATCTTATTTCACAGATTTCTCCTTGCAATCTTATACGTATACCTAAGTCTGTATATAAGGCTAAAGAGGGCAGCCTATGTATATTTTGGACATCTGCCTCTTTTTCCATCAGACAAGCTCTTGCTTTTGGAGCTATTTTGAGGTGACTCCATGTGCCACGTTTAGTTATATCCCATCCCTATCCAAATGGACGGTGCCTTACAACCGCCCATAACCTCAGGTAGCTTTCTTTACCAGGGAAGGCTGCAATTGCACTTGCACTGAAATTCACATTATGATTGGCAGAAAATTACAGATCTGCTTTCAAAAATAAGTAAAAAATCTTAACTGGCCCAACAATTTCAAATTAGACACCCCCAATTCAGGTGTATCTGCAGGAATGCCTGCTATTTGGCACAGTTTGCAACTCCTCCAGGACATGACCATTTGAACCACCCTAGATTTTGCTGCCATAAAAAATCATGCAACAGACCTTTGCCTTATCTTCTCTGATCAGAATGCCCCAAACTTGTAATAACAATGTAAAAAGTCCTTTAGTCCTTAATGACGCCTTTTCAGCTGTCTTCTTAAAATGATTGACACAAGCACTGCTCTTTGAGAAGAACAGGCTCAAATAAAAATGAGACTGCCCCCTCATCTCTAAATTAATTTAAAAACTAGTTACAAGGTTTCACCCTTTTCCTGAACACCATCATTTTTGTTTTTATCATATTTAATTTCAAACTATAATTCCCAAAATAGTAACTTGTGTTTAGCAGCCCCTGTGGGAGATCTGCTGGGGTGCAGGTCCAAAATAGCTGTGTCTTCTGCATAAGAAAGCATGCTATAAAATGTGCCCTTGAGAGAGGGTGGATTAACTTTCCTAAGAGAAGTACTAGAATAAACATCCAAAAGGAATAAATTGGGGCCAACTGACATCCCTGCTTTTCACCTTTATCGGTAGTGGAAAACAATGTATAATTCCTCAACCTTGTATATAGGACAGATGCTGAGATGTCTGCGTATCACTGTTGCAGTCAGCTTAATAAACCATTAGTGATGTGTAAGGGTGTAGAAGTAGGACTCAAGACACAGTGGGCTCATGTTGATTGGCATACACTTTTATTAAAAGTAAAAGGTTGGGGGATTGGGGAAGCTCCTGCCTTTGCCTACCTCAACAAAGACTAAGGAAACTGTCATGATGATTTTGTCTAAAGTAAACAGTCTATTGTCACAAGTCCAAAGTCCATCCCTCATAACTAAACTATACTAAAACAAAAGGTCTTCTTAATTCAGAAGAACAAATTGTAGATCCAATCAAAGAGTTCCAAATGTAAATGTTCCATAAAGTTCTTAGATTTTTCTTTGTTACACAAACCTTTCAATAACCAGGGGCAACGACTCCCTTGTCCTGGTTCCTTCTCTTGACAATTCTCTATGTCTTACAACACAACCAGGGGCAAATGCTCCCTTGCCCTGATCCATTCTCTTGTAGGGCCTAGATCTCTGTTTAACTCTCTTTTCACTTGGTCCATGAAGGACTAGACCACTTTTTCCTGAGTCTCTCTTCCTTTACTACTCTACATTGACCATTGAGCAGCCAGCTACAACTAGACCACTCATTGTGGTTCTTAGGAGTACTCTTCAAGCCTCCGCTCCTCCTCTTCATCCCAGTATTAATTCCAAGTTGTCTAGAATACTCATGTTGGTTCCACGGGGCACTTTACATTCCTCCATGCATCTTCTTCGTCTCAGTGGTTGTAAATAGTATATCTTGGAACTCTTCCCTATTCTTCCTCGTCTCAGTAGTTCCTCCCTTGATCTCCCTTGGGTCAGATGTGCTCTTCATAGTCCCAGTATTTTCTAGGGAAATGGCAGGGTGACTATAACTCATTAGCCTATTAGGGAATGGGTTGTTCATAAGTTTATAGGAAGGGGGGGACTAGAGTCTGGTGATTGGAGGGGATACCGTGTTCTTAAGGGCGGGTCGTCTCTACTCCATGAGGGGTTTCTTATCTCATGTGATCCTCTCCCTGTGCACCAAACCAGGGGGAACTATTGTACCAAGGATGTACCACCCTAGCCCCATCGGAATGTTCTCCCCCCCTGGGGTGACAAGGGGGCAACATCCACAGATTCATCACAGACCCAATAAAATGTAAATTATGCCACAATATGTTTCTATCAATCGAATACTGCCGAAATCCACCCTGGAGTCCTATGGACTACATCGATGGGGACTAACACCACCAAACCACCACTTGGAATCCGGCAGTGATACCGCCAGAACGAGTGACGGTAGCAGTGTTGTTGAGAGGGCACCTAACTCATAATGAGCCCCAATGTCCACATTTCTAATTTGTGTTTTGGCAATCATTTGTCAGCTAACTGGGCGCCGATATGTTCCGTCGAAAAATGGATGTTGCTCACCATTTCATTTGATATTCCAATTTTGCTCACTCCGCACAAAAGGTTGTGGACCCCTGATTTAGAACAACATAACTACTTGTTCTTGATCAGGAACAACAGAACTGAACCCCCTGCTGTTCTTGTAAGTATGTTTAAGGACCATCTCACTGTCATGTAAACTTAAATATCAGTCTGGCACCACGCCTATTAAAGAATCACGCCCGGCAGAGTGATTCTTTAATAGGCGCTGGGCCAGACCGATATATTTAAGTGTACATGACACTGAGCTGGAGGCAAGGCATCCTTTATTTGCTGCGCCAGTGTCGCCCTTGTGCGGCCGCACCTTGAGCCAGCGTTGAACACAGCGTATGCAACAGTGCAAAAGTCTCTTTCAAAATGAGGTTCTTGAAAGGTAACAGTGCATGCATAACTAATGAAGATCACCTCATACACAGAACAAGCACAGCACATGCAACACCATGTCATGTTCCATCAAACAGGACATGTGTAGTATATGCCACAGTTGTGGACGCTTCTCTCTCTCTCCCTCTCTCTCTCACACACACACACGCACACACGCACACACGCACGCACGCACGCACACACGCACGCACACACGCACACACGCACGCACGCACGCACGCACGCACACACGCACACACGCACACACACACGCACACACACACGCCTCTCTCTCTCTCTCTCTCTCTCTCTCTCTCTCTCCTTTACTCAGAATAGGCCCACAGAAACAGAGCAGGGCACACACAGTATGCAAAGCAAGACAGCAACAGGTCGCCCCTTGGTAAAGGTTTAGTTGAGAACAATACCAAAACCTCTGCCAAATCCATCCAGGGCAGGCTGGCACATTGGGTCTCATTCCGAGTTTGCTGGTGTGGCTAGAATTGGTGCACAGTGGTTGTAATTCTGTCACTGCCCCTTCACTCCCAGTTTTCCTGCACAACCTATGGGTTTCAAGGACAGGTGGCGGGGCTATCACTGGTATATTGCAGCAGGTATTCCTTGACTGCACTGACAAAAACTGGAAGAATAACTGCAGGACTCCAACAATGTGGATTGGAACTGCTTTCACTGGGCTCGTAATCCAGCAGTGATTCCTCGGGCTGAGTGGCAACAGTAAACGGGTTTGGCAGCAGGTCACATGGAATTACTGCCAAGCTCTCAATTAGGCCCAAAGAGTGAGAAATGGCTCATTGGAATTAACTTTGCCCTGTGCTTAACTGCAGACTGTGGTCAGTTCTTTGTATTCAATAAAGATACGCTGACACAGAGAAGCAAGCCAAGCAACCAACGAAACGGAAGATATAAAACGAGCCAGGCCCAGAAGTTAAAATCATTAGATAGCATAAAACGTGAACAGAAATCAACCGGTAAGAACTCAAGTATTTCTTACCCTGAAATAGCCTTTGCACTTGGAAAGAGAAAATCAGACTCGCTTTCTGACGGTGGCTGGCGATGAACAAGTTCCTTCTCTGAGGGTCTTCACGCAGTGTCCAGTCTCCTTGACCAATGCTCCTTAGGCAGTGGTGCTGGTGAATTTTCTAACTGGAGTGGCGTAAATGCATGTCCCTAATATCCGGCTTAATATGTGGCGGGTTAATATGGTGCATTTTGGAGAACCTTCTGTGAAAAATTGGATAACACAGTCTGCAATCAATTTTGTATAGTAGCACATGAAAAAACACAATAGACGTAAGTTAGCAGCAGTGCAATGAACAATTTCCCAATGCATTTTCACTATGCCTTTGCACACAGCATATGCTAGCTAGTATATAAAACATTTTCATGCTGACTGAGCCCATATGTGTCCATGCATGCTGAACCAATGTATGCCCGTATTACCATATAAGGACTCTAAGACAGTAAAAAATGTCATGCCACAGAAAGAAAGTATGCCCAGAGACTGGCTATACCAAGATAGGCCAGTGTATCAAGTAATAACCCTTGTCACATTAACTGTGTATCAAGGGTAAAGCAAAGACAAGTGTTATCATGTGGCTAGACTGGCCAACATTCAATGAAGGACAGTCTAGCCAGGTAGTAACACTTCACTTACAATTTTTGCTTTACCCATGATGCACGGTACTGTGCGCATCAACGTTAAAATTGAGCTTGAGCTGAGTAGGGCTCGTACATTTAGGGGTGGGGGCTGAGACACACACGCAACACAAGCAAGCACTCTCACCAGCCTATTCACACACAGCAAACACCAACATACATATACACATGCATGCAATCCATACATGCATACATGCACATTAAATAAAGAAATACACTTATCTTGTTTACATGCATCCACACACAGGCCTGCTCTCTTGGGTCGCAGGAAAGGAAGCCTCTCCTATCAGTCAGCGTCTTCACGTTGCAGGTCCCAGCTGCATGTCTATGCTACTGGCGTAGTAATGAGAGTCAGTGGGGCCAGTCTTCCGACGCCAATTACTTGGCGCTACATGTGTTGTGTAGCCCTTGGTCTCCGCACACAAATAAAAGCATAGCAGACAGCACAGCCCCTAGTGCAAATAAGCACACGGGGGACTATGCTGCCCGTCAGTGGCATGTCCAGGGAGTGCCCTGGAGTGGCACGTGCTACCCCTGGAATCTGATTGGCCACCAAAGGTGCCATCCCATTATCCGAAACTATGATCATTATGTGTGTGTACGCTCGCACTTCATGTCACTCCTGCATAAGTCAGTGCCCCACTTGGGCCACCCCAGTCAAAGGAGTCTGGACACGCCATTGCTGCCTGTTACTCAAGCAAGGTGGTGGCCTGCCGCTCAGGTGGGGGGTGGGTTAGTGGCATTCCTCCCCTGTTAGTGGCAGGCCACCACTATTCATAGGTAGGAGGCAGAAGCAGCACAGGGTCAAGCTCCCCTCTCAGGGCACGCTACTACTTGTAGTGCTACAGTCAGGAGCCGCCCTTCAGAGTGGTGCCACGTTTTAGCTCCAGTGAGGCTCGGGCTAGCAAGCAGGTCTCTGCTGTGTGTTGCTGTCTGGTTTCCAGACGTTCTGGAACAGCCAGCTGGGCAGGTCTGGAGTCAGTATATCACCTTCCTGCATAACCTCTATTGGAATGCCCGCTTTGGGGTCTTCTGGAACGTCTTTGGCGAGGCTTTAAAAGTCTTCCTCAGAAATGTCACCCGTATCCTTCAAACTAATTAACAGCAAAGTCAATCTATATGATACTGAAAACATGGGGCATTTGGGCTGGCTAGAAGAAACTACCAAAGTATTTCTCAAGTGTTGTGGGGAATAGGGGGCGCGGGTTCTGAGATGGACTTTGAGAGTTATTGACTTCATCCAATCTTTTTCCCAGAACATTGTGGTAGGGGCTATCCAAAGCGAAGCGAGAAACTGCAGAGGCTGACCCATTGCAGGGGTGCTCTGAGACTTTGACAGCTTAGAGGTTTTGTACATTTAGTACCTGGTTTATGTCTGAGATAGACAAAGTGTACCATTCAATGGCCATCTTGTCAGTGGCTCCAACAATGTAGTCCGACAGGCTGCTTTCTTTTATGGCATTTGACAATGGGCATATAGAAGGTTCTCACACGCAAGCTAGCCATGGTGTTAGTAATTTGTTATGTGGTCCTCTGATGTTTTGTACTTCCACTCCAAGGACCCCTAACCAGCATAGTCAGTGGTGATGGATCATGGGAGTTGTAGTCCACAGCATCTGGATGGCCACATCATGAATAGCCTTGAAAGCCTGATGATCTGCATGCTACCTTGAAGAGTATATCTTGTGTCATGGAAATTGTGCATATGCCTGGGAACTAGACGGGGATCCTTGTTGCAGTACTTCTGGGAGGCGCCAGCTGATGAAAGACTATCCGACACACGCAGCGAGTGAATGGGACCTAAATGGAGTGCTTGCACTGAAGTTTGCACACAACCTGAAGACAATGAATTATTAACCATTAAGCAAATAGCTAAAGACGCAATTTCCTATGTGGCACATTTGAGGAAATTAACTGCCGAGGCGTATTGGTCCGAGGAGGCTCAATTAACTACTTTCATAATGGATTAAGTGGGGGACTGAATGATGCAATTGCTTTTGGGATATTATTGCCTACAGAAGGAGCAGAGGTAATATCATTAGTTTTGCAGCTGGATCTGCGCTTTGTTGATAGAAAAAAGATTAGAAAACATCAGCATCTCATGTGACATTTTTCATCTCTTCAACACAGTGCAAAAGGCAGAAGCAGATGCATGCAATTGGGCAGTGTAAATGAAGAGAAAACAAGTATTGACAAAGTCAACAGTTTGGGCTTTTTTGTAGACATTTCTCAAGCACTGCCATAATGGTACTACCTGGCCATAAAATGGTGAAATCTGGAGAATGGTATGATTACCTGGACTTGTGTCTGGCAAATGACTATCTAATCGCTACATAGAAGCCACACATGTTGGCTTAGTCATGGCTTGTTTGTAACATGATTTTGGTGCAGGAACATATATCATTCAGGTGGCTGCAGGCACACTTGGCTAACACATATTATGCGAGTAGCGCATTTACAGCTGTAATCAAGCCATTATAACTCAGCAGGCTGCCTAAAAAAAGTACTGGAAGGCCAATGTTTTATGTTACTGCTTGGTAGAGCTAGCAAAAACATATTACAGAAGGATGTGTTTTGGGCAGAGAGGGGAGTGTGATGGGTGGAAATAGCCTTAAGGATTTGCATTGCCATGGGCAGTCAATAGGTAGGTAAATAACCAAACAACACTCACATACTGGATATCCCTCCTCACGTGCCATCTCCTTCCCAGCTATACCCCAGAGCAATAGCTTTCGACGTATTGTTGGCGCCACATATTAGCCAAAACTAAAAATGTATGTTCTTACAAGGTGCCTACATTTGAATTTTGGAAATTAGTAACTCAATAGGGAGAAGGGGCAAACTGCTGAATTGGCATGCTTTTTCCACAGGTAAATTGGTTTTGAATGTAAGAGTTTCTTCAACTGCTGGAAATCATTTGGACAGTAGATCTGCATTGCCACAACATATCACTTTCATTATGAATATGGTTCATAAGTGGTGTGGTAGGTCAGGGGAAGGAGACAAACTATTAGGTGCCATTTTGAAATGGTTTATTGGAAAATAATAATGAAAAATGCCTACCTTTCCCTATCCTAAGGGTTTCCCTACCTAACACAACAAAACAAGGGTGTTGTCAAAGGCAAGTCCACAATAAAAGGTCTGTAAAAGGTCTGTCCTCCGTCCAAAACTAACCTAGGCTGACCCTGCCACTATTACTACTCAACCAAAAGACCAGAAGAATGGCTCCCTTGTCCTGAGTTGCTTTTTAGCAACAATTCCCTCTTTATGGGATCTTCAGCTAGCCTTTTGATATCTCTCGCAATAAGTCCTTCAGTTCCTTCAAGGGGCTTTTCCAGGCTCACTTATTTTGGTTCCCTTGGCTCTTCAAATTCCTCTCTGTGCTTTCTTTGATTCGTGCATGAGTCTCTGAATATGGTTTATTCCCCACAACCCTGATCTATTCTTTAGTATATGCTCACAACAACTCTCTTTCCTTATTTAGCTCCTCACTGAAACAAATAAGTGGAGACAATGTTTGACTCTTGTTTTTCTTATGCTCTGGCCATTCACTGGGACGAGTATGATGAGTCCCTGAATGATTCTTACTCTTCTTTTGATTGTGCCACTCACTGAGATGAGTATGATGAGTCCCTGAATGATTCTCACTCTTCTTCTGATTTTGCCACTCACTGGGACGAGTATCTGAGTGATTCTCACTCTTATGATTTTGGGACTCACTGGGATGAGTAGGCTCTTTCCAATCATTATGTTTGTATTTTCTCTATACTTGTACATATGCGTCACACATTCCATGCGCCCCGCGTCTCCCACGCTCCCTGTTACCTTCGTTGTTCTGGGGCTGTGTTACCGAGTCGGCATCTGACTCTTTTCGGTCTTCGATCAGGATGGCTCTTCAAGCCACACACTTAAATTCATTGGACACACCTCATTTTCTGTTCATGCTATCGGCTAGTAGAGGGTATTTATTTCTCTGTCCTCTCATGCCACCACGCAATTCTTTTTCCCTCGCCTTGGTTTCCTCTCTCTGTAAACAGACCTTCCCATTTCTGTGTTCGGTTTGCTTTAGGTGAAGCACCTTCGGATTGGTGTTTCTCCTTAGCCATTCCTTTATATCCCTCCTGGGACTAACAGCAATGGGACCAACTTCCTGTAGTTGGTTTCCCAGTTTGTGCAATGCGGGCACTCCTTTTCTCTTGCCGCCTGTAGCCAGGTGAAGCAGCATTCTTCCTGAGCCACCAGTTTCATGTCTCCAACTGGTTTGCAATTTCTGGGTCTTGTTCTGACATTCTCTTGTTCTTTACACTTTTTTTTACACAACACTGGCGCTTCCCCAGCTTCCCTGGATAGTCGTTCCTTTGTGTTGGAGTTATACCCTGCATAGCTCCTTTAAGTTTCTTCATCTCAGTGGTCGACAGGCAGGCATTCATTATCACTCCTTTGTTCTTACTCCTCAGAGTATCAGGCAGATACATTTCTCCTGTCTTTGCATTACAATAACATATGTAAGAGGAGTCTGGTTGTCTGTCAACTCATAGGGTTGGACTGGGTGTTTCAGGATAATGGAAAAGGTGTTCCTCATCGGAAAGGAAGTTTGTATTCCAAATAGGGGAGTCTCTCCCTGTGATGGTCCACGTACCGCCACCCCTAGGGGGGATGTTGCATAGCAGGCTCACCTCCCTATCCTCATAGGAAGGCTCTCCCACGGATGAAGTGCCTGAATCCCCCAATTCGTCACATACTCTTTCACTTTGTCTTTTGGCTTCCCCTTCTTCACAATAGGGAATCTGCTAAGGAAATCAACATTCCCTTGCTCTTTCCCCTTTCTATGCTCGTCAGAGAAACAGTAGGGCTGTAGGTCAAGGAACCATTGCATTATGTGAGCATTGAAATCATTCCTAAGCCTTAACCATACGAGTGGAAAATGGTCAGTTACTAGTTGGAACCTCCGACTGGTTGAAGAGATTATTTTAAATATGTAACTGCCCACTTAATGGCTAACACCTCAAGTTCAATCTTGGCCTAGTTCTAATATTTCGGAAACAAATTACAGCTGATGTGCAATACAGGATGTTCTATGCCATCGTATTCCTGAGAGAGAAATGCGTGTAGCCCACCTTGCAAATGTCTGTCTGAAGCATACATTCCTTATTAAAGTCAGGGACTTTGAGAACAGGTTCACTGCAAAATATGGCTTTTAAGTTGCCAAAACTGTCTTGGTTTTGTTTCTCCCATCTTAGTTTTTGAGGTTCCGAGTTCTTGAGCTTACTGGTAAAACTAGCCATGATGGTGTAGTAGTTGGGATTAAATCTACAGTAGTATCGTGTAAGGCCCAAAAAAGCACAGAATTCCCTTTTTGTTTTTGAAGGGGAAGTCAGTTGGACAGCTCTAACTTTTTTTCTGTCTACTGTTGTCCTAGGCCATATCCTACAAAAATCATAAGTACTTAACTGCTGACAGTGCCCAATGACACTTCTTAGGATTTGCTGTTTACCCTGCTTTCCATAGGGCCCTGACTACTTCATACAAATGAAAGAGATGTTGTTCGCTGGTCTCACTATGGATGAGGATGTCATTGAGGTATGCGCCACAAAAATGGGAAATGGGTTGCAATGCTCGAACCATCAATCGTTGGAAAGTGGTGGGTACCCCATGTAACCAGAAGGGCAACACCTTCCATTGAAAGAAGCAAAACTATAAGAAGCGAACAGCAGAACGATGTTGGCATACAAATCCTTCAGTTACAACCCTGGCCAATTATAAACTCTTGGTGAAACAATGTAAGGATGCCATAATTGTCGCCAAATCTTCACTTTATACTGAGAGGATTTTGAATGCAAAATCCAATTCAAAAGAACTATTTTCAATACTGTCCGAATTTAAGGGTAAGGCTCCCTCTGTGCTGGCCCCAGTGAAAGACAACAACTGGGGTCAGTCTATCCATGATTCCTTTAATAATAGTTACTTTGCATCAAACCAATATCCAGTCTACCAGAGACGCATGCCCTAGCACTCCTTTGCTTACTATGGATGGCTCGGAAGTGGAATCCACATCATCTACCTCTACCCCTACCTCGCTTTCTTTCATCCCTTGTTCTGAAACTTTTATTGCACAAACTATTATGCGTATGAAGCCCACTTCTTGCCAGGGCGATGTATGTCCTTCCAGCCTCTTCATCAAATGTTTGGATGTGCTTTGTCCATGCGAAACAACATAACATTTATTAATCTTTGGTTTGTGGGGGAACTGTGCCGCTATTCTTAAAAGAAGCTTTGGTCACCCTACTTTTAGGAAGGAAGGAAAATGTCAATCACTTTTTAGTGGATAATTATCGACCCATTATAAATGTTCCCTTTTTTAAAAACAATTCTGGATAAAGTGGCATACATTAAATTCCAGAATTTTTTTGAGGAGAATGAGATTCTGTTGGTTCACCATTCTGGACTTAGAAAGGGCCATGGCACAAAAACCGCCATTCTCGATCTCAAGGCTAATTTGGTGCAGAGTATTGACCATGGGCAGTCATCTTTTCTGATGCTGTTGGACATGTCCTCTGCCTTTGATCTTGTTGATCATGGGTTATTAGAGGACAGGTTACGCTCGGTAGTGGGATGTTTCCCCAAGGCGACCCAATGGATCTCGTCATTCTTGGGTCCCAGAAATGCCCGAGTGTGTGCCATTGAGGCTTTTTCCAAACCTACCTTAGTCACGTGCGGTGTTTTGCAGGGTTCTTGTATTTCTCCTGCGTTGTTCAACATCTATATTATTCCTTTTTTAAGACTCTTGGACAGCCTAAGTGTCCAGTATGCCAAGTATGCAGATGACACCCAGGTTGTCATAAAACTCTTACTCTGAGGGCCTGGCCAACCTCAATTCCATTTATGCCGCTATTCATGCCTGGATGGCCACCAATTCCCTTGCGCTCAATGCCAAAATGACTGAGCTTCTGATTGTTGCTACAAGCTCAAAACTGAAATCCCTTTCGCCTGAATAAAAAAGCTTGCTTATACTCGGTTCCAAGATTCTCGTGGCTAAAAAGGTAAAGACTCTTGGCATGGTTTTAGATGATGAGCTCACAATGCATCAACATGTTGCCCAGACCGGATCCTCCTGTGGCCTGATTAATAAACTTTTATGCAACATCTGAAACATTTTTACTCCTGGCCTCTTGAGTGGCTGCTCGCAGTCTAACATCTCTTTCCTCCAGGTCAAGCAGAACGGCTCTGTTCTGTTTGCTTTTGGTCTGACAAGATGTACTCATGTTACTGCGTCCAGACGGGACCTGCATTGGCTCCCAGTGAAGCTCATAATCAAACATAAAGTGCTCACGCTGGATCCCAAATGCCTCCCCAACCTGGCTCTGAAATATCTAGTGGCTCTGTGGAAACTGACACAAATCTACCTGTGGCCTAGCCCCACGTGGATGACCATGTTGTCAATCCCAGAAAAATCTCATAGGGGGGTGTGGATCACTATGACCCCACTGCTCGTGTATCTCAGAGCCTTTGTGCACTGTGTTACTCCTAGATTACTCCTATGGACACACTAACATAAGACACAAAGAAAACACATGAATCGATTCAACAATAGAAACACTTTTGTTCATACATAGCAATGCATGATGCAAACACTACTATAATGCAAATCTAGAATTTGCACCTTTTATGCTTTTGGTGCAAATCTACCATGCAACGCAATAACTATAAGCCTTACAGGCTTCTAATGCAAGCGATCTAATAACAACTCCATTCCACACCATACTTCACACTCTCTCTCTAAGACAAACCCTGTCTGATTACCCCATCTATCATGTCAGCCAAAGCTCTGCATGAGTGTCTGTTCTAATTCCCCATGCACGTGTCTTATTCAACAATACTCCCCTTTTGTTCTGTGTTGCTCTGTTTCTCCTTTCCCGCTGACTCTGCAACCAGCCAGTCAGTCAGGCCCAGGTCTCTCTGTGCCAGATCCCTGCCAGATCGATCTCATAAGCTCACAAAGAATGCTTTCCCTTCTGCTTCGTCTCTCAGAGTCATCCAAACGTCTCGCCTATGCCACCACAAAACATCTCTCTTCCATCTCAGAGTGTCAGTGTGCCATCTCCAGCTCCAACTAGCATCTCGAACTACCAACTACCTCTCTCCTCAGAGAGCAGACCAGCAGAGAGCAGACACCACACTCCTCTCAGAGCCTCACCTCTCATTATACTGTTCAATGATGTATTCATATGCATGGTTACATTTCTCTCTAAGCTAAAATGAATCTCTTTCTGTCTGTCAGCATTTCTAAATGTGAGCAGTGCCTAAAAGTCTGTAATGCATGTACTTGTACTTTTCAATCACTGCGTGTTCTGGTCATCATGACATTTTCTACATATCTATACCATATCTTCGTCTGTCTGCCTGCGCCATCCTACCATCTCCTCATGTTTCTCCATTCAAATCCCTCTCTCCTTCTGCATATCTCTCCCTGCAAAGCCCTCCCTTTCTCTTCATGGTTCTGCCTGTCCCCACCTTCTCTCTGTCTGCGAATTATCAGCCCAGGCTGATAAGGCCACAATGCCTTCTCCACTCAGACAAAAGTTGCGTTATCTGTCTGCCAAGCCAACTGTCTATGCATACTTTGTACACTGTAACTCATAACAACTTCTCCGGGGAAGGAACAGCTTCTGAATGGCTTCAGAGCCAACTTTCATGCTCTGTCTAGCATTTACTCTTTCACTCGCAAACTCAAGCGCTATCTATAATGCCTCAATGCATATTCTAAATGCACACTCATGGGTGTTTCTCTACAATGCATACATAATACATAACAACATATCTCTACATGTGTCTACATGTCTCTACAAATGTAACATGTGTCTCTATGGCACTTCAAATATAACAGGACTCATTCTATAGCAAATTGCAAATGCATACGAAGTGGCAGAATAATGTGGATAGTCTAATGTCACTACTTCATGTCACTACTAATCAGTACTAATCAGAATGAATGATGGATGACTAAATAGGATGCAATGATGGATAACTGGATCCCTAAATGGGTAATGATTCTCTAATGATAACAAACCAGGCTTCTCCATACAATCAGGTTTCACAGCTCGTTTGCATCCATATGTCCCTGCCTGCACACTTAGGTCACCGAACCTATTTAAACTGGTCCAGCCCAGATTCAAACTGGTGAAGACAGGTAGGCGTAGCTTAAATGTTCAGAGCCCTATATTCCTGGAACATGCTTCCTTCTTGTCTGAGATCTACTTCAACAATGGTAGAATTCAAGCAAAAGTTGAAAACACTGCTCTTTGACCTACCACCTGATTAAACAGTTAAGCTCCCTGGCCTATTGTCACTCCCAGCTTAGACCCATTATTTTTCCAGACCGATCTCTTCTTGTAGCCTGTTTCTGTGTTTTGTTGTATGTGGACGCCCTGAGCCCCCCTGGTATCTGGCATAGTTTCCAGGAATTATTAATAAATAAATAACTCCCAAAGAGTGGAAAAAGCTGTTTTATTCTAATCAGAAGTGTTAAATGGAACCTGCTAATAGCCCTCGGTTGGATCAATCATTGAGATATATCGTGCCTTTCACAACTTGTCGATCAAATTATCGATTCTAGGCATGGAATAGCTGTCCAATTGGAGAAATAGAATTTAACTTCCTAAAATCAATGCAAAACCTCCACGACTGAATAGGCTTTGCTACCAAGACTATTGGCGAGGACCATGGACTCTCTAAAGGCCCTAAAATGTCTGACTCTTGCATGTTTTACTTCTTTCCGGCCTTCATGGACCCTGAAAGGCTTTAAATTCATGACTTTCCCTTGGGACATTCAGATGGTATCTAGGACATTTTTGACACGGTCAGACTTGTCACTTAAGAAGTCAGGAAATTGATGTAGAAGGTCCTTAACATCTTCCTATTGTACTGGGGTTAGATCGGAAGAGATCAAAGCATTCCCTTGGCCCACCTCAGTCATCAATTTGGCCACTGTTATCAAAGAGTTTTCAATGAGATCCACCCTCCACTCTTTCAGTAAATTGATATGGTACAGTTGAGTTTTCTACCGTCTATCGGGTTGGGAAACAATGTAGTTATAGGGGCTTTTCTTTCAATTATCTCATATGGTCCATACCATTTTGACAAATGTTCTGGTCTGAGGTGGGTAACAGGACAAAATACTATTTGGCCCACTGAGAAGGAACGTTCAACAGTGTTTTTGCCATAACTGTTCTTTTGAGATTCTTGGGCCTGCTCTAAATGTTTGTTAGCAATTTCATGCACTACGGTCATGTGTTGCCTAAGATGTTGGGCTGTCTGGGAGATTGGTAAAACTGCCTCTTCTCTTTCCTCCCAGGTTTCCCTCAGCATGAAAAGTACATTTCTAGGTTCCCTTCCGTGAAGGAGCTCGAATGGGAAGTATCCTGGAGAAGCCTGGGGTGATTTTCTTACTGCAAGAAGTGCCCAAGGGATCATTGTATCCCAATTGTTGCCGTCTGCTTCTACCAGTTACTTCAAGATATTTTCCAAAGTCTGATTGAAATGTTTGACAAGTCCATCCATCTCAGGGTGGTACAAAGAGGGTCTTAGGGTCTTAACCAGTAATATTTACTTCCCTTCTAACATAATTTTAGACATGAAAGTGGTTCCCTTATTGGTTCAGAGTTCCCTAGAGAACCCCACTCGAGATAGAAAGGGAATATAATGTGTTAATATCTGCTGTATTGTTTCAGAAGACAAACAATTCTGGGTCTCTTGTGGCATAATCTACTATGACCAATATAAACATATTTCCTAGCCTAGATGGTTGAAGGGGTTCGACAATGTCCATCCCAATATAAGAGAAGGGGACTCCTATAATAGGGAGTGGTTGTTTGGGTGCTGGTGGTACTGATTGACTTGCAGTTTTCTGGCATAACTCACAAGTTACTACAAAGTTCCTAATATCGGCATAGATTCCTTGCCAATACAACCTTGGAATAATCATACCCTGAGCTTTATTCACTCCCTGGTATCCAACCATTAAATGAGGATGGACAAGCTTCAACACAACCCTCCAGTCACTTCGAGGAATCACCAACGTTTTTTCTTTTGGTGCCCTTTGGTGTTATGTACCCACTGTATAGGAAACCTTTTTTTAAAAAAAAGAAGGGGCCAGTCTGAGCTCGACCTTCAGCTTCTGGAATCCCTTTAGCAAAAGCCTCCACTAAAATGAAATCATTATGCTGATGTGAGAAACCAAAGGGTGTCTTACCTACTAGTCCCTGGGGATCTCTCTCTCATGTGGCCATCACCTTTGGACCCAGACCCTGCGGGTGGACCAGTGAGGGAGGATCACCTGGGTGAGGGGTCTTTGGGGAGTGAGGGACAGATGGCCGATAGTGAGACACGGTATTCCCCCCCTTTCCCATACCTATGACCCACCCAATTTGATAGGATTCTCTAATGTCCCAAGCCGCCCCTTTTCTACACAAACAGCGGGCCAAGGAGTAGGGCGATTGAGAGTAAAGAGGCTAACCCTTACATATCGCATAGGACATGTCCCGCTAATCGGGTCAGGCAAAGTCAGGTACTTGTCTTTAATTACATACATCTGATACCCATTAGCTCTTCCCACATGGATAAAAGGTTGAGCATAGAGGAACATGAAAAGGAGCAGAACTTCCAGGGCAAAGGCGAACCTACAGGAGCAGAGTGGGCAACAGAGGGACAAGAGCAAAGGGTTGAGAAACTCATAATATCACTGCAGAAGGTTATTTCCTCTGAAGAGCCGTGCAAGACACTTGGAGAAGGCCAAATCCCAGACAAGAAGACTGCATTGTGTTTCAAGGATGCCAGTAATCCTCTGGGGTGAACGACAGAGTTGGGGAGGCAAGGCCAAGCTGGTGGTATTAACCTTGACTAGTGAATAAAAACTGTAAAGACAAGAAAGAAATACACACAGCCAGTGAGTTGGCGAGTGACATGAAAGACCGGTGTGTGTTAAGGAAAGATTGAAGTTGCAACAGTGTGATGCTAGAAATGCATTGGAGCGACAGGGCCTCCCTATCCCTGTCCTGTAGTCCCTTTTCATTTGTGTTCTGTATTGGTTCCTGCCCACCTGGCAGTGCAGCTCTTCCTGTTTCTGGTTTGGTGTACAGACCCATTGGATACCCTTATGGCACTCATGGGTGGGGGTGCAACCCTGTGCCCCTAGTGTATGTTTTTGGGCGCCTGTGTGTGTCCCACACAGCAGGGTGTGGGCTGGTGGCAGCTCCATGCTGAATTTGACAGGTGCTCCGATTATCCTCCATTTTGGTATACCCAGGCCCTGCCATTGGAATCAGTTGACTCCTGATAGGAAACAAGATGGCCCCTGGGGCCTCTTGCTTTCTATTGCCCGTTACCTTGTTTTCCCAAAGTCCTGGGAAGCCCTGGCTCTGTCCCTTCTCCCTGACTGGCTGTTGGGTGGAAGTTCCATATATGGTGTTGTTGTGAGGTCCAGGCCAGACTGGCTGGAGCCTTCCCAGTGACTGTATGTTGGGGGTACGCCCTGTGGGTGGGATCTGGGTGAATGGAGTGTGTGACGAATATGCACTTCTTGTTGTGGATGTCTAGTTTCTGGTGTTTACACAACAGGCTTTCAAAAGCTGTAAAAACTAAATTTAGAAAGTTATAGTTTCAATTCACATGGTATCCAACACGGGATGTCCTAATAATTCTTACTTAAAGCAGCCCAAGGTAGCCATGAGAAGCATAGACCAATGTAAAGCCACACTGAAAACTTCTTTTTCCAAGAGTTTTTATCACAAATTTCTATTTCGTAAAGGTGAGTACATTTAACAAATACATGAAATCCATTGCTTTTATCAAATACATGGAAATAACAAAATTCAATTTCTTTAGTGAATGTCCTGGTTGACTGTTTGAATGAAAACCAAAAACGTTGTAAGAGACAAAGAGAACTGTTCAGTTCAGTTAATTAAGCAAAGATTTAAATACATTTGTACAGGTCTGCCAACGTAAACTTTTCACATTATTCAGATTTGAAAAGGAGGGGTCTCAGAGAGAAGAGATGTAATTGGAAACAAAATGAGTTCCAGCAAAAAGAGACCACATTTACGTTTCGGCGGGCCACCTGTAGGGCCAGTGATGTTAAAGAACTGCCTTCCTCTGGGCAGAGTAAGTAGTGATAATCCCTGCAGGGAAGCAGACAAAAGAATCCATCACACAATGAATATGTACGTAAAAATAAAATGTGACTTGCTACAAATCTTGGGTTGCCAAGTATTCACGGCATTACTATTATGGGCAAAACATTTTTTATTTGGTAAGGACTACTCATTAATGCTACCTAGAAGGGGAACCTTACCCAAAATAAATGTGGGGGAATCCTTCAAAGGCAGGGTGACAGGACGTCAATTAGACCTCGGTATAGAGCGTGGCCAGCAGTAACTGGAGAGAATCACTGAAGTCAAAAAGTATACAATTATACATTAGTGAGTGTAAAGTCTGCAAGGTCTACAGAAAACGTGGTAGCAACACAGAGAAAGGAAAAGAAGAAATACCTGAGTACAAAGGAATGTAGTGTAATCATCTCCAAGCGCAGCAAAAGTCTTGAATTAATCAAGGCCATTAATCATAACCATCTTCAAAAGAAAAGGTGGATGCCACAAGTTGTTAGTGGAAATGACAGAAGATATCCAATGGGCGAACGCTGGTGCGGTAATAAATACCTGCCGAAAAAGACAGAAAGAAGATAGGAACGGTCCTGTTATAATCCGTTTCAAATGGGAAGTGGGGTATGTGTGTGAAAGGAAAGAATCGACTGAAGAGTGTGCATCTAAGCCACGTTTAAAATTCACAACCCCTTTCTAAAATGTCGTGCACAGTTTATGGAAGTGTGTAAATCTACACTTCAAAACTATTAAAAATTAAGAATAATGTGTGGCAAGTTTAAGTGCGTGGGCTGGAATGGTAGCTCGGCCAGTTGAAATGCGCTAGATGAGTAAAAAGCTAGTCTGCAGTGGCAGATGTGCTTACCAAAAGCCTAGCAGTCGACGGAGCGATGCTCGAACTGATGCAATCAGTTCCGGTGCCTGTGAAAGTCTGACAGCAGAGAGTGTGCTGCAGGTTTCCCTGATGTATAACGGCCCACATAATCACGTTATGTCCGTAAGCCGCGTTCCTTGTGAGAATCCTCACTCGGCTATGACGCATAAGGTGTGGGGCTGACACACTTCCCTGTGGATTGGCTCATGAAGCGAATCCAATCCCGGAGGGGCTATCGGAAACACACCCTGAGAGGGGGAGTGTCCGAAACCTGGACCGTTCAGTCACGAAAAAGGGGCAACAAAAACCCTGAGGTGTCCTGCCCACCAGAACCGGCTGGACTAAAACAAAACCTACGGTATCAAAACCGCGGGCGGGAAAAGCATCAACTGGTATGCGCAACCTAGTGTGTAACCACTCGGTTTCGAGACATGAGCGGGCACGTGAGTGGGTGCCTAAAGAAATGTAATACAAATCCTGCTTCTGCAAGGTCTGAATATTGGCTTCTCGACAGAGGGAGTGTGATTGAGGAATGTGGCAGAGTTAAAGAGGTGGAATGAATTCCTCATTCAATCCGTGGGTGTGGGTACCTAATCGAAAGATCCACCGTGCCTCTCTGTCCAACAGACTTTTATGTGTGTTAGTAGAGTTTTTAACTGTTTCCAAAACCCACCATAGAATGTTGTTAGGTGAGTGTTTCAAAGTCAAATAGTGATTAACTAGAGGTGCCGTCACAATTTTGCATCTTCTGCGTGATCGATGTTCCGCAATAATAACATGTGCTGCTCTGCTGGTTTGTCCGACGTATCTTAGTCCACACGGACATTAAATACAGTAAACCACGTTTTTGGTTTTACAATTAGTAAGGTTGGACAGAGTCCATACTCGTTCATTTATTTTGAAATCTTTCATTTTTCTGGCAGTTTCTGGTGTTTGACACAATGACTGTGACCACAAAAGTGATTGGTGGAAGGTTTTGAATGAATCTTTACCACTGGCGTTGCTCTGGGCAACCTTCCACACCACCGTTTTTTTAGCCTGTCTGCGCCATTGCAAAAGGGTCCAGCCATATGCAAATCAGTCTGGTACTGCCACCAATGGTAGCAGCCCAGCCCGAACTGCTAGGCCAGGTCCCCTCTGCACGGAAACACAAGCAACCCCCGACATGTTTCGGCCTTGTTGGGCCTCCTCAGTGAGGTGCAGCTTGGTTCCCTATGGCGCAGCGAGCAAGGGACCCACGTCTGGGCATACCCTCTCTCACATAGTGAGACAAACTGTGACCACAAAAGTGATGGGTGGAAGGTTTTGAATGAATCTTTACCACTGGTGTTGACTGAGACAGCCCTTCCCGAAACTGGTATGAATGCAGGGTGGAGTGTTGGATGGCTGCGTACTTGTCCCAATACACATAACTTGTTGTGAGTGTCTGGAGATAAGTGAATGGCCTGAACGCACTATGCACTTGATTGGCTGCCTGCCTGCATGAATGCCCTTCTGACCATTTGGTTGCCTGAGTGTGACCCAGCAGAATGATTGGGAGATCAACTGGTATATCTGGGGGCCTCTCACTGCTAGAATTCATGTTCAGAAGCTGAAGAGAAACTGGAGTTGAAACTGAAGCTTAACTTTGAAGCCCTGCTGGAAGAGAAGTCTTGCTGCTGCACTACTGTGTCGATCTGAAAGCTGCTGTGTCTCCAAGGACTGACCCAGAGAGGACCTGGTAAGGTGCCCTCTTCCCGAGCTACGAGGGACCATCGTGCACCAGCTGATCTTTGCCAAAGCTCCCTGGTAGACAAACCTACGACAGGCTGCCGACCGGAAATGGGGACCGCTGCGGAATCACAAGGAGAAGCTCCCAGACACTGTTGTCCATCATCGTCAACGACTGCCATTGCCGACCGGAGCCGCCGTGCTCCCTTTGTCTAAGTAACGTTGGATCCAATGACGCTGTCGCCTGCACCGTCAACCGTTTTGTCCCGCCGGAGAAAGTCGAGGCCGCTGACGCGCCGAGGAGCATCCGCCGGTGGGTTTCCCACCACCTGACGACCGTAGAGACGCCGGACGACTCAACACCCTTATTGGGCCACAGTTCTTCACAATCTCTTTGTGGTCCTGAACTATCGTCACCGAGGTGCCCCGCATGCCTCTTCCTTTCAGGACAGCAAGGCACCAACGTCGACGAGCACCGCTACGAACGAAGCTGCCACCTCACCGTCATCGTTCAACCTTTTCCTCATGGGATCTCGACGATCCGTAGCTCCTGCCTTAAAGGGAGCCGCTCAAGAAGGATCCGTCGACGATACAATGACAAACTCTGCCATTCCAGGTACATTGGGGTTGTAGAACTATCTTAGAAGGAAATAAGACCTCTAGAACAATATATGGATTGGGATTGTGATATATCTTTACTTTACAGGTTGCCCAGGTGGGGGGATCTCCACGCAGAATTGTGTCTAGTGGTAGGGGCCAGTATTCTGCCAATTGTTCGAACCAACTGCTTTCCTCCTATGTCTATTGTTGGTTACCTCTATTAATTGATTTGTGTGACATTTAACCAGAGTACAGTTGATGCACTTTAAAGGAATCTAATAATAATTGTGGTACCACTTAGAACTCTATATATTTGCCATTGTAGATTCACTGAGCACAAAGTGAGTTATTGTGATTGTGTACATAACCTTGAACTTAATTATATAAAGACTGTTTTAACTAATATAATGTGTGGACATTCCTTTGTGGGGGCTTAGGGACTACACTGTACTTAAGAACCAGCCTGCATCACCTCCTGAGAAGCTAGGCCTTGATTGCTCGGCTACGTTACCAATAATAGAGAATCTTGGCTGGGGTCCTCTGTGTCTCTCCTCTACCATATAGAGAGCAGAAGTACAGACCCCCCATCCAGTCTTTACAAACAGTATATTTCACAATTGAAGGCTGCACGCGTGTGGATGAGACACAAAGGAAGGCAGACCTGTGGTGAATTTTAAATTACTGATAACTGTGAAACCAGCGATATAGAGTAATGGAGTGGTCCGACCGAAAGGAGGTAGCCCACTCGAAAGTCTCCCCTAAAGGTAAAATGTTTTTGTTATGAAATGATAAAGTGAGTGAACTCTAAAAAGCATAATAATCAAGATTAATCCTGGAAAAAACGGGAAGTAAAAAGGTGAATGTTGAACTTTTGTGCATTGGAGCGAATAACACAAGCGTGTGACCTGAAGGGACAGTTGAAGTTGTCCTGCAGAAGTCTACAGTAAAAGCCTTGCACATTCGAAAGTCTTCGACATCAGGAAAAGGTCTGAGAATGGCGGAGGGAGACCGGAAATGTGACAAGTTAGGGGAAGGGAACCCCTAAAGGATGTGAATTAAGCTTGGGGAAGGAAATCCCCGCAAGTGCTGTGTTTGAAAGGTCTGAGCCCGACTGGGGGAGACCTATGTGAATATTTTGCTTTGAAAGGCCCAAGCCTGACTGAGGGAGAGCTACTTGAACATTTGCTTTGAAAGGTCCAAGCCCGATTGAGGGAGACCTGCATGAACCTTTGGTGATCAGGGAAGGAACTTTTGAAAGCCGAAATTAGAGACTTTAAGGTGGAAGGCTAAGCGGGCCACCAACCACGTTTTGAACTGCCTTTGTTTTGAGAACCTGAACCAGAGTGTGTCATCCCGTCTACGGGGGCCGCCTTACTCCGAGCTGTCCAAGGTTGGGAGGAGAGCTGACTCAGTCACATTGATTCTTTATATTATAACACTGATTTTTCCTTTGCATACATATTCCTCTTTACAGACTTTTTATATAAGAGATAGGGCAGGCATTAGGTTTTGTAGATTAGGCCATCTTTGGTTTGACAGAGACTGACTAGAACTGTGTTTTCTTTATTATTTGATGGTAGAGACTACTGTTATCATAGCTATAGAGCAAAGTAGGAGTTTTTCCAAACATCGAAAATTGGATAAAGGTTTTACAAATTGTACCTCTAGTGTCAGTGTCATACTTGTGATACCATGCCTCCGTTACACTGGGCAAATGCTAGGTCCGAATTAAGCTAAATGTCTTCTCTGTGAAGGATGGGTTTGTCATTTTGGGGTTTGTCTGCCTTTCCAAAACCTCGGTGGCCTTGTTCTGTTTTGTCTTGGTCAGAAACCTCCTGGGGAACAGGGAATATAGCCTTTTCTAGAATGCCCTTTACCATTTTCTCCTCATCTTTGAGCTTTTATGCATGCCTTCCGTGATTATGTAACAAAATCTTTACATTACCTGTATAGTTGGGGCCCATTACTGTTGCTGTGACGTCTAGCCCATAGCTCCATGAGAGCCCTAGTTTAGAGGCCAACCTGATGTATGTTCCCTTTGGCGGAAACAGAAATAACCCAGTAGGGATCAGTTGTCTCTCACCTGCTTCTACAGTGATATTGGTGCGACTATGTCGGTAGAAACCTATTGATTCATTCATTGCTATCGTGGCTGGAGAAGCTTTGGGTGTTAGCTTGGTGTATTTTAGGATCCCCAACTTGTATTAGCTGTATTGCATCCCACTCTGACACCGTATGTGGTAAGACAGAAGGAGGAAACAGACCAATAGGTGCCATTTTCAAAAGGTTTATTGGGGAAAAACAAAGAAAAATACCTGACTTTCCCTATCCAAAGGGTTTCCGTGCCTAACACAACAAAACAGAGGTGCTTGTCATCAGTGGTGAATTCCACAATCAAAAGTCTGTCCTCCATTCAAAACTAACCAAGGCTGACCCTACCACTGCTACTACTCCACCAAAAGACCAGGAAATTGCTCCCTCCTCCTGGATTGCTTTTTAGCAAAGATCCCCTCAATAAGGGATCTTGAGATAGCATTTTGCTATCTCTCACAATAAGTCTGTCAATTCCTTAAAGGGGCTTTTCCAAGCCCTTTTATATCGGTTCCCTTAACTCTTCAAATCACTCTCTGGGCTTTCCTTGATTCTTGACTGAGTCTCTAAGTATTGGTTATGCCTCACAACCCTAATCTCTTCTTTAGGATGAACAGGTATATGCTCACAACAACTATCTTCCTTTGGTTATTAATCTCCTCACTGAAACGAGAAAGTGGAGTCCCTATTCGACTCTTGTTCTTCTTATGATCTGGTCATTCCCTGGGATGAGCATGATGAGTCCCTGAATGATTCTCACTCTTCTTATGATGATTTTGCCACTTATTGTGGTGAGTAGGATGAGCCCCTGAATGATTCTCACTCTACTTGTGATGATTTTGCCACTCATTGTGGTGAGTAGGATGAGCCCCTGAATGATTCTCACTCTTCTTATGATGATTTTGCCACTCATTGTGGCGAGTAGGATGAGCCCCTGAATGATTCTCACTCTACTTGTGATTCTGCCACTCACTGGCATGGGTATGAGTCCCTGAGTGATTCTCACTCTGCATATGATTTAGCCACTCACTGGGATGAGTAGGCTAGGCCACTGAAACTGCTCTCACCCATTTCTCCAACTTTCATACCACTGATCACAAATGCACCTCTCCTCTATACTTAGCTCATGTAACCTCTATGCATCATTGACACTGTTGATTATCCCTCTCTCCTTCAGACTCTAACCTCCCTTGGCTCCCAACTCTCAGACCGATTCTTTTTCATCTCATGGAACTCCAGCACCAGGTCCCCTACACATCACCCTGTGGCAGTCCTGAAAAATTCAATCCTTGTTGGCCCTCTCCTTTTCACTCTCTACACCTCCTCCTATAGCAAACTCATCGCCTCCTCTGTCTTTCACTATCACCTCAATGGCGAGGACATCAAAATCTTGTTCTCTTCCCCTTTTTGCCCATGTTACATCACAAGCTATGTCACAGCCACCCGTTACTGAACACATCGATGCTGGTTGATGCTCAGTTCCTCCAAGACTGAAATCAACTTTGTCCCTCCCTACAATGCCAATCCCATTCTCCTGCACTCCCTTATCCTTCCCATATGTCCTTCTTACTGTTTCATCCATGCACTCATCCTTGGAATTCTCTTTGACAACCTTGTACTGTAGGGGTTCATCACACAACTATGGCCATTTCAATCACGTTGAACGTCATTAATATAAGGACATTCCTTCCCCACCTCGGACACCAATCACTTCAAGTTCTAATCTCTACACATTTGTTAGCAACATTGACTACAGCTTTGGATTACTCCTTGATCGTCTCCTCTACTACTCCTCTCCAGTGAACAAAGTTATCACCTTTGCTACACACACCTTCAATAAACCTACTACAACCACCCTCACCTCTGCGCACCGACACCATGCTAGATGGTGTTCCATTCAAAATTACTCTTTCTTTAAATTCCTACTCATTGTCAATAAGGCATACTTTGTCTCTACTTGGCGTTATTTCTCTTTACTCTCCTGCTCTTACTCTGAGATCCTCATCTCTCATCAATCTGTCCATCCCTGACTTCATGTGCCTCCTCCCCGTTCTGCTCCTTCTTGCCCTCCTACATAGGAGTGCCCAATCCCTGACAATAGAGCCATCCCTATAGTAGAGCTATTCAAAACCAGACTGAATCTCCACTCATTAGACAAGGAAATAATGACACTCAACTACTCTGTACAATTCACTTTAATCCAGCCTACATCCCTGGCAAACGTATCGCTCTCACCTGTAAATGACACAAACAATGCATTTTGATTGCACACTTACCACTAGGCCATTCTACTATTCATGATTATGTATGTGCATTATCTTTATTAATGGTCAACCTTGCACCTTATTACCCCTGTGTCACCTGGTTTCTGCTCACCGAGATATGCCCAGATATGCATCCTCATTGTAAAGGTACTCATACAGTGTGGTCACTGATCGAAACATAAGAAGCTAGATAAAAGGATCTCCTTAACATAGGATTTATTAGGGTTCTAACAAAGATTGGGGCCAAAAGAATACACACTGAGACTTGTGCACTCCTAAGACTCAAATGGAAAGCTGACATGCAGGAAATCTCACCGAAACGGGCAACTGAATCAAGTCCACATGAACTGGAGAAATTGTTGTCTGGGACTTTGGACTATGCAAACATCTTGCCAGTTTTTGGTTTATTACTGTCTAAGCTTTCTTCTGTGTTTTCCAGTGCTCCGGGCAAGCGCAGGGACTTGGTGAGGTTGGGCTGGTTTGACTCTGTATGTACCAAAGCTAGATCGAACCTTCCCTCTGTCCTGAGCTGTCCAGGGGGATCAACAAATGACATTATAATTGCCAGGTCCCGCTATAAGAGAGTTCTGGCTACTAGGAAAAGGACGATCGAAGCGGAAGCATGGGACGCCTCGGTGGGTGAGTGTAGGGACAATGATACCAACCCTTTTTGGGAGATTGCACAGCACGGTCTCCTATATAAATACAACCTAGACATGCCAGTTAGTAATGTGCCTAACAAGGCTTGGCTGGAGCATTTCTGTACCTTATGGAGTGCCGGTGGAGTACTCACCCCACTTCCTACAGACAGAGTAACGCGGATATGGCATCAGAACACAAAAGATCCTTGTTACAGTAGCATGGACTGGCCCTTCATAAAAGGGAAGAATAATTAAATACGCTGTGGCATTTTGACTAAGGGAGAGACACCCTCCCCTTAATTGATTCCTCTTTGGACACTTGATGAAAAGGGATTAATCTGGAACCTGGTTGGGAGTACCTTCTGCTCCAAATCCTCAGCCATAGAGGTGAAGAACAAGATTTTCAATGGTGGCCTGCTATGGGTCTGCGACACTAATGGGTGAGTTTGCAGCATTTGGAACTGCGCATTCTGTTGAACTGATTATATTTGTTTCACCAGCCTCAACACTGTGTGATCGCAAAGGTGCCGCCCATCCCAACAGCGCCAAATAACTGTGTGTCTAACAACTAGTGTTAACACGTTGTCATAGCTAACTGAACAGCGAAAACAGACTATGGCTTGAGTAGCTTCCCTGTTAGTCAAACACAGAGTGGCTTTAAAATACTAATCCTGTATACAGCTGCACCGATTGACGCATTCACAGTTAATGAATTCCAGGCATACAATCACCGCGTGTTCAGGGGCACAAACTGAACTTCTCAATAATGGGAGTGCAGCTAAAGTAATCAGAGAGGAGGTAACAGGGAACTCGCCTTGAGACAAACTGAGTCCAGGATGGTTTGCAGATTTAGAACTGTTTCAAGTGGTCTGAACTTAGACCATGAGATGATCACCTTTGTGATCACATAGTGTTGAGGCTGGGGAAACATGTATAATCATTTCACCCAAACGCGCAGCTCGAATGCTGCAAACTGATACACTAGTGTAGCGGACCCTTAGCAGGCCACCATATAAGTAAGCATGGCTGAGTTTTCATTTATGATTTGTTTGTAGAATTCCATGGCGATACACACGAGTCAGAACAGCACATTCTCTTTATCTTTGTTCTAGTCAATCCACCATCTGTCTAATAATTATATCCTGAAACACATTGATTCTGTGTTACCCAGCAACTCGGTGAGTCTTGCAATTTGTGCAGCAAGAGATTGTTAATGTAACTCCTATCCAAAGGTGTAGTAGGTAATTCCCTTGCGCATTAACAAACTTGTTAATTGGTTCCTATACAATGCTTTACTCTACGATTGCAGGCCTATTGGCGCTTTGCATTATTTAGGATGAGAACGGATTATAGAATTGAAAGGTAAACACTGAAATACCAATTACCCTCCTTGTCCAATTTTGGTAACGTGGACGGGACGGCGGGTTTATCTCTGCGAGGTTGTGGATCATTGGTTAGTTGCAACAAAGTGAAAATACAATTATAACCCAATGATAAAAGGGACTATCCAGTCAAGGTTTTTTACAAATATCTACTTTATTATTATCACAACGGACAGTTGTAGCACTGTGGGATACATTTAAGGCATAAGGCAGACCCCCCTACAACAAAACTGAATTTCCGCAGTCACCCAAAAATGGCGTTGCTTTTGTCTGCTGAGCACATGTGGGGTGAGAGTTGAACACTGCCACCCCAAGAATGGCTGTGTTTTGTGTTCCTTCATGTGAATCCAGAGAGAATAACTTAAATTCAAAATGGCTCTGCACTGCGGTTTTGTCATGTCAAAAACTCAATGCTGCGCAAACTAATGACCTGCATTCAAGATCACACAGTTTTGTTCTATTAAAACACGGCCTTGCCGCTGTTTTTCATTTGAATCCTATCAAATAAGACAAGCCCTGTCGAACGGCATTGGTTTAATACAGAAAATCCATGGAAAGCAAAGAATTCTGTTTGAGTCCACACGGGGAGGATTCACTTTTGAAATAAATCAACACACACAAAGTACTTCAAAGGAAAGGTACCGTGTGGCATTCTCTCTGGCCTCGTGTCAGTTAACAAGAAACTATTTTCAGCATCTCATTGTGTCCAGAAACTGACTTCACTTTGGAAGAGCCTATCAGAAAGTTAATGCAAAAGAAACCACATTTTGTGACAGAACATGAGAGGAAAAGAACACGTGTAAACCTGCTTTTTGCAAAGCAGGAAAATGACATTTGTAAAACTAAATGTGAAATAATACCATGTCTTGCACAGAAACACAATTGTACATGTGGGGAGAGGGGCTGCAAAAATAATGTATATTGTGCTCTGTTTTTCCTCCCAAAAGGACTTCAACAGCTATCAAACCAGTTTGGCAGAAAGGCTAGTTTCGCACCTACCAGTGACTAAGGCTGTGAGGGCCTGTGCTCTGTTCTCATGACCTGATTGTGTGATAATTACAGGTTCTCCCAGACTTCCATGCAGAAATGCTCCCAAGGACAAAGAAATGGACTGGGCCCTGTGTTTTGCATCGGAGGTGTGATTTCTCTATATTAAAACTGGAGGACTTCAAAGGAGAGTCATGAAAACCCTTGTGTAAGCTGACCCAGGGGAGACAATTTGGATTGTGGGGGTGGCATCAATGCCCACATCTTTGGCAAATCTACCTCATTGATAATGCAGGACATTTATACTTTAAGACATTTGTCCCTGCAATCCGAATAAGCAGTCATGTGATATTATGACAGTTTTAATGTGATTTTTGGACAAGCACCATAATAATATGTGCATCTCTCTGGCACGTGGTGAACTGAAATGGCAGAAACAAAGCATTTCTGGGGGAAGGATAAATGGCATAGACATTAAACTTGCAGATAATATGCCAAATACTATTATGCATAGGTGTGGCCATTTGCAGAATTGTAGAAATTATGTTTCTCCAGACAAAACAGCGAAATGGTGCCAAGGGAAGAGGCAACATTGCACAGACTTGGCGTACAAACCGGCTTATTCCTTGTGAAATATGGGATCTACCTATCTGATTTTTATGACGGTGACTATTGTAAATATGAAGTTGTATTTCATAACTCATTTATGTGACAAATAGGCTTGTGAGACAAAGCAAGTCATAAAATGCACACATGTCCCTTCCCCTGCACCAATCAGCCCGGAGAGAGGTGGGAGGACTGATAGGCTGGCCTATCCTAGGATAGCACTACCATCAGAGTACTTCCCTCAGATTGTACATTTTATGATGTCACTCTGACTATTTAAGGGGGAGACAGAGAGACACAAGGGAGATTCAACATTCAACATTCAAAAGTCACCCTTCAATATTCCTAGACTCCAGATCCAGATCCAGGCAGAACCACCCATCCAGACCCAGGCATATCCAGGGAGAAAGAAGGAAAGGCCGCTGATCCCCTTTAGGAGAATCCAGTAACCAGGCCCTTTGCCGAGCTGATTCATTCCACTGTTCACAGTGACCAGACTTTGTCCAGCTGGTCCCATCAAGGAGAGCCCAGCTGCTGCCCAGTGACCAGATCCTTGGCTCCATTGTCCAGAGACCTGGCTGGCTGTCCAAATCACCCAACTCCAGTGTACCTTGTAAGTATCACCTCACCCAGTACCCCAAAACTGCATATCCTGCTCTCTCACCTTGCATCTTGTTCAAATCCCATCAAAATCCCATAAAACCCATTGTTACGCTCTCCTGATTCCCACGGGGGCGTCGATCTGGACTGGCCCGCTGTTGCTTCCACCAGAGTAACACGTAGAGCCGAGATGACAGACTGGACAGACCTACTTAGCTTCGTTTGTTGGACTTGTAGGAATATCTTTCTGCAATGGAGAAGGGGAATTAACCTCCCGTAATCTGAGCGTTAACCCGCCTTCCCACTCCCCTTGTCTGCCCACAGAACACTCCTGAAGTCCCCTCTTAATCTCACCTGATGATTTGGAAAGATGAGCTCTCCATCCTGCGTCGAGCGCAGGGGCGCATAGACGACCAGTTACTTCACTGGCGTGGAGGAATTGGCGAGTTCCAGTATTGACTCTAAAGTCCAATTGTTCATAAGAGTTCAAAAGTCTGATCTTCACTCTGCCAGATTCCTTCCAGGTTGCAGATTTAAACCACTAGAAGAGTTCCAAGTGGCAATTGGTAAGATCCTGGTAAGTCTATTGTGGTTCTCCCCTTTGGGGCCGGGGTACAGCGATGATGCAGAATTAACTGCGCCAACCCGAAATGAGGTGAGTACCCCCCTGTGGTAAATCAGGTAAGTCTTTGGGGTTAAGTTGTATTGTCCTTGTTTTCCCCTTAGGGGCCGGGGTGCGGCGGTGATGCAGAATTGACTGCGCCGACCAGAGATGAGGTGAATACCCCCCTGTGGTAATCAGGTAAGTCTTTGGGGGTAGGTTGTATTGTCCTTGTATTCCCCTTAGGGGCCAGGGTGTGGCGGTGATGCAGGATTGACTGCGCCGACCCGAGATGAGGTGAGTACCCCCCTGTGGTAATCAGGTAAGTCTTTGGGGGTGGTTTGTATTGCCCTTGCTCACCTATTTGTTCTTGTCTCCCCCAGGTGATGAAGAATGGCCTGGAGATGCTGGGTTCGCGAAGGAGTAAAGGAATGCAGCCCCGGATGGTGAGTTCAACGCGGTGCTGCGAGGTGCGTGGCAACGCACCTGTGAAGGCTTCTCTCTTCCAGATCGACGATGTGCTGGATCAAGGATTCAGGTAAGGGTTTTGTTCTGATCTCTTCTCCTTCTCCTTTTCTTGTTCCAGGTGTTCCAGGGCTGAAGCGGGCGTGGCTGAAGACTGGAGCTGCTGAAGACACGGTGAGCGTTACGCTGCAGAACGCAGAATAACGCGAAGCACGTGTGGCTGTCTGGGTGTGGCTTAAATAGCCCTGGAAGAAGTCCCAGGTAAGTATTCTTCCACAGCCCCACCCGAGAGGAAAGGAGTCCCTGAGGTAAAATAGTCCCTCTAAGCCTCATTTGGCTTGTGGCTTCGTGCAGCATGGTCTGCATCAGGTAGGTATGCAGCATGGTCTGCATCAGGTAAGTTTTCTGTAATGAGCCTGGCGCCCATGGCGCCAGGACTGACTTTATTCTTATGAGCCTGGCGCCTTAGGCGCCAGGACTGTAGCCAAATAGCCCCTAACTGGGGTTTTTGGGCATGCTTCAAGTGGCATGATGCCTGCTTCCGGGGTTGCTGGGCCTGGTCTGGCTTTCCGGGGGCAGGCATTGTGACAGCACTCCCCCTCAAGGCCCCTCCTAAAGCTGTTCTCCCTCTCGGCCTAGGTTTGTCTGGAAATTCTTGGTGGAACCTTTTCACTAATTGAGGTGCATGCACATGGTCACTAGGCTCCCAAGATCTTTCTTGTGGACCATAACCTTTCCAATCAATGAGATAGAAGAGTTTTGATCCCCCCTTTTAGAGTCCAAGATATTCTTGACTTCGAATTCGGGTTCTCCGTCTATGAGGATAGGTTCAGGTGGGGTGGTTAGCCTAGTTCCTGGTTGCATAGGCTTCAAAAGAGACACGTGAAAAACAGGATGAACACGCATATGACCAGGCAGGTCCAACTTGACAGCCACTGGGTTAATTATAGCCTTAATAGAATAAGGTCCCAAATACCTGGGGTTAAAAGTCCGTGTTCCCTTGAGTGGTAAGTACTTGGTGGCTAACCATACTTGGTCCCCTACTTGGTATTGCGGTGCTTCACTCCTGTGTTGATCAGCATCCTTCTTGTATTTATCCTTAGCCTTTTGTAAATGTGCAGTCGCCTCTTTAAAGGCTTGTGTGATAACAGCGTGGAGATGGTCCACCGCGGGCATCTCTAAATGTTGGGGAGAATCTAAATCTGAGGTTCGAGGATGGTGACCAGATATGGTAAAAAAAGGGCTTTGTTTAGTTCCTGAGTGTACAGAATTATTGTATGCATACTCGGCGATCCAAAGAATGTCTTTCCAATTCCCCTCAGATTGATGTAGCATACAACGTAGGTATTGCTCAAGAGTCTGGTTGATCCTCTCTGTTTGACCGTCGGTGTGGGGATGGTGGCTGGTTGAAAGCCTAACATCAATTTGTGCCAGCTGGCAGCACTTCCTCCAAAAATGTGAAATTAATTGACTTCCCCGGTCCGAAATTAACACGGAAGGAAAGCCATGTAGGCGGACAACATTTTCAAGGAACTCCTTGGCCAGGATTGAAGCTGAAGGTATTCCTTTTAAAGGAATGAAATGGGCCATTTTAGAAAAAAGATCTACAATAACTAGAATGGTGTTATAACTGTTGCATGGGGGTAAATCCGTGATAAAGTCTAATGACAAGGTATGCCAAGGAGTAGGTGGTATGTCTAATGGTTGTAATAATCCAGCGGGTTTTTTCTTTTCCCCTTTATTTTGAGCGCAAATGCCACAAGACATGACAAACAACTTGACATCTTTTCGCCAGGTGAGCCACAAAACTGTTTCTTGATTTTGGCTTCAGTTTTTGCAATGCCAGGATGCCCTTCCATCAAGGTGTTGTGGTAATGAGAAATGACAAGTTTCTGTAGTTCCTCTAGTGGCAGAAATAGCCGGCTTTGGTAATAAGGTAGATTGTTGGTGACAGAATACTCTGGACCTTTTCTTGCCCAGTCCTGTAAGGCATCGGAATCAAAGAGTTGATGGACCCTTTCTTGAATGTCCTCCAGAGAGTGTATGGATGTCAGACCAAGGATCCTCTGTTCGGGAATTATGGGTACAGGTTCTAAAGCTCTTTCTGTTTCTCCCATTCCAATTCGGGAGAGGGTGTCAGCTTTTCCATTTTTACAACCTGGTCGATAGGTTATTACAAAATCAAACTCGGCGAAGATCAATGCCCAACGGAGTTGGCGTGAAGATTGGGCTTTGGCTACCTTTAGGTATTGTAAGTTGCGGTGATCAGTGATGACCGTAATGGTATGTCTGGCGCCCAGCAGATAGTACCGCCAAGCCTTGAAGGCGGACTTGATGGCCAACAGCTCCTTGTCGGTTATGGCATAATTTAATTTGGGAGCCGAAAACTTTCTTGACCAAAACGCCACTGGATGCAGCCGGTTAGTTTCAGGATCCTTTTGGGAGAGCACTGCTCCCATAGCTGAACTGGATGCATCTGTTTCCACTATGTAGGGAAGCTCTGGGCGTGGGTGTCGTAATACAGGAGCGGACGTGAATTTCTTTTTTAACTCTTTGAAGGCGTTCTCGGCTTCTTCTGTCCATGCAAAGCGTTTATTCTTTCGCAATAGTGTTGTAATGGGATGTACAATGTGTGAGAAGTCCGGGATAAACCTGCGGTAGAAATTGGCAAAGCCGAGCATGCTTTGAACGCCTTTGACTGAGCTTGGCGAAGGCCAATTAAGAATTGCATCCACCTTACGTGTATCCATCCGGATTCCTTTCGGGGTCAGAATAAATCCAAGGAACTCTACTTCCGTAGTGTGAAAGATGCACTTTTCCAGTTTAGCATATAACTTATACTGGCGTGACTTCTCTAGGACTGCTCGGACATGCTTTACATGATCGGATTCTGATAGGGAGTATACTAAGATATCGTCGATGCAAACGACTACACAAACATCGATGAGCTCTCGGAAGACATTGTTCATGAAGAACTGGAAGGCCGCTGGTGCGTTACACAGTCCGAAAGGCATCTCCTGGTACTCAAATAATCCGTACTTGGTGCAAAAAGCAGTCTTCCATTCGTCACCCTCTTTGACGCGTACCAGATGATATGCCCCCCGAAGGTCTAGTTTTGTGTATATACAAGCGTTCTTTACCTGGTCTAGTAGTTCAGGAATCAAAGGCAATGGGTAACGATTCTTGATAGTTATCTGATTCAGCGCGCGGTAGTCAATGCATGTTCTAAGGTCGCCTTCCTTTTTAGGCACGAAGAAAAAAGCGGAAGATGCAGGGGACTTGGACGGGCGGATGAAGCCATTAGCAAGATACTGGTCTAGGTACTGGCGCAAGTGGAGATTTTCAGGTTCCGTGAGGGCATAGATTCTGCTGCAAGGTGGTTGTGCTCCTGGTATGAGATCTATTTGACAATCATACGATCTGTGCGGTGGTAAGGTGTTTGCCTGCTCCTTTTGAAAGACATCCTGAAAGTCTTGGTATTCAGCAGGTAATTGTATGGCAGCTGGGATTATTGGGGCCAGTACTGAATTTAAAGTTCTCTTTGGGTAACAGGTGTTAGCACATTCTGGGAAGGTTAGTCTCTTCTCTCGTCAATCAATACAGGGATTGTGTTTTTCCAACCAAGGGATTCCCAGTATCAGTTGAAACTGTGGAGCCTTGATTAAATCAAACACCATAACCTCTCGGTGTCCATCCTGACCCAGCAATGTCATCTCTGCAGTGGAATGAGTTACGGGCCCAGAGGCAATTTCAGTTCCATCAACAGTGTTGACAACATCGGCAGTGGTCTTTCGGGTGAGAGATAGATTCATCCTGGAAGCCAATCCGCAGTCCAAATAGTTTCCTATTGCTCCACTATCTACGTACGCCTTTACCGCGTGCATGCGTGATGGCTGCTCTGGATCTATAAGGACCATGGGTATGGTGAAATGCGAGGTCAGAGTGTCCTTCTTTAAGCTCGGCAAGCTGACCTCTACGCTTGCCGGGCGTGGTTGTTTCCGGAGTCAGGTTTCAAGTGGTTTTCGTCTGCTGCTCCTATAGTTTTCTTGGGTGGTTTTACAGGGCAGTTCCGAAGGAAATGACCAGTAGCTCCGCAATATAGACATAATTGCTGTTGCCGTCTTCTTTCTCTTTCCTTTTGGGTTAAGGGTCCTCTAACCCCCCCGATTTGCATGGGTTCTGAGGCATCTACCCCCTTAGAGCTTACGTAGGTTTTAACCAAGACCCTGTTTTCAAACTTGGTTCGATCAGCCTTTCTGGTTTGAAGTCTGTGATCTAACTGGACCACAAAATCTATATATTCAGCACAGTCTAGAGGCGGGTTCACGACTTGGGCTAAAACATCCTTGAGTTCTCCCCGAAGCCCTCAATGGAATAATGTAATTCGCTTGGCTTCAGGCCATTCGGTTTCCACAACTAATCTATTGAAAGTTGCACTGTAAGATAAAAGATCCTGATTACCTTGCCGTAAGGATAAAAGTTCGTTATCCAAAGCCTGTCCTTGGGAATGTCGGGCGAACAGTCTTTCCATGCTTGTTCGAAAACCTTGGAAATCTCGAAGAATCGGGTCATCCTGATTTACTAGCGGAATGGACCAGTCCGCTGCACTGCCGCTGAGATATGACAGTACAAAAGCTACCTTGGCTTGATCGTTTGGGAAAGCTCCAGGTCTACATAAAAAGTGTAAGCGACATTGATTCATGAATATAGCAAACCTTTTTGGGTCTCCGGCAAAGCGTTCAGGCGGAGCCAAGGGAACGGCTCCAGGAAGGTTTATCTGCACCGGGTTACTCGGTGGCACCAGAGCTGGGCTGGCCCCGAGTCCAGGTAGAGGTGTTTGTCCAGCCTGGCTTTGTAATAGCTGTCTGGCCAAATCATCTGTTCGTTCTTTTGATACTATCAATTCACTCCTGAGGGCATTGGTTTCCTGGCGGGCGGAATGCACTTTGGCCCTTAGTTCCTCTAATAATTGGGCCAACTGATCAGTTTCCGAGGTCTCCATGACGCCCAGGTGGGTATTTGTGGGTAGGTTTCGCGTTCTGTTACGCTCACCTGATTCCCACGGGGGCGTCGATCTGGACTGGCCCGCTGTTGCTTCCACCAGAGTAACACGTAGAGCCGAGATGGCAGACTGGACAGACCCACTTAGCTTCGTTTGTTGGACTTGTACGAATATCTTTCTGCAATGGAGAAGGGGAATTAACCTCCCGTAATCTGAGCGTTAACCCGCCTTCCCACTCCCCTTGTCTGCCCACAGAACACTCCTGAAGTCCCCTCTTAATCTCACCTGATGATTTGGAAAGATGAGCTCTCCATCCTGCGCCGAGCGCAGGGGCGCGTAGACGACCAGTTACTTAACTGGCGTGGAGGAATTGGCGAGTTCCAGTATTGACTCTAAAGTCCAATTGTTTGTAAGAGTTCAAAAGTCTGATCTTCACTCTGCCAGATTCCTTGCAGGTTGCAGATTTAAACCACTAGAAGAGTTCCAAGTGGCAATTGGTAAGATCCTGGTAAGTCTATTGTGGTTCTCCCCTTTGGGGCCGGGGTACAGCGATGATGCAGAATTAACTGCACCGAACCGAAATGAGGTGAGTAGCCCCCTGTGGTAAATCAGGTAAGTCTTTGGGGTTAGGTTGTAGTGTCCTTGTTTTCCCCTTAGGGGCCGGGGTGTGGCGGTGATGCAGAATTGACTGCGCCGACCCGAGATGAGGTGAATACCCCCTGTGGTAATCAGGTAAGTCTTTGGGGGTAGGTTGTATTGTCCTTGTTTTCCCCTTAGGGGCCGGGGTGCGGCGGTGATGCAGGATTGACTGCGCCGACCCGAGATGAGGTGAGTACCCCCCTGTGGTAATCAGGAAAGTCTTTGGGGGTGGTTTGTATTGCCCTTGCTCACCTATTTGTTCTTGTCTCCCCCAGGTGTTGAAGAATGGCCTGGAGATGCTGGGTTCGCGATGGAGTAAATGAATGCAGCCCCGGATTGTGAGTTCAACGCGGCGCTGCGAGGTGCGTGGCAACGCACCTGTGAAGGCTTCTCTTTTCCAGATCGATGATGTGCTGGATCAAGGATTCAGGTAAGGGTTTTGTTCTGATCTCTTCTCCTTCTCCTTTTCTTGTTCCAGGTGTTCCTGGGCTGAAGCGGGCGTGGCTGAAGACTGGAGCTGCTGAAGACACGGTGAGCGTTATGCTGCAGAACGCAGAATAACGCGAAGCACGTGTGGCTGTCCGGGTGTGGCTTAAATAGCCTTGGAAGAAGTCCCAGGTAAGTATTGTTCCACAGCCCCACCCGAGAGAAAAGGAGTCCCTGAGGTAAAATAGTCCCTCTAAGCCTCATTTGGCTTGTGGCTTCGTGCAGCATGGTCTGCATCAGGTAGGTATGCAGCATGGTCTGCATCAGGTACGTTTTCTGTAATGAGCCTGGCGCCCATGGCGTCAGGACTGACTTTATTCTTATGAGCCTGGCGCCATAGGCGCCAGGACTGTAGCCAAATAGCCCCTAACTGGGGTTTTTGGGCATGCTTCAAGTGGCATGATGCCTGCTTCCGGGGTTGCTGGGCCTGGTCTGGCTTTCCGGGGGCAGGCATCGTGACACCCATGTCATTTCCCATATTGTCCGTATCCTCTATTTACCCTTTCCCTAGAAGAATCTGTGTTAGTCCACATCAGCTACCATATTTCTTTTCCATTTACTTCAGTTACCTGTGTAAGTCCCTAATACTATTTGAAATAAATTAATTAATTTCTCGATTGAAAATTCACGCTCATTATTGTTGTCATTCGAAAGCAACAATTTTGTCAAGTGTTTTTCTTTAATAATTATAGTCCTTAACTAATCATTGTGCTAACAAAACCGATTTTGCTCGTGTAATTGCTTTCCTTTAAAAATCCGAATTGCATTTCCCATAATAAAACCCATGTAATTAACCTATAAAGAGTCATCCCTTCCCCTCAGTATCCTGTCTGTTCTGTGTCTTTGTTTCCCATCCCAAAAACCAATTTCCGATTTTGATTGCTTAGCCCATTTTCGTAGCAGTTTGCCAGTTTAAAGCCCATTTGAAATAAGAAATTTAAATTCCGCCGCATGTGATTTTTGCTGCGTTGTTTCATCCCCAAAATCGAGTTTCTCACCTGTGTTCATGTTGCTTTAGGGCCCTGCTAATTAGCCTGTTAGCTTCCTTGTCTTTTTAGTACAGCCACACAAATTTCCATCCTAGTTATTCTACTGCAAGTGCAAACTGACCCATAACTAACCTGTAAATCCAAGTATGCCGTTTCGCTCATTTTGAGGGTTTTCATTTTTCGTTTGGCCTCCCATTCCGGGGTGGTGGGTCAAAGTTAAAAAATGATTTCTCCCTCTTCTTTCTGACTCCTTGTTACTGCTTTCCATCCACAAAGAATTTAGTCGGCAAGTGTTTGGGGAAAGTGTTGCAGAGGGAGCACAAAACCTATCTGCCATCTGATTGTAAAGAAAAGTGATTTTGTTTCAATTTCTCTTAAAGGTGTATGTACATTGGGTTAGAAGTGAATTAACTGTATTATCAGATTTTGCATTTGTATTGCCACACTGTGGTGGTTGTTGCCCTAAATTTTGTGTTGCTTTAATTTCATTTGAATTCTAAAAATAAATAAATATTTAATTGTTACACACCGGCTTGGTCATGGTCCATTGCGACACAGGGAGTTTGTTAAGGTGGGTGTGAGAAAGGTTGGGTGCCTTCTCAAGAAAACAACTCAGGGTTCAAATAAAAATAAAAGGGTGTGTTTTATTGTGCCCCACCTTCAGTGTCAATGTACGAAGTCTCTGGCTGGAGTGTGCCATGGCTTAAACCCTGTTACACCACACTACAAAATACAAATCACCCTGTAAAGGAATGCAGAGGACAAACAGTTTCAAGAAGGTACAGGCATGCACTCTGAATACTGACAGGAGGGTAGTCGGTAAAGTAATTATTCAGAATATTTCAATAATACTTGGTTTCAGCAAAAAGGGAGCAATGGTTCATAAAATGTAACTAGGGGCCTTTGGAGAAGGACCAGGGGGACAGAACCACAATGTACCTTGTCCTTTGTGAAGTTCTTGGTGCTCGACAGGGTCGAGTCGGTTTCAGGGAGCTTTGAAGTGCCTGCGACAGAGTTCAAGATGGGAGACAGGAAGTTCGGCTGGCGAGGCTGGAAAGACGGCTGCAGGCTGGCTTACACGTTGTTTCGGGGTCATGAATGGTTGTCTCAGTGCTGGTTGGCGCGTACGAAGCACTGGTCGAGGCATCTCGGACCACATTAGAGACTGTGGCGTGACAACAGTCCGCAGTGTATTCGGTTGCAGCTCGAGGGGCTCCACTGCCTCAAAAATGTCCTTTAAGGCGGACCCTGGTAGATGCATGTAGATGCACTCCTCCTAGCTTCTTTGCTGGGCTTGTATCATCCTTTAAGGCAGACGGCCCAAAGCTGAGGAGAGTGTTGCAGGCACAAGCCTTGCCCTGGGTTTGGTTCATACACTCTCTGGCACTTCCCACCTTGGAAGCTTGCTTGAAGAGCCTAGCAGGGCACGCTGTGTGCTGGCTGGGTACTGGTTCTAGAGCTGCTGGAGGGTCCTCTGAATTCAGAATCCCTCTCTGTTCCCTGGGAGAGGTTTAGGGGAGGGATCTTGCTTTCCTCTTTGGAAATGCTGGCCGTTCTTCACTGAAGGAAGCTGTAAGGCCGACAGAACATTCAGCCAGAGTACAAATGAGTTCTTGTTACTCCTTGCAAAGACTTCAGATGATCTGCCAAAATACGGGCTCGGCCCTCTTTTAAAGCCAAAATGGACCGCAGTGATTAGTGTAGGCTAAAGCTACCTTAATGGACCAATCCTGGGTCCCCACCAACAATCTCCTGTGTGAGGTCATAACTAGAGTGCTTTGCAACAGAAATGGTAAAGGGGCGAAAATGTGTAATACTAAGTCCCACCTTCTTCCTGTCGTGGATCATAGTGTCTCTCTGGTTAATTGAGTTCTCTGTGGTTCCTGAGTAAACTGTGAGGTCTCCCTTGAAGCTGTGGCAGGACCAGACTTTTGGTCTCCACCAAACCACATACTTGTACCTTCTGAATGGGGTCCCCCTGTGGGGATTACTACTGTAAATACAGACATGACACGCACTGCCTTTGATACTGAGAGGTGGGAGCTGGCATCAGGTTGACACAGTGCATATCAAAGGTTGTTGGGGTTTCCTGTCTCCTTTGTTAAACCTCTGCAGCCAGGCCCCATGTGGGCCTGTTTAAAGCCTAATCTATTAGTATGTTAATTATGTTAATTGCTGTCGCCACCTGCAGAGGATAAACAAATGGACTGGGTGGATCCATGGAGCCTTTGATAGTTAATTAGCCTGGTCAAGGCAGAGGGAAGGTTTGGCCCTCCCACTTCTGGAGATGCATTGTGTACTCCACCTGTCAGATCACAACTAAATGTGACAGGGAGGACTGTGCCTGTAGGCTGTGTCCACCCAGAGTGCACAGGTCTATTTGTATGCTGTGCAGTGAGCATGGGAAAATGTGTGCAGATTAGCCCTGCACATTTTCCAGAGGTTGATTTACCATCATTCAATTTCATATGAAATTTCAAAAAAGCCCAGGTGAATGCACACCCACCGTGCAGATGTTCTAATTTTTCACACTCATTCACAGCACTATACTACACTGCCTGCATGTAATTTGGGTGTCTCTTGGTGAGGAGGATGAGGCATGTAGCTTTGCAATAGACACAAGTATTCATGCATGCAATAATAGAGATGTTTGATGTTTGCTGCTGATGCAACCAGACGTTTTCAAATGAGTTGATAGAATTTAACTTAATTTTTCAATAGGTCTTGTCAGTATATCCAAATGGATGGATTCTCAATAACTGTTATTTTTGTTGTGTCATTCCCACCCTCCCACCCCCACTGCTCTCTTCTATCCTTTGATTGGCTTTTGCAATTCTTCTTCATTCATGTATGCATTCTGTGTTTTCATTGCTTGATAATTATTTATTTTTTATATATAATGGTTGGTTTTTTGTATGTCTCCTGCTATTTTCCATCAAATGTTGAATATTTGTTTTCCTTTTTTCTTCCGTATGTCAATGTTCTTTCCCAATGCTTTTGAGATTTCACCTTTATACATTCCACGTATGTTCAATGTATCAATATCCTGATCATGTATCAGCCCTGAAGAAGACCATAGCAGGTCGAAATACATGTCGGCTGACATGTTAAACAATAAAATCTTGAAAATCAAATATTTGTGACGTAATTATTATGAGCACTGTTGGCGCAGGTTAAGAGTGATAAACACACCTTTGCTGCTTTGAATTACTCTGGAACCCTGGCCTGAGTTCCTGTGCATCACTCTCCTTGCAGCCTCGAGCCTTCCTTTTCATAACCCGAACAAAGAAGGAGAGCTCAGACCCAGGAAAGGCCACCACCGTTTGGAATTCCAATAGTGAGGTCTTGATATGCAGGGCCTTCAAGAGGAGAGAGTGAGTGGGGGCAATCTGCCTTAGGCCTTGCTGTATATGAACGGGGTCCCTCTAGCCGAGCTGGCTTTAGCACCCGACGGTGCATGGAGCTGCTGATACTTTCTGCCGCATCCCATGCATTTGTTGATGTCTTTCAAAGCCTAGAGGCCAATATACCGGTCAATCACACTGGACCATTGTCACACTGTGATCATGAGCCTCACAGGGATAGGGGGAGAGCACAATTTAATGGAGCTCCAATTGTCAACTGCTGTCTGTAGCCAGGCAACCTAGGACCACGTGTTTTCATGGCTGTTCTCCTTTACTTCACAACTATACAAGAATTTCATCACTTGCGTTGCTATGTGGAAGGACGTTTTTCATTAAGTCTGTTACCTGCTGACATGCTCATTCACAGCATGTTTCTTTCCTTGGGTTTGTCATTGTGTTTTGCAGCCCAGCACAGCAGCATGCCTAGTGTTTTGATTTGCCCATTTCAATTCGTTGCCTCTGGAGTCTATGTATCTTCTGTTGTTCTGATGTCTTCTATAAAGGTGAACCATGCTTGTGTTGTCTAACCTGTTCCTTTAACTGCCTCATATATTGCCCGGTTTATTCGGTGCAATGTTCGGTGGGTGGGGGGATTCATTGGGGCGTGGGTCTCTGGCCGAATCATTTCTACCCAGTTCACAACAAACATTTGGTTGGGGGGCTTGCGTTTCCTTGATATAACGATTCATATTTGTGTCAAACTATTGCAGGTGCAGGTGCATACTTTGGAAACATGAAAGCTGGATTGGCCACATTACCAAAATGGTATGATCCTAAACAAATCACCTTTCCTTTCTTTCTGTGATCCTTAATAAATCACCTTTTCTTTCTGTGCCTTGGTCCACTTAAGTGTTGAAAATGGGGGTACATAAAACAGTGAACTCCTTAAGAAGGGCTGTTGAAAAACTAGACAAACATTGGAAAAGATACAAGTTGTTGCTTTGGTGTCGGCATTGCCAAGGAGGTCTATGCGGAGTGAGGCAATGAAGGGTGATGATGGAGAGATGGCGGATGGGGAAAATGAGCACGGTAAGATGGGCAGTGATTGGCAAGGGAAGGAGCGGAGCTTTGCACAGAGGTGGACAAAAACACAAAACTGAATCTTTCTTCTAGGAACTTCAAGAGATGGCCACACATATGCATGTTAGCACTGGATTGCAGTTGAACAGAAGTAGTAGAATAGAAACGAGTTGGAAATAGTAAATTGGAATTTCTACAGGTTACTCTGCTTCCAAGTACAAAACATGATAAAGTAGTTATGATAGGTTATTTATAGCGCTTAATACCCAGAGGTTTCCAAGCGCGGACGCAGGGATCGAACCTGTGTTGCTCCTTCGTCTTGCTTCCAAGGCGAGCACGTTGCCAGGCGTGGAATGTTGCAAGTGGTTCCATGTGTCCCAATTGCAAATTCCCAGTTGACATTTAAGAAACGGTTTCTACTGAATTCAGGTGAAGCACATGGGTGTAATAATGGAATGCACCAGTCAATTTAAAGTCACCCCTCAACTTTTCTTGATGCCAATTCAGGAGGAACACTGTCACCCATCTGTGAGCAACTGGAGCCATTAGAAACCATTTGAAAATAGTGACTGGAATTTATACCAGGACAGCTTTCTTTCAGGTGAAAAGCCTGAGACAGGGGCGTCTACTTACAGCAAGGCTGTGACACGTCTAATTGGTCCAGTTGATGGTGTGTAATTGATTTGACAACCAGATAACATACACAAATGGCAGAAAATAAATATGCATCTTTTTCATGCACAATCAGAAAATATTTGTTTACCATGTGTAACATTCACAATTGTTGTTTAAACACGGAGCACTCGTAGGGGCATACCCTAACAAGCATTGGCAATGCCAACACGCTAGGTTTTTGTGCAGGCATGGGAAAGGCACTTGCCAGGCACAGCCGTAGTGGTATTAACTTGCCATTGATGGTAACAGGTGCAAAATGCTGCACGCACCTGGGCATCTAATAGCAGTGCCTGGCAAATGGTCAGACCAGGCGTGCCGAGTGGCACCCGCAAGCAGACCTAGTGATTGCAACGGCAATGTTATAAATGGTGCCGCTGCTACCATGCTCCCCACTCTCATTCTGCCCTATGGTGCCCTATGGGGCAGAATGGGGATCGGGAGCCCGGCCATACCGGCACCCGCGAATGGGCAATTACCGGCCCATTCAACTCGCAAGATCTTATGGTGCCGGGGCTTGTCTAGAAACTGATAAAGTGTGCCCCTGCCAGGGGTATCCAGACTGCAGACTTCGGATAGAAGGAGTGAGGGTGTGGTACAAATTTTAAGCAGAGGTTAAGATAAACGCTGACTACCTGACTCTCTTCTTTGGTAAATTGCGTACAAGGGGCAATTTCGCAATGCCGGCAGTCATGCACTAGCCGACATTTGTAAGTTGCCCAACGTACAATGCTCTTAAAATGGGGTTAGAACACCCTTGCCCTCTCCTCCCTCTTCCTCATCACGGTCCTGACTCAGATCTTTGTGATTCCCCCTCAGCCCCCACAGCATCAGGCCAGTGTAAAGGCAGTTTTTGGCCAGGAGATGGCATCACAGAGCCCGTGTGCCCCGTTCTAGAGTGACAGAACGAACGTGCGGTCCCTGTCTTTAACAGAGCCAAAGCCGGCGGTACCAGCTTTGAAGTATTGGCACTAATATCTTGGAATTTACTACCTCCCAAACTCAGGAAAGAAACATCACTCTTAGCCTTTAGAAAGGCTATGAAAACCATACTATTCAAATAACTGTTTGTTCCACTGTAACCAAGGAACTTGACTATTGACTAATCTGTATGAGCCTGTACTGAGAATTGTACACTGTTTTTGCCTGCACCCAAGTGAATATTCTGTAACAGCGCCACAATGCCCTAACACTTTGTTTTCTTTTATTTGCAGTCATAATAACAAACCAACATTTAGGTTGGTCTATCCATGAACTCAAAGGCACATTTTCACCTCTCCTGGTGATGCCTTGTTACCTGGATCAGAGCAAAAAACAGAAAGAGGGCCTAGTCAAAAGTTTTGCCCCAAGCCTCACCAAACCCATCACACCACCACCCTAGCGCCCCACTGGCTCGACATCATCAACACCTGTTTCTCACATGGCACTATCCCCACTTCACTCAAAATGAGACAAATCTTGTCCATGCTCCTTGAAAACGACTGCCCAATTACTATTCTACCATACCTCGCCAGAATCATAGAGCTCTTTGTAAATACCCAACTGCAACAACACATCACCACAAACAACCGTCTCATCCCCTTCCAATCTGCCTTTCGACCTAGAAACAGCACTGAGCTTGATACTCTTCACATCCTCAATGACCTCCACTGCATCGCAGACAAAGGTCACACTGCTATCCTTGTACTCCTCAACCTGATTCAGTGAGAGATTACTGCTGACTGCCAAGGTTAATCATTAACTGACAAAACTAGCCCACAGCCCCAGGAACACCCTACCCTTTGGGTATACCAGAATCCAGGTAAAGCTTGGCCCAGTGACAAGTCCCTCGCCCTGGGATAGAGCCACTCTCAGAATAGAACCAATAAAAAATGCCATGCCCCAAGAAAGACTGATGCACAAGGAACAACCAAAACAGAACAAACAAAGCAAAACAATCTTGGAATACCACACCTCTGATGAGTAGCATACTGAGGGATAACACACCCACACGCTTCACAGAAAGTAGTCAATTTGCAAGAACAAGACCAAAATCGCTCTACGTAACACCCTGCCTGTCAACCTAACACCCATTCAGACAGCCACTTATACTTAAGAACCTTAAACACATTAGCAGGGCAATGGGATACCAAGGAGAAAGATGTGAAACACACAGAAACAAACCAGAAGGAAACAACACCAACAACAATTTATCACAAAATAATGGCACAACTAAAGGTACACTCAGCCACAACAGGGAGACAACCATGAAGAAGACATCAATCCAATACGAAACCTGACCAAACTACTCAATGAAGAAATAGCATCAACAGACCCAAACAAGCAACCCGGTGGTAATAATGACCAACACCAACATAACCACCAAAATACACAGCCAAAGACCACAAGAAACAAAAAGATGCACTGCAACGTAGAGTGCCTTATCTATGTGCAAGCACACAACAGAAAAACACGATCTGTTGTGCGACAGAGGGATAGACATCCTATTTCTCACTGAAAGCTGGCTGATCCAAAACTACAAGACAATAGTGCACGACTGCCTACTCAAGAACTTCAAACTTAAGCAAGCCAACAGAGAAGGAAAAGGAGGAGGAGGGATTGCTGTAGTGCACAAGGACAACCTAAAAATAACAACAGCATCACCATTAAAAATTCCAAACTGCGAATCACTCATCCTACACCTAACCTAGACCAGCAAATGATTTTCTATCCATCTACAGGCCACCAAACTATGACACGACATTTGTAGACACCATTGTAGATGCCATCACCAACATAGCCATTAAACATGATCCCCTGATCCTTCTTCAAGACATCAACATCTGGTTCGAACAAGGGAATATCAACTCATCCAAAACACAAACTAATCAACTAGTGATAATGCATTTATGACAACTGGTGAAAGCAGTGATGCACACAGCAGGCCACACACTAGATGCATTTTTCGGGAACAAAAACCTGGTCACAACTGCACCTTAAATGCAAATCCTCTGGAGTGACCACCACATTACCACCATCACAAATACCTGGCAACCTCCCTAAACACACACCAACTCTAAAAAGAAATTACAGAGCCATCAACAGTGTTAACCTAAAAATGAAACTGGAAATCACAAAACCATCACTCAACATAAAAGAAAGTACAGATGTAATACTAAAATGCATCACGAAAACAATAGATGACATTGCACCAGAAAAACTTTTACCCTCTGACTAAAGAGAACACTGGCAAGATGGTTCATGCCGCATCTCAAAGCTATGAAAAAAAAAAATAAAACTAGAAAAATATTTCAGGAAAAGCTACGACCAACACAAAAAAAACACATACCAAAGGCAGATTTGACTATACAAAGCCAAAATAATCAAAGAAAAAAAGACATACTACAATGAACGGATCGCAAAAGCAAGCAACGTCTAGAAAGAAATGTTCAGTATAGTAAACGAGATAAGCAACCCATCTGCACGCAACAACACACCAGTCCGGAAACAAAAACTAAGCAGTGACCTTGCTGACCAATTCAAGAACAAAATCACCAACATCCAGCAAATCATACAAAGCAAGCCAAAATGCTCCACTGATAACCTCAACCAACCAACTCTGGAAGCACTGACTAGAGTAAATGACCTCCCGCCAATCTTGCTGGATAAATTCAACAGACTGGTGAGCAAAAGCAACAGAGAGGGCTTCCCGGCAGACCCCTGCCCACCAGACGTCTCCAAAACCATCCTCACCCAGAGAACACTGGCAGAATACTGCGTCAACCTTTTCAACCTCTCACAAGCAACAGGAACAGTACTGTGAGCCTTCAAATCAGCTAACATCAAGCCACTCCTTAAAGATACATTGGGAAACATGAAAGACCTTACCAACTACCGACCAATTTCAAATATCCCCTACCCAGCAAAGATACTAGAAAGCTATGTCTTGGAATATGTAGAAAACAACCAGCTGATAGATCAGGCACAAGTTGGCTTCAGACCCATGAGAGGAACGGAAACTGCTCTACTATCTATGTGGGACGATATAAGGACAAACGTGGACAATACCACAAATTCGGCACTAATACTACTTGATCTCTCAGAAGCCTTAGACACAGTCGACCATGGCACTCTCTTCAAAAGACTAGACAATATTGGTTTTGGCAACAGAGCTCACCTCTGGATAAAATTATTCTTTCCTGAAAGAACAGAAATAACCTGGCTAGTGACATTCAAATCAGCACCTCAGAAAACAACATGTGCATTCTCACATGGCTCATCGCTGTGTCTGCTACTCTTCAACATCTACTTGACCCCCCTGATTAACCTCAGCAAAAAACATGGCCTCACCTGCTACAACTACGCAGACGATACACAGATCATCTATAAAATCGAGGCCAGCGATGAACAAAAACCAACACTCACTGACTGCCTCGCTGACTAAACCAATGGATGAACACCAATAGCCCTAAACTCAACCCGGACAAAAACAAAATCATGATTACACCCAAGACCTGATGAACAACCAGCACATTCTATGGCCCACCTGAGCTAGGAAACTCGCCAGAACCATCCAAGGTAGTCAAAAATGTTAGAATCCTGATGGACAATGAGCTGACACTAGAACAAGTCAATACAGTAGTTAAAAAATGCTTCCACCTACACACGATCAAGAAAATAGTTCCCTTCTTCTACTTCATACACTGAACACTCACAGTCATCTCTATTGTCATGTCAAGAATAGACAACGCCAACAGCATTTACCTCGCAATGCTAGAATACCTTTTGAGGAAGCTATAACAAATACAGAATGCAGCTGCAAGATTACTCCTTAAACTCCCTGGAAGAGAACACATCACACCAGTGCTACGAATGCTGCATTGGCTACCGGTCAAAAAACAATTCTTGTTCAAAACTCTCTGCATAACCCACAGAGTGATCCATGGCCTGGGAGCGGAATTCATACAGGAGAAAATCTCTGTCTACAAACCAACACAAACTCTAAGATCCAGCAAATACATTCGCCTTGAACCAACACAATACTTGAAACAAAAATGGGGGGTCAGCATTCTCCTACATAGCTTTGAAACTCTGGAACTCCCTCCCAAAGGAACTACAAATAACAGAAGAGCACCTACATTTCAGGAAACTGTTAAATGCATGGCTCTTTAACACTCCAAGCTGAAGGAAAATCTCAGATCAACAAAATCCTGCCACTGCAAAGCGATATAACTCCACGAGACTGGACCTCCCAAAATCAACCTGAACCCAACAGGTATAAGACTAAGCCAAAGGGCTAACCCATTGCAAAGCAACCCAGACAACCCCAACTAACCCTACTAAAAACTCTCTCTAACACTCTGCATACTCACCACCAATTACAGAACTAACATGACACAAGCCTCATTTACAGAACACCCATGCTACAGACACTCTGCTAACTCTCCACAACACCCATCTGAAACACCTGCATACCACCGCCCACAAAATAACACATATGTCAATCTACGAAAATCATACCAACACACAGTAACCCTTGTTTCCGAACTGAAGCTACCAACAGTACATCAAAACACTCTTGAGCTTTTTCCTCTCAACCCTTCCAACAATCCCAAACCCCTTTCTTTTCAGACCCGCCTGAGCACCTGGAGAACATGAAAAATGGCAACATTGTACGTTACAAGTCCCAATAGCATAACATAACATTGCCACTTTCAGAAAGAGCCTCAAAACACACCTGTTTCCCCACACATTACCCTGCCCTCCTCCACTGCCATCACGTGGCTATCCTAATCTTCCTATCCTTTCCTGAAAACATTTTGCAACTTCTTTTTTCAACTCCTGCTTTTTGAATATTTTAACCATGGAAGGTGCTCCGAGACCCTCTGGCCAGGGCATTTGCTAAATAAAAATTCAAATAAAATAACATATTGAACTTCTGATCGGAACTGGAGACCTATGGGCAGGGCCTGCTTTCCATGTTCTCCTTTGTTAGAAGAAACGTGATCGGGAGGACTGGCACTGTTCACTCTCTGCCAGCGGTGGACTGGCCTACATGGAACTCTGGGGATCTCCCGGTGTGCCTCTAGACCGCGGCCCTCTCTTGTCTTGGCAGTCACCCTTGTTTTCTGCTTCTCTTACCCTATATGCCAGCCACCCCACTCTCCAATTCTCCCGTCTCCCCTTAGCCACACTGCCCTATTAAGCAATGAATGTGGTGTAAAGCTTGCAGTGAGTTATTGCACACAGGGAGAACATGTTTTCTTTATTTTTTTCTTATGCTTAATTTCTTTTTAATCCCTGTGTAGTGACACATGGGCTTTAAAATGCACTATTTGAGGACGTTTTTTTCAAATTTTCTTCAGTGGGGAACTCCCCAACACCTACCTAGAGGGGTTGGTCCTGCTGGCTGCATTCTCTCGCAGACTGTAATATGGGGACACTTGTAATGCACGCTTATGTCCTCTCTTAGCACCCATTACACCGCCGCGCCCTGCAAACAGGCTGGTATCATCCCCTCCTCAGTGTCACCCTCCTGATCACAGCGACGCTGCGTGTCACTGACGGCTCTGCACGAGACACGCAGCTGCTTTGCCAGCCCTGGGGAAGGTCACACGTGTTGCCTTGCTGTGGGGAAACGTCAACTGTGGTTTGCTCCGATTAGCAGTGCTCGGCGTGGACGAAGGTATTTGCTTTTCACAGCTCAGGGGGAGCATTCCTAGCCCGAGGGGGCACGAGACCGGTCAGCTCTCATTCCTGTCAGCTGCCGTGCCACCTCTGGTCGCAGACAGGTTCCTGCCCTCGGCGAAGTGCCAACTTCTGTGCGGGCACTGGGTGGAAAGGCAATAGTCTAAAGAGCAGTGATAACTTTCACAGGGAGGGTCTCGCCGAGGCCGTGGAGACTGGAGACAGTGGAGAGCAGTTCTTAGCGGGGCCACGCACTTTTAACAGGAATTCTTTCCACGCGGAGGGGCACGCTGGGACTAAGCACGCATGCTCGTTTTGTTTAGTGCATCTTAAGGAGCCGGTGAGGGCATCCTCCTGGCCCTGCTATGCCAATCCACCGAAGGTCCCAAAAAGTAAGTAACAGGGATCTGGGAAGGCGGTCTACGTTCTGTGAATGAATGATGGTGCGAGCGAGTGACATGGCTGCATGAAGCTGAGTGTAATTCTGAGAGAGTGCCCTGAGTGAGTGCATGCTGCGGTTGATACGGCAAATGCCAGTGGCTGTTCTTGCCCTAAGTATCCTCTATTCTATAACGGCTTATCTATACCTAAGGCCTCTGCCTGATTCCTTACATCTTGATATTTGGGGGACAATCTTGAATGGACTTGAAACTGTTCGCAGTGTTGTGTGAAAAAAGGCTCTGAGGAACACTCAATACCTCTGAACGGACCCACGCCATTACCATAGTGATGCTTTCCCACTCATACTGGGAAGCTCAGGCGACATCATAAGATGCATGGCTACTCCTGAGCATGCTGCGGAACTGCTCCCTGAGGGCAAAAGGGTTTGCGTTTCCTTCCTGGCAACATGAGAGTTCAAAGTGGAGTGCCCCCCACCCCTGTCTATTTAATTCTCCTCACTGGATTGCGAGCCAGGGTAGCGTCCGTGCCATTCCGCATATGGGCAGCTCACACTCTTCTGCATCACATGAAGTTTTCGGGGCTAAGGGGAGGGTACAGAGCGTCTATCTGATGTGCCCCATTCTGGAGCAGTCCTTCTTGAGACTCTTGGGGACCAGAGCAGTTTCCGCCCCTTCCATCAGGTCGACAGCGCTCTCTGAATCTGCTTCCATAAGCAACAACACACCAGATGTGAGGTCCTGTTAATTCTAGGTAATGGCGGACAAGCCACCTCAAAATGAATCGCACGCATGCGTGGTTCAGTTGCATTTAGTCCCGCCTCTTTGCATGTGGCCGGCCTTTTCTGCACATGGCATCACTGCGTTATCAGGTGATAGGGATGTCCCATTTAGGCGTATCTTACTCACAGCCTCCACCCAAACCATACAACAAACTAACATTACAATCTGTCATTTAGTCATACCTCATATGGTTGAGTAACTCTGTGGGGACTCTCCTTCTGGACCCTCTCGGATACCTTCCCATCCCTCAGTCTTGCCATTGGTGATGATGAAGTGTTCTCACATTCCTGAATTGTATCAGTTCAGTTCTCCAGTCCTTTTGACTGCCCTGCTCGCATGTCTCTGTCATCATCACCTTCCACATCCATCTGTTTTCACCCCTTCCCCTGTCTACTCTTGCAACTCTGCTGGTCTGTATTCTCCAAAACCAACTTCAGTTTCTAGAAATGTCTTTTCTTCCATCAGTAGCAGTTAGCATGGAGACTTGTATTTGTGTATGCATAAAGCACTTGCGGCCGAGGCATTTTAACTACTAGCTCAAAGTGAAATGATTACACAGAAGTGGGAAAAGGCTATGGAAAGTTTTCAATCTTTTTCTGAAAGTAAGGAGGTTGTATAGACACTGGAGGTTGTGAATCTGGATTTCTATGGTTAGCATAAAGCTAATGCATTCATTCATTGATGTAAACTCTGTTTAGCAGTATGGTTTGTTCTGAGCTATCATGGATCAAGATTTGCTGAGAGCCATGCAGAAAGATATAATGGGCCTCATTATGAGTCCGGCGGTAGCCGTGCTGGTAAAAACAGCACGGCTGCCACCAGAGTAATTTTTTTTTCAGCGCCTGGCAATGGGGACTTACCGGGTATTACAGCCCCGGCGGTCCCGGTAATCCCTCATTGCCAGGCGCAGGAAAATATTGTTATGTTGTATAGCGTAAATTCTAGTTTTACAAAGGTAGCGGGCGCCCCTCTCTCGCAAGAACAGACATGACAACCTGTCCAGTGGTTATTAACCACTTGAGAGTTCGCAGCCACTGCTTTTACTCACTGTGCCTTTCACAGATGGGAAATATCCATTTGCATATCAGTCTTTGTCCTGCCCAGGGGCAGTCCAGCACCGAAATACAATGGCAATTCCAATCTGAACGAGAGTACCACCAGCAACCCCATACACGTGTTTCACCCTTGTTGGGGATCATCAGTGAGGTGAAGCTGATGCCTCTCTAAGCACAGTGAGAGGGAGACCACGTCTGGTTGCCCCCAGGAGACCCAGGGTTACCAATCCCAGGTTCCTTAAAAAATAGTTTTACAAAGGTAGCGGGCGCCCCTCTCTCGCAAGAACAGACATGACAACCTGTCCAGTGGTTATTAACCACTTGAGAGTTCGCAGCCACTGCTTTTACTCACTGTGCCTTTCACAGATGGGAAATATCCATTTGCATATCAGTTTTTGTCCTGCCCAGGGGCAGTCCAGCACCGAAATACAATGGCAATTCCAATCTGAACGAGAGTACCACCAGCAACCCCATACACGTGTTTCACCCTTGTTGGGGATCATCAGTGAGGTGAAGCTGATGCCTCTCTAAGCACAGTGAGAGGGAGACCACGTCTGGTTGCCCCCAGGAGACCCAGGGTTACCAATCCCAGGTTCCTTAAAAAATAGTTTTACAAAGGTAGCGGGCGCCCCTCTCTCGCAAGAACAGACATGACAACCTGTCCAGTGGTTATTAACCACTTGAGAGTTCGCAGCCACTGCTTTTACTCACTGTGCCTTTCACAGATGGGAAATATCCATTTGCATATCAGTCTTTGTCCTGCCCAGGGGCAGTCCAGCACCGAAATACAATGGCAATTCCAATCTGAACGAGAGTACCACCAGCAACCCCATACACGTGTTTCACCCTTGTTGGGGACCACTGAACAGGTTATCAAGTCTGTTCTTTCGAGAGAGGGGCGCCCGCTACCGTTGTAAAACTATTTTTCAAGGAACCTGGGATTGGTAACCCTAGGTCTCCTGGGGGCAACCAGACGTGGTCTCCCTCTCACTGTGCTTAGAGAGGCATCAGCTTCACCTCACTGATGATCCCCAACAAGGGTGAAACACGTGTATGGGGTTGCTGGTGGTACTCTCGTTCAGGTTGGAGTTGCCATTGCATTTCGGTGCTGGACTGCCCCTGGGCAGGACAAAGACTGATATGCAAATGGATATTTCCCATCTGTGAAAGGCACAGTGAGTAAAAGCAGTGGCTGCGAACTCTCAAGTGGTTAATAACCACTGAACAGGTTATCAAGTCTGTTCTTTCGAGAGAGGGGCGCCCGCTACCGTTGTAAAACTATTTTTCAAGGAACCTGGGATTGGTAACCCTAGGTCTCCTGGGGGCAACCAGACGTGGTCTCCCTCTCACTGTGCTTAGAGAGGCATCAGCTTCACCTCACTGATGATCCCCAACAAGGGTGAAACACGTGTATGGGGTTGCTGGTGGTACTCTCGTTCAGGTTGGAGTTGCCATTGCATTTCGGTGCTGGACTGCCCCTGGGCAGGACAAAGACTGATATGCAAATGGATATTTCCCATCTGTGAAAGGCACAGTGAGTAAAAGCAGTGGCTGCGAACTCTCAAGTGGTTAATAACCACTGAACAGGTTATCAAGTCTGTTCTTTCGAGAGAGGGGCGCCCGCTACCGTTGTAAAACTATTTTTCAAGGAACCTGGGATTGGTAACCCTAGGTCTCCTGGGGGCAACCAGACGTGGTCTCCCTCTCACTGTGCTTAGAGAGGCATCAGCTTCACCTCACTGATGATCCCCAACAAGGGTGAAACACGTGTATGGGGTTGCTGGTGGTACTCTCGTTCAGGTTGGAGTTGCCATTGCATTTCGGTGCTGGACTGCCCCTGGGCAGGACAAAGACTGATATGCAAATGGATATTTCCCATCTGTGAAAGGCACAGTGAGTAAAAGCAGTGGCTGCGAACTCTCAAGTGGTTAATAACCACTGAACAGGTTATCAAGTCTGTTCTTTCGAGAGAGGGGCGCCCGCTACCGTTGTAAAACTATTTTTCAAGGAACCTGGGATTGGTAACCCTAGGTCTCCTGGGGGCAACCAGACGTGGTCTCCCTCTCACTGTGCTTAGAGAGGCATCAGCTTCACCTCACTGATGATCCCCAACAAGGGTGAAACACGTGTATGGGGTTGCTGGTGGTACTCTCGTTCAGGTTGGAGTTGCCATTGCATTTCGGTGCTGGACTGCCCCTGGGCAGGACAAAGACTGATATGCAAATGGATATTTCCCATCTGTGAAAGGCACAGTGAGTAAAAGCAGTGGCTGCGAACTCTCAAGTGGTTAATAACCACTGAACAGGTTATCAAGTCTGTTCTTTCGAGAGAGGGGCGCCCGCTACCGTTGTATAGCGTAAATTCTAGTTTCTAAGCGCTAAATATGTTTGTGTGCCAATGCGAAAATGCTATAACACAGCTGAACACAGTGTAGAGATGTTGTTTAGAAGAGCGTGTCTTTTGGCAGACTGTCAGCTATTCTCAGAGCACAGAGACATGGCCTTGACAGAGAAAGAGATAGCATGACAAATGTTTTCGTTTTTGGCAGAATTGGAATGTCTTGTTACCAGAGACAAAATGCTCGCACAATAGGTCTTGCTTTCTCAGAACATTTCAGAACTACATATTATGTTCAAGCACAGTACATGCTATAATGAAATGTATCTACGTAAGCAAAAGAATTATGTTTCTCTGAAATGCTTCTATGCATGTAATGTACGTCACTGCCACTATAGAGAGTGCATTTATTTTCTGTAGAAGGAGGGCTTGGTTTGTTAGTGATCAGCTGACTTAGCTGGCTTAGTTCAAGAGCTCACTTCACTACTTCCCCTTTGGATGTGTTGAACATGAGCCAACACATGCAAAATAAAAGAGTGTTTTTCGTTTACTATCTCCGTGCCTCTTGTGATCTTATTTTATATTCATAGTATATATTTTGGGACTTGCAAATGGCGCTCGAGAAGGAATCCTTCCAAGGATGATCGAGGACAGCGTTTGGACCAGAGTACCAGGGATCCTTGCTAAGTAGAACAAAGTTCTGTGCAGCAGTTGCTTCTCCTGATCCACGTGTCGTCCAGGCGATCATCTCCGGCGATGGTTTTGAACCGTTGCAGCCGTGATGCTGTTTTGCATCTTTTGAATATCACCAAGCATGGAAATTGAGTTTTTGTTTGATGGGAGATAGCGTTGCATCTCTTTGATATTAGATGAGCTTGCTCTAAGTTGTTTGTTCGAAAAAATATATGCATATATTTTGTCAAGCTAGAATAGTTTTTTTTAAAGATGCTTGATGTTAGAAAAATGTACACATGTTGTGTAGAATTTTGTCATGATAAGAAAAAACCCACTGGATTAGAAAATAAAATAATAATGACCCCTACCTCAGTAAACTAAGCGCAATACAGCAGAGATTGAGGAGCATGTCAGATAATTGGGATATGGTCCCAAAGTCAGTACACCAGTCAGTTCAACAGAATAAGAAGATAGAGGTCACCCAGGAATAGCAGTTACAAAGGGCACCCTGGTTTTTGATAGATACCGGGTCACAAAAATGCTCCCTTGATCACTCATTGGTTCCAGATATTGCCCTGTCAGGATAACAGAACGTTTCTGTAGGGGTTGCAGGTACACCATTAATGTGCCCGGTGTCTCAGCCAGTACCCATTACTGTTGGTTCTTTTACAGATAAATGCTACTTCTTGCTAACATCCAAATGTAGAGCGAATCTATTGGGATTAAATATGTAGAAAAATTGTACACAACTATTCATTGCAGCAATGATGGTGTATACTTAACAGTGTCCCCACAGATTTTTTTTTTCCACACAGTATTTAGCACTGCCCTCTGATCTAGTGAGGAAAGACGTACTTAAGGAAATATCTGACAGTACTTGTAACAGCACCATTTTGCCAATATTTAAAAAGAGTGACAATGTTTTCCCCTACTGTTTTGCAATTAATTGAAAGGCTAGTGACAAAATAGTTGTGTCACAATTTCCATTTGTCTCTGACATTGCTACCAGGTTGACCATGATTCCTGCTCAGGGAACATACTTTTCTGTGATTGATGCATTTATCTTTGCTAGAATACCACAAGGATACACTGAGAGTACTAGCATTTACAGTAGGGCTCTTAGGGAACAGGTAGATACATTATAGTTGCCACAATACTGCACATTGTTGCTAGTTGCAGCAAACTCCTCTGAAGAATGCCAGAAGGGCACTATTAGTTTACTAAAGGATCTTTAGGTCACAAAGTTTCTTTTAAAAAGTACCACAATTGTCAACATGAGGTCGCCTATGTAGGCCATCTCTTGTTGAAGGAGGGTAGCAGCCTTGCTCCAGAGAAAGTCCATGTTGTATCACCATTGCCATGGGATGCTCACTGTCAGAACATTTTTGGCACACTAAAAACAGTTTTGTGTTGTGCTCCAGTCTTGGGTATTTCTAATTATGTTAAAAGGTGTGTCATGTTTGTATATGTAAAAGAGGAAGTGCTTTAGCAGTAGTAACCCAGGAACATGGTGGGAAAAATAGACCATGAGGACATTTTTCATCCACATTGGGTCCTGTTGGTTATGCGCTACCTAAATGTCTCAGAGCAGTAGCTACAGCTGCTGCATCATGCAAACAAAGTGAAGGCATGGTTTTGGGTCACTCTTTAACCATTGTGCCTCACTCAGTTGATGTGTTAGTTACAGACACAACTTGTCACATCAGCTCGAACTATGAACTTACTCTGTTGACAGCACACATTAGGATCACAAGATGTAACATACTGAACACAGCTGAGTTGCTACCTCTCACTGAGCAACATGTTAATAATAATTTGGCATTTATATAGCGCTACGAACCCTATCTGAGCGCTGCTTATTATTACCCACGGTGTGTGGTGCTCATTAATCGACCTCGGAAGGATGAAAGGCTGAGTTTGGTCCCACCGGGATTCGAACCTGCGTTAGCAAGCTCTGCACAGATGTCAAAGCGAGCGCTCTACTCGCTGTGCCACTTATGTTGGGAATGAGGATGACCATGATTGTGTGTACACCACTGAATAAGAGAGCAAAGAAAGAATAGATATATTTGATACTCCTTTGTTATTTCCTGAACCAGCACCCAGTAAATTGGAATGGCCTGACACCCAGCTCCTAGCATTGCTGTCTCTGACACAGACTAGAACAGGTCTCACCTTGTATAAAATTGTGCATGGGAGAGTTTATGCAGTATAATGCAGGAATTAATGGCTTTACTTTGTTTGAAAACAGTTTAACAATATATGCCATACCTGACACTGCACTTTTTTTGGTTTCTTGATATACATCTGAAGCAGGAAGACTGGTCCACTGATCAGCATATAGACTGACCTAACAACTGACCATCCATGGAGGCGATGTCGCCGAGTACAGCTGATCTGTGGAATGCATAATGCCTCAGATTGCCGGGCATAATAACAGCTCTGCCTGAGAAGTACACAGTTTATGATGCTGCTGGCTCAAATCCCAAGGCTGACAGAGGCTGCTTCGTAGTAACTGATGAACCCATATGCATGCATACTGTAGGCCGAACCCCGACCCTCACCCGAAATGATTTGTCTCACAACATTTTGTCAAGTGTTGGCAATAAAAGGCCATAGGATTTTATTGTTCAGATATGGTTATGCTGATACACAAATAATCACATATCATAATTACCATACTTTTGGGCACCGGGTCCCGAGGTTACCCCCTCTGGCCCATTCCGCCTTCTCATGTCCCACGACTTGTTGTGGACACCGTACAGTGCCCTGTACTTCTTTTCCTTTGTTCTTCTCCCTTATTTGTAGGGTGGGAGGGTTTTGTGGTAAAGAAGCAAAGTGTGGAAGACGCTGAGTGAACAGCGAACCTCCTGTCAGTTTGGGTCCCCGTTCAGGGTCCACAAACAGATTGTGTTTTCTTAGAGCATTCTGCTCTTATTTATAAGACCCAGGGAAGCCCTGGGTCTTTGATGTGTATAGTAGTGGGGGCTGTGCGCCAGCCCCCGGCCGGGTAGCCGACATGTCTGGCCCCCTGAGGAGGGGGCAGGTCTTTGAACCTGGGCCCTGCGTGCCTGTTGGTTTTCCGTAGGTGCTTAGCACCTTGTTGTTTGGAGGAAGGGTGAGGCACATGTTCGTACCTCACCCTTCCTCGGCATTGTGTGACGGAGACAGCGTGTCTCTGCGCTTGTGGGGGAGAGGAGCAGGCGTGGGGGCAGGAGCTGCCCCTCTCCTAGCCTGCCGAATGGTAACATCATTTACTCTGCCTCGACTTGGGCGGCCCTGCGTCATTGCCCATAACTGATGAACCCATATGCATGCATACTGTAGCCCGAAACCCTGACCCTCTCCCGGAATGATTTGTCTCACAACATTTTATCAAGTGTTGGCAATAAAAGGGCGTAGGATTTTATTGTACAGATATGGTTATGCAGATACACAAATAATCACATATCATAATAATATCATACTTTTGGGCACCGGGTCCCGAGGTTACCCCTTCTGGCCCGTGCCGCCACACACGGGCAGGTTACCGGCTGGCCGTGTTCCCCCAAAAGTATCTCCTAATAACAGCCTCTAGATGCGAGAGTTGCCGTGATTTCCCGAAAGAAATGTTCCATGCCTTGGATTGATAGGTGGGTGCCGTCCTTGTGAAAAAGATCTGGGTCACCCAGGGTAATGGCCGGGTGTTTTATGAAACCCAGCCCTCTCGCTGTACAGAATTTCTCTAATCCCCTTTTGAGGTTTCTTCTAGCAATGTCTACGGCTTTGTAACAGTGGGCTCCCAGCCATTTCTTTCTGGGAAGAATGGCCGAAAAATATATTTACGTTTCCCTCCAGTTGTGGGAAATGCTCGCCAGTGAGGAGCAGATTTCCTCGAATAGGTTTCTTCTTCCTGAGATCACCAGGTCATTATCCCCTAAATGTATTATGAGAAATTCGGGCGGGTCTCTGTATGCGACCAGCTCTGCTAATGTTTCGTGGATGTAGGTCCACCGTAGGCCTCTGTAGCCCCACCATGAAGCGATGGTGTTTCTAAAAGGCGGACCTTCTTTGATTTCTTCCGCCCATCGGCCTGTTCTTAAAACAAATGAGTGGATGACAATCCATGCTGAGTTGCGCGAGGACTTCCCGGGGCCTGTAGGTTCTGCAGGGGGGAGGGAAGGAAGAGAAAAGGTGGGGATGGCTATATTAGCTCTGGTCTGATGTACCTTTTGTAGCCATCTGACTTCCATCCCCCTATGTTTTTTAGTTGTAATGGAGCCAGGCCTCCTTGCCATGCTGAGATGGCTGCACCTATTCTGAAGGAATGAGTGCCAAAGTCCTTGGGGTCCCACCCTGCGGTGCTGATTGCTTTCATCAGTACCCCTTCAAATTGGTAGAGGCTTAGTGCTGAGGCATCCCTGTGGATGAGAATCCTTCCTCCAATCTTGGGCCTTTGTGCGTAATAGAGGTTGGTGATGCATACTGGGCAGTTTGTTGCATCGTCGATACAACAAATGTTAATGGTTCTTTTGGCCCCAGTTTTTGACTGTTGGATTTCTATGTTGACGCTGTCATGTCTGACCCTAACCTCCGTGACACCTAAACCATTTGTGGCCTTGGTGCTGGAGGCGATAAGCTCTCTCACCCGAAAAGCCCCAAAATAGGCCAGAAAAAATGCTGTTTTGAATAATATGATCTCATACGGGTGCCAGCATATGCTTTCTAACTGGTCTGCTATTTTTACCAGTTTGTTGAAATCAAGGGGGCGGCGGGTGTCTACCTGGGGCCCTTCTGCTCTGGCCCATCCTTTCATGGCGTAGGAAATGAGCGCGTTCTGGGTGGGGTCTGAGTTACCCCGTAATGTTGAGAAATATGAGATTGCCACTAGGTGTCTTTTTTTTTTAACTATATTTTTATTGACATAGTACATACAAGGTAGGGTGCAACGGCAAACCCCACCGACCATACAATAGGCTTACAGACAAGGATGTCATCGTTTTTATCTTTAAATCCCATTTCCCCACCCCCCCAACTTTGCAATATACCAAGTTTTGAGGTTTTTGCAGGTTATAGAAGCTGCAGAGAGAACTTTCGAACATCGTTGTATGCATTTGTTATACAATTTGATATCGTGGGAACAGCGCGGTTCAGAGCAAAACGAGGGTCAGTCTCCAGTTCTAGGGCCGGTGCTGGGATAAGCCCAGAGGATACATAATAAGACATATCTTTACAGTCGCATAGAGACACATTTGTCATGGAGGAGAACTGCGGTCCATTCCTGTGTGAAATCCGAGACTTTATCATTTTTCACTGCTGTAAGTTTTTCATACGTAAAAATGACCCTTAGTTTACAAAGCCATTTCTCCTTGGTTGGTGCTAAGGCGCTTTTCCATTTTTGGGCCAATGCTAGCCTCCCCACCCTCAGCATAGCCCCGATGACCCTCGGGAATGCACTCTGTTCCGTTTCCGACATGGGAGTACCCAGGAGGATTTCTAAGGGGAGTATCGATGGACTGAACCCCTATATCCTTAATCCAGCTGAGAAGCTCCGACCAGTACACCTGAATAACCGGACATCCCCACCACATATGGAACCATGTGCCCCTTTGGTGACATAACCTAGGACAGTAGGGGGATACTTCTGCGAACATTTTGGAGAGGGTGGCTGGGGGGCGATGCCAGGAGTGGAGAATCTTGAAGCTGTGCTCCATGGCTGCGGTGTACAGAGTACCGGTAAATATAGTATTGAAAATTGCCCTCCATGTGTGGTCATCCAACGTCATGCCCAGCCTTTCTTCCCATATTCATTTGAAGGGTTGCCTACCCTCCAAATTAGCCGTTATCAGAGTACTATAGAACTTGGACAGAGAGCCCTTTCGAGAGACACTTTTAGCTATTACTTCTTCAAAGGGGGTGAGGGGGTGGTTTAGGTTGTCAGCCCACCGAGGGTGAGTCAGAATTCCCTTCAAACGCAAATACTCAAAGATCGATGGTGGTTTGTCACCCAGTGCTTCGGTCAATTGTTCGTAATCTATGAAGCCCTCCTCGCGGGAGAGTTGGGAAACTCTCTCCAAACCCATGTCTGACCAAGATTGAGTGTCGCGGAAGCCTCTGGTGTCTAGATTGATAGGGGGACCCCATAACGATGTTAAAGGGGACGGGCAGGATGACAACATTTTGTTATCTTTATTCGGTTTCCAGACTGCCCATAAGACTGCTAGTGTGGGGTGCTCTCTAAGATGGGAGGGGATGGTTTTAGGGGAGGCCCATAGTAGATCTCTAACTTTTTTCGGGTGGGTATGGATATCTTCTATGTATGTCCAATATGTCCTCATATCCTCTCTCATGTGCTCCATCATCACCCGGAGCTGAGCTGCTTTATAGTATAGTCTGAAGTCGGGAAGGGCAAATCCACTGTGAGACTTCGGAAGGGTCAAGGTGGAAAATTTGACTCTTGCTCTCCTCCCGTCCCATATAAACTGGAGGACTCGGGCATGTAAATCCTCGAAGAAGGATTCTGGAACGACCACAGGGAGGGCTGCAAAAAGATACAATAAGCGAGGTAAGATATTCATTTTAACCGTTACCATACGGCCAAACCAAGAGAGTGTAAGAAGCGCCCAGCGTTTGAGATCGCTGCTAATTTTGGCCAAAATCTCCGGGAAGTTACACTGATATAGTAGCAAAAGGTTCCTAGGAACGCAGGTGCCCAGATACCTAGTGGACACTCGTTCTAGTCTCACTCCCAATAATTCCGAGCGATCCCCAATGTCTTGGTCCCCGGGACCCATAGGCATAATACTAGACTTGGAGGCGTTTATCTTAAGCCCCGAGAAGGCCCCATAGGGATTTATAAGATCGAATAATCTAGGTAGTGAGACCTGGAGGTTGGTTAGATACCCCAAAATATCGTCGGCAAATAGAGAGAGTTTAAAATCGCAGTCGCCACAGCGTATCCCTGCAATTTCATGGTCCGCTCTGATCGCTATGGCCAGGGGCTCCATTGCCAGAGCGTATAGAAGGGGGGAAAGGGGACAGCCTTGCCGGGTTCCTCTAGATAGGGCCAGGGGTTCCGACGTGCCACCATTGACCAAGACTCTTGCCGTGGGGGTATTATATAGTGTCGAGACCCACCTACAAAAATTCTCCCCAAGGCCCATTTTCTGGAGAACTCTGCCCATATAAGGCCACTCGACTCGGTTGACGGCCTTTTCAGAATCTAAAGCTAGCAAGTAGCCCTCTACCCCCTGCCTCGAGGCCTCATACATGAGGCCTAGGGTCTTCCGTATGTTATCGGAACCCTGGCGTCCCGGGAGGAACCCTACCTGGTCTCCATGTATTAGTGAGGGGAGGAGTTTCGCCAGTCTGTTCGCCAGAAGTTTGGCCAGGATCTTGACATCCACGTTAAGAAGGGAAATGGGGCAATATGATTGACACTGGGAAGGGTCCTTCCCCTCTTTGGGGATTACTACTATCAGTGCTGACATCATCGAGGGTGGGAGGGTGCCCTGATCAAGTGCCGAGTTAAACATTTTGGCCATAAACGGGGCTAGCGTTGACCGATAGGTCTTATAAAACTTGACTGTGAACCCATCGTCGCCTGGGTCTGTTCCACTCTTCAGGGAGGATATGGTATCTATTATCTCCTCTGGGGATACGGGGAGATCCAGTATGTCTGCTTTTTCGGGTGAGAGGCCGGAAATCGGGAGGGAGTCCAAAAAGTTGTCGATCTTGGTTCCGTCCCCTGCGTATTCCAAGCAGTACAAGCGTTCATAATAGTGCCGAAAGTGTTCAGCTATTTTATTATCTCTTACAGTTGACTCCCCTCCCGGTGGCCGGATGGAGTTAACCCTCCTACTATTTCTGAGCTCCCGGAGCCTCCAAGCTAATATTTTATCTGCCTTTTCCCCTTTTTCCATGTACTTCTGTTTCAGGAAGGACAGCTTTTTTTTCTGTTTGTCCCACCTGGAGGTCTGCCAGGCTTGAGTGCAACCTTTGGAGTTCCTCCCACTTTCCGGGGAACATTTGTGTTTTTAGTTTCCCACCCGGTTGGATAGCCTCTATCTTTTTCCTCAATAATTTCTCCTCTTGGCCCCTCTCCCTCTTTTTTCTTGAACCTGTCTCGATGAGAATGCCTCTAATGGTCACCTTGAATGCCTCCCAGACACCCATAACTCCGACCTCCCCATTGTCGTTGATAGAGAAGTATTCTGTGATAGCTGTAAGGAGGGATTGCCGTACCTCTTTGTCGTGCAGAAGGAGGTCGTTACACCTCCATGAGGACCCAGGTGGCGGGGCCCGGGGCACACCCATTTTTATTCTAACCATGTCATGGTCTGTCCAGGGAACCAGCTCTACCCCTGATTCCGTGACCTCGCCCGGAGCGTGGCGTCAACCAAGATATAATCAATACGGGAGGAAGTAGCATGGGGTTTCGAGAAAAATGTGAAGTCAGGGTCTCGATCTTTTTTTGTGTGGTGTGTGTCGCTCAAGCCCAGATCTTCGTTAACTGATTGAAATGCCTCAGCCAGTTTTTTTTGGAGGCGTTGATTAGGGCATGGGTTGGGCGAGCTCCTGTCTCTGTCAGGGCAAAGAACCATGTTAAAATCCCCCCCGACCAGTAAAGTACCCTCAGAAAATGCTACAATTTTCTCTCTCCTCCCCATCCAGAAGCCATCTTGCGCCTCATTCGGAGCATAAATACAGACCAGGGTGAACAGCCGACCCCTCACCTCCCCCTTAACCATGATATATCGTCCTTCCGGGTCTGACCTCTGGGCTTTGAGAACGAAGTGTGCCCCGGGAGAAACCAATAGGGCCACTCCTCGTTTCTTGGCCTGGAAGGACGCTGCATACACTTGTTCAATAGCTTTAGCTCTCAGCTTTGGTTCCTTGTCCCTAACCCAATGTGTTTCTTGTACAAATAAGAATTGGAGCCGGAGCCTTGAGAATTCCCTCACCAGCAACGACCTTTTGGTGGGAGAGTTGAGCCCCCGCACATTTAACGAACCCACTGTCAAATATTGCAAGGAATCATCCATCATAGCGATGGTAAGAGCTTATGTCTCCCTTCTCGGGACGACTAATTCCAGTGCTCCCGCAGTACTTCCGCCCCCCGCTATAGTCAAATAACAAACCTACAGTTACAAAACAGACCAGAAAACTTGGCTTGACCCAACTAAAATCCTCTCGAACAAACCCCAACATTTCCCTCCCCCCTCCCACATCCCCCCTGAACGCCTGGTGGACCAGCGGCTTCATCCTGTCGCTGAGCCAGGCCACCATTGTCTCCCTCCTCCGGGCTCTTGAGCTCTTCAATAACCACAACTTGAGCCCCCCCTCTCCCCTGTCATGTTCAGATTACAAATAATGACAGTGCTTCCCCCAATGGCATGAAAATCAAACTAGACCGTGAAGCTTCTTGGGGTTCCTCAAGTGTCAGGTTGTCCAGGGGATGTCGGAGCCACTCTTCTGAACTTCCTGTGGCCTCGGGCTTTACGTCTCTCCTGAGAAGCCTTAATTCTCCCGGGTCCAACAGGCTCTCTTCCACGCTCTTGCTCTTCCCCTTCCATGTTTGGTTCTCCGATAAGTTCGCCCGACACCCTACGAATGTCATCCTCCGTGACCAGGGCATATTTGTACCCTTCCAGTTCAAAGGAAAGCGAAAAAGGGTATCCCCACCTGTATCGGACCCCCTTGGTTTGGAGCATTTTCGTCAGCGGGGAGCAGAGACGACGTCTTGCCAGGGTGAAGGCGGACAGATCCTGGTACACCGAAATCCGGGCACCCTCCCAGTCCACCGGGCCCCTCCTACGTGCCAGTTCCAGTATTTTGTTCTTCTCCGCGAAGTAGTGGAAACGTACGAGAATGGACCTGGGGCCTCTGTTGACCGCTCCCGCCCTGTGAGCTCTATCAATAGTGGGTTCATTCGTGTTCGCCCCCTCAAAGAGTGATCCCACCACTGCGTTCACAGCTTTGATTATGTCCATTTGCGTTTCACCTTCCCGCTCCGGGAACCCCAAAAAGCGAAGATTACAGCGTCGTTCCCTATTTTCTAAGTCATCCAGCTTTAGGGAGCATTTCTCTTCTCTCCTCTCGAGTTCCGATAGGCGCATGTCGAATTGCGTCTCGAATATGTCATTCGAGGCTGTGTTGTTTTCAAGCGCTTGGACCCTGTCGTCTATATTGTCCACTATTTTATCCAGGATATCCAGCCGTAGCGTTATGTCTGCTCTGAAGCCTCTTATTTCCTCCAGGAGGGCAGCCATACCTTTCGTGACTGTGCTAGTGTCAGACATATCCAGGTGTGCCGGGGCCGCCATCTCCGGGCGGGTTGGTGAGCCTGGGGGCAAGCGTCGAAATCTCTGCAGGGATTCCTTCCAGTTCATAGGCCCCCCCTGACCATCTCCACGGGATCTTCTCCTGAATGCCCCAGGCCCAGTGGGCAGTGCCGCCGGGTCACCAGACTACGCCAGAGGGAGGGCAGCGGGGGGTCTTCCCTGTATGCAGCCTTGACGTTGTACTCACTGTTGGGGCGGGAGGTTGCTCAAGCCGAATCTCCAAGCCACAGCCGATAAGGGCCTATCACTCCCCGTCCCAGCTTTGAATCAGGTCGCCTCTGCACAAGCGGTCTTTGTGGTCACTGTTTTGGGGTCATACAATAAGTGCTGTAGTTAGCCCGGGGGAGTACCCCTTTGTCCATGATGCTGGTTGTTGATTGTTGATTTGGGGCACCCTCGCCCGTGGGGGCCACAGAGCTCTCGTCGTGCGTCTCCTAAGCTGTGTGGGATCCAGGGAAGGCCCGATGGGGAAGGGGTGGAGGGGTTGTCGTGGGCACCCCTGCAAGGGGGGAGCACCCGCTCTCTCGCTCCGCCGGTGGGGGCCTCTGCTTTTGGGGGTCCCCGATGAGGTCTGGCCCCACGGGCATCAAGAGGGCCGAAGATCTTGAGGGGGCAGGCCGTGCCTCCTGTGTGCGCTCCTGCGCCAGCTCCACAGTCCACCGGTGCACGCGGGGGAAGTTCAATCCGCCGGGCCCAGCACGTAGTCCCAGAACGAAGCCCCAGGAGAGGGGAACAGCCCGGAGCACTGCGTGGTCTCTCCCGGGCTCAGATGGGCTCGTAAACTCCCACAGCGAGGTCCAGGGGGGGGGCGCTCTTCCGCGCCGTCCGGCGGTGTTGTGGACCTCACGTAGGCCGCGGCTCGCCGGTGCCTCGCGCGGGGGCCGCGGTGCTGGGGGAGGCGGGGCTCACTCCCCCTCCCGGTTCAGAGCAGCGATCTGCCCGAGGCATTGTGTGGCCCCGCTCGGGCCCCGGGGGACGCGGGATCCGCCACAGAGAAGTTCGGTGTGGAGGGGGGCAGCTCCCGTGGGCCCTAGCCGAGCCGCGGCTCTCCGTTACTTCCTGCGGAGCCACGGCGCGGGGGGAGGCGGAGCTCCCTCTCCCTCCTCTCTCCAAGGGCCCGAACTCGACGAGTTCTCCACGTCGGAAGATCGGAGTTGGGGTCCGCGGGGGCTCCGCTGCGATAGCAATCCGTGGGGGGGGTCGGCACTGTAGTCCTGTGGGTCTGGGGGGGCTCAAGTCCCACTTACGGCGCCCTTTGGAGGAGACCAGTCCGGATGCGTCAGTGCATCTCGGCGCCCCCGGGTGGATCCTAGGTGTCTTTTAGCCCAGTCTCTTTTAAAGCCCTGCTCCTGTGCCCATTTTTAGAATGTTTCTATGTGTTTAATCGTTATTAACTCGACATGGTTTAAACCTGTGGCTCTAAATACTGTTTGCAAACACTTACTGTACTGAGCTGCTGTAGTGCTTGCCAGGACTTTCTCTGCCATCTCTATTAAGAAACCTGTGGCAGGGTTCTTATTTTCTATTGGCAGGGGGTTGTTGGCACCCGTCTTAAAGGTGCCTGTATCACGTTGGGCACCCCGACCTAGGCTCTTTGGCACTGGTGTTGATGTCAGTATTTTGTTGGCACCCGTTTTTGAGGTGCCTGTTTTTTTAGTACCCCAGCCATTGCTCTTTGGCGCTGGCGTTGATGCCCAACTTTTTGAGGCCCCCATTTTTGAGGTACCTGCTTTTTGTTGAGCACCCCGGCCATTGCTCTTTGGCGCAGACGTTCATGCCCTTATTTTGTTGGCACCCGTTTTTGAGGTGCCTGATTCTTGATGAGCAACCCGGCCATTGCTCTTTGGCGCAGGCGTTGATGCCGTTATTTTGTTGGCACCTGTTTTTGAGGTGCTTGGTTTTTTTTGAGCACCCCGGCCATTACTCTTTGGCGCTGGCGTTGGTGCCGTTATTTTTGATTTCCCATTATTACCCAGCATTCTGCTGGTATTGGCGTCATCTGTTCCTGGGCGTGCAGTGCTAGCTCCCGGAATCTTGGCCACTGAAAGCGAGATAACGCATCTGCAATATCATTGTCTGCTCCTGCAATGTGCTTGGCTTTCACCACAATGTTTACTTGTAGTGTGACCGCTGTAATGGCTCGTAGGACTTTCAGCACTAAAGGGCATTTAGTGGATCTTCTGTTTATGGAGCCTACCACGGCCATGTTGACGCACCAGACCAAAAGTTCCGACTTTGCTAGCTGCCTGCCCCAGATGTGTAAAGTAAGCCATATGGGAAATATTTCTAGGAGGGTGATGTTTCTTGTCCATCCTGCAGCTTGCCATGTTATGGGCCAGTGTCCTGCCACCCATTCTGGTTCTAGTATGGCTCCAAAACCCCCGCTCCCGGCTGCATCGGTGAAAAGGACCCTTTTTGTCGAAGTGTTCAATGGCATACACCAAAGTGTTGTCCCGTTAAAGTCTTTAAGGAAATTTCCCCAAATTCCTAGATAATGTTTCACCTCTGCGCCTAGTCGGATGTGTAGGTGGGGTTTGGTGTAAGATTTGATTTTTAGTTCCAAACTTCTGGAGAATACCCTCCCTTGAGGGATAATACGGGCTGCGAAGTTAAGGCTTCCCGCTAGTGACTGGATTTCTTTCACTGTGTCTTTTGTTGTCAAGCTTTGTATTTTTTCCAGAAGCTGCCCCTCTCCTAGCCTGCTGAATGGTAACATGATTTACTCTGCCTCGACTTGGGCGGCCCTGCGTCATTGCCCAAAACTGCCTGAAATTGAGAGATGTACTTCCCTGATGTTCTTCGAAATGGACATGTTTATCAGACGTACATTATACAAGCTGTCCGCGTGGACGGCAAGAAGAAAAGAAATTGGATCTATGCTGCACATCTGAAATAATCACCTTTGCACTGCCCTATGCGAAGTGTGTAAAGGAGGGGCTAGGGGACAGAGAAATATATGCCAAATACGTACCCTGGTGTGCCTTTCTGTGAAAGAAATAAAATACTGACCCTGTTTTTGAGCAACCTGAGGGTCCATTGAGATCTGAATATACCTGAATTGCTCAAAGATCACAATGTGCCCAGAGTGACATGATACAATCTGTACCAAGGAAAGAATAGGGAAAAACTTTGGAAGTAGGAAAGCGTTGCAGCAATTTGTGCAGCACCCGCAAGAAACCAACGTGTATTCCCTCTGTACCTGCCCAAAGACGCCTGGAGGTAGAGGTGGCAGGGAATAGAACACTTGAATTAAGGAAAGACATGTGGTCGGGTGCCACCCACAGATGAACTTATAGAGCCTATATCAGTGTATATCAGTGAGGCTTCTTAACGGACACCGATAAACTATGCCCATGTTTGGGTTGTGCAGAAGTGAGGATTTGGACACTTTTGCCACAGAAATGATCAGGTCCAGGAGACCATGGTCAGCTAGAAAGAAATATGTGATACATGGTCTGATAATAACTGTGGTAATGATAATAATAACTGTCTAATAAAACTGTTGCCCATGTCCATCCCACATGTTATCCTAGGCTAAGCTGTGCTTTCTTTTCAAGTACACACACACACACACTTGATCCTCTTCATCTTGAGCACCAGGTTGATAAATATATATCCTGCTTTTGTCCACGGCTTGTTTTGCGTTCTTTAGAGGAGTGTTTTCAGGTAAATAGAATGATAGCACCAACATGTTTGTAACCATTACAGTACTTGCAGGCATCATCCTAGGAGGCTGCCTATGTATACAATGCTTCCCTGTTTTAGTTTCCATGCTATGTACATGTTCCAGAGATCTGGCACACTTACAGGCCATCATGGTAAATTGCCAAAGGTTTACCTTCTCTCACCAAGACACTATTAATAGAGTTTCAATATGCTTTTTCCTCCGTGTTACTGTCCCAGTATCACTATTCCCGTCTATGTTACTACATGAGTGTCTAGCTACAGTTCCTTCTTATATCCGTTTTGACTGACCTCTCTGTCATGTCACTTGCATGATGTCAGTGTACCGTCTCCTCCACACTACTAGCCAGCATTACTGTCCTAGAATTGATTAGCTCATGCTAAATGGAGCGTTTGTGAATCTGCATTTTTTATGGTTAGCTTAAAGTTAATCCATTCAATCATTAATTGAAACTCTGTTTAGTAGTATGGTGTGTCCTGAGCTATCATGGATCACGATTTGCTGAGAGCCATACAGAAAGATATAATGGGCCTCATTATGAGTCCGGCGGTAGCCGTGCTGGTAAAAACGGCACGTCTGTCGGCAGAGTAATTTTTTTTCCAGCGTCTGGCAATGGGGACTTACCGGGGCATTACAGCCCCGGCGGTCCCGGTAACCGCTCATTGCCGGGCGCTGGAAAATATTGCTCCCCATTCCCATTCGAGTCCAATTGGACTCAATGTGAATGGGGAGGTCGGATGCACCGGCACCATTCATGAATGGTGCTGGTGCATCTGACAATGTCTGCGAGCGGGTGCCGTTCCGCACACCAGGTGAGACCTGGCGGGAGAAAAGGCACCCGCTCACAGAACTCGTAGTTTGCCGGTCCGGAAACCTAGTAATGACCGCCAATGTATTATACTTGTTATTTTGTATAGCGCAAATTCTAGTTTCTAAGTGCTAAATATGTTTGTGTGCCAATGCAAACATGCTATAATGCAGCTGAACACAGTGTAGAGATGTTATTTAGGAGAGTGTGGCCCTCATTACGACCCTGGCGGAGTGGGTCTACGCCAGCGGTATTCGCGGCGGACCCGTCCGCCCTACTACGAGTTCCCGTAGCGCCATGGAGCGGTTTCCGCCTGGTTTTTCCGGGCGGAGAAATCCATGGCGCTACGGGACCTTGTTGTTAATTACGCCACCGTATTTTACGGTGGCGTAATTAACGCCTTCCCCACTCCCATTATACCCTATGGGGCAGAAATGGGAATGGGGAAGGGTAAAATGGGGAATGGGGATTTACCGCCCCGCCAAGGTCGGAATGGGGCAGTAAATCCGCCAACCCCCATGGCGGTATCGGCAGCTTTCCGCCGTGCTCCATGGTGCATATTGCACCACGATCTCCGCCAGGGTCGTAATGAGGGCCAGTGTCTTTTAGCAGACTGTCAGCTATTCTCAGCACAGAGAAACAGCCTTGATGGAGAAAGAGATAGCATGACAAATGTTTTCGTTTTCGGCAGAATTGGAATGTCTTGTTACCAATTCAGAACATTGTGTTAATGGAATGCATGAACGTTTGGGTGATCCCATTGTTTCAGGTCCAGATGGGGATTATGTGTTTTTGTACTTGGCCCATGCAATCCATGAACTGTTCAAATGTTGTACTTTGTAATTTTGTTGTGTTGTCTGACCTGGTGGAGTCGGGCAGGTTGTGCACTGCACATAGCGGTCCTTGGACTGGTGACAACATAGGCAGCAGTGCAAGGAAGGAACTCCACTTCAGGAATACTGGAATAATTATCGAGAACAATCACAAAATGCTTCTTCTTCAATAGTGTTCAGAAATCCATGATACTGGTCTTCCACGGCCTATCGTTCCTGATCAATAGGTGTTTGCCTATTCTTCCCATCTATAGCCGGCACCACGTGCAAGCCATGATTCTTATATTACCTTTCTGCTCAAGCCTGGGATTCGGAACCATACTCTCTGTTATCTTGATAGCCCAATGGTGGAAACCGTAACCAAGCTTAGTGATCTGCTGAGTGAGGACAGACAGGATGACAATCCAAGAATCCCATCAATCGTAGCCCTTCATTTGACACAGGTCGTTCTTGGAAGACTCCACAGGTTCTGTTGGGTGGCCTTTGCTTTCTCCAAACTATGGGTGTTTTGGTTGAGGAAATATTGCCATTCGTCCTCAACCAGGTGGGGCCTGATTAGCTGCAGGCAGTCATCTACCTGTGTAGCACATGCATCCATGCCTACCAACATGGAGAAACATACCGTGCTTGTATGTTCAGGTGAATGTGACATTAGACACCTTCACTCCTCAGTGACGTTAAAGTTATGGGCAGCCAAAGATTTTCCCCACTTCATACGATCTTCCAAGCGTTAGCATTTGCTAAGTGTGATGCCTGGTTCTCTCAGTATTTGTCGACAGTCATGCCAAGAAGCAGTCCCACATCATCTGTGCATGTCGTCTTTTTGTCAACCACCGCGCGTGTGAGGTACAGGTGCTGGAAATCGATCTGGTGGGCATCTGAGGACTACAGGTGGGGCTTGTTACAATTGGAATCTCTCCTAATCTGCATTTACAAACATCTTAACATTCTTCTTGAGGTCAGTCTTCATGACTTTGTATGAACCATCACCCGGTTGTAATGTCTTGCAAGTCTCGTATATCACTCCACCCTTGAAGAACAGTAGCATTCATTTTTTCGCCACATAATCTTTTTCTTTTGTGGCCAACAAGAACCTCACTTTCGCGCCTTGAAACACTTGTGTATGGGCGTGTTACAAATGCCATATCATATCATATCATATCATAGCAGGGGTTGAGTAATGACGTCGAACATGCAGGAACTGAGCATTCTGGAATGCTGACTGTGGCTACAAAGCACCTGTGCCACGAGGTGCAGGCGTATCAGCCCAGAAGTAGAGGACTCCATTGTAATCCTCACCTGATATGGTGGATCAGGACAATGGCTATCCCTGGCATATGGTTGGAGGACCTGAGGAGTGGATGGATGATATATTGATGGCTGCTTGACCACCTTCTTCTCGACCGCTACCTGTACTTTGCAGGTGCAACCAAGAGAGAGTACAATGAATCTTCTCTTTTTCTATGCTTTTTGTTTTGCACTACACTCCTTTGTAGAGGCACCCATGCTCTGCAGCAGTCCTCTTACAGTGTAGGTGCAAGGTAGAGTGTGTCAGCTCCAATGTAAATTCACTCAATGAGTGCTGACTCCACCACAGTGCGGTGCTGAGCAGGCAGACGGGGAACGTTGAGCACTCTCTCTTCCTCCGTAGCAGTCCGTACACCACTGCACCTCAGACTGGCAATGGTGGTGGGGACAACGCCAGCGTTACTATCTACATGGCTAGTTTGCTTTTCTGCCGATTATATGAAATGGTGCGCGAGACACCTCAAAATGACGACTCAGTTGCATATGAACATTCCTCCTGGCAAATGTCCAGGCTTTATTTCTACAATATGGCAACATGCAGATGGCATCATTGCGATACCACATGATAGAGAATTCCCACACAGTGGCGCCTGACACACACTCATGACAGTCCAGGTGTTAGAAGGTCCAGAGATCTGGGTCTGCACCAACCATAGTATGAGACCCACTCCACTGATCCTCCTTGAACAGCAGGTCGAGGGAAATCCCATTGGCAATTGGGTCCAAGGAGTGTCCACAGAAAGTGAGCATTCCTCATTTGGATCCTGAGATGTCCTACAATAACTTGGTTTAGCTTTTCTTGCTGTGTAGCACCCAGGCAGCTGCCCTCGCCGAATGCTAGAGCAATATGAGAAGTCACTCACTCACTCACTCACTCACTCCCAGACCCACCCCCCAAGCACTCCTTACAAAGACGCCCTATAGTACCTCATGCTGCTCCCTGTGGCCTGCTTTCCACATCAGGTTTGCTGTCTGCGTAGATTCCTGATGGGCATTGAACTGTGCCACAGGCTCCACAAGCTCCCTTCTGTTAACCGCCGCCTGTTGTTGGCTGCTGTCCATCATTTGGACCTTGAACATCAGGTTGTTGAAGTCCTCCATCAACAGTGCTGCTTTGGCCATGTGAACACTGGAGAGAGCTGTGCTGGGCAGTTGCTGGTCGGGTTTAGGCAATGCCACGCCATTGTCCTTTGCTCACCAGCCTCTCAGGGCTGCATTCTAGGCCTGACATTGTGTCCTCTTCCCTTGCGTCCATAACTAGTTTTACAGCAGACAGCACCAGGTTTCTGACAACATATTCTGGTGGCTTTAACACCCTGTGGGCTGTGCGGGGCAGTACGGTGGTGGTTTAATGAGGATAGGGAATTACATATTTCGGAATCAAACTTCTAATGTTTACCCGGTGGGTCTGCACCTTCGTCACCATGTTCCTCAGCCTCTCATTGCTTAGTGCCACATGTAAGAGTGATCATGTTGGGCTGTGAATGTTTACAAGAAGAAATTGCACATCGGCATGCATTAGTTACGTGACATTGTAGCGCAGTTGTATCCATGCACTTACCTTCCCCATCTGTCTCCAGGCCTCCAACCTGTTCCTCGCTCACCTGATTGGTTATTATGGCCTGACCCTCCCTTATCATTAGCTCAAGACATGATGGTAAGCCACTACCTTCTGTGGCAAGGGATTCCCTCTGATGCTCCACCATCTTGATGAAGATCTGCCTCTTTAGGTCATTCTACATTTTGTTGTGATCCTAACACTGTGGAAGCTGCAAGCTGCTCTCGGACTGACAGTTGATCGGTGTCCAATAACCTGCCATTGGCCCTGCTCATTGAGCAATGTTCATCATAAGTGGCCAGAGGGCCATCTACTGGTGTTGTGACTTCCTCACCAGAGAGGTTGATGATCCTCCCTTTGCTCAGCATGATCTTAGTGGGTCGCGATGGAAGACAATTTTGAAGGATGGCAGCAAGGCAGTCCAGACGCCAGTCACTGGCATTTCACTGCAGTGTGGTGGGAGCTGGACATGAGGGGCAGGCATGTGTGGTGGCCTTCTTCTCAGAGAACATCTCCAACATCCAGAGAGCGTTCAGAACACACCTACATCTACAGACTCATCCCTTCATGCGGTGGCACCCTTGCCCCTTCTCCACAGTTAGACATAATCTCCATGATGAAACGTGGAAAGAGTGTCTCCAAAATGAATGCTTCATCCGAGTGAGTCGCACCTTGTCCTGCTACCACCATTGGAGAAAATACATCCAGGCATGGTCCAATGCTGGCAGCTTTTAATTAACAAGATCATTTTATTCAATCTCTGAAGCACCCCTGGCTGCCTGAAGATACCCGTGGGTTAGGTGCGCTTTACAAATCAATAAACAAACAAACAAGGAAGAGCCTTGCCTCTTCCTAAGCAGCCTACAGAACACTTCATATTTCCAGGACTACAACTTAGTGGCAACACATTTTTCATAAAGCTCCCGGAGACAATGCCAGCAAAGGCTACGGCAGGAATGAATTGAAACCCATAAATGCATCAGTTCATGAAGAAAGAACTTCTGGAATCACTTGATATCAACACCCAGTAATTCTCATTCTTCTGGACCAATCAGCAGCCATTGACTGGGTAAACCCCACACTCTACTTCATAGGCTGGAATCTACTATGAGTAGCAATACTACCATGCTCACATGGATTTCTTTCTTCCTTCACAACAGACTATGCACCGTGGTGGCTCACCATCCACCTGCGTCAACCACTCCAGGAATGTTGAGATTACTGCCAATGACAATCTCTCCTTTTCTATACAAATGCAGGACCTCGAAAACAAATACTGGCATGTATCACAATTTAATTGTCACCAAGGCGGTGGCCTGGCACAACTTGACTACTGCAAAAGCCTCTTAGTGCATCTCCAGATATCTCATATCCATCTCTTCCAACTCATCCAGCATGCATGATCTTGGGCTTGAACCCTAAAGGCACACACCAGAAGCTTCACAATCTCTACACTAGCTCTCTGTCAGACAAAGAGTTATCTTCAACCCAATTTCTTTTCACACATCATGCCTTCTAGAAAAGAGGCTTGACATACCTCAGCTAAGAAACCACAAAGTACTTACTAACCAGGAACCTAAGATCTGCCAGTATAATGACAACCATGCCCTTGACCTGCAAGAAAAGGTGGATGGGAACCGAACCCCAGCAGACATTTGTGCAGCTCCATGGAATGGACTCCCTCTCCTGCTGCACAGCATGGAAAACCATAACAGATTCAGAAAACTAACTGAAAACCTGGCTCTTCAACTAAGCCTTCTCTGTCAAACCCTGATCCTGGATTTCACCTTCCAAGCTGACCTCCAGGATTCACTGTTCCACACAATTGTATTCCCCATAACAGTTACCCCTCTACCTAGCAGGTCGACCCCCCTGTCTACTACATTGTAGTACCACCAGCACTTCCTGACCACTCTGCTCCCCGGATGGCTGATGGTTAAACTCTAGAAACAACACAAGAGGACCCCCTTCCACATACAATTAATGATCCCTCACACGTTTAATTGTATAATGAACACAACATTTAATTCTCGGATATATTTCCTGTTCTCTGCTGTCCCCTCCCCTTGCACTTACTGGATCTCAATGCTCAAGGAATGCAAATGATCCTGGCCTTTGCCCCCTTTTCCATGGAGCACCACAAATCTAGCTGGGCTCAGTGGTCGCCTTGGAAATTAAAAATAAACAAATAAATAAGCAAATAAATATGAGCATGGGTGGTCAACACCAGGGCGTTTGTGGGTCTTTAGTCCAGGTGCCAGCTCCAGAGAGGCACAGGGTCTGGTGTAGCAGTAGGCAGCTCACCTTGATGTGTTCCTCTGGCCCTCTGGGGATCTGGCGCTTCCTGGGCACTGCGGTTCTATGTGGATCTGTTGCTTCCTGAGCACTGTATTTCTCTAGACTCTGGTGCTTTCTGTGCACTGTGGTACTCTGGGGATCTGGTGCTTGCTTGACACTGTGGTACTCTAGGAATCGTGTGCTTCCTGGGAACTGTGGTACTCTGGGGCTCTGGTGCTTCCAGGTGTGGTAGCGAAGACCAGGCCCCTTCCCAAGGGCCCCCTTGGCATTTTCACAATGGGGGTGTTACTTGGCATGACATGTGCATACTTTTGGAAATAACTGTCTGCATCTTACTTGTGAACTTGTGACGGAGCCAGGCGGGTAAATGGTGTTGCATCTACACCTTTGAGCCCCTGTGACGCTGACATATTGATGCTCGATTTTTCCTGACACTTATTTAGTGTTAAAGGTTCTTGGCCTGCGTGCTTTGCAGCCTCTGTGTATTTGTGCTCAATTTGCCTCTGTGCTGCGGGCGGATGCTGCCAGTTAGGCAACAGCATTTTATTTTTTTAATTTTTTGTCCAAGGTTTATGTGAGCAACAACTAGTATGTTCAGCAGAACAAACATTGTTTGATTTATTACTGACATAATGTATAACCTGAGAAGCTTAATACTCAAGGACGATTTGAGGGCCGCTGAAACAGATTTTCACGTACGTCCGTTCACAGTCCTATTCAGTCCTCTATGAATGCCTGTGTCCTGCATAACAATAATGCTGAGAAAGGAATGCTTGCAATAAATAGTGATGAAAACCAAGCTTCATGCCTGCCTACATGTTCCTTGAGGTCGTACACGACAATGCAAAAGGAGCCATTTACTTTTCAACCTCATTTGGTGAAAAATATTTTAACTCACAACTTAGATTTTACAGTTTCTACCTCTACAATGAAATGACATATCAGCACCATGGTAAACAAAAAACCCTCTAGATCACACAGTTTGAATGCTCTAGAAAATTTCTAATGCGCAGCAAGCCCAATTCAATTAAAAGAGAAAGGAAATTTAGAAACCAATGATTCTTATGTACAGGATTTATTGTCTAAGCAAATTCCGGGTCCACAATTGGATTTAACACACAAAGCCGGAATAAACATACAGAACACAAGCTTGATCACTCCTTTTTCCTTAAGGTCTCCGCCATGTGCAAAATCCATCACAAAACCGGATCTTGGTGTTAGAACACCGCCGGGTAATGTTTCTGCTGGCAAAAGTTTCATCGATAAAATCACACATACAGACACACTGAAGCTACAAGAACCCACAATTTCATCGCTAACGTTTGTGCTAACTTCCTTAGTAAAGGTCTTTGAATCATTAAAAGAAGAACATACTTATTCCGTCATTCTTATGGAACTAACAAAAGAAGTGAGCAGTTGCGAGTCTGAGTTGGTTGGGCTTAATTCAGCTATGCACGCTCACTTCAAGGAGCACACTGCTGGTGCAACACAAAACGAGAAGCTTCAAAAAGATTTTACCAAATCTCTGTCAAACAATTTTCTCCAGTTTAAGAATTAGCAATGAGTCAATTTGATCTGAAATCAAAGCATGTCTGCCTGCAGGTGAACCCACGACTGCATCAGAAGTTAAACAATTGATCCCAGACATCTATGACCCAAGTGGTGGAGATGACACACCACTATCTGCTTCAACTTTTGAAGTATACTTGAGACTATCCCAAATTGTAAAACCAATCTAAAATCTTGAGGCTTGTCGATCATTCAGATTCAGAGGAGACCCGTGTTCCGGCAAAAATATCTCTAGCTGATCATGTAATAGATTAGCAAGCCTCTCCTATTTTATTTGAAGATGGCACAGAAACCTCTATATCGCAAACATTTCCCCTTAGAAACATAAGTGAACTTAAAAAGAAAGGAAAAAAAAAGGCCTAAGGTGTGGAGGTGGAAGTTGTTCTTTGCTCTGATTCTTTGAAAAAGCAGCAAAATAAAAAACAAAAGAAATTGTTCGACAAGAAATGTCTTCAAGGCACTTGACAAGGTGAATAAAAAGAACAAATTGCGTGCAAAACATTTGAAAGACATAGGATCAGACGACAAAGACGCTACATTGAAAACTAATGAAGAAGTTGACTCATTCAATTCCGATAATCTAACAACTGCTTCAAACCTAAATTTACCTGCAGTGATAATGAAAATAACTACTTGATTCCAAACTGAAGACCATCTGAAAAGTATCAAGACTCCAGTAAAGATATTGAAAATAGTTCAAACTTTCTGCAAAAAAGTTCTGAAAAAACTAACCGACAAAAGGGAAGAATCCACAAGCACAGTGGAACATAAATCACAACCTACAGTGCTTGTGACCAACTGTGACACAAACTTGTCACCCTCACAAGTACAAGCCATGCTTATTCCTGCTTGTGAGTCTGCTAATTTAAATAAACCGTTCACTGCGCCTGGAGTGTGGATGCAACTAACTAATCAGAGTAAAAGTCAGAAACCGTTAAACAGAAGTAACATTCTGGCTTATACAAAAAAAAATTCCCCAACTTATATCTTTTCTCATCTAATGACATAGACAGACTGTCTTTCCCTTATGACAAATCACGCATATTGTCGAGCTAATTATGAAACCACTGAAGGTGTCCAAGCTCATGTGTCATGTGCCTCAGATCTTAAAGAAATTCGAGTGGAGGTCTTTACATCAATCCCCATGTTGCACCTTCCAAGATTGTATCCTGCATCCTGAGCACAGTTACGACCATCTATGCTTGGGCAACAAGTAGCAGAAATTGAAACAATTTGCTCAAATGGAATAACTGCAGTCCATGCTAATAAGGACAGTGAAAAATTGTTATTTCTCCTCCCAATGCCCCAAAGTGTTACAACGTCTGAATATGTCTGATGCTCAACTGTAGACTTCAGAATATTTGGAATTATTAAATTGGAACATGCCGGGGCCACTGTCGTTTCAACACAAGGACATTGCTGAAATCATTTTCAAGGACTATGACATAGTACTATTTCACAAGACGTGGCTCATTACTGAATTATATCTTGATGGTTTTACTATTGTATCTCAGCTTGCTTCTAAACCCACTTGGGGCGCCCTTCCGGTGGTTTAACACGGAGAAGCCATAACATTGAATGTTACTGCAATGACAGTCAAGGCATGTTAGTGCTCAGGTGTCACACTAAGTGGGCTGTAACAGTTAAAGGGTTCCAAGTTATAAATATCTATTTGAACCCAACTTCCCATTCATTAACATCATTTTTGGAAGAACTCTCTCATATTCTTACTGATTTGCACATAATATATCATGATGATTTCATTATCATAGGAAAGGATTTTAATGCATGTTGTTCCCCTAACACAAGGCTATTGTCAAAATCCTTAACAAGTAATACAAATGGTGAACAATGGGAAGAGCTGTTTACAAATTGGAATTTGAACATAGTGAATGGCAACATTAGTTCTAATTGTCCTCCTGCAGTAACTATCAAATGTCAGGAACTCCTCCATAATAGATTATAGTGTCACCTGACTTATTCTACTGGTGTAAATGGTTTAGGGTCGCCCCTTGGAGACAAAATGACCACAACGCCTTACAGATTGCCTGCTCTTTGGAAAGATATGAGAGTAAGGAGACTTATATTTCTAAACTCCAGATTAATTCAAGGGGAAATCGAATTGTCAACTTTACAAATAAGGGAAGGAAATTAAATATGAAGTTACATCAATTGCTCATGCAGGGTCCAACAGAAGATTTAGAAATTTAGAGTGCCCAAGGAACATATGTAGAATTTCTGTGGGACTTGAATCTACCATAAACCAAAAAGAATGTGCCAACTAAATCCCATGAATATACCATTGACCAGAAAACCTATCAACAAAAAAAACAACTCAATAGTAATGTGAGAAAACAAAATAATAAGAAAATCGACATCAACACCTTTATAGATGAAAAGACCAAATTGAAAAACATCTATAAGCATTGGTCGCGTGGGCACCGATTGATGTGTAAAATAAATGATGGGCAGACCAACACTTTTACCATCAGAAACTAAACATTTCTGGGCACTAATCAATAATAAAAATAAAACCCAAAGTCTACAACAAACATATAGTCTTTCTGCTTCTGTTTCGGAGTCTTATTTTAAAGAACAATTAAGCAAGGATCCTCTAACACAATCTTGTTTGGACAACTCCATTGAATGATGATTGGAGATAGATGAAAACAAAATTCTAACTTTAATCATGACCACCTCAAAATCCTGTGCAGCAGGGCCCAATGGTCTAACCAACCAGATGATTAGATTAGACCCTAAAATGTGGTCTTTAATTCTTACAACACTATTCAATAACATTGTGAGATCTAAAGCAATACCCAGTTCATGAAAACATGCCATAACAATCGCGATTCATTAAAACGGTAACACCCTCTACCCAGCTAACTATCGGCCAATTTCTCTCATGGGTTGTGGTAGTAAGATTTTTTCACAAGTGATCCTCTGTGAGTTGCAAAAATGGGCCACAAGTCACCACATTCTGTCAAAATTTCAAACATGATTTAGAAAAGGGCTATCAGCTATATTAAACGGATTGAACATAAACATTCTACACGCTCAAAACCAAAAAAGGCAATCCCTTCCAACGTATATTGCGTTTGCTTGATTTATCAAAGGCTTTTGATTTAGTGAATTGACCGAAACTATGAGAAAAACTTAAATTATGGAATATACCAGATGGGTTACTTCAAATAATCATTGCTTTGCATGATTGCAATACTATCAGAGTTAGACTTAATTTACAAGGTGATCTGTCATCAAACATTCCTTTGGATAACAGGGTAACAAGGGAGTTTATTAGTATCCTTACTCCTTAACCTTTATCTTGCAGACTTAGTCCCGTTCTTACAAAATTACACATTTGCTTCCCCCTCTGTTGGAAATAGTAAAATACATCTATTGGCCTATGCTGATGATATAGACCTAACAGATAATACCCTGCTGGGGCTAAAACATTTACTCTCAGCCATGGAAGCTTATGCCTTGATTAATGATTTAAAGATGAATCCCACAAAGTCAAATATTATTATCTTTGGGGAAACCAAGCAACAGCTCTCATAAACCACAATGGTACATAGCTCAGCAAACAATTCCAACAGTAAAAAAAGTAAAATATTTGGGACTTATTCTCAGGTCCAAGTCGTCACTTCAAGAACGAATTCAAGAGCTTGAGAGAAAGATACATCAATATATGTGCCAGTTAAGAAAATTACTGTGCACAAATTTCCAATTCTCCTTAACACCTTTAATAAAACTGTAAAAATGCAAGATCATTCCGGCTCCCTTATATAGAATGGAATGTACCCCATATTCACATAACATCAATTGCGACCGTTTAGAAGGTCGACTATGGAAAAAGACCCTATCCCTCCCACAATCCTTACCAATAGCTAGACTGACATATGAACTTGGTCTACACTCTTTATAATCGCATTACTATTGGAAAGTATTGTCTCTCTATAGATTGATTCAAATTCCACCTGATCGATCTTTGTATGAAGACATATCTGAATATACCAACACTCCAAAAAATAGTTTGCTCACAAACACACAAGAAGATGCTCAAAAGATCCTTGTTCAATGTGAATGTACATCTCTAACTCTCATAGGAAATCCTGAGAAAGTCAAACGAACACTTATGCGTTCAGATTGGATTAAAACAAGAGCACTAATCAGTAATCTGAAGAATATCAAACATTTTCCATTATGTGAAAAATCAAGTTCTTATGTATTACCATACATTAAGAGATTCCCTAATTCTTTGTGGTGCAATGAGTTATTACAATTTCGTTTGGGTCTGACAAAAAACAACAAGACTAACCGAATCTGGAATAAATTAGATCCCATTGCAGGGGAATGTGATTTGGGTGGAGAAGGACATATTCAGGATTTGCGACATGTATTAATTTTTTGCTCATCCACTTTGAATCTTAGAGAAAAATATTTTGCACACTTTGTACATGATACTGCCTGGATATCAACTCAAGACTTATGTCATAGATTATCAGCAGGAAAAGAGATCTCACTATCTATTGCTCTATTGAAACTGTTGAATGAATTGAACTTTGTAATAATGTCATTGTAACTTTTTAAATCGAAATAGAGCAAGAGACTAAATATATTGCGTATATTGTTACTTTGAAGATATGATTGCTGTTTTGTTTCTGGTGTATTCTAATATTTCGAATTTAGTTATGTGTTGATTTTATCATGGTACTTTGTTTTTATAGTTGTATGACATTGTAACATGTATTGATAATTTGTATGTTGAATTTGATAAGATGTGTAAAAATCCTTTTGTGTGACTAAATGCACAATAAAAATAAAACAAATTTTAAAAAAGTGTTGTAATATGGATAAGCGGTATTTGCAGAAATCCTACTGTTTGGGGTTTGGGCATGTCCGTAGAGTGGAGTGCAGAGGGAAACAGAGGGAAAGGCAAAATGGAGTATCTAAGGCCTAAATGTATATGGGAGCCTTATGAAGCATACCATAGCATAGCATAACATAACAATCCTGCCACATCACTGAGAACTGTGGTATTCTGGGGATACAGTGTTTCCTCTGCCCTGCATCGCTCTGGCCTCTGGTGCTTCCTGGGGACTGGGGTACTCTGGGGTTTTGCAGCTTCCCTGGGTGCTGTGGTCTATTTGTTTTTGTGCCATTGTATGAACGCAGCCTTTGATGCATGTGTGCGGAACCTCTGAAAGATTGCCCATCGCAATTCATGCACATATTCTGTGTGATGGCGGAAAGACTACTGATATCATATTTTCTTCTCTATGTGTGGCAGATTTACTTCGGAGTAGTATGAAAACTACTCGCCCTGCAGCAGTGGGCATTGCTCAAGCATGTCCTGGTGCTCATTCTGGACCTACTGGAATGAGTTTGAAACAGTTCTCTTTCAAAAGCCATGTCACTTTTACTACAATGGCAGAAAGGACTAAAAGGACCTTGATAGGCATCACCTGTGAAGTATTAGAAGCATTGTTCGGGGCGTTAAAGGGCTACGCCTTTCAGTAGTCTCTTAAGTAATTGAATTGGACTCGACCCCTTCAGCCCAATCCATTGCAGTCTATCCAGGCTAGAACTGACCCATCAGGCTTTCAGCCAATGGCCGAAGAGGCAACCAAGCTTCAGTGGACAGCTTTGTGGAAAAAATACTGGTTTTGTGCTTCGTTTTTTTAAACCTATTTTTTGGTGTCGATTGTTCGTCATTTAGTTGCATTTCCGATACTGTTCTGCCGGGGAGCATTGATACTAGGCTAAGAGAAGGCATGGCCGGTGCCAACACGTGGGAGCTAGCGCCACACAGGGAATGCTCTCCTGGTTCATGCACAGCGTGCCCAATAAGTCGCCAAGTGCCAGATACTTCAGTTTACTTTTCCCTGCCTGCAGCCAGAGAAGAGTGAGTCTAGACCATGGTGAACTTGTGGTCCATGCCAGTAAGTTGGGAGGTGCACGTCATGTGCACATCATGCACCAAGATAGACCCGGATGGGCTGGGATGACAGAGTGCAGCATCTTGGGAAGGGAACCGGAAGAGGACTTTAAGTTCATGCATTGGACAGTACTCGCGTGCACTTATGCTGTTTACAAGGTGAAGTTCGTTCTAGAGTGAACCTCATTTGGTGGTTAAAGCTGTATAACCTCAATAGGTTTTTGAAGCGGGTTTCTATCCAGGTAAGGCATGTGGAGTAGAGGAGGTTGTGTGTGATGTCTCCAAACGCAGCAAGGTCTTAGCAAAGGCTACTTATGAGAAGGCAAAGGAAAGTGAATGTGGCCTGGTGGTGATTGTATCAGTGAATTCAGAGGCTGTGTGTAAAGTGGGGAACTGCCCAAGCAAGAGCAACAACGTGTTTTTAGACGGGAAATGTGTGAGGGCGTGCGGTTTGAGGTGAGAGACACTGCATTGGAAACATGCTCGGTGGTGGGCAATGTGGTGACTGTATATTAAATTACTAAAGATGATAGCCACGCCTCACTTTTGGAGCTTGGCAAATGGGAGACCAATTGCGATGGATGGAGAGTTTGTCCCAACTCAAGGGTGATAAGGGAGTACCCGGGGGGCGGGGGGGAAAGTGAAGCGTTCCCCCCCCCCCCCCCCCCGGTGTATTTTGGCGCTGCACACGGCCAGCGAGTGGCCGTGGGGGGTAGAGCGCCTCCAGGGGGTACTTAAGCTGTCAGGGAAGGTTCGGGAGACAGGCGACGGTTGGACTTTGAGATTGAGCAGTCCTGGTCGCCTGCTCTCGAGCCTTCCCTGATCTGGGTTAGAGATTTTCCACAGGAGGTGAGGTAGTTAGTGTATGAGTTTATCTGGTGGGCGGTTAGGTTTAGCATTAAAAAATGTTTTTATTAAAAAGTGAATAATAAATAGCGGAGGTGCCGTACATAAGGCACCTCCTTCATTACATTCAAGAGTATTGATTTCTGCTCTGGTGTGCCCTGTCTGGTGTCCGGGGGTGGGGAACAGCTTTCTCTACGGGACTCCTGCTCCGGAGGGGCTGTTTTCTCTGTGAAAGCCTTTCTTTCCTTTGGGTTCAGGGGTGGGAGCGTGTAGGCTGGGCGGCATTCTCTGTGTTTTACGAGCATACTTGATTTAGTGCTCTATCCCCGTGTTCAGCTTCAGATTAGCACTGCGGTGTCAAGCTGTGGACACAGGCAGCAGTGTAATATTTAAAGGGACCAGCACGTTTTATGTGCCTTGTTTATTAGGTACGTGAGGTGATGGGCACTCTGACAGGGGGCAGTGTGTGCTTTACAGCACATTTATGGTTTAATTAGAGGAGCATTGGGATTACTCATTTTTGGCCCTGTTATATTGTTGTGGCTCCTTCCTTTTAAAAGCGTTTCTTACATTTGGTTGTTTTAAAAAAAAAAAAAAAAAAAAAAGGGGAACATGATTTGGGCCTGTGAGGGGGTTTTTTGTGAGGGGAGGTGAGTAGCGGGGTAGAGTAGCAGTAGTTATTTTGGGTAGGCAGTTTTAGTATATCTAAATAAATAAATAAAATAATAATAATTTTAATAAGTTTGTATAAATTAGCGGAGATATCGTAAATAAGGTACCTCCAATTTATCTTGGTCCGGGGCCGTTGTCTGTCCGCTTTCTGGGGTTTTTGTGTGGGCCGGGGGCTTTGCGTGTGCCGGCTTGTGCGGTTTCTTTTTCGGGGGCAGAGCAGTTTTCTTGCCGATCACGGGGGGAGGCGCAGAGTTTGTTTGGGTCGCTGGGGGTTGCCGTGGGTGATTTTGCTGGGTCAGCTGGCATTGGGGATCCCTCTCTGTGTGCTGCTTAGTTGCTGTGGGGTTTCTCCTGCTTCCGACTGTGCATTCGGTGCGCAGTAGCAGCAGCAGGGCGCAGGGGGCAGGGCGGCTCCCTTATAGGGACCGCTTTGTTTTTTCTGTTCTCGGTGAGGAAACTGTGCTGGTGCGGTGCGGCCTATTAACAGCCAGGTGGCAATGTTATACGCTCATTTTTCGGCCACAAATTGATCGTGGGTTGCTAGTTTTGTATGTTCTGGGTCTTGGGGCAGATGAGGAGCTAGGGGAGGGGACTTTTTAGGGCAGGGGTGTTATTTAGGGTGGGGGGGGTGTATTCAAAATAAATAAATAAATAAAAAATATAGATATATTTTTTCCTAGGCTAATAAGTGGTTCTATATTCTCTATTTGGAAATTATAGAGTTTGATTAACACTTTACAGCGAGATTAAGTTTTATAGCCCCATTATCTTTTCTGGGTTTCCAAGTTTAGGGGTTTTGGTCCACGGGTAGGTGCTGGCTCGGGGGCTTAGTTAGCTAGTTTAGATTGGAGGGGCTTATTTTGGTGCAAACCAGATTATTGGTGCACTATGGTGGTCCAGAGAGCCAGTAAGAAGACTACGGTGGACCCTAGGGCTCTGAGGGAGGCCCTGGAAATTATCAGCAGGGAATCTAAGGCCAATTGGAAGGGGCGGTGGAAGAGGTCACGGGTGAGGGGGAGTTAGGTGGTGGTAGGCCGCAGCGTAGAGCTGCAGCAGATGGGGCTCTCGCGGCAGTGGTGGCTTGCACCCCCGCGGTGGGGAGAGGGGAGGTTTGGGAATCCAGGGGCAGGAAGATTGACAGGAGAGCGTCCAGGGGAGAAATGATTTCGGGTGGGGAGCCAGATAGGGATGGAGTTAATAATGACCAGGGGGAATTAGGGGATATGAGGAGCGTTCAAAAAGGGGGGGTCAAGGGAGCCACGGAGGGGGGTGTGATGGAGTGCAGAAGGGGGCAACAGGGCAGAGGGGAAAAGGGAGTATATACTGCGGAAGAGTGCAGGTGGGAGAAGGAGAGAGAGGTCCCCATCAATTGATGAGGTTAGGGAGGGGCGCGGAACGGCCCCCCCGGTTAGGAGGAGTGTGGGCGGAGGGCACTGCGCAGCCCCCACTGTTCAGGTGGAGGGAGAGGGTTTAAGAACGGCCCCTCCTCGGTCAGCGCAAGGAGAGCCTAGAGGGTGCAGTACGGCCCCTAGCGAGGAGGTTTACAGGGTGGAGGACTGCACGCCTCACCCGAGAGAAGAGGACCAGGCAGGGGTTTCTGCGGCCCCGCCGAGAAGACGTCAAAGGAGTGGCAGGGCGGACACCCCGGGCTCGCAGGAAGAAGATCGACTCAACTCGGGCATGAGCTCACATCCACAATGGAATTTAAGGGGTGATGAAGTTGGTTTGGAGGATTATGTGGGGCAGTGGGAGGAAGAAGGTTATAGGGCTGTAAGGGAAAGGGGGGAGGAGAGAAGAAGTTTGAGGGGGGAGTGGGAAAGACAGGTGCAGGGCAGTCAGATGGCAAGAGGTCGGGGGAACAATTGGCTGGGTGAGTCTGCTGACATGTTTTGTCCCCGCAGTAGGAGCCCTCGAAGAAAAGAGATGAGGAGCATCAGTGTGGACGCCAGACCACAGACGGGCTGTATGGAAAGAGGTGAGCGGGAAAGGGAATGGTCATCTGCATGGCAGAGAGGGGACACAAGAATGGGGACGGGTAATGAAGGGTCTGGCCTGCAAGGGGTAAGGAAAGAAGTTGGTGTACAGGCCATTGGAGCCTTGGGGGATGAGAAGGGCATTTGCTCAGTGGAGGTTCAAACGGACAAGGTGGTGGAGCCATTGGGGCTTGAGGTACAAGTTGCAAAAGAAAAGGAGGTTGAAGTGAAAGGCAAGGAGAAAAAACTGCCGTACATGGGTATCACAAAACCTTTGGGGGCGCACTTGATAGCAGCGACCAGGGAGAAGATTCAGGCGGGGGAATTTGTAGATGTTTTTAAGCTGCTCCATAGGGAAGTGAGAGCAAAGGAGGGGTCCAAGGAAGAAGAGAGGGAACTGGCGTCGCGCCCAAGGGTCCCAGTGACTATTGAGAATTGGACGTCGGCATTTATCATTTATGCCAGCGTATATTGTGAGAAATTCCCGGAGCGATGTGTAGCTCTGCTCAAATATATCGATGTAATTAGGAAGGCTTTCACAAGTTTTGGGGGTTTTGTCTGGGTACGCTATGATGAGGAATTCAGAGCAAGAATGGCGGAGGACCGTCAGGCTGTGTGGGGGGAAATAGACATGGATCTTTGGCTGCAATGGATGGCTCCAACGAGGCCTGCCCCGACATTGCACACAGCAAGTGATCTGCCTGTGCCTTACCGGCCCTTTCTTGGTCATCCCGTCCATGAGGGGGTGGGGGGACGAGGCAGAGGACAGCCCTCAGCAGCATGTTGGGCGTTCAATAAAGAAGGCTGCACGAGGGGGATGTGCAAATTTAAACATGAGTACAGCAGGTGTGAGAGGGTCGGCATCCGGTTACAGATTGTTTTCAGGCAGGGGACAGTGGGTCAGGGCGAGGAGCGGGGCAAGGAGGTGGGGGGAAGGACCACATGCCAGGTAAATTGGGGTGTTCTGGTAGGTCGGGCTCAGTTTATCGGAAAAGGAGGGGGGGCACAAGGTTTGATGAGAGGTTTTGGGGGCAATTCAAAGGGGGTAGGAGAGGGGTGAGGAGGAAGACGCTGAGATAGGGCAGGGGATGGCAGTAGGGGGAATGTAACTGTGGAAATAGTTAAGGGGTGGTGGCCGGCGTTTGGAGGTGAAGCCCTTACGCTTGCCGCACGACAAGGTGAGTAAGCTTTAGGCTGCATGGACGGAGGTGCGGGAGCACCTTTGGTGCAGCAGGGGGAAGTGATGAGATGGGTCTGCATGGACGGGGGTGCACTAGGGCCCCTGGTGCAGCTGGGGGGAAGAAATTGAGCAACGAAGCAAGGTGCTGGAAGAGGAATTTATATAGAATGGACTGCATGGACGGGGGCGCAGGTTTGGCCCCTGGTGCAGCGGTGGAGAGGAGTAAGGCAGAAAAGGGGCCTGCATGGACGGGGGTGCACTTGGGCCCCTGGTGCAGGTGAGGAAACAGGTGATAATGGACGCAAGGAGCTTGAAGATTAGTTATATGGAATGGACTGCATGGACAGGGTTGCAGGTTTGGCCCCTGGTGCAGTGGCGAAGAGGAGTAATGAAGAAAAGGGCCTGCATGGACAGGTGCACGTGGGCCCCCGGTGCAGGGTGGGCAACGCAGGGCCATACTAGTAAGGTGAGGGAAGGTGGCGGGCAAGGGTGAGCAGGCGGGTAACAGGTTAGAGGAGAAAGGGCGTCTAAGTGGGATTAGGTGTATTGTTTAAAGGTTAGGCGAAAGGTGTGAAATATAGGGGGACAGGTAGGAGAGGACCGGGGGTGTTTTCTGAGAGGGATAAGGAGATGGCCAGGAATGATAGTTTACTGAGGAAGGTGTTACTAGTGGTATGGGAAAGGTTAGGAGGTTGGAACTCATTCATTTAGGAGGGGTGCAGCATCTGAAGGTAGCAGGCTGGGCTATTCAGAGGAGTAGGTGACAAGTTTGGGATGCTGTAAATAAGGGAGATACAAAGGGTATGTCAGGGACCGGGGCAAACGGTATGTCTTTAAAGAATTTTTCAGTAGGTAGCAGTAGTGTTGCATTTATTAGGATGTTGTTGGTTTGTAAGTGATTTTGTAATTTCTTTTTCAGATGCTGATAGGAGGACAGGCCAGATGTCACAAATCTGGTTTGTGGGACATGCTATGGTTAAGTGGGTAGGGAAGGAAGCTGAGAAAAGGGTTGTTGGCAGGCAACTGGGTGGCAGCTATAAAGATGTTGTGGCAAGATGGTCCGGGTTTGGGGGGCTGCGCTGGGATCAGTTGCTTCCTATGTTCGCTTGGTTGAGGGAAAGCTAGGGGCCTCCAGATGGGGTGATTATTCATGGTGGGGAAAATGATCTGGTAAGGGATACGGGTGTGGCTCTTCTTAGGAAAATAAAAAGGGATTGTGTTAGGGGTCCGAGAAGTGTGGCCTCAAGAATCTGTAGTGGGGACTAAGTGGTTGCCACAGAGAGTTTGGTGGGGAGCGAGGAATGTGGGAGCGATAGAGCGGGCAAGGAAGGGGATAAACAGAGAGATGGTAGAATTTTGTGCATCGGTGCGGTACAGGTTTTGGACCATAAGGAGATAGTTTAGAAAGGATTCATGAGATTTAGAGAGGATGGTGTACACTTGTCGGTATTTAGGAATAATCATTATCTGGCGGACTTGAGCTCTTGGCTGGGAGATTGGTTAAGGAGTTGGAGGTAAGGCGAACTGGTGGGGGGGTGGGGCAGAAAGAACACCTCGGTGGAGGGTTTTTCTGGTGCCGGGGGCATGGCCCCTTTAGATTTGGGGGGAGGGAAGCACAATGGGGGAATGGCGCGGGAAAGGATGGGGTGGTGCTGTTTGCACAAGCGGGCCACTCTGGGGGAACAGGTATTGAACCTGGAGGGGCATGGCCCTGGGGAGAAAGTGGGACGCCTGGAAAAGGGGTAAGGAGACGGTAGGGTCCAAGGGATAGTTAGGGAGGAAGTGGTTTTATTTAATTATTTAATTGTTGGGGGGAAATGAAAATGTTTAATTATTTAATTGGCTGTTTAAAATAGTTCTTTAGTCTGTAAGGCCATGGAGCCAGGTAAGCGTTTAATTGTAAGCTTTGGCCTGTCACATTAAAGCGACCTTTTCCACTTTTAAATGAGTCTGGGTTTTTCTGCAGTAAGCCAAAAGGGGGGCCCCGGAGGGAAAGCGAAGCATTTCCCCCTGGGGTGTATTTTGCTGCTGCACATGGCCAGCGAGTGGCCGTGGGGGGTAGAGCGCCTCCAGGGGGTACTTAAGCTGTCAGGGAAGGTTCGGGAGACAGGCGACGGTTGGACTTTGAGATTGCTCTGCCCTCCCACCCCTTTCCTTTGGGTTAGGTCTGGTATCTGGTTTTATTTCTAGGGGGGGGGCAGGTACTTGGGTTCTGCAGGGTTTTTTACTTTCCATGTCAAGTTTTTTAGGGTTTTTTTGGTCTGTTTAAGGAGCTATTATCTGGTAGTTTTGTGTGACAGGTCGGGGCACTAGTGAAGTTGTAATGTAAATTTTCTGTTGCTGATGTGGCAGGTCAGACTGGCTGCAGGTCATAGGAAAGGGGGAGATTGGTGTAGAGGGGAGTCTGAGGGGTCTTGGAGTGGTTCTGGTTGCCGGGGGCATGGCCCCTTTAGATGTGGGGGGAGGGAAGCACAATGGGGGAATGGCGAGCGAAAGGATGGGGTGGTGCTGTTTGCACAAGCGGGCCACCACGGGGGAACAGGTATTGAGCCTGGAGGGGCATGGCCCCGGGGAGAAAGCGGGACGCCTGGAAAAGGGGTAAGGAGACGGTAGGGTCCAAGGGATAGTTATGGAGGAAGTGATTTTATTTAATTATTTAATTGTTGGGGGAAAATGAAAATGTTTAATTATTTAATTGGGTGTTTAAAATAGTTCTTTAGTCTGTAAGGCCATGGAGCCAGGTAAGCGTTTAATTGTAAGCTTTGGCCTGTCACATTAAAGCGACCTTTTCCACTTTTAAACGAGTCTGGGTTTTTGTGCAGTAAGCCAAAAAGAGGCTCACCTGGTCTTCAGGTCTAGTATATGAGCCTTTTAGCTGGGGACTCTGGGAGTCGACATGCTCATTATGGGGCTGAGCAAATGGGTCTGATAAGACGGTGGTTGGTAAGTAGGGGATAGACTGGGCGGTACGCGGATGAGTTTATGCAGGCCAATGGGAGAGTCACCAGAAGGAGCAGGCAGGGGTGGGGGCCTGGGCAGTTGGCCAAAGCAACAGAACCATACAATGGAAGCCCGCTTCATTCTGGGGATGCCTGTGCCCAGTGCCAAACAAACTGTCGAAAATTATAAGGACATTACAACCCTGATGGGCCCCTCCACTATCTGGCATAATTTCACTCAATTAAAAGGCTTTGCGAACAGTCCACGAGTCACCAGGTGAGCACTGCAGGTGAGCTACACTTTTTCCTAGAGGTGTTTGGGAGGATATCCTGCCCATAAGTGATCCTCAAAACGGGTCCCTATGTACAAATCAATGGCTTTTAGGTCATTCTGAAAGGGATGGTCACAAAGTAATTCATGATTTCAAGGCCAGGCATTATGCCCAGCTCCACAGACATTTTTGTGCCGAATAGACAATTGCGTGTCTGGTGAAGACAATTGATGTCCCGTAGAACTTCGCGCCAACATGGTGTTTGCAGAGGCGAACGCTTGAACGCATTTTACCAAAACTGTACCTGTTAACAAGAGCCCGATGAGACGAGCGGGCTCCATAACAACATTTTAGGCACACAGCTCTAAAACTAAAGGATTGGAGTACAGATGAAGCGCCTCACCGAAAATAGTCATGAAAAAGATTCATCATATTTCTGTAAGGTTATTCAGATGAAGAAAATAAGTTTCTTATATGGTGGGTCCATTGAATGACACTGAATGTTTATATTATGTCCTGATGAAGGCCACTGTTTGAATGAATATATGGGACGTTTTCATTTTGTACCCTATTAAACTGGACGAAATACAGAGTGTCGACAGCTTGTTTTCATGTGAAGTTGGCACAAGTGCCAATGAGTGACTTTCAACCCCTCCCACAGAATATATGAGACTGGGAGGAGAGGCAGACTGATTTTATTGTAATAACTGGTTCACAGATAAAAGACAAATCAGGTTTGTATATTGTAACACTTTAATGAAATTAAGGGGTAATTTTGTCCTGCTCAGTTCCTTTGGAAACTATGATGTAAAATAAAAGTTTTCACGCACTTTTTTTTTACTAACAACACTGCAAATCATGTTTAATTATCAATGTTACTAAACTGTATTATTGTAATAAAAGCTATGTTAATGTATTGTATTGATATGACATGAGTTATACTTTTCAAAGGATCCAGTATTTAATCAAAGAACCTCATGTATTAATGATCGACTGTTCCTCTTATTGGTTGGCCCAACTGCCATTATTTTCCTTTGAGTGTACTGTACAACAGACAGAGAGTCACTACCTGGTATACTTTGTGCACGTGGAAAATATCGCATTATTAATCCTGTGCCAGGAGACACAACATTAGGTTCAGCTGATGTGCCAGGGGGTACATTGCTCATCAGTGTTCCAGTGTCAACTGTTCCATCGAAGGCCCTCTGCCAGTGAATAAAATAACATCAAAATTGCAGCCTTGCCCTCCCAACCTGCCAAATGCCTGCCGCCTCTGTTCCCGGAAGAACTCGCTGCAGACTCAAGATTTCCATGTTCTGCTTCTTCTCGCCGCTCTCTGTCCTGCATCTTTTCAGCAGGTCTTGCTCCTTCTATCCTTCTGCTGCCTAACTCTCTCTGTGCTGACCAGGCAAGGATGGTGGAAGGGAGGGATGGTGTATTTTTTTCATTTTTTGTGTTTATGTGTCAAGCATATAGCGAATGAATGCAGCAGTGCGCCATGCATAGAATGGACATAAACGTATAGGAAACTGATAGGAATACCGAAGGGAGATCAATTAAAAAGCCGGTCAATTATTTTCCTTTACCAATGGGTGAGAGAATGGCGATGAATGGATGGGAGTGATGGATTGATGACTAGTTGAGGGATGAATGAGTGAAGAATTACAGCATTGCAAAAAGAAACGGAGAACTGGAGAATAGGGCAACAAGGATGCAGAAAGAGAAAAGAAAAGCAGCATGGATGAATGAAGCAATGAACCCATGAAAACTGAAATGACTCAAGTTGCTTAATGGTTTTCAGGAAGGGGAGCTATTTTAAAGAGGTAATTTTTTTTTCCTTTTGCAAGATGTCTGTCGGATACAGTTGGCTCTGTTTTGTTATGGGTGATCCGGTGCATTCACCGAGGCCAACCCATTCCAGGAAGACTGTGACAGAGGTGTGTGTCAAGTACTCTGTTCCAGTGCAGTTAACCTTATCATTGGGTTTGTGATCATCTTGCATTGTCGAACTTCATTAATGCTCCGGGTTTTCTTTTCTCCCCTGTCGGCACTCCAAAGCCGAATGTTTCTGCCTGTGAAGCCTTACAAAACATCGAAATAAGTACATGAATACACAGATCCACTACAGGATTCACTTTCTGAGAAAGAGCGAGAACATCAAGATGGCCTAGATTATTCCTTTTAACAACAAAGCACATCTAGTAATAGCTTTTCTGGATTCTACTGCAAAGTTAGCAAGAAGTGAGATCACCCACCTCATTTGATCAAACAGAGGTTGAGTGGAGACCATTCTCTAAATTACCTAGTCTGTCTGAGAGTAATGATTTATTAAGAATTCGGTTGTTGCTGTTGTTAAAGCTAGTAGTATTTATGTGTGGACATGTCCATGGGACCTCTGCAGTAGTAGATTTGGGAGCTTCTGGTATTTACACAGACTAAACTTGGGTTAAGCATTTTGCGCTTCCAATGAATTCAAAGGCCGGGGTAGTCTATGCAGTGGATGTTGGCCTTTAGATCAGCATACTCGGATAAGGACAGTAGCAATCTGGATTTGTTAAGGAATAGGTCTTGACATTTGTAATGATCTCTTCAAAACACAAGACCGCCCCAACTGTCCTTAATCTTTCAGATTCGGCGGTAAGAGAGACACAGGTCTAATCATAAACGGGACATCTTTGTTACTCTTCATTTTCTGAGGCTGATGATTGCCTCATGTGGGGCATTGGGATCCAGAGGTTGGGGTAGATATGATGGAGCCTTTTGAAAAGAAGGCATTGCTAATTCCTCGTCAGTTACTAGCACGAGTTCCTTGATGTTTAAAAACCAATAGATAATGCTCTCCCTCCTCCTAGTGTGTATACTTGTACTCTTAATATTAAACCAGATTCAGTGGTTCCATTTGGGTAAATGAATACTGTGAGGAATTCGACCATCCGCATCGTGGGTGTGTGCTCATCTGGGTTTTTTAGAAATTTGAATGATGGTCGTAGATCAATCTCTGGAAAATGTGTGGGGCTAATATGCACACATTTTCCTATGTTCACTGCACGACATACACATAGTCCCTCCTACCCGATATAGATGGGATATGACAGCCACAAGTACACCATGTCATCTCAGAAGGGGGAGGGCCAAACCTACCCCCTGCCCGACCAGCCTAATGAACTAACAAAGACTGCATGGATCCGCCCTTTCCTTTTGTTGTGCCTTGCAGCTGGTGTGGCAGCGATTAACATAATTAACATACTAATAGAGTTTACTTCAAACAGGCCCACATGGAGCCTGGCTGCAGAGGTTAACAAAGGAGACAGGAAACCCCAACAATCTTTCATATGCACTGTGTCAACCAGAAGCCAGCTACCGCCCTTAGTATCGATTGACAGTTACATTTTATGCCTGGGACTGCGTGTATTACAGTAGTCATCCTTGCAGGGGGACCCCATACAGAAGGTATGAGTATGTGGATTGACAGTGCCAGAAAGTCTGGTCTCACCGCAGCTTCAAGGGAGACCTGCCACTTTAATCAGGAACCACAGAGAGCTCCATTGACCAGAGAGACCCTTTGATCCACAACAGACAAGAAGATGGGTTGGACTTTGTATTACATGTTTTTACCCCTTTACCTTTTCTGATGCAAAGTACTCTGGTTATGACCTCATACATACAGGTGATTGTTGGTGGTGACCCGGGATTTGTTCATTAACTAATGCTTAGCCTACACCAATCCCTGTTGTCCATTTGGCTTTAAAAGAGGGTTGAGACTCTTTTTTGGGGTGACCATCTGAAGACTTTGCAGGGAGTAGCAAGAAGAACTCATCGGTGGACACTGGCTGAAGGTACAGTCTGCCTTACATCTTCCGCCAGTACTGAAGGAATGCCAGGACCTTCAAAGAGGGAAGCAAGATCCCTCCCCTAAACATCTCCCAGGGAACATAGGGAGATACCGAATACGGAGGACCCTCTGCAGCTTCAGAACCAGTACCCAGCCAGCACACAGCATGCCCAGCTAGACTATGCAGCAAGCTTCCTAGTTGGCAAGTAACAGAGAGTCTCTGTACCAAACCAAGTACAAGGCAGCTGCCTGCAACACTCTCCTCAGCTTTGGGCCATCCACCTTAAAGGACGACACAAGCCCAGTGAAGAACCTAGGAGGAGTGCATTGATAAGCATCTACTGCCGTCCGCCGTAAAGGACATGTTTTAAGCCAGTCGAGCCCCTCGAGCTGCAACCGACTGCACTGCTGACTGTTGTTATGCCGCAGCCGCTAAAGCCATCTGAGACACCTCGACCAGTGTTTCAGAAACCCTGGGCCTCATTACGAGGTAGGAGGTAGCCATGGTGCTGTTACCACCATGGCTACCCCCTTACCACATTCCGGGTCCGGGTTCTCGAAATAGGGACTTACCGTCTCATTCCAATCTTTGAGGATCCGGTAAATCCCCATTCCGAGAACCATTCGCCATTCCCATTTGAGCCCCCATAGGGCTCAATGGGAAAGGGGGTGGAGCTAATAACGGGACCTCGGAATAGGGCGTTAATGGTTTACCGGCACCTGTCTCCTTACCGGTGCCCGTTAACCCTTACCGCCCACCTCATAATGAGGCCCACTGACTAGCACTGAGACAACGATTCCTGACCCTGAGCCACCGTGTAGGCCAGCCTGCAGCCATCCATCCAGCTTTGCTCTCCAAACATACCCGGAGCTATCTCCCATCTTGAACTCTGTCGCAGAAGCTGCAAAGCGCTTGACAGCAACTCGACCCTGTCGAGCACCAAGAACTCCTACAGCACAAGGTAAATTTGGGTTTTGTCCCCCTGGTCCTTCTCCGAATGCCCCTAGTGACATTTTACCACCCATTGTTCCCTTTGTGTTGAAACCAAGTTTTCTTGAAATTTTGCGATTAATTATTATACCTACAACCCTCCTGTCAGTATGTAGAGTGCATCCCTTTTCCTTCGTCGAAACTGTCTGTCTTCTGCAACCAGGTTGGGTTGTATTTTGTAGTGTGCTAGAACTGTCTGTTGGGATTATAATAAAGTAGATATTTTTATTCAACCTTGACTGGACAGTCCCTTTTATCATTGGGTATTAATTGTATTTTCTCTGCACCTAACCAACGATCCACGACCTTTCAGAGATAAGACTCTCCTTGTCTGACCATGCTCTCCTGTCCTCACACCTGGATCTCTTGGGTGCCCCGGCGAAACATCTGCCTGCACTGCCAGTCTCCTTCACCATCATTCAACCGATGAAGTGAGTGTCAGTTACTGCTTTTGCTGTCACTTTCACTCCCCCTCCGACTCCTGCCACGGACTCTCACACTGACACAGCGATTTCTAACCTTCGCCTCTCCATCTCCAACACCCTGGCCATCCTTGCCCCTGTCATGAGGATCCGCATGAAGCCTGTCTCCAAGCACAACTCTTGGTATGACTACGACCTGGCCGCTCTGAAACGCAAGTGCAGAGTTGCTGAGTAGAAGTGCCAGGCTTCAGGCACATCCTCTGACAGACTGGATTGCCGCCTGCTCCAAAGGCAATTTAGACTCTCCATCTGCTCGAAGAAGAGGGCCTATGTCCAAGCCCACCTCTCTGGGTCCACTAACAACACAGTGAACTGTTTAAAATCTGAAAGGAAGTAGCAAATTCTATTGCAGTCTCCACTTCTCCTCTGCCATCCCTGACCTTCTGCACTGCACTGGCCTCCCACTTCTTAACCAAAATTCAGGACATCCTGTCCACACTCTGCTCTACATCTCTCCCTCTTCCCTCACCCACTCTCAGGCCTCCCTTGGTCTCTCTCTTCCCTTCCCTCCTTCTCTCCTCTTTGTTGCCCATAGCACCGGAAGAGGTCCCTAGACAAGGCCTCTCTATGAAAGTCTCCTCTAAACAGGTGCTCCCCTGCTCCTTCAGAACTATCAAGGACAAAATTGCCTCCCGTGCTCCAGCCTTGGCTGAATTCTGCAATCACTCCTTTGCCATTGGCTCCTTCCTGCTACCCCTCAAGCACTCCTTCGAACACCCTCTCCTCAAAAACCCTTCTGCCGTGCCTTGCCGAGGTTCCGCAAGGCTCCATCTGTGGCTCTTCAAAATCTACTTTGCCCCTCTGGCCTACCTGATCTCAACTTTTGCTTCACACCTTCAGTGTTATGCAGATGATACGCAGGTCTCCTTTAAGCTTCCCTTCAGTTCCTCCTCTCATTCCTGACTGCTATTCTGGCATGATGCGCTGCCAATGATCTCTGCCTTAATGCCAGTAAGACTGAGATCGTTCTCATTGGAACCCCAGCTCCCTCCATTGCTCCTACACTCTTGCCGCGCTCCATGGGTCCCCTCCCCTCATCCTCTTGTGAGGCAAACAACCTCAGTGTCATCTTCAACTCCTCTCTCTCCTTCTCTCCTCACATTGCAAACCTTGCCAAGAAGGCCCACTATCAGCTGCACCTCCTCAGAGGTATTCTCACTTTCCTCACCTTCCCCCAAAAACTCAATTGGGCGGGTCCGGGTCCCCTTAATGGGGAAATATCGGGCCATTCCGACCTCAGAGGACCCGGTTTTTTCCCATTCAGGGAACCTGGACACAGTACAACCCTATTTCCAATTGAGCCCCCATAGGGCTCAATGGGAATGGGGAGCATGCTAACAATGGGCCCGTTAATGATTGGCCCGTTGTTAGCTTGTGTGCTGCTCGTGGGACCTGCTAAGGATGTCTGGTAAAACCAGGTGTTCATACCGGGTCCTGCGAGGAGACCTCATAATGAGGTGGTAGGGGGGTTAAAAGGGCTGGCATCTCTACCGGCCCCGTTAACCCCCTACCACCAGGCTCCTAATGAGGCCCAATGTCCCCAGAGATCTGGTCCTCTCTATGCTGGACTACTGCAACAGCCTCTTCCTCAATCTGCCTTTATCCTCCCTCCAGGTTCAATTCCCTCTGCATCATTCACAAGGCTTTCTGGGGCCTGGGACCCCGCTACATCCAACTCTCTCTGCCTAAATAACTCCCTGTTAGATCCCTTTGGTCCTCCTGCTCCAAATCTCGGCAGATCAGATGATTTTTTGAAGCACAGCGTGGAGGGTAGATTCCTCTCTTCCACAGGAGCCTCCCTCTGGAATGGCCTCCCTGACCCTCTCAGGCTTGAGCCCGATCTCCTTATGTTCCAGAAGCTCCTCATAACCCTCCTTATCTCTTCTTACGTCCCTCTCCTGCTCCCCTGCTAATGCCCCTGTCAGCTGCATTGACTGGCTGCCTGGTTCCCTCTGAGTCCAACAGGGCACCAGGACCTCACTGCCCACTCCACCCCTGGCCTTGTACTTAGCATGTGAACCTTTAATCCCTGTACTCCCTGAACTCCCTGCATTTTCTGGCACTTGCGCTTCTGTCCTCCCCTTAGACTCGCCTAGCCCCTGGGGCCTTCTTTCCCCCAACCCTCTCACTAGCAGTCTCTCCTCTCTGCTCTTCGCTTCCCACCCTAGCACTATCCAATTTGGCACACACCGGCATTCCCCCCATCCCCACTCCCAGGCACTTCTTGTTACTGCACTTGCACAATCTGAAGGACACAAGGCCTAGTAGGACCGTTATTGTTGTTTTTCTTCCCTGTCCTGGCACCCCTTTTTGTCTTGTGGCACCTTGAAAACACTGTTGCTGCAAGTTCCCCCTTCCAAATATATATTAAGGGGTGATCAGAGATTTGCAGTATATGGTCCAAAGCTGTGGAACAAGCTCCCAATGAAAATCCAAGCAATAAAAACACTTCTTTTTGGAAAGCCCTGAAAACGTACTTATTTAGTTAACTTGGGAAACTTGGTAACATGGTTGGCTAGCTTGCTCATTAGTGGTTTTGGAATCTGATAGAATCCTTGTATCAGATGATTGATTTCTTAACTATATTGTTGCTTCAGCTGCACCCGGATACGATTGAGTTTGTCAGGTGTGCATAAGTGATTCAGATCACATCAAATCGAACACCATTTGCAGTATAGGCGCTTTATAAATACCCAATAAAATAAAATAAAAAATAAGCCTGCTGTTCCGTCCACGTTACCAAAATTGGACAAGGAGGTTTATAATTTGCTTGTGTTAGATCACTGTTAGGTATTTTTAATAATCATGTGAAAGGCATGACCAAGGATGTCCTATGTGTCCTATGTCAAGCGAGGGGACTTCCTCATCACTCTAAATTTAATAAACCTGAGTTGCTGACCAGCCTCCAAGCTTGGTTGGAGGTGAGGGCAGTTGGGGAGAAAACCCCAGGGGATGGTTTAGGCCCTGTGTAACTGAATAAAAAAGACCTTCCGGAAGGGATAGTAGAAGATGACGAGGAAGACAGCATGATAAGAGTTTCTTGCCAACCATCCCGACAGGGGGCAAGTGTGGTTTCTCTGTACTCTAGAGTGTCAGTAAGGTCAGGGGCTAGTGCGGCATCCTGTAGGTCCCAGGCCTCGGCAAGGTCTCTAAGTGGCCCTGTAATTGTTCCTGATGTTTACACAGTAATGGCTAGAAATCTCCTGCTAGAGGAGAGGAGACTAACGTTAGAGGAACAGAAACAACAGGACAAGGTCAGGATAGAGCTGCGCATTCTGGTGCTCGCAAGTAAGGAGGCCAACAGATCCACCTCTAGCAAAATCAGCGGTTTTGGCTCAAACCAGGGTGAACGGGATACGCCCCGGCGGCACATATCCAAAGACTTAGTGCAGGCTTACGATGTGGGGAAGGATATTTTTGACTGGTTTGAAGAGCTAGAGCTGGCTGTTCAGCTACAGGAAGTGGACGCGGTACTGTTGGGTGCAGCCCTGATGAGTTGCTTACCAACACCAGGGACTGATGCAATTCTTCAGTTAACTCCTGCGGGAAGGGCCGTTTATGAAAGCATGAAGACGGCCCTCCTCAGGAAATTCTGTAAAACTGCAACACAGTATCTCAATAGCTTCAGAGATCTAAGAAAGAAAAGTGAGCAGACATTTAAAACGTTCACACACTTGTCATTGAAATATCTCAGGGGGTGGGTGTCTGGTGAAAAAGTTGACACATTTAAAGGGATGTACAATTTACTTGCGAATGAGCATGTATTGAAAAATTGTAAAGTTGACCTAGACCAGCATCTTGTTGACAAGACTATTACAGACCATAGGGAACTGGCAAAGGCTGCCGACAGGTTTGTGAGTACTCGAGTCCAGAAAAAGGATCAGGCGAGCACACCTAAACCGGAAGAAAATTCTTCAGGCAAAAAGGTTAACAAGGATCAGAAGGACAAAGGTGCAGCCCATTCCTCTTCAATGTCAGGTTCCCAAAAGACTGTAGGCAAATACCAAAACTTTAGTTCAGCCTTAAACACTGAAAAGAAGAGCTCAGAAACCCTAACATTGGGATACCTACATTCTCAACACCCAAAGGTTGTTTCGTGTGGAAGGAGCAGGCTGTAGGAAAGGGGACCTGCTTGCAAGGGTTTATCCAAGCAAGCCATAGTGAATGTTGGACTTGTGGAAGAGGCCATCATTAGTGTGGGCCTACTAGAGGAGGACTTCCCACTATGCCAAGGAGTAGCCAAATGTGGATTGGTTACACTGCGTGGGAACGGTACCGGGTCTCCAGAAGAGATCCCAGTTCCCAATAATACTCAACTCTATCTATAACATGTGTATATCAATGGAAACAAAACTCCTGTGGTCCAACACCTGCGGCTAGCCTCACTGCTATCACCAGGCACTGGGTACAGCCAGGCCTGTATATTGATGGGCTGATTGTAGCGTCAGTGGGTTTGATGGAAGGGCTAAGTGCCCTTTGTTGATAGTCGAGTTCAGCTGGTGAGGTGAAATTACCCAGCACCATGTAGCGGTGAAAGACTCCATCCATGTCCCATGTCTGTTGGGTAATGATATTCTTGACACTGAGGTAGTCACAGCGGCTACCCGATCGAGGGCCAAAGAGGTCACCAGATTGAACACCCTCAGAGATCACGGCGTAGAGCGCTTCTGGAGGGGTTGTTGGAAAGAATGTCGTGGCTGGTAGCCCCTGGTCCAGTTCTGAAGACTGCTGAGTCACCTACCCCTGCAGGAATGGGACCAGTAGCTACTGAGGACCCTTCTTTGGTAGCAAGGGATTAAGTGACTTCAGAGTTGCCTGGCGCAGCACAGGGCCTGAGGTGGAGGACCAGGTGAGAGCAGATCTGAAGGGTCTGCCCAAGCTGGATGAGTTTGCATTACAGGGGGGCCCAGATCAGACTGACTTCTTTAAAGCCCAAAAATAGTACCTCAGTCTGGCAGGCCTGTGAATGCTAAGGGCAAGGCCCCTGCACTGTTCAAGGTACTGGGAGGATGGACTCCTGTACAGTGACATGGTATTGGCAGATCGTCTTGACAGATGCAACAAGTGAGAGGTCAGCATTCTCAATCCCAGAAGGACATTATCAGTTCAATCCGATGCCCTTCAGATTGAAAAAGCCCCTGCCACTTTTGAATGGATGGTTAGCCAGGTTTTGTCTGGTCTGGACAACCTCAGTGTTGCCTGTTTGTTTTTTTTTCAACAAAACATTTTATTGATCATTTTCACATTGTTAACATCATCATAATTCACAAACATGTATGCAGACACATGGGCACAGATGGGCATCACTGGTGGAACAGATCAATAGATCAGGGATAGGCAGAGTCCTGTTGTGTCGGGGGCTGGGCCTGCTTCACAAGTCGTATACCGGGCTTTAGTGAGTTCATTGCATTAATGCGGGTTCTAATGTTCTGGGGAGATTCCAACTGGCAGGTGGTTTGGCCTTGGGTGCTTTGGTAGTATTATTTGACCCATCTAGTCATGGGAGGCCAGTGAGTTCGCCCCAGGAATTTCTCTGAGTAGTCCAGGAATGATGCCCATGTGCTGTGAAATTTGTTCAAATTTTCCAGGTGGATGGCCGTGATCTTTTCGGCCACTACTATGTCCCAGCATTTCACCCATCACATGGGGATGACTGGGCCATCGGGGTGCTTCCACAGGTGAGCTACAGTGATTTTGGCCGCAGTAAGTAGTTCCCATGGAGTGCGATAGGACTCCATTGGAATGGAAAACCTGAGCACCAGCACTGTTTGGAAAAGCATGAAGGTCAGATCCTGAACTCCCAGCAGATAACACCTGCCGGGAGTTCTGCGCCCCTACCAGCAGTCTCTCTGTTTTTGCAGTCCGGAAAGTGTGCCGATACATTGCTACCGGCACAGTTATTTCTGGACTGCCAAACTCAGTATGAAACCTATTTTCTATGTATGTTCCATGTGTCTAACTTGAACTGTTGTGTTCCTTATCATGCATGGCTTGTTGTAGGATGTATTGCCTCTCATCATGTATTTTGGTTAGCTACATAACATTCATTCATGTGTCTGAGGTTATAAGAAAGAGCCAGGTGACAGGGAGCAGGGCAGGGTAATGAACATTAGGTGGGCAGGTACTGGTTGTAGGTGCGATAACACAGGCTAACCTAAACTAAGAGAGTATTGGGCTATCAGGGTGTGCATGCAGGTTGTATGGTTTTCCCTAACTTCCCCATAGCCATCCATTTATGCATCCCTCACCCTCTTTCTTTTGACCCTAAAATGTCCCTACCTATCCACAACCTCTCCCTAGCCCTCTTCCCATTGGCTGTCTCATGGTGACCTGTTTACTAAGCGTCAGGGACCTGTGCACAACCAAGGTGGGAGGGTCGTTTACCCCCCTCGGCTTCCATGGTTAGGGAGGGACTGCGGATACCTCTTCAGGTATGACCTAACAATCAACCCCCATACGGGAAGATTGATCATCCAATTCAAATGTAGTCCCCCTACCAGCCATTAGCAGAGATGCTAAAGGCTTTGCAGGACATGCAGGCAGAATAAGTTCCATCATGACAGGAGACAATGGCATTAAAGGTGGAGGTGAGCGGGTTGATTGTTCAGAGTACACAATTACAGGAAGCCGCATAATCTTCGACAGGAAGACCAACAAGGGTGCTAGTGGACCAACCATTGAATGTACCACTGGCGGCACCAGGGCGATTTTCGGGAGACCCAAGAAAATACCTAGCCTTCCTGACCATGTGCCAACTCCATTGTCTATGTAAACGAGTGGCTTTTGACACAACACAAGCTAGGACAGTGTTTGTCATTTTGTATCTGTCTGGGGATGCAGCGGCATTGGCCATTGCATTAGTTCAGAAAGATGACCCTTTAATTTACAACTGGGATCAGTTTACCATGGAATTTGGACACTTATTTGATCGGAAACATGTTTAGTTAACCCATGACAAGTATGCTTCTTGCATTGGGCCAGGGAACACAGGATTTGGTGACTTACATAACACAGTTTAACGGACTGATCATGGAGACTGATTGGCCAGAACCAAAGTAAACTGTGTTATTTGATATGGGGTAGAAGGAGGTGTTGAAGGATGCAATAGCACAGGTGGAGCCACAACCCACCACCTGTACTGCTATGATTGACTTAGCGTTGCGGTTAGACCACAGAATTAGCAAGCGAACGTAGAGAGGAAAAGGTCTGAAGTTCTGTTTGTATGATTAGAAAATAGTAAACTGATGCAGACAGGAAGCATTCAGGGTCCCCTTACATTGGAAGAAAAGGTGAAAAGATGCAAGGATAAGCTTTGTTTGTACTGTGGGAAATGGGGTTATTTAATTTGAAATCTTTCTAACATACCCCAGCAGAGAGGAGGGTCTAGCTTGAGATCTGACATGGGAAAAGAACAGACTCGTCAGTAGAGTGAACTGAATTGACAAGTTCTCAGGTGACAATGGAAATTCAGGTTCCTCACCTGTGTCTTCAGGTGATTCCTCTTCCTGCTCACCTTTCTTCTTGCATCTTCTAGTTCCACGCCTTTTCTCTTTCTTAGTGAAGAGATAAGGGCGAGCTCCTCCGGAGGCCACCTTGCTTGGTTGAGGAACAAGCCAGGCCGAAGGGTCCCCGGGGAGCCAATCCCCTAACAGGGACATAAAAAAAAACCCTGGTGGTGTTTCCGATGTTGCTGGCTGAAAGATGATGGAAGGTTTCCAGGTCGGTAATAGGAGGCAAACAATAGTCCGTCGAACACAGCTCAAAGTGATGTGTTCCAATCAGGGAGAACAGGAACAAAATGTAGCATGGGCAAAATAAAAAAGGAAAGCGAAGGGCAGAAGAAAGGAGGCTCCATCAATCAAGGCAAGAGGAAGAAGGAACAGGAATCAAGCAAAGACAGGGAAAAAACAAAAGAGAAACAGAGTACTAGGAAAAAATACAGATGTAAGGGAGGGGCGTGCACCAAGGACCCCCAACCGGCCCATAGAGCTGGGGTTTGCCCAATAGCATTTAAGATAGAATAGCAGCAACTGTGAGATGGATGGGGATGCAGATTCGTACTCAAGCATCAAATCAATAATGACAACTCAATGGTTTGGTAAAGGGAGTCCGTTTAATGACAAGTACAAAACACAGGGTTTTATGAAGATCAGCGGTTGCTCAATCTTCCTTCTTGCTTCAACTCCGATGAACTTCACAAGAATCACATCCTTTATGCTAAACACTTGTCATCACTGATGTGAAACGCTAATAAATGTTGCATGCAATTCTATTGGTTATAGAAAGGTAACTTTACTATATGTACTAATGTACTATATCTGTATATGATAGTGGAGTAAAAGGATTGGATAACTAGTGTTAGGTGTGGCATCTAAGCCCTTCCTTCAGAATGACTACTGTAGACGTCACTAAAAGTACAACGTCTAATTGGTTATACGGACTATAGGATCCTAGATTACTTGGTGCATTGTAATTGGTTGATACCACGTCACCTTGTACTTTTCCACTTTGTTCAGCAGCATGCAGAATGGTCGGCCAGGTGCAGGGTGCCCGTCAGCTCCCCTAGCCTCCAACCATCATTGACCCACTGGCCATGTGTCAATTTGTTTCTAATTTGTAGGCCTCAATGCTGCCTCTCTGTCTGGGAGAACTTGGATATCTGTGCATGGCTCAAGGCTGCGCGTAGGTGTGAAGGCCCCAACTATTCTTGCTTTGCATGTCAAGTGTTTTAGGCACTGTGAAATCGTCTCCTTCTCCATGTAATTTGTGTATTTGATTTTAGCTTTCTGTCCACCGAATGCCTTCTGCTGCTTAGCTCGACTCCTTTGAACAGGATACTCCGCTCTTGGCGACATAAATTGTATTAGCCTGTTTCAACTAAGATGACCTTGGTTTCTTTGCACGGGTCTCATGCAACTGAGTTTCGTTTCTGTCTTTCTATTTCGATTCCAGTGTTTGAGGGCCTTCTGTCCTGGGCCTCTGGTAACTTGCGGTTGGATCTGCCCTTTTGCAAAGTGGACATATACGTCATATAAAGTGTGCCTTTTGAGGTAAATATGTATATGTGGCACTTGCCGCATCTAATTTCCTACTAAGCAAAGCAAGCCGCACGATTTCCTCAGCTTTCTTGCGTTTCCAAGCATATGTACATGTGTAAACTGGTTGTATATCTCCATTGCTTTTATGGCAAAAGCTTCTTATACTTGACATCGTCCTTTTACTTCAACTCAGGATGTCGCTTATCCTTGGTGTTTTGTCTCTTTTCGTCATTCACAGGTCGTTGTTTTCTTTATCTGCGAGTCAGTCCGAGCTCTTGTGACTTCACCCTTTGTCCTCTTTTAGGACTTACGTGGCTTCTTCAGGCATTGCGTTTCGACAATCATCATTCTGTCTCACTTGTCGATACGGTTTTCTCAATGGGTAGCTTACTGTCCAAGGTTTCTTAAGTGTAGGTACTTCAATAGGTACTGTCCGTCTGATAGGTACCGGGCAGAGTCCCACTGCGGCTCTCTGCTGTTTTATTTGCTCATCATACATCACATATCTCGACGCGACCGTTCCTGGAAATTCAAAATGGTTGGTTAGAGGGCAGGCCATATTTGAGGCCTCCTCTACACCCCCCCTCTGGGCGATTCATTGACCACTTTCACTTTTCCCTTCGTATCCACCTTTTCTGCATCCTCTGTCTTCATCTCCCCTTCATCTTCTGGGTTCAGACATGAAGGTCTGTAGAAATGCCTCTTTGGGGTCCATATTTCTATTACTCCCTTCAAGCTTCCTGCGGTTCTCATGTGTTCATCTTTGTTCCATGTCATAAGTTGACATTGTCCATTTGGGCTGCAATAAATCAATTTCCCCACATAATTTCTGTGTCTCCTCGGATACCGAAACTTTGTTCCTTGTGGTGCGTGAATGCTACCTACATCCCGTTCTCTAAATATTTGTAGTGGTTTAGGCATATTGAGGGTATTCAATACCCCTTATCTACATCCTGTTAACTATATGTCACGGAGATGATAAAGATCAATTTTGATAAATTGAGCATTTGCGCCAGATTGATGTTGTTTTTTCTGTGTTTGTATTTAGGTGAGTAGTTCCAGTGCAGTCTATCCGTTCCATTGTTCTCCATCTACTATCCACCTGACCATACGGGACCATAATACCCCTGAAGAATTTCTGTTTATTTAAATCTACACAGAAAGAAACATGTCGGGTTGGGGAATATACTGTTAATTATAAACAGTTTCAAGTGTAACTAGTTAGAGTCGGACCAGATTGTAATATTTAAGTCTGACTCATTAGTGAGTGCGTATGATCCATATTGAATATTGGATTTATATTGCTAAACTTGTTTTTTAGTACAATCATTTTTATAATGAAAATTATTTGTAAAATGTGTATGAACTTATGAATGGTTTGTGAGTGAATGTGATATGGTTGATGTGTGTTGTCTTGTGGTTTTTAAGATGGGAATGTTATATTGTACCAGCCCATGGATGAATTGAGGGGACTGGTCTACACTTTTGAGTAATATTAACACTTTTGACGATGTGTGTTTTTTTACGATAATAATCTTTTTCTTCAAAGAAATGTTAATAAATTATATTTAATAGTGTTGGTGTGTCGACTGGATTGAATTCAATTTGTTTCTATCCAATATAATGTTTGTAATAAGACATGTTGCTGTATATTGTATCTTCTTTGCCATGATTTAATGGGCGCTCAGAGACGGATGGGTTGCATTGATGCTCACTATATAAACACAGAGAATACTCTGACCTTCTTTGTTAAGTATTTTTTTGTTCTATCCGGGGTAGGTCACAGTATTGAGATATCCCTGGTATCCCCTGTTACTCTTGTTGTTTGTTGGCGTGAATGCTACCTTTCACAAAGGCTCTTATTTCTTCATCAGTCAAGTCCTTGGGTTTCCATTCTGACACAACATCAATCATGATATTCATCCTTATGGCTTTTTTCACAGTTTTCTGGCATTGAGAGATTATTATCTTGACACCACAAAGTCCGAGCAATATCATCATTAGCAGGGCTGTTAGGAATTTGAATGCGTCTGCCATCCATTGTGGAACCCATGAAGACAGTCATCCAAACCATCTGTCATCATCTACTTCGTCGGTTTCATCAATTATTTGATTCTGTAGTTTCGTCAGCATACCTATGGCTTCTATTAGAGTTCCATTTTCTTCATCATGAGAAGGTGTAAATGTACAACATGATTCTCCGATTTTTGCAGAAACTCCTCCATCCATGGCTGTGAGCATGTCAAGGGTGTATCGGTTCTGGAGAGTCATTAAGCGAATTGCCCTTAATTCTTCCTTGATCGCGTTGAATCCCTTAATGATTGTATTGATTGTCTGCAGTAACTCCCATCTGTTTATCTGTAACCATTTAGTATTTGCTCCAACTTGGATTCTCGGCATGAAGATTGTTGTGAACACTGATGAGGTCTGACTGAACAGCCTACATTCAAACGGAATTGCATCAAAAGCTTCTATTGATTTGGCAGAGAAATAATTTTCTATTTTCATTCTGCTTCTTACTTCTACAGATCTCTTCTTCCTCAGGTGAGCATCTGCTTTCGGAAAACTGTTAATATTCAAATCACTTTTTGGAATTACCAGCGCTGAAACATGGACATTTACTAATGTGCATATACCTCCCCAGTTTTTCGGCAGTCTGATATATGCTTTGGATCCACATGCCCAATAATGATCCATGGTCACTGCAGTACCGTGTACCATTCCTGAAGCGTCAAAGATTCGTCCACAGTTATGATTTTCTCCCATTTTTCTTGTACCATTGTTTCTGAAGCACAGTTTCGGATTCTCCAATGGCACTATCTGTAGGGATCCTCCTCTGTCTTTGACCCATTTCAATAGTTTTGAAAGTTTTGGCCATAGTGGCTTGCATATCTTCTGTTTATTTTGTATTGCTTCTTTGCTGGCTCCTGTGACCATCCATGCTCTGCAGATCACTACTCCTTTCTCCCATCCATCCGGTGAATGCCTTGTTCCCCATATTTGCATTTGGCCTCTGTTCTTCCATTTTCTGGCCTCTTCTGGAGTTCTTCCTTGGACGTTCATCTTTTGATTTGCTTCTCTTCTGATCTCTGCCCCTTTAACTCCAGGCTTCTCGTACCTGATCACAATGTGCTTTGTCTTCCCATTGTTTCTTGTCTTTATGTCCTGGACATAATCTTCTTCATTTGGATCAGTTGCTTTAGTTGCCCATTTCAGTGAGGCATCATTTCCCATGAACTGGCCTCTTGTCTTGCACATTGCTATATGTGATAGAAAGTGTGCTGTCTGGACGTCAATTTCTAAGGCTGCAAAGATCTTTGATTTCCCCATGCTGTAGGGTAGGAGTGCGCAAACAAACCATTCCTCCTCTGAGCTCCGTCTTCCAGCTTCTTTCATATGTTAGTACCATATGTTATTTCCCAAATGTGCTGTGCTGTCCAGGTAATCGTTTAGTTCACTGTCATCTCCTTGTATGCTTCTCTTGATTCTCAAGATTTTCATGTAGTTCGCTATCATCACATCCTTAATAACATCCATGTAGCTTCTTCTCACTGGGGTTTCACAGGCACTTCATCCATGGTTCAGGCCTCTTCATCTGTGCCAATGAGGTAGGCGAAAGTCTTGCAATTCTTTCCCTCATCTCCTGTCTTTCCCTGGCTCTGGTTATGAATGGCCAGATTGATTCTGCCACTATCTCTGCACATGATAGTTTTGTGGGACTTGTGTTTGTTCTCGTCATTGGATCAGGTGTGCTTGTCAATGATGTCTCTTTTGGTTCATTCTTCAGCTCTCTCTGTCTTTTTAAAAGTTCAGCTTTTCCCCTTTGTCTTTTCTCTTCACTTGTAGGGTAGCTTCTCACAGTTGGTTGCCCTAACTTCTCCCCTTCTTTGGCCTGTGGTTCTGTAGTTATTGAAATTAGATCTGGTATATGTGTTCTCATCGTCTGCATGCGTGTGTTTGTCAGTAACCGGTTTTCATTCACTTTTTGTCAACCCTGTCTCAGGCTTGTTAATGTGCTCATTACTGCAACTGTGTGTGTCTCATTTCTACTTACATCCATCTCAAGTTCACTCACTCCATTGTTAGACATTCTACGGACTGGAATGACTACATAGGGTCTGGGTGCCTTTGTGGGTTTTATGTGTGTATCATTAGGTGGGTGCACTGGACTCTGAACACTTTGTCTACCAATAAAAAATGCAGTTCTAATTGTCAGTGAAAATAAAACAATGATAAATATAATGCTTAAGTACATGATACCCTTATAGGTTAGAATGCAACATTTGGTTCCGGAAAAACAAGGACGTCTCTCCTCCTGGGGGAGAACATGGTTGCTATTTTGATTTCTCATCTCGAACATTTTAAGGTAAAAGGCTAACGCTGTAATACAATCTTAGACAATATTATTTCTGGATTCTGCTGGTTCCTCTTGCGGGTTGCATGTACGGAAACAATTTTCCCTCTTGTCTGGACACTGGATTGTCTGTTATCTTTGGATACAGTTCTCTTTTTTTACGTATGAGGAAATGTCAAAATCGGGTAGTGCGGTCAGCACGTCTCTTTTACTGTGCATGTTCAAAGTACAGGAGTTCCCGGTTGATGCCTCTTATTTGCTTCATTCCAGGCGACATGTCGCGTCTTTGTCAGTGTAACAAGAGTGAGGTCTCTGGCAATGCTTTCTCGATCTTTCTTTCAAGGTTTATTCCGGAAACTCTGCTGGAGATTGGACAGTTTAATTTGTACTACAATACCACGCAGGAGCATGCTTAGCTGGCTAGATTTTGCTGGGTCTCTAATGAACGTGAGGACCTCAACACCGACAGGTCTTCCTATAAGTTCTGGAAATTCCTCAATTAGGCAAAAGAAGACATTGTTCACCAATCTGCTATCTTCTGGTGAAAGGAACATTAGTTTTTCCTTGCTGAATTCTGGAACAGTTCCGTACTCACTGTGTGTGGCTTCTACAATTTAGGTTGGTGTGGAGAGTGACCTGGATTATGATTTCATTCAAAATTATGCTCAAGCATTCTGTGTTTGCCGGATCTCGAAGAAATGTTAATACATCAGTGTGTCTTCTGACAAAGTTTGGGCGCTCTTCAATTAGACCAAAAAAATCACGTTGATGAGTGTATTCACTTCTTCTTCCGCTTGGGACATTTGTTTTTTCCTTTCTGTATTCGGGAAGTAGGAAGAACTGCTCGCCGATCACGGTGATTAGCCTTCTTATTGTCTTGTTGTTTTCAGGAACTTGCAGAAATTCGGGGATGCTAGTGAGCCTTCCCACTAGTGATGGGTGTGACCTCAAGACTAGGTCAAAGTAGTTCAAAACATCTTCAGTGGTGTCACAACTGTGGGACACCATTTGTGAGTCCAAACAATGTTCCTGTCTTGAACAAGTCTGGATCCTGTATTTTCTTCCAACTTATGTGTCTGCGATTGGAATTTGACATATTCCTTTCTTATCAAGGCTTCAGTGTGCCTCAGTCTAAAATTCAAAGTCAGTAACCTATGTTGTGGCTTACATATGCACTTCTCTCCTTCACCCTGCAGCTAGGATGCACAGAGAGTCTGTATTTTTTATGTCCTATCCTCTTCTCTTTTTGCTCAGAGGAATGTCCATTTTTAAGCCACAAATTTGCACAAAAGTTCTTTGTATTTGCTTTACTGCTGGTCATGCGTCCTTCTTCCTCGTCATGGATCTCGTCTGAACGTGCTGTGGTTCTTCCCCATTGTCTGTAGTCTCTTCGCCGTGGGGTGCAGGCAGGGGGATTTCTCCGACATATGGCTTGATATCACCCAGGAAGATTCAAGCTCTTCTTCCTTGTAGCTTGACTGCCGATGGAGTAAGTCTTCAATTGTGAATGGTCCGTTGAACCTTGGCTTGTCCCACTTTTTCCTTGTGTGATTCCTCACCAGGACGGTGTCTCCAGAGAAGAATGAAGGAACACATAGACTCTGAGCTGTGTCTGCAGTAGCATCTCCTTCTGTGCTCTATGCTGCCCTGCACCCTTTTCGTCGTCGCTGCAGCTGGCCTGCAATTACAGTAAGACAAGATGTCATGCAGTTCAAGTAATTTTGCATTTCAGACCCTAAGATTTCACTTGTCGGCTGGGCATCACACCTAGCTCTGCCTCGGGGTGTCAGGGGAGTGTGCATCCTTCTTTCTCTTGATATTTCGTGTGCCATAAGGTGATGGTCAGAACCAGGTTGGTTTCTGGGTGCATACAGTGCCAGTGGAAGGCAGTGCAGCCATCCTTTCTTTAGAGTAAGCTTAAAATTGGCTATCCTTTCCTTCAACAAGCTGTTGAGCTTCTAACAGATCCCATTACCTTGTGGGTGATACGCCGACGAGAACTTGTGCTTTTTACCAAGTAACAAGCTAATCTGTTCAAAAACTTCGTTGACAAAGTGAGCTCCATTATCTGATCTCATGACTTCACATACTCCCCACCTGGGAAATACCTCCCTCACTAGAAATTTGGCCGCACAGGTAGAATTTGGGTGTGTACATGGACCTGCTTCTATCCATCTAGAGAATGGACACACCACAACAATTAGATACCTGTACCGATTACATTATTGAATCATATCGACGTAATCGACATGCAAGTGCTGAAAAGGGCCATTGGGCTTTGGGATGATTCCTCTAATTACTTTTAGTGTGTGCCCAGCCGTGAACTGCTGGCAGATCATACAGTTCATCATAAAAAATGCAACGTGCTCTGCTAAGTTCGGTATAAACCAGTCTTCAGCGAGCGTTGCCGCAAGATTCTCTTTTGTCATGTGTGGTGGATAGTGTAACTGCTGCAGTGCTCATTTGAAAAGGGCTATAGGCATTACTGGTTTACCTCTGCTGTCTTGTCACCACAAGCTTTTGGAAGGGTTTAAAGAACACCCTCGCCACATCCAGAGATTCTTCTCGTCCTGTGGTGCCTCCCCTTGGAGTTCCATTAACTGCGTTTGCCCAATGTTACTATAACCCTGTGGTTCATATTGTGCAACAATCATCTTCTTGTTTACTTCAGTTATTTCTACATCCATTATGGGTTCACCCTTGAACGCCATACGCTTGGCCTCTGTGTCTGCTTCTTGATTGTCTTGTGAGATAAAACCTTTCCCCTTCGTGTGGGGGGCGCATTTCACGACCGCTATGCCGACTGGGAGCTGCAGTGCCTTGATGAGCCTGTCCAATAAGGCTGCGTGCTGCACTGGCGTGCCGTCCGCTCGGAGGTAGCCCCTCCACTTCCAGCGCGCTAGGCCTGCACGCACTGTTGATGTCACATAGGCAGAGTCACTGTAAACCGTCACTTCCTGGTCTGCTTGATTCTCAATCGCGTGAATCAACGTCAATAATTCTGCAGCCTGTGCCGAATAGTGAGATGGTAATCGTGCACTAAGGAGCACTCAAAACCTCAATTTTCTGTGTGCTTCATCACAGCAGCGCCTGTATATCTTAGCCCAAAGTTTTGATCGATTGTCGAGGAACCGTCAAAAAAGACAATTTATCCTCCTGCCAATGCATTTTCGTTCACTCTGGGAATCAGCATAAAATTCTTCATAGTTTGCGCAGTCACATATTGGCTCTCCTTCAGTGACTGGCTCTGCAATAAACACAGCTGGGTTCACTATCTTGCATCGAATGATCTTTAATCAACGGGTTTGATATGATCACTTCATAAGCAGAATCTCTCTGAGATGTCAACGTGCCCTTTGGCTTCTCTAGAATAGCAAATAGCGCATGCTCGACGTACAATGTCATGGAGCATCCCATCACAATGGTCGTAGCCTTCTCTATGGCGAACGCTGCGGTACCTAAACTTTGTTCACACAGGAAATGACTTCTCATCACTGGGTCCAAATTTCCACTATAATATGCCTGGGGCTTGTATCCCAATATGGTTCTCTGTGTGAGCACTGCCGTCATAACACTGCCATTCGTGTGTGAGAGCAGGTAAAATTCCTCTGCATAGTTTGGAATTCCTAAATCTGTTGCCGTGCAAATGGTTCTCTTGAGTTCTATAAACCCTTCTTCCATGGTCTCAGACCATTCAATTTTTTCTTTCATCACCTGTGCCTTCTTTAGGGCCTGCAACAAGGGCTTGGTATATGAGCTGTAGTCAAAGACCCATGCCCTGACATAATTACAAAGGCCTAAAAAGCTCTGCATCTGTTTTATCGTGTGTGGCTTGGCTGTGTTCAGTATGGCTTCAGCCCTTTCTGGGGCAACCCTTTTCCCTTCATGTGAGATCAGCTGGCCTATGTATAGCATTTCTTGTTGACAATATTGTGACTTTTCTTTATCAACTTTATATCCTTTCTCAACAAATATAGTCAATAGCTGAATAGAATTGCATCTTTCCTCTTTTGTGCTGCAAATTAAGATGTCATCCACATATTGCAAGACAACACTCTCTGATGCGATATTCCTTAAATCCATCTGTAGAACTCTATTGAAAATTGAGGGAGACTGGCACTACCCCTGCGGTAACCTTGTGCTTCTCAGACGCATCTGTCTGAAGGTAAATGATGTCAGATCTTGTGAGTCTTGATGCAATGGGATTGAGAAAAACACATTTTTCAAGTCAATCACTGTGAAATATTTTGCCTGAACAGGTATATTACATAGGATTGTGGCCGGGTTTGGGACTAAAGGGAACTCAGCTTCTACAATATTGTTTATCGGGCGTAGATCTTGAATTAGCCTCCAAGACCCTTCCTTTGATTTCTTGACAGGATAAACTGTGGTATTGCATGACGACTCTGACATCACTAAAATGCCCTGTTCCATCATAGCCGAAATTGTCTTGGAAATTCCCTCATCTGCCTCCCTAGACATGGGATTCTGTCACACCTTTGGTAAAATAGCTCCTGGCTTCAGTTTAATTTTGACTTCTCCTACTCCTTTCAATAAGCCTGCGTCACAGGCGCCTGTGGTCCATACTGAGACAAGCACCTGGGCCATATCGACCTCAAAATATTCAGGACGGTTCTGTGCCAACATCATTCTCTGAGCACTTCTCTTTTGTCCATCTTTGCCCAAAAAGTGAGATTCACTTGAATTGTTATTTCATCAGTGTCTGTCCATGACGTCAGTCAGCCTGTACCCTTCTTCAATGGCGATCACTGTGCACCATTTTCAGCCTTCATCATCACAACCATCGATCAAAGCCATTTGCCCTCGCACTATGGCTGTGTGCATCATCAAGGGAACTACTTGTCCCTTCTCCTTGTGCATAGTTATTCTTGGCCTAAATGGAAACTCATCTGGGGTCCTCATGGTTTTGTCTGCAAGGCCTGGTAGCCATGCCATCAGCACCCGTAATCCATATGCAAATATTTCTGGCTCCAATGGGATAGCTCTCATGACTGTGTGTCCTGCGTATACTCTAATCATCTCGCATACGTTCAAATAGTGCATTCCTGGAGTTGAGCATACTATACCCCTCTTCGTGAACGAGATTGTCATGTTTAACTTTCTCATTAAGTCTCGTCCCAATATATTTCCTGGGGTTTGTGTTGAATATAATAGTGGTACATTCATATCACAATCTCCTATAGAGACTAGAAGTGTATCTGTAAAAGGAACACAACTGGTTGCTCCTGTGATGCCCTGAGTATTTATAGCATCGCCGGACAAGGAAAACTTACCTTCACGTATACACAAATGTGTTGCACCCATGTAAACTAAGAAGGAATATTCTTGATCCCCTATAACGACATCCACCCTTGGTTCCTGGTGAGGGTCCGGTGTCACTGATAGCATAGAACACATCAGGGTTCCCAGTGAGCTGTCCTAGTCCATATACACCTTCATCCCCTTTAGCGTGAATGGACTTCCCTCATCACCAGTGTTAGCTCTTAGTCCAGAGTTCCCAGCCCATCTTGCACTTACTGTCTGCGACAGTTGCACCAGCGATTGTTGAGATTGTCCTTGTGGAAAACTCATACAATTCTGAGGTTGCAGCTTTGTTGTGCTCCTGGTGTTTGCTGTTGCACGGTGAGATTCTGTGCAACTCCATTTCCACCCTGTTGTAAAAACACAGGTGGATTCACCATACCTGCTCTTGTTCCTTGGTCGTCTTACATCATGCCTTGACTTCTGCGTGTGCGTGCTAGATGCCCTTTTATCCAACTCAACAAACATGTTGGCGGTTGTCTGATTATTTGCCCATTTCACATATCTTGATTGCCATTTTGCATGTTTTGAAAGCATCCTTGATTACTCTGAAAACCTCCCTGATTGCTCTGCCATCCTCTTCCTCTAAATCCTCTTCCTCTGGGGTAAAATCCAGTATTGCCCTGATTACTCTGCTGTGGATTATTGACCTGCTGCATGCTCAACCCACTGTGCTAGTTATCATTGCCCCTTCAATGGCATATTAATTTTGCCTCTTCAGCTTTTCGTGCAGCCTCTTTTTTGCGATTCTTTTCTTGCAGCATTCTGCAATAGTGCGCTATGGTCAACTGTATTTCAGACCACAGTTTGGCCGTGATTCCTACCAATTTCTTGAGCTGTTTCTGTACCAGATCTGGCAGCCCTTGGCATAATATGTGGTAAAATACGGGTATAGATTTCCCCCAAGATTCACGAGTCTCGAGTACCCACGCATCTTGGAAATTCTGAATGTAAAGCAAAGTGTAAAGCAAAGTGTCTTCTGACTCCTTCATCTTCTGTGTCATGATAGCTCCCATGTTGGAAGTATCTGGATAAAGTAATCGTAATGCTTTCCATACCGCGGCTCTGCAATTATTAAATGGTGCTCCATCATGCACAGTATTAACTGTAGTCACGCCAGGGTAACCTGCATGTGTCCACACATCGTCAGCTCTATCACCAAGTATGGAGATTAAAATACCCTCAATATCCCCTATAGCTAATGTGTTCCCTCCCGTCATTTTCTCAAGCTCGTATATCCATTTTCCGGCTCTCGATGTCAACATTGGAAGCCTATTTTTCAGGTTTTCCTGACCCATGTGTGGCCATGGAATATACTGTGGTCTCGTTCCACCTTTCTTGAGCAATGGAAATTGGGATGCATAGTCCTCTCTCTCTTCTCTCATTGTTTTTCTATCTACTGCAGGAGTGATATTCTCGCATCGCTGCCTACTTGGTAATGTCCTAGGTCAGCTCACATAGGGTGGTGGAGACACCCACCTCTGACCATACAATATTTCTCTGCGTCGGCCTGATTGTGTGGCTGATTCCTATGCCCTCAGTGCAGACACACTAAAATCTGACCATCTTATCCCTTTTCCTCCAGAGAAGCGTCTTTCGTGTCTTCCCTCATCTTCCTTTTCCTCATACTCCTCTCTTTCTGTGTCTGACATTACCTGTGCCCAACTTGTGCAACTTCTCGCATCCTCCTTGTTCTTACTGATTTCCAACCTATCTAGGGATAGCTCTCTATTCTTACTATTTAGGGAGACGTCTTCAACATCATAAAGCTGAGTGCTCTCCAGGCGCTCGTCCTCCCCTTCCCCTTGGGGTACTTGTTCTAGCCCCATCTCGTCATATATTCTCTCGATCGTCTCTCTGATGTTTCTGGTGTCGAAGTCATCCTTGATATTTGCCCTAGAGATGCCTGGTACTGAATCGTATTCAGGAAAGAATTCTTCTATGTCTTCCCACTCTACTACTGTATCAGGTTTTTTAACCTCTCGTTCCAAGTATTGAAGATCGTGTGCCCTCTGTCTCCGCTTACGTTCTATGTCATCATTGAATTCTTGGCACCGCCTCGCTTCCTTTCTGACCCTATCTTCTTCCTCTTTCTTTGCATTTCTACGTTCATTTGCCCTCCGTATTTCCTCATCCCTTTGTCTCTTTATTCTTATCTCCCGTATCTTTTGCTCATCTTCTATTCACCTTTGTCCCTGTCTATCTTGATCATTAGATGCTCTCTGTTTATGATCTTGTTGTCTTTCTTGCTCTTCGCGATATAACTGCTCTCGTCTCTGCCTATCTTTTTTCCCAATTTTTTCGTCTGTCAATCTTTTTTCCTGTTCCTTCTCCGTTCTCCGTACATCGTCTAACTTCTCTTTTCGATTTGCGTCATCAATGCTTTTACCATCGAGTTTCAATAGAATCTGACCTCCCATCCATTCGTTCTGTGCGAATACTATCTCATCAGTTCTATCCTAATTTCCTTTCCATCTCTTGCCTTCTCTCTCTGTATCGGGAGATGTACTTACTTGTGCCTGGTCTTTCCTCTCATTTTTCGTGTCTCTCCTTGTCCTTTGGGACCTTAGAGGCGATATCTCTACCTCTGTCTTTGTCTGGGCTTTTGTCACTACTTTGCGTAGGTGACTCTTATGCCGGGTTGCTGTAACCCGTGGCTGCTTTAAGCTCTCTTAGCGAGTATAACCTTTCGTCCATACTGACTTCATTCTTTGTTTCAGATTGAGTGGGTGGCGTGGAAGGCGTCTCACCCCCCTCTGTGCATATGTTAAGTATCCAATCTAACGGCGGCTCCTCCTCCTTATTCTCTTGGTACATTTTCCAAAGTTCTAAACTAGCTAGGCATTTATCTAACTTTTTACCTTTGTATGTGGCGTGCAAATATGTCGTCATGTGCTGTAGGACCGCTTTAGACAGCGATCCACCCTGGGGCCACGGCATAAACATTTTGTTTGCGGTTCCTTTAACCTATTCTACACTGTACTTTTTCAGTTTAGGTGCATGTTTCGGTAACTGTTTGCACAGGTGTACTAATGGAGTCATGTTTTCCATGCTTAAATCTGTTCACTTTCTCTTATATATGACACTTGTTATGTCTTCTGTTTTTTTAAACAACTCCAGCAATACGAGCGAGCACCAATCGTCGCAAGCTCCAATCCTGTTTTTTCACAAAAATGTGTACCTCCTTTTTTAATCAACAAACATCAATTCGTATTCTACAATATCTCAGTTACTTAATCGGGTAATTTTTATGCTAGTTCCTCAAGGGAAAAATGGCATCCTATGACGTCACAACACAAAACACATAAGACAAACGTTAACAGACTAGACAAACTCCAGCTGGCTACACAGACCTCTGCGCCTAATGTTACCCCGACATGGGGTGTAAACCCATCCCTTTCACAAGCGTCTTTAACCGCTGTGGTTTTCTATTTGTTCCTATTTTATTCAGGACTATGGATGCAGGTTTCGTCTAACCGCTATATTAAGCACAGCAATTTGGGTGTATACTCTCTTCTCAGGTGTTCCCCTGGTACCCTCTCTCTTCTTGGGTGTCCTCCCCGGTATCCTCTCTCTTCGCGGGTGTCCTCCCTGGTATCCTTTTTTGCTACTTAGTCGCCCTTTGAGTCACTATTTCCTTCCCCTTAAATATATATATATATATATATATATATATATATATATATATATATATATATATATATATATATATATATATATATATTCTACTCTACATCTGACTATATTTTTGTTTTCTCACCTCCCTCTGTTACCTTTCCCTTACTTGTTCGAAGGCATGCAATTTTTGCCAAAGCTTTTAGTCTTTTTCACTCAGCGTTCGCATGTTTCCTCTCTGGATGCTCGGGATCACCTCCTTCGTCACTGCCTCTCCTGCTGTTCGCCTGCTCAGCTGCTCGTAGAAGTGGGAAGGGGTTTGTAGGGGAAAGTACAGGTCCCTTCAGACCTTCACCGGCAGGTTTTGCTCTTTATTCTAACCACTATCTACGGGGAGCTCCACAGTCTACTTAGCCGGATGGCAGACTTGTGATATTGCCGAGGACCTAGAGTTACTTTATGCCGACGGTCAATGGGTGTCTTATCTAATCGATAATCGAAAAAAAACATCCGATCTCTGCTACCAAGTGTGCACCAGGACCCCCAACTGGCCCATAGAGCTGGGGTTTGCCCAATAACACTTTAAGATGGAATAGCAGCACCCGTGAGATGGATGGGGATGCAGATAAGTACTCAAGCATCATATCAATAATGACAACTCAATGGTTTGGCAAAGGGAGTCATGAATATCAGCGGTTGCTTGATCTTCCTTCTCGCTTCAACTCCAATGAACTTCACAAGATGCTTGATCTTCCTTCTCGCTTCATCTCCGATGAACTTCACAAGAATCACATCCTTTATACTAAAGACTTGTCATCGTTGATGTGAAACGCTAGAAAATGTTTCATGCAATTCTATTGGTTATAGGAAGGTAACTTTACTATAGGTACTATATCTGTATATGATAGTGGAGTAAAAGGATTGGATAACTAGTGTCAGGTGGGGCATGTAAGCCCTTCCTTCAGAATGACTATTGTAGATGTCACAAAAAGTATGACTACTCATTTGTTGTACGGACTATAGGATCCTAGATTACTTGGTACATTGTGATTGGGTTGATACCATGTCACCTTGTACTTTTCCACTTTGCTGAATGGTCGGCCAGGTGCAGGGTGCCCATCAGCTCCCGTAGCCTCCCACCAACCAGTACCATCATCTATTACTGACCCACTGGCCATGTGTCAATTTGTTTCTAATTTGTAGGCCTCAACGCTGCCTCTCTGAACTGGGAGAACTCAGATACCTGTGCATGGCTCAAGGCTGCGGGTAGTTGTGAAGGCCCCAACTCTTCTTGCTTGGCAGGTCATGTGTTTTAGGCACCGTGAAATCGTCTCCTTCTCCATGTAATTCATGTATTTCATTTTAGCTTTCTGTCCACCAAATGCCTTCTGCTGCTTATCTCAACTCCTTTGAACAGGATACTCCGCTCTTGGCGTCATAAATTGTATTAGCCTGTGTCAGCTAAAATGACCTTGGTTTCTTTGTTCTCAGAGTTTTGTTTCTGTCTTTGGCTTTCGATTCCCGTGTTTGAGGGCCTTCTGTCCTGGGGCATCTGGTAACTTGTGGTTGGTTCTGCCCTTTTGCAAAGTGTACATATATGTCATATAAAGTGCTCCTTTTGAGGTAGATATGTATATGTGGCGCTTGCCAGATCTAATTTGCTACTAAGCATAGCAAGCCACATGATTTCCTCAGCTTTCTTGTGTTTCCAAGCATAACGTGTAAACTGGTTGCATATCTTCATCGCTTTTATGGCATAAGCTTCTTATACTTGACATTGTCCTTTTACTTCAACTCAGGGTGTCGCTTATCCTTGGCGTTTCATCTCTTTTCATCATTCACAGGTCGTCATTTTCTTTATCTGCGAGTCAGTCCAAGCTCTTGTGACGTCACCCTTCGTCCTCTTTAAGGACTTTCGTGGCTGCTCCAGGCATTACATTTTGACCATCGTCATTCTGTCTCACTTGTCGATACAGTTTTCTCAATGGGTACCTTACTGTCCAAGGTTTCTCAAGTGTAGGTACTTCAATAGGTACTGTCCGTCTGATAGGTACCGGGCAGAGTCCCACTGCGGCTCTCTGCTGGTTTATTTGCTCATCATAAGTCATATATCTCGGTGTGACCGTTCCTGGAACTTCAAAATGGTTGGTTGGAGGGCAGCCCATATTTGAGGCCTCCTCTACAGGGGAATGGAGAGCAATTATTGAGAGCGAGACTCGGCAGCGTCTGACCCAATAGAAGGAGGGTTGTAACGCACTGTGTGGGTCTGCTGGCCGGAAGATAAACAAACAGCGGCCATCTGGGGGGAACACTGGACCGTGCATGATGGTCAGCGAGGATGTAGGAAACCAGCCTCACCACCAGCATCTCCTTAAGCTCCAGCGGTTGGCCATGACATTATGCCTCCTCTCTACCGGAGGTCCCCCAGGCTTACCTGGGTATCTCCTATGAAACTGACAGATCAGTCGAGGTGCATGGATATATTTCGGGTAGGTTCCCCAGTACTTTCTTCTTCCGAAAAGCCTTTCCGATTAACCAAGTATTGTAGAGTTCCATGTCTGCATCGTGAATCTATAAGTCTGAATACTTCATATTCTTTAGATGTATCAGCCCTTTCCTTGCTTTGTCCTTTATTTTTGCGAAAAAAAGGATCTTGAAGACAAGTCTTGAGAAGGGAGGTAGGAAAGACTGGATGTATCTTTCTGAGTCTGTGAGGTAGTTTCAGTCGATAAACAACACGATTGATCATAGCTTGTATTTCAAATGGACTGATGCACCGTGGGGAGAACTTGGTGGGTCGAACCCATTTGGGTAGTTACTACAACCACACTTTAGAGCCTATGTCCCAGGATGGGTTCCTTCTTCTGCTACGGTCAGCAGTCACCTTGTAGGCCTCCTTACTCTTTTTCAAATTTTGAAGAGCTTCTTTATGGGTTTGAGAAAAGCTCTCCAAAAGGGCATCTACAGATGGAATCTTGGAAACTGGGAACATTGTAGTTGGAAGGTGTCTGGGATGGTATCCATAGGTGCAGAAGAATGGACTCATACCAGTAGCAGAGTTTATGGTGTTATTATAGGCACATTCTGCCAAGGGTAAGAGGTCAGACCAGTTGTCCTGTACTTGGTTACTATAGCATCATAGATACTGCTTTAGGGTGGCATTGAGCCGTTCTGTCTGGCCATTACTTTGCGGGTGATATCCTGAAGACAATGCACAAGGGATTCGCAGTTGTTTACATAAAGTAGCCCAGGATATAAAAGTAAACTGAGAACCTCTATCCGACACAATGGTGTGTGGGAAACCATGTAATTTGACTATGTCCTCAAGGTAGACTGAGGCTGTCAGAGGGGATGAAGGAAGTCCTGCTAGCGGCAACAAATGTCCTAGTTTGCAGAATGAATCAACCGTAACCATTATGGCAGTATGCCCTTGTGAAGGGGGAAGATCGACAGTTAAGTCTGTAGAAACGTGTTGCCATGGTCCTGTAGGAGGAGGTTCTTGTTGAGGTAACCCTAAGGGTTTAGCAGTTGAAAACTTGTTTTGAGCACAACATGGACATTAAGATACGTACTGCCTCACATCTCTGTTCATGGTAGACCACAAGAACTAACAGTTGATTAATTCCAAGGTGGCAGCTTGTCCTCTGTGTCCCGCTGTCTGTTGATTATGGCCCCATTACATTGCCAACACCTGCAGATCTTGTGTAGGGAAAAACAATCTCTTGTCCTGAAAGAGAAATCCTTGTTTGGAGTACAAGGTTGGATAGGCACAGTTTGGCTTGCAAACATCTAATTCCTTGGAAGCATCCTGGACTTCCTGTAAGAAGGTCTTGATCTTCCCAATGAAGCGTTTTCCAGCCAGGATCCTTTCACAACTCTGGTATTTACCAAAACAGTGCAACAGCATAACTCATAAACATATATTGACACAGAAAACCCAACCAGAAATTACGTATGCTTTGTAGGAAAGTTGTATTTGCTGCAGAACAATCTAAAACCCAAGACAGAACATTTTGCCAATCCATGGGTGAAATATTACAGTAGGGCTTTATGCATGCATCGCTCACACAGTGAACGATGCAGTGTGAATCACACTTGTATGAAATTCCTACGAACCGTTATCCTTCTCTAAACACCGAGGAACACAGATTAATGACTTTCTTGGGAACGAACTAGGTAATAAGAAAGTACCGGACAAATGATCATATTGGGTAACAAAATAAACCTGGCAACTTCAGACTTAAAAAGAACTGTTTACGGACCCAGATCAGTGCTGGCAAGCTTACAGTAGATGCCACACGCGGTGTTGGCTTGGCATCCTATTGGCATCGCCCATTCGATCGCCCTGGACCAGGTGTGGCCTGGGTCAGGGTACAAACTCCACTGATGTCACTGGAGGCGTTGACACTGAGCTCTCTGACAGAAATCTGATACTTTAGGGAATGGCACAGAAGGTGAGGTGCCAGTTTAAACATCCCAGCAGGGATCACTGTCAGGTTTTCTGAACGGATCACTGTCAACAGCAGTGTTCACAGGTTTGGCAGGAAGGCCAGGAGAACAGGAGCGTAGAATAGAGCAGGCATTAAATGAAACTTAATAGAAAGCTAGTGAAGATTCACCAAAATCGAAGAGATATTATTTATTTATTTATTTATTTATTTATTTATGTATGTATTGGATGTACTTCAAGGCATAAAACCCAAAGGCATCTAGGCACTAGTTACATAAAGTGCATAGTACATTTAGTCAAGTGCAATAACACACATATTGGTTACAGAAAAATGAGGTGTGTGAATGCAGAGTGGCAAAGCCTCACCTCATGGTGCGGGGTGGGGGCTACATAAGGCATGCAGACAAGCGTTGAGACAAGATTGGTGTGTGAATGCAGACTGGCAAAACCTCCCCTAATGGTATGGGAACTACATCAGGCATGCTGACAAGCATATGGAACAAGATTGGTGTGTGAATGCAGACTGGCAAAGACTCACCTCGTGGTATGGGGGGCTACATCAGGCATTCCAACAAGCGTATGGAAAACAATTGGTGTGTGAACGCAGACTGGCAAAGCCTCATCGCATGGTATGGGGGCTACATCAGGCATGCAGACAAGCATATGGAACAAGATTGGAGTGTGAATGCAGACTGGCAAAGCCTCCCCTCATGGTATGGGGGCTACATCAGTCATGCCGACAACCACATGGAACAAGATTGGTGTGTGAATGCAGACTGGCAAAGCCTCCCCTCATGGTATGGGGGCTACATCAGGCATGCCGACAAGCATATGGAACAAGATTGGTGTGTGAATGTGAATGCAGACTGGCAAAGCCTCCCCTCATGGTATGGGGCCTACATCAGGCATGCCGACAGGGATATGGAACAAGATTGCTGTGTGAATGCAGACTGGCAAAGCCTCACCTCATGGTACGCGGGGCTACATCAGCCATGCAGACAAGAAAATGAGATCAAAATGTGGGAGTGCAAATGCAAATCTTGTAGTTACATTCAAGCAGAACGGGTAGTTTCACCAGATATAATTGTTGTGGGTGCACAGTTTGCCAAGACCTCGCCTCAAGGAGTGGGAGGCTACGTCAGATAGAAATGCAAATTGATATAACGATCAGCGTTAATGTAGGTCCAAGTATGGGTAAAAGACATGCCTAGAGATGTGTAATTACAATAGCAATCGTTGCAAGATCAGTGCCAGGTTACATGGTTGTGGGATGAGGATAGTAAACGTCATTCCCAGTCTGTCAGGAATACCAATGCATTAGATTCCGTGGCCATATTTTGCCTAAAGGGTCTGGCATGGTGCCGTGGCGGGGACACAGCAGCAGGCATAATCAGAGCCGGAAAACAAATGGGGCACATACCAAGGGACCCGCATCCCGGAGGCGGTGGGCAGTATCGGAAGAGTTACTCAAGGAATCGAGGTCAGGTTGTGGCGCTGCATCGCGAGGAAGGTTGCATGCAAAATCCAGTTAGATGAAAGGCTCAAAGGACCGGAGGAGAGAATAGCGTTGGGAGTGGGCCTGGTGGACAGTTAGAAACGCCGGTTGCGAGTGGGGGCGTGGGGGGATCGTCTGACCTGTCGGGATAATGTATTAGGCTGTGCCCGCATCTGAAGCGGTTCATATGTGTGGGGAGGTTGCATAAGGCGGATTCAATTTTCATGCTCCTATTACCAAGGATGCTTCGTTATAAGCAGTGGTTGAAGTGGGTGGGAACGGTTGGGAGCAGTGCTTTTCTACTTTTTTTAAATTAAGTTTTACTGTTCCTAGTTTTATTTTAAAAAGAAACCTTTCCGGGATGGTTTTGTCGTAAAATATAAGTGTTGGAAGAAGTTGAAACTTACACTTTCAGTGCAGTGCACTGAACATCCCCTTAAACAGCAGGGACATGTGTTTGGGGGGTTGTATTGTGCGTGGGAAGGGGCCTGATGATGGGGTTTGTGGCTAGCGGGGGCAGGGCAGTAGGGAACATAGTTCCACTACTTCTTTTCGTACACTGCGGCCACTGAGTATAACACCTCAATGGCACCATGGTGAACGCAGGCACGCCATTAAAATAGCATTACCGCCACCCAGACAGGAGATGGCTAAACCTTGAACCATTATTCTAAAATAGACAAATGTCAGAAGGGGCTTAACTGTTCCTAAGAGTGCTAATGGCTGGCGATTATTATGAGCCCACATACGGATCAAGAGAATGAGCAGAGAGGAGACGCTTAGGAGAAATCCCCATAAGATTCAGCCAGGATTCAATTACCAGCACAGAAGGTGAAGAAGGAAGTAAAAGGAATTATCTCTTCATTTACATGAATGATGTACAATCCAGTTCTCTAAGATAGTGAGCAAGCTCAGAGCACTCAACATTGCCCAAAGAGGACTTGGCGAACTCTGCGTGGCATGGGATGGGGCAATCAGGACGAGCATACCGGGACACATTGATAACTGCCAAATAGGAATGATGAAAAACCTTCCCGGATTCAATGCCCAATGCCATATTGCTCTGCTAAGATGGAAATGAATGGCACCTGGGTGAACTGTGCCAAAAGCTGCTAAGAGGAAACCGCACGAGGAGAGAGGCATCCCACATCCAACATGCCCATGACACCATCAAGTAGCTGGAGGGCAGCTGTCTCAGTGGCCAAACCGACACGGAAACCACAATGAAAATATTGGAACTTTCTGAGTGGTTTTGGAGTTTCTCTGCAACATACTGTTTAGGGCACTGGCCCACATTCCCTAGGCCAGTCATGGACCAGAGGTTTAAAAGCAAATCTGAATTTAGCAAAAGTTGTCTAGAAAAGTTAGGACCTGGATTTCTGAAAGGAACCAATGGATACACAGAGTGTATTCGTTCTTCTGCTGGGCTGTCAATAGATCCAGATCCATTATCATCCACATTAGACTGTCCATTGTTTTATTGTCACGCAGCCAAGTGGGGTCAATATGAGGCAGACAAAGAAGATCAGAGGTAAATGATATGTGCTTGTTTAGAATCGTCACACAAAAGGGCCAACCTAATGAGAAACAACAGAATGTCTTCTCATTGAAGCTCAAACCAATAAGGTGTGATAACCAAAATGCAATTCTCTGGAATCAAGACAAATCTTCTCAGAATCGAAATCCACCATCCCAAGGGTCTTCCCTAGATAGTCCCCTTTTCCAGCACAAAGGCCCTCATTACGACCCTGGCGGAAAGGGGTTTACGCCGGCGTAAACCATGGCGCCCCTTTCCGCCTGAGTACGAGTTCCCTTAGCGCCATGGTGATTTTAACGCCTGCTTTTAGCAGGCGTTAAAATCCATGGCACTAAGGGACCTTGTTGTTAATTACGCCACCGTAATTTACGGTGGCGTAATTAACGCCTTCCCCACTCCCATTATACCCTAAGGGGCAGAAATGGGAATGGGGAAGGGTAAATGGGGATTGGGGACTTACCGCCCCGCCAAGGTCGGAATGGGGCGGTAAGTCCGCCAACCACCATGGCGGAGTTGGCAGCTTAGCGCCATGGACCATGGTGCAAATAGCACCATGGATCTCCGCCAAGGTCGTAATGAGGGCCAAACAGTCCTGGTAGGTAAGTGTCCGCAAACTTCTTTCTTAACTCCTGGTTCTTTAGATCCAGGTCTTCTATGAGCTGCCCTCAATTTCAGGAAGACTTCCCCTTTGTGGTGTCGACCCTGTGTGTGGTTCTATTCAACTTCCCCGACAGTAATTAGTATGTGGTACTTTACCACAAAGTAATCACTTTGGGCCTCATTACGACCCAGGCGGTAAGTTACCGCCTGGGCCGTGACTTTACCACCATGGCGTAAACTATGTTTACGCCATGGTGGTTGGCGGACTTACCGCCCCATTCCGACCTTGGCGGGGCGGTAAGTCCCCAATCCCCATTTACCCTTCCCCATTCCCATTTTTGCCCCATAGGGTATAATGGGAGTGGGGAAGGCGTTAATTACGCCACCGTAAATTACGGTGGCGTAATTAACTCCATGGTCCCTTAGCGCCATGGATTTTAACACCTGCTAAAAGCAGGTGTTAAAAGCGCCATGGCGCTAAGGGACCTCGTACTCAGGCGGTAAGGGTCGGCGCTGTTAACGCTGCCGTTAACCCCTTACCGCCTGGGTCGTAATGAGGCCCATTGACATTTTTCATTGATTTAAAAAACAAAATGTATGAAGTACCCCTCATACCCCCCGCCCTGCTCCTTCATTACTGCCCCAAACCTTCGCCATCCCCTTTTTACCCCTACCCACAATTACCTATATTTTCCCAATGACATTTCAAAGTAATTACGTTGTGGTAAATTACCACAAAGTAATTACTTTTGACGAAAAAACGGGATACGCCTGTGTGCACCATTGTGCTAAGCCTGGGTAATGGTGGAGGATATGGCTTGATAAAACAATAAAAAACAAAGGGGGGGGTCTGGGAATCTCTCTACCAGCACAAACACAGCCCAATGACCTGTTCTTGGGTGAATAACCCCTGGGAGAGACTCTACCAAGTCTTTAGCTCACTGTCCCATTCACAAAGAAGAAATTTCCCCGCATATCAGCCTTTGTCCTGCCCAGGGGCAGTCCAGCGCCAAAATGCTAGGCAATTCACCCTTGAACAAGAGTACCATCAGTAACCCCATACACGTGTTTCAGACTTGTTGGGCATCATCAGTGAGGTGAAACTGTTGCCTCTCTAAGAACAGTGAGCAAGGGGTCCCCCTTTGTTTTGCATTAATTAGCTTTGAGTTTCACCCTAAGTTAACAGGGCGATCCAGAAGTGGACCCCTTGCTCACTGTTCTTAGAGAGGCACCAGTTTCACCTCACTGATGATGCCCAACAAGGCTGAAAGACGTGTATGGGGTTACTGATGGTACTCTTGTTCAGAGGAGAATTGCCTAGCATTTCGGCGCTGGACTGCTCCTGGGCAGGACAAAGGCTGATATGCAGGGAAATGTCTTAGCTGTGAAAGGGACAGTGAGCTAAAGACTTGGTCGAGTCTCTCCCAGGGGTTATTCACCCAAGAACAGGTCTTTGGGCTGTGTTCGTGCTGGTAGAGAGATTCCCAGACCCCCCTTTGTTTTGCATTAATTAACTTTGGGTTTCACCCTAAGTTTACAGGGCGATCCAGACGTGGACCCCTTGCTCACTGTTCTTAGTGAGGCACCAGTTTCACCTCACTGATGATGCCCAACAAGGCTGAAACACGTGTATGGGGTTACTGATGGTACTCTTGTTCAGAGGAGATTTGCCTAGCATTTCGGTGCTGGACTGCCCCTGGGCAGGACAAAGGCTGATATGCAGGGAAATGTCATCTCTGTGAAAGGGACAGTGAGCTAAAGACTTGGTTGAGTCTCTCCCAGGGGTTATTCACCCAAGAAAAGGTCATTGGGCTGTGTTTGTGCTGGTAGAGAGATTCCCAGATCCCCCTTTGCTTTGCATTAATTAACTTTGGGTTTCACCCTAAGTTAACAGGGCGTTCCAGAAGTGCACCCCTTGCTCACTGTTCTTAGGGAGGCACCAGTTTCACCTCACTAATGATGCCCAACAAGGCTGAAACATGTGTATGGGGTTACTGATGGTACTCTTGTTCAGAAGAGAATTGCCTAGCATTTCAGCGCTGGACTGCCCCTGGGCAGGACAAAGGCTGATATGCAGGGAAATTTCTTCTCTGTGAAAGGGACAGTGAGCTAAAGACTTGGTCGAGTCTCTCCCAGGGGTTATTCACCCAAGAACAGGTCATTGGGCTGTGTTCGTGCTGGCAGAGAGATTCCCAGACCCCCCCTTTGTTTTGCATTAATTAACTTTGGGTTTCACCCTAAGTTTACAGGGCGATCCAGACGTGGACCCCTTGCTCACTGTTCTTAGAGAGGCACCAGTTTCACCTCACTGATGATGCCCAACAAGGCTGAAACATGTGTATGGGGTTACTGATGGTACTCTTGTTCAGAGGAGAATTGCCTAGCATTTCGGCGCTGGACTACCCCTGGGCAGCATAAAGGCTGATATGCAGGGAAATTTCTTCTGTGTGTAAGGGACAGTGAGATAAAGACTTGGTAGAGTCTCTCCCAGGGGTTATTCACCCAAGAACAGGTCATTGGGCTGTGTTTGTGCTGGTAGAGAGATTCCCAGACCCCCCTTTGCTTTGCATTAATTAACTTTGGGTTTCACCCTAAGTTAACACGGCGATCCAGACGTGGACCCCTTGCTCACTGTTCTTAGAGAGGCACCAGTTTTACCTCACTGATGATGCCCAACAAGGCTGAAAGACGTGTATGGGGTTACTGATGGTACTCTTGTTCAGAGGAGAATTGCCTAGCATTTCGGCGCTGGACTGCTCCTGGGCAGGACAAAGGCTGATATGCAGGGAAATGTCTTAGCTGTGAAAGGGACAGTGAGCTAAAGACTTGGTCGAGTCTCTCCCAGGGGTTATTCACCCAAGAACAGGTCTTTGGGCTGTGTTTGTGCTGGTAGAGAGATTCCCAGACCCCCCTTTGTTTTGCATTAATTAACTTTGGGTTTCACCCTAAGTTAACAGGGCGATCCAGATGTGGACCCCTTGCTCACTGTTCTTAGAGAGGCACCAGTTTCACCTCACTGATGATGCCCAACAAGGCTGAAACACGTGTATGGGGTTACTGATGGTACTCTTGTTCAGAGGAGAATTGCCTAGCATTTCGGCTCTGGATTGACCCCTGGGCAGGACAAAGGCTGATGTGCGGGGAAATTTCTTCTCTGTGAAAAGGACAGTGAGCTAAAGACTTGGTAGAGTCTCTCCCAGGGGTTATTCACCCAAGAACAGGTCATTGGGCTGTGTTTGTGCTGGTAGAGAGATTCCCAGACCCCCCTTTGTTTTGCATTAATTAACTTTGGGTTTCACCCTAAGTTAACAGGGCGATCCAGACGTGGACCCCTTGCTCACTGTTCTTAGAGAGGCACCAGTTTCACCTCACTGATGATGCCCAACAAGGCTGAAACCCGTGTATGGGGTTACTGATGGTACTCTTGTTCAGAGGAGAATTGCCTAGCATTTTGGTGCTGGACTGCCCCTGGGCAGGACAAAGGCTGATATGCAGGGAAATTTCTTCTCTGTGAAAGGGACAGTGAGCTAAAGACTTGGTCAAGTCTCTCCCAGGGGTTATTCACCCAAGAACAGGTCATTGGGCTGTGTTCGTGCTGGTAGAGAGATTCCCAGACCCCCCCTTTGTTTTGCAATAATTAACTTTGGGTTTCACCCTAAGTTAACACGGCGATCCAGACGTGGACCCCTTGCTCACTGTTCTTAGAGAGGCACCAGTTTTACCTCACTGATGATGCCCAACAAGGCTGAAAGACGTGTATGGGGTTACTGATGGTACTCTTGTTCAGAGGAGAATTGCCTAGCATTTCGGCGCTGGACTGCTCCTGGGCAGGACGAAGGCTGATATGCAGGGAAATGTCTTAGCTGTGAAAGGGACAGTGAGCTAAAGACTTGGTCGAGTCTCCCCCAGGGGTTATTCACCCAAGAACAGGTCTTTGGGCTGTGTTCGTGCTGGTAGAGAGATTCCCAGACCCCCCTTTGTTTTGCATTAATTAACTTTGGGTTTCACCCTAAGTTTACAGGGCGATCCAGACGTGGACCCCTTGCTCACTGTTCTTAGAGAGGCACCAGTTTCACCTCACTGATGATGCCCAACAAGGCTGAAACACGTGTATGGGGTTACTGATGGTACTCTTGTTCAGAGGAGATTTGCCTAGCATTTCGGTGCTGGACTGCCCCTGGGCAGGACAAAGGCTGATATGCAAGGAAATGTCTTAGCTGTGAAAGGGACAGTGAGCTAAAGACTTGGTCGAGTCTCTCCCAGGGGTTATTCACCCAAGAACAGGTCTTTGGGCTGTGTTCGTGCTGGTAGAGAGATTCCCAGACCCCCCTTTGTTTTGCATTAATTAACTTTGGGTTTCACCCTAAGTTTACAGGGCGATCCAGACGTGGACCCCTTGCTCACTGTTCTTAGAGAGGCACCAGTTTCACCTCACTGATGATGCCCAACAAGGCTGAAACACGTATATGGGGTTACTGATGGTACTCTTGTTCAGAGGAGAATTGCCTAGCATTTCGGTGCTGGACTGCCCCTGGGCAGGACAAAGGCTGATATGCAGGGAAATTTCTTCTCTGTGAAAGGGACAGTGAGCTAAAGACTTGGGTGAGTCTCTCCCAGGGGTATTCATCCAGGAAAAGGTCATTGGGCTGTGTTTGTGCTGGTAGAGAGATTCCCAGACCCCCCTTTGTTTTGCATTAATTAACTTTGGGTTTCACCCTAAGTTAACAGGGCGATCCAGATGTGGACCCCTTGCTCACTGTTCTTAGAGAGGCACCAGTTTCACCTCACTGATGATGCCCAACAAGGCTGAAACACGTGTATGGGGTTACTGATGGTACTCTTGTTCAGAGGAGAATTGCCTAGCATTTCGGCGCTGGATTGACCCCTGGGCAGGACAAAGGCTGATGTGCGGGGAAATTTCTTCTCTGTGAAAAGGACAGTGAGCTAAAGACTTGGTAGAGTCTCTCCCAGGGGTTATTCACCCAAGAACAGGTCATTGGGCTGTGTTTGTGCTGGTAGAGAGATTCCCAGACCCCCCTTTGTTTTGCATTAATTAACTTTGGGTTTCACCCTAAGTTAACAGGGCGATCCAGACGTGGACCCCTTGCTCACTGTTCTTAGAGAGGCACCAGTTTCACCTCACTGATGATGCCCAACAAGGCTGAAACCCGTGTATGGGGTTACTGATGGTACTCTTGTTCAGAGGAGAATTGCCTAGCATTTTGGTGCTGGACTGCCCCTGGGCAGGACAAAGGCTGATATGCAGGGAAATTTCTTCTCTGTGAAAGGGACAGTGAGCTAAAGACTTGGTCGAGTCTCTCCCAGGGGTTATTCACCCAAGAACAGGTCATTGGGCTGTGTTCGTGCTGGTAGAGAGATTCCCAGACCCCCCCTTTGTTTTGCATTAATTAACTTTGGGTTTCACCCTAAGTTAACACGGCGATCCAGACGTGGACCCCTTGCTCACTGTTCTTAGAGAGGCACCAGTTTTACCTCACTGATGATGCCCAACAAGGCTGAAAGACGTGTATGGGGTTACTGATGGTACTCTTGTTCAGAGGAGAATTGCCTAGCATTTCGGCGCTGGACTGCTCCTGGGCAGGACGAAGGCTGATATGCAGGGAAATGTCTTAGCTGTGAAAGGGACAGTGAGCTAAAGACTTGGTCGAGTCTCCCCCAGGGGTTATTCACCCAAGAACAGGTCTTTGGGCTGTGTTCGTGCTGGTAGAGAGATTCCCAGAACCCCCTTTGTTTTGCATTAATTAACTTTGGGTTTCACCCTAAGTTTACAGGGCGATCCAGACGTGGACCCCTTGCTCACTGTTCTTAGAGAGGCACCAGTTTCACCTCACTGATGATGCCCAACAAGGCTGAAACACGTGTATGGGGTTACTGATGGTACTCTTGTTCAGAGGAGATTTGCCTAGCATTTCGGTGCTGGACTGCCCCTGGGCAGGACAAAGGCTGATATGCAGGGAAATGTCATCTCTGTGAAAGGGACAGTGAGCTAAAGACTTGGTTGAGTCTCTCCCAGGGGTTATTCACCCAAGAAAAGGTCATTGGGCTGTGTTTGTGCTGGTAGAGAGATTCCCAGATTCCCCCTTTGCTTTGCATTAATTAACTTTGGGTTTCACCCTAAGTTAACAGGGCGATCCAGACGTGCACCCCTTGCTCACTGTTCTTAGAGAGGCACCAGTTTCACCTCACTGATGATGCCCAACAAGGCTGAAACACGTGTATGGGGTTACTGATGGTACTCTTGTTCAGAAGAGAATTGCCTAGCATTTCAGCGCTGGACTGCCCCTGGGCAGGACAAAGGCTGATATGCAGGGAAATTTCTTCTCTGTGAAAGGGACAGTGAGCTAAAGACGTGGTCGAGTCTCTCCCAGGGGTTATTCACCCAAGAACAGGTCATTGGGCTGTGTTCGTGCTGGTAGAGAGATTCCCAGACCCCCCCCTTTGTTTGCAAACATTAACTTTGGGTTTCACCCTAAATTAACAGGGCGATCCAGACGTGGACCCTTTGCTCACTGTTCTTAGAGAGGCACCAGTTTCACCTCACTGATGATGCCCAACAAGGCTGAAACCCGTGTATGGGGTTTCTGATGGTACTCTTGTTCAGAGGAGAATTGCCTAGCATTTTGGTGCTGGACTGCCCCTGGGCAGGACAAAGGCTGATATGCAGGGAAATGTCTTCTCTGTGAAAGGGACGGTGAGCTAAAGCCTTGGTTGAGTCTCTCCCAGGGGTTATTCACCCAAGAACAGGTCATTGGGCTGTTTTTGTGCTGGTAGCGAGATTCCCAGACCCCCCTTTGTTTTGCATTAATTAACTTTGGGTTTCACCCTAAGTTAACAGGGCGATCCAGACATGGACCCATTGCCCACTGTTCTTAGAGAGGCACCAGTTTCACGTCACTGATGATGCCCAACAAGGCTGAAACATGTGTATGGGGTTACTGATGGTACTCTTGTTCAGAGGAGAATTGCCTAGCATTTCAGCGCTGGACTGCCCCTGGGCAGGACAAAGGCTGATTTGCAGGAAAATTTCTTCTCTGTGAAATGGACAGTGAGCTAAAGACTTGGTCAAGTCTCTCCCAGGGGTTATTCACCCAAGAACAGGTCATTGGGCTGTGTTCGTGCTGGTAGAGAGATTCCCAGACCCCCCTTTGTTTTGCATTAATTAACTTTGGGTTTCACCCTAAGTTAACAGGGCGATCCAGACGTGGAACCCTTGCTCACTGTTCTTAGAGAGGCACCAGTTTCACCTCACTGATGATGCCCAACAAGGCTGAAACACGTGTATGGGGTTAATGATGGTACTCTTGATCAGAGGAGAATTGCCTAGCATTTCGGCGCTGGACTGCCCCTGGGCAGGACAAAGGCTGATATGCAGGGAAATGTCTTCTCTGTGAAAGGGACAGTGAGCTAAAGACATGGTCGAGTCTCTCCCAGGGGTTATTCACCCAAGAACAGGTAATTGGGCTGTGTTTGTGCTGGTAGAGAAATTCCCAGACCCCCCTTTGTTTTGCATTAATTAACTTTGGGTTTCACCCTAAGTTAACAGGGCGATCGAGACGTGGACCCCTTGCTCACTGTTCTTATTGAGGCACCAGTTTCACCTCACTGATGATGCCCAACAAGGCTGAAACACGTGTATGGGCTTACTGATGGTACTCTTGTTCAGAGGAGAATTGCCTAGCATTTCGGCGCTGGACTGCCCCTGGGCAGGACAAAGGCTGATATGCAGGGAAATTTCATCTCTGTGAAAGGGACAGTGAGCTAAAGACATGGTCGAGTCTCTCCCAGGGGTTATTCACCCAAGAACAGGTCATTGTGCTGTGTTTGTGCTGGTAGAGAGATTCCCAGACCCCCCTTTGTTTTGCATTAATTAACTTTGGGTTTCACCCTAAGTTAACAGGGCCATCCAGACGTGGACCCCTTGCTCACTGTTCTCAGAGAGGCACCAGTTTCACCTCACTGATGATGCCCAACAAGGCTGAAACACGTGTATGGGGTTACTGATGGTACTCTTGTTCAGAGGAGAATTGCCTAGCATTTCGGCGCTGGACTGCCCCTGGGCAGGACAAAGGCTGATATGCAGAGAAATTTCTTCTCTGTGAAAGAGACAGAAAGCTAAAGACTTGGTCGAGTCTCTCCCAGGGGTTATTCACCCAAGAACAGGTAATTGGGCTGTGTTCGTGCTGGTAGAGAGATTCCCAGACCCCCCTTTGTTTTGCATTAATTAACTTTGGGTTTCACCCTAAGTTAACAGGGCGATCCAGACGTGGACCCATTGCCCACTGTTCTTAGAGAGGCACCAGGTTCACCTCACTGATGATGCCCAACAAGGCTGAAACAAGTGTATGGGGTTACTGATGGTACTCTTGTTCAGAGGAGAATTGCCTAGCATTTCGGCGCTGGACTGCCCCTGTGCAGGACAAAGGCTGATATGCAGGGAAATTTCTTCTCTGTGAAAAGGACAGTGAGCTAAAGACTTGGTCGAGTCTCTCCCAGGGGTTATTCACCCAAGAACAGGTCATTGGGCTGTGTTTGTGCTGGTAGCGAGATTCCCAGACCCCCCTTTGTTTTGCATTAATTAACTTTGGGTTTCACCCTAAGTTAACAGGGCGATTCAGACGTGGACCCCTTGCTCACTGTTGTTAGAGAGGCACCAGTTTTACCTCACTGATGATGCCCAACAAGGCTGAAACACGTGTATGGGGTTACTGATGGTACTCTTGTTCGGAGGAGAATTGCCTAGCATTTCGGCGCTGGACTGCCCCTCGGCAGGACAAAGGCTGATATGCAGGGAAATTTCTTCTCTGTGAAAGGGACAGTGACCTAAAAACTTGGTCGAGTCTCTCCCAGGGGTTATTCACCCAAGAACAGGTCATTGGGCTGTATTCGTGCTGGTAGAGAGATTCCCAGACCCCCCTTTGTTTTGCATTAATTAACTTGGGGTTTCACCCTAAGTTAACAGGGCAATCCAGACGTGGACCCCTTGCTCACTGTTCTTAGAGAGGCGCCAGTTTCACCTCACTGATGATGCCCAACAAGGCTGAAACACGTGTATGGGGTTACTGATGGTACTCTTGTTCAGAGGAGAATTGCCTAGCATTTCGGCGCTGGACTGCCCCTGGGCAGGACAAAGGCTGATATGCAGGGAAATGTCTTCTCTGTGAAAGGGACAGTGAGCTAAAGACTTGGTTGAGTCGCTCCCAGGGGTTATTCACCCAAGAACAGGTCATTGGGCTGTGTTCGTGCTGGTAGAGATATTCCCAGAGCCCCCCTTTGTTTTGCATTAATTAACTTTGGGTTTCACCCTAAGTTAACAGGGCGCTCCAGACGTGGACCCCTTGCTCACTGTTCTTAGAGAGGCACCAGTTTCACCTCACTAATGATGCCCAACAAGGCTGAAACACGTGTATGGGGTTACTGATGGTACTCTTGTTCAGAGGAGAATTGCCTAGCATTTCGGTGCTGGACTGCCCCTGGGCAGGACAAAGGCTGATATGCAGGGAAATGTCTTCTCTGTGAAAGGGACAGAGAGCTAAAGACTTGGTCGAGTCTCTCCCAGGGGGTATTCACCCAAGAACAGGTCATTGGGCTGTGTTCGTGCTGATAGAGAGATTCCCAGACCTCCCTTTGTTTTGCATTAATTAACTTTGGGTTTCACCCTAAGTTAACAGGACGATCCAGACGTGGACCCCTTGCTCACTGTTCTTAGAGAGGCACCAGTTTCACCTCACTGATGATGCCCAACAAGGCTGAAACACGTGTATGTGGTTACTGATGGTACTTTTGTTCAGAGGAGAATTGCCTAGCATTTCGGCGCTGTACTGCTCCTCGGCAGGACAAAGGCTGATATGCAGGGGAATGTCTTCTCTGTGAAAGGGACAGTGAGCTAAAGACTTGGTCGAGTCTCTCCCAGGGGTTATTCACCCAAGAACAGGACATTGGGCTGTGTTCGTGCTGGTAGAGAGATTACCAGACCCCCCCTTTGTTTTGCATTAATTAACTTTGGGATTCACCCTAAATTAACAGGGCGCTCCAGACGTGGACCCCTTGCTCACTGTTCTTAGAGAGGCACTAGTTTCACCTCACTGATAATGCCCAACAAGGCTGAAACACGTGTATGGGGTTACTGATGGCACTCTTGTTCAGAGGAGAATTGCTTAGCATTTCGGCGCTGGACTGCTCCTGGGCAGGACAAAGGCTGATATGCAGGGATATTTCTTCTCTGTGAAAGGGACAGTGAGCTAAAGACTTGGTCGAGTCTCTCCCAGGGGTTATTCACCCAAGAACAGGTCATTGGGCTGTGTTCGTGCTGGTAGAGAGATTCCCAGACCCCCCTTTGTTTTGCATTAATTAACTTTGGGTTTCACCCTAAGTTAACAGGACGATCCAGACGTGGACCCCTTGCTCACTGTTCTTAGAGAGGCACCAGTTTCACCTCACTGATGATGCCCAACAAGGCTGAAACACGTGTATGTGGTTACTGATGGTACTCTTGTTCAGAGGAGAATTGCCTAGCATTTCGGCGCTGTACTGCTCCTCGGCAGGACAAAGGCTGATATGCCGGGAAATGTCTTCTCTGTGAAAGGGACAGTGAGCTAAAGACTTGGTCGAGTCTCTCCCAGGGGTTATTCACCCAAGAACAGGTCATTGGGCTGTGTTTGTGCTGGTAGAGAGATTCCCAGATCCCCCTTTGTTTTGCATTAATTAACTTTGGGTTTCACCCTAAGTTAACAGGGCGATCCAGTCGTGGACCCCTTGCTCACTGTTCTTAGAGAGGCACCAATTTCACCTCACTGATGATGCCCAACAAGGCTGAAACATGTGTATGGGGTTACTGATGGTACTCTTGTTCAGAGGAGAATTGTCTAGCATTTCGGCGCTGGACTGCCCCTGGGCAGGACAAAGGCTGATATGCAGGGAAATTTCTTCTCTGTGAAAGGGACAGTGAGCTAAAGACTTGGTCGAGTCTCTCCCAGGGGTTATTCACCCAAGAACAGGTCATTGGGCTGTGTTCATGCTGGTAGAGAGATTCCCAGAACCCCTTTGTTTTGCATTAATTAACTTTGGGTTTCACCCTAAGTTAACAGGACGATCCAGACGTGGACCCCTTGCTCACTGTTCTTAGAGAGGCACCAGTTTCACCTCACTGATGATGCCCAACAAGGCTGAAACACGTGTATGGGGTTACTGATGGTACTCTTGTTCAGAGGAGAATTGCCTAGCATTTCGGTGCTGGACTGCCCCTGGGCAGGACAAAGGCTGATATGCAGGGAAATGTCTTCTCTGTGAAAGAGACAGAGAGCTAAAGACTTGGTCGAGTCTTTCCCAGGGGGTATTCACCCAAGAACAGGTCATTGGGCTGTGTTCGTGCTGATAGAGAGATTCCCAGACCCCCCCTTTGTTTTGCATTATTTAACTTTGGGTTTCACCCTAAGTTAACAGGGCGATCCAGACGTGGACCCCTTGCTCACTGTTGTTAGAGAGGCACTAGTTTCACCTCACTGATGATGCCCAACAAGGCTGAAACACGTGTATTGGGTTACTGATGGTACTCTTGTTCGGAGGAGAATTGCCTAGCATTTCGGCGCTGGACTGCCCCTCGGCAGGACAAAGGCTGATATGCAGGGAAATTTCTTCTCTGTGAAAGGGACAGTGACCTAAAAACTTGGTCGAGTCTCTCCCAGGGGTTATTCACCCAAGAACAGGTCATTGGGCTGTATTCGTGCTGGTAGAGAGATTCCCAGACCCCCCTTTGTTTTGCATTAATTAACTTGGGGTTTCACCCTAAGTTAACAGGGCAATCCAGACGTGGACCCCTTGCTCACTGTTCTTAGAGAGGCGCCAGTTTCACCTCACTGATGATGCCCAACAAGGCTGAAACACGTGTATGGGGTTACTGATGGTACTCTTGTTCAGAGGAGAATTGCCTAGCATTTCGGCGCTGGACTGCCCCTGGGCAGGACAAAGGCTGATATGCAGGGAAATGTCTTCTCTGTGAAAGGGACAGTGAGCTAAAGACTTGGTCGAGTCTCTCCCAGGGGTTATTCACCCAAGAACAGGTCATTGGGCTGTGTTCGTGCTGGTAGAGAGATTCCCAGACCCCCCTTTGTTTTGATAAAACAATTGCAGGTCTCCAAATGTCCAGCAAGAGGCTGACTAATTAGCCTTCTCTGCAGATTGGTTCAGGGTGCCCTTTTCTCCTAACTGTCATAGGGCACTGGTGCCTGTCCCCAACAACTCAACCTCATCTACCTCATCAAAGAGTTGCAACAGTCTCATTCCCATGAAAACCTCCCCTACACCTCCTGTCACCCTCCTACTGCTGTCTTTTTCCTTCACCTCCTCCTTTACCTCCTCAAAGCCTCACCACATTCTCGTACTTCAACCCTTCTGTCATGCATCATCCCTGGAGGGTTTTTCCTGAGATTGGGAGCTTGCTCCTCGGGGGGCCCCGGGACTAGGTTACCTTCTGGTCACAGTGGCCACCATGGAGCTTCGCCCCTATTTACGCTGCAAAAAAGAAAGGAAAGAGAAGCAGCCAAGAAGACCCAGAAGAAGGAAGGAAGCAGACCCTCCGGAAGACTCCTTTGAAGAAACAGTTGAGCAGGAGTTGAGGGAAGGGGACAGTAAATCCGACAGTTCTGACACCTTCCTTGACTCTATCCTTTTAGGTTTAGAGTGTGCCTTATTCTCCTCAAATCCTTTAATCTTCACTCTAATGTTCCTCTTTCCCATCAGATTCTCAACTCCACCTGTTGTATCTTCAGCCCTCTCCTGGCTGTCTTCTCCAACTGTTGCTTTGACATTGCCCACCTTCTTTCTCCTGATACCACAAAACCCCATCCTCAGTACACTCCTTGTCTCCTCTCCCAATGTCTCACCCACCCACTTTCTCAATGTACTCTCCTGCTCTCCTCCTAGTATATACTCCATCCACTTCCTCAATGCTCAATGTTTATTCATCCCCCTTGATGTTGCCTTCTGTCTACTTGTGAGAATTCGACCATCAGCACAGCGGTTGTGCACTTGCCTGGGCTTTTTTGAAATTTTAAATGAAATTGGATGATGATAGATCAACCTCTGGAAAATCTGTGGGGCTAATCTGCACACATATTCCTATGCTCACCGCACGAGATACGCATAGAAGACCTGTGTAATCTTGTAGGACACAGCCTACAGGTGCAGTCCCCCTGCCATATATTGTTGAAATCCGACAGGTGGAGTGCACAATGCATGTCCAGAAGGGGGAGGGCCAAACCTTCTGCCTGGCATGCCCAGCAAAATCTACAAACAAAGGCTCTAGGGGTCCACCCTATCCTTTTGTTGAGCCTTGTAGCTGGTGGCAGCATTCACATACTAATCAGTGTTTAATTCAAACAGGCCCAGATGGGGCCTGGCTGCAGAGGCTAACAAAGGAGAATGGAAACCCCAGCACCCTTTCATATGCACTGTGTGAACCTGAACTTTGCTCCCGCCCTCAGTATCGATTGACAGTGAAATGTCCTGTCTGGGACTTTGTGTTTACAGTGGTTATCCCCGCAGGGGGGCCCATTCAAAAGGTACAAGTATGTGGTTTGACAGAGCCAGAAAGTATGGTCTTGCCGCAGCTGCAAGGGACACCTGCCACTTTAATCAGGAACCACAGAGTGCTCCATTAACCAGAGAGACCTTTTGATCCACAGCAGACATGAAGATGGGTAAGGCTTAGTATTACATGTTTTCGCCCCTTTACCTTTTCGTTTGCAAAGCATTCTGGTTATGACCTTACACATACAGGAGATTGTTGGTGGGGACCCAGGATTGGTACATTACGGTAGGCTTGGTCTACACCAGTCCCTGTGGTCCATTTGGCCTTAAAAGAGGGACAAGCCCCTTTTTTTCAGCAGATCATCTGAAGGCTTCACCAGAAGCAGAAATAAGTACCCATCATTGGACTCTGGCTGAAGGTACAGTCTGCCTTACATCTTCCGTCCATGATGGAAGGCCAGGACCTCCGAGAGTGAAGCAATATCCTTCCCCTAAACATCTCCCAGGGATCAGAGGGAGATACCGAATCCAGAGGACTCTCCAGCAGCTCCAGTCCGGTACCCAGCCAGAACAGAGTGCCATGCTAGTCTCTGTAGCAAGCTTCCTAGATGGAAAGTGCCACAGAGTCTCTGAACCAAACCAAGGAAAAGGCCAGTGCCTGCAACACTCTCCTCAGCTCTGGGCCATCTGCCTTAAAGGACGACACAAGCTCAGTGAAGAAGCTAGGAAGAGTGCATCTCTGAGCATCTACTGACGTCCGCCATAAAGGACATTTTTAGGCTAGTTGAGCTCCTCGAACTGCAACCGACTGCACTGCTGACAGTTGTTACGCTGCAGTTACTAAACTTGCCTGCGACGCCTCGACAGGTGATTCAATACCGCCGACCAGCACTGAGACAACGATTCCTGACCCTGAACTATCATGTAGGTGAGCCTGCAGCCATCCATCCAGCTTTGCTTGCTGAACTGCCTGCTGCCTGATACCAGCAGCTGTCTCTCATCTTGAACTGTATCACAGAAGCTGCAAAGTGCCCTGAAACTGACTCGACCTTGTTGAACACGAAGAACACCTACTAGCACCAGGTACATTGTGGCTCCATCCCACTGGTCCTTCTCCGAAGGCCCACAGAGACATTTTACGACCCATTGCTCCCTTTGTGCTGAAACCAAGTATCTTTGAACTGTTGTGATTATTTACTACACTGACTACCCTCCTGTCAGTATCCAGAGTGCATCCCTTTTCCTTTTTTGAAACTGTCTTTCTTCTGTATTCCTTTACAGTGTGGGTTGGATTTTGTAGTGTGCTAGAACTGTCTGTTGTGATAATGGTAAAGGAGACATTTTTATACAACCTTGACTGGACAGTCCCTTTTATCATTGGGTAATAATTGTATTTATGCTGTGTTGTGTTGCAACTAACCAACAATCCACAACCTTTCTGGGATGAGCCTGCCGTTCCGCCCACGTTACCAAAAATGGACGAGGAGTTTTATCATTTGCTTGTGTTTTCAATCTGTTCGGATCCCTTCTGGTGTGGGTGGGGCTGATTGATGGTTTAAAAACTGATATTCATTCCTGGACCACTAGTGCACTGGAAGTTGATTTGTCACACTACTTTATACTTTTTTGACCTTCGTCCTCTTTTTTACTTTCTCTTCCAGCCATCACCCTCCTTTCTTTTAACCACCTGAACTCAGTTATTACTTCAAATCACCTCCTACTTATGGCTAGATCCCTCTCTAACCTACACATTCTTTTTTTATCTCCTTGTGTCTCTCTTTCCATCACTAACTCTCGGTGAACCTTTTTCTCCTCCTTGACTTCCGACTCCTTGACGTTTTGGAGTCCAATGGTCCGGATCTGTGATCAACAGCACTCCACAGTAACTGCATGCTAATAATATCAGTTTCCTGATGCAAGCTCACCTGAATATGGTGTATTATTACAGGGAGCCCCCTTTGCAGTGAGCATCATGTATATTCTAGATTCTAGTGTTCTCCTGACAGAGACCTCTTGGTTAAGAAGCGGTATATAAAAATACTTTCAGGAGGAGGAAATCCTCTGGCCAATTTAGGGGGAGCTCTTTAGGAACAATTGTGCCCGTGGATTAAATGACAGTTGGGGACCTGAACTTCCTTTACAGTCTTAGGGGCATACTAAGGAGACTCATGAGGATCCACTGCCAAACAGCTGGAGCGGGGTGGAGTCGGCCAGGGGATCCTCCCCATACGGCCCCTTTGCCTAGCATGTCATAGGAGATCGCGGCAGCTGGCACTGATGGCCACATCACGTTCTACCACAAGAGCCAGGCCTCTGTTAAGGAATCTCTCTTCCTTGTGGAATTTGAAAATGTTATAGACCATTCATATAGAATAATTTGCTTCGATATAAGGACAATGTAGGGTGTTTACTTGTGTCTTCAAACAGGGAAGGCTTTTTCTTCTTGTGGTGATTCTGTGGAAAATCCTATCCTTTACTTGTCCTATACTATTACTTTTGGTTAGAGAATTAATCCTGCAGCAAGTAAGGCTCTGTGAGGGGTCAGAACTGTGAGGCGGTCCAATTGGTGAAGTTTTCTCAACAAGCAACATTTTATTATATTCAAAGGTTGGATGACTGCCTCACGATCCCTACCCTGACAAGGATTTCCCGGCCTAACATAAATTAAAGGAAACACTCTAACACAAGGATATCTGTCCCTCACACTATTACATACAACAAATAAACAAGGAAATACATGGTAGTTCAAAACAATAATGATTGAGTTCGCAATGTAACCACAGTCTCCCTTAATTTCCTAGGCAAACTTTCCTCCCCTAGGTTTAAATGGCATTGTGATTCACAGTTCAAGAATTGAAAACAAGGAACTCCTGGTTTTCTTTTTTTTAAAAAAACATTTTTATTATTTTCACAACAAACAAAGAGTGAACCTTCACATGGTGCATAAACCACGCAAACCCCAACCCCCCACTTTACCTCCCCTTCACCCCCTCAAAATTACTAAAAACAGCATACATGGTCTACTAGTCCACAACTGTCTCTTCTTCGTCATAGTCCAGGGAGCTATCAGTATCCAGTTCTCCAGGCTCTGAGCCCGTCAGAGATGCAATCAGATGCTGCCACGCTGTCAGGGTCTCCACTTCCTCCTCACCCTCTCTACACACTGCCTCCCTCCAAACCACTGTTTCAGCCTCAGCCCATTGTAGGAGGTCCCTCCACCAGGTTTCTACATTAGGTCTCACCCGAGCTTTCCAGCCCATGGGTATCCTACGTTTTGCCAAAATATAAGCCAGGTCTTTGAGCTTGCACACATGCTTGAGTTTACGCGGTCTAGGAAAGCCCCCAACCATGCCCACAAGGGGTCTACCACCAATTCGATCCCTTTGTTAGGAAATCGGTCATCCATTTCCTCCCAATATCTCGTAATTTCGGGGCAAGCCCAGAACATGTGTACCATCCCACCATTTTTTTCCCTGCATTTTGGGCTGCATTGTATAGCCCCGTTCGTGAACTTGTGAATTTTCTTTGGGGTCATTTATGCCCTGTGAGTAATATATAGCTGAATCTGCCGCAATTGGGCATTCCTTGACACTTTTTTATGGTATCCTTGCATCCTCCCCCATAATCCACCACTTATAGTCTCCCACTTTCCTCTTCCCAGTCCCACCTCGTCTGAACCACCTCTTTACCCATCTTGGACATCAATATTTCATACATTCTGGGGACCTCGTGGCCGCCTTCTGACACTGCTTGGAACATTTATATGGTAGCATCCTGCTGCTGAGCCAGTTCTATTTCTGACCATGGGCCTCATTAGGACCCAGGCGGTAAGGGGTTTACGGCGGCGTAAACAGCGCCGACCCTTACCGCCTGATTCCGAGGTCCCTTAGCGCCATGGAGGATTTAACACCTGCTTTTAGCAGGTGTTAAAATCCATGGCGCTAAGGGACCTTGTTGTTAATTACGCCACCGTAATTTATGGTGGCGTAATTAACGCCTTCCCCACTCCCATTATACCCTATGGGGCAAAAATGGGAATGGGGAAGGGTAAATGGGGATTGGGGACTTACCGCCCCGCCAACCTCGGAATGGGGCAGTAAGTCCGCCAACCACCATGGCGTAAACACAGTTTACGCCATGGTGGTAAAGGTACGACCCAGGCGGTAACTTACCGCCTGGGTCGTAATGAGGCCCCATGTCTTCTTTAATTGCGTCATCAGCCTAACATATGTGATGTACTGCCCGCTATGTAAGCCTGTGTTTTCTCTTAAGCTATCGAAATCTATTCTTCCCCCCTCTCGCCACACATCCCCCACTGTTGTCACTCCCACCGGCTGCCAGTGTTCCCTGATGGTTCGCCTCAATTGTCCATCTACACCTCTAGAAATCACTAGGGGGACCTGCAGGGAGCACAGCAAGCGGCTTCCCATTATTGCACAGGTCTTATGCCAGATCTTCCTTCCCAGGATCAGCAATGCCAATCTCCTGCCTTTCAGGGAATCAGTCACCCACATACACTCATTCAGGAAATATGGTGCACATTCCGCCCTCAGTAGTCTGGACTCCGATGTGGTGTCCTTGGACAGCCATCTAGCTACATATTGCAGTTGACCCGCTAGATAATACACCTCAAAATTGGGTAAACTGAACCCTGCACGATTGTGTGGGTTTTGTAATTTCCATAGGGCTATCCGGTTCCTGGTATTATGCCAAATGAAACCTCTGCATATACTGTGGAGACTGGAGAAAAAACGTTTAGGTATTAAATACGGGAAATTTGCAAAATTGGGTAGCAACCTGGGTAATGCTATCATTTTAAGCAATGGCGTCATTTTAAGCATGGTCAGAGGCAACCCTCTACTGCCTTCACCGTATTATTCTTATGTTCATCCTTGACCTTATGATATACATAAATCCCCAAATATCTCAAGGAAATCCTGGTTTTCAACATAGTTCCAACTCAATTCGATGCAACCTCAATATGTTAATTGAAACTTCCAACACAGTTTGATGCAACTTCGATCTGTTAATAGAAAGTTCCAACACAGAATATAAAAGGCTCTACCTCTTCCTTGAATAAGTTACCAGTACATCAATAGCAACAATAATTCTCTTGGTCTTGATGGTTTACCACCATTTATAACTTCTAAAGAAATATAGCTTCTTTGTAACAGCTTCACACTGCTTTTCTTTTAGCACCACACATAATATAAATGATTTCTGTCAGGGATACCTCATTGCCCTTCTACTTCCACCTGGTCTACTTCCATGCCAGGCCCACAACCTCAGTTCACACCCAGGGCTGGACTGGGAACCAAAAGTGGCCCTGGAATTTTTTTTCAAAGTGGCCCCACATTTTGCCGAATGAGCGAGCACAGCTTGTGAGGCCAACTCTTCAATGAGGGGATTACGAGTAACCCCCAAGAAAATGTTGAATAAAATTAGTCAAAATGAGTGCAAAAACCACAATAAATACCATACGCTCTGTCATGCAGTTTCTGGAAGAGTTGACTGCGATGAGTGGTTCAGGCTTGAGGTGCTAGAGGGGTACCTGATGCAGTGCAGCATTAGTGGGACGTCCATCGCAGTTATTTGTCGCCACAACATTTCACCTTTGCCTATCAACTTCTTATTTTGGTAGAAGTGGGCCCGTTTTTTGGTCCATGTGGACCAGTGATGAGTTACTTCACCATGCAGCTAGAAGTTTTGACCAGTATTGCTAAATAAATATTCTTTAAATGCACAATTTGCATCACATTTCATCAAAAACCTCCCCCTTGGGTCCTACTCAAACAGTCTGTCACAAAAGGAATGCATTGCCATTTGCAACTGTGGGCCACGTTTTTATGCCCCAGACCGACACTGCACGCGCATTATCCCATTCGATAATGGCACCTCATGAGGTCTTTAAGGCTATTAGCACTTTGTGCCACCCCCAAAAAAGTAAATGCAAGGTCAGCTGTGAGGTAGCGTCGGAATTAAGAATTTTTGGAATTTGGCCAGTAACAGAAGGTATTAACTGTATTCCCAGGATTCTGATTGATTTAGAGGAGGTAATACTAACTTATATTTATAAATTGCCTTATTTTCCTTGTCTTGGGTATACAGTCTGCTTTATTGCGATAGAGACATTTTATTGTCTATCATGTTAATAATAATGCCTATGCGTTGAGTTTACGTGAACATTATTTGTAGGCAGCTTTATGCCTTTTCTGAGAGCAGAGGCTGACATGATGGGACGTGAATCACACGGCATTGCACCACTCCTAATGTCACACAAGAGATGGCCTGCTTAGCAAAGAAGATGATTTGCACATGACCTAAATTGCAGTCATTCTGAACAAAAGCTCTTCCCTGTTGCTGTCGTTATTTAATGCTCGATCATAGCTTATTAAGCACTGTACCGCTTCCTAAATATCACGTCTGATTGCTTCTGCCAATACGTGAACTGGAAACTGCAAGGCAATGCCCCTGCTGCAGTGTAATAGATAGATCAAGAGAGAGCGGCGCTATAGCTGTATCTGGAAAACAGAAGGAGAGCCACTATGTGCACAGTCAGAGAAAAGCCTCACAACTGCACATTCATGCAGGTCATGTGTCTCCCCTACGTTGTATAACATATTCACTAATCCCCTCATCGACGTGCTCGACTATCTGGGTGTCGCCTACACCAACTACGCGGACGACACCCAGATACTCATTCCTATCATCGGAGGCTACACAGCTGACACCAAAGCCCTCAATGATATCTACTCGGTCATTCAGGCTTGGATGGCACATCATGAACTCTGCCTCAACGATGACAAGACCGAGCTTCTACTTCTAGGTTCCAACCATCGGCTTAACAAATTAGATCAGACCTACAATTCATTCACCATCGACGGCAACGACATTAAGGTCTCCAAAGACACCAAGACCCTAGGCGTCTATCTTGACTCCACGCTTTCCTTGAACAGACAAACAAACGCAGTTAGGTCAGCATCTGCCTATACTTGCAAACTTATCACCGCTTGTAGACCCTTCCTTAACTCGACCAATTGCATCACCCTCGCCAGAACTCTCGTCATGGCCAAAATTGACTACTGCAGTGCCCTTTACTTAGGGACTAGCCAGTCTAACCTCAATAAACTGCAAACTGTACAAAACAATGCCTTAAGGGCAGCCTTAAACATCCCGAGACGTTACCATATCTCCTCTATCAGATCGGACTTACGTTGGCTCCCGGTAAAACAAAGAATTGCCCTGGAAACGCTAGCCTTGACTCACAAATGTCTTAACAACAAAGCCCCACCTTACCTGTCTGCCCGCCTCACACTACACACATCATCACGTCCAATTAGAGCAGCCCAAACTCACAGCCTCACGTTGCCTAGATTTAAACTCCAAAAAGCGGGTGGGGTGAGCTTCCCTGTTCTAGCCTCCAAACTTTGGAACAAGCTTCCCACTCCTATCAGAACTGAACCATTGTTCCAAGCCTTCAAGAACAACGCCAAAACTTGGCTGTTCTCCCATGATTTATGAGACCTTCACTCTATCTAGTACTCTTGTGTGTTTTAGGCCACGCTTGTACACCTCACTGTACTTACACTACAATCTGCTTTGGCACTCTTTCTGTACATCTCGGTATATTACTGTATATTGTGTGTAATTTCTTTGTAATTAATTAATTCTGTAATTAATGTACTTAATGTAATGTAATTACCTGCTGTAACATGTCTTCAAAGTATGCGCACGGTTGCCCATGGGCCTGGTTCTTTGCGCTTTATAAATAAATAAAATACAAATACAAATACAAATTCAGCTTTGCTAAATTCGCAATGTACATGGGATGTGACATGGGAATTGTGGATGCATTCAGTCAAGATGATCAAATCCGAGTCCTGTGAGAAGTGCATAACAGCAGGGAACTCCTTGGTGAAGTCCATCGACCTCACTAATGAAGCTGCGTCCTGTACCCTAATCATGAAACTTTGACAGGAAGGACATCTTCATTATGTGAAATCGCCACATTCATTTACTAGTTACACAGCCCTAAAGCAGAAATGAATTGTCACTCAAGCCGCATCATTTGATAAAGTGCTCATTCGCATGCTGCAACGTGTGAACGCAATGTGAAACAATGCATTTATTATACATACGTAGATAATCGACATATGATAAATGCATTTTTCACACTGTTCACATCATGGCACTGACAGAGCCAACGGCGGTCCTCCCGGTGGGCGTGAGCTGCTTCCCTCAGTGTTGGTTTTCTGGTTTGTTAAGTAAAGTGCTATGTCTCTGTGGTAGTGTGCTATCGTTTAGAAGGATAGCACAGACATATCCTTTAAACTTGAAAACCAACACTGAGGGGCAGGGCATCGGCCCACCAGTGCATTGCTTCTTCGGCAGCACCAGAGGCGTTGCTAGGGGGGGGGCTAAGGGGGCTATAGCCCCTGGTTTTTTGGTTGTAGCCCCGGATAGAATCTCAGGAGCTACAGCCAAAAGGCTAGCTAGCCCCCAGTCCCTACAGTTCCAACATCAGCGTAGCCCCGGGTCTTTTATAGACCTAGCAACACCCCTGGGCAGCACCAGTCACCACAGTGTCTCTATGCCATTCGCCCAATGTGGGTTGGTAGTGCCGGTGGTGGAAGGGGCATGCCTCGTGCACAGACTCCCACCATCTCAGTGTGGCGGACTGCTCAGGGGAGCGTGGCGGCCCCAACATGGTGTAAATGGTGCCACTGCCAAAAGAGATTATACGGTTTCAGACCAGCACAACATATGGGGTCAGTTCAAATTATACGTTGCCTTCAGCAGGATGAAAGGCAGAGTCACCCATTTCAACTCTGCAACATGTGACCTGCAGAACACAGACCTTAGCTGCAAGACACCCCCAAAGTCCCTCCAGCACCAGTGCAAGCAAAAAGATGCAGGCGTTGACAGAGTCCAGTTCCTTCAGGAGCAGGAGGCCTGCGGTTCAACAAGGACGATGGTAAAAATGTTGGGAATTCTCTGTAATATATTACTGATTGTCTGAGCCTTCAGCTGAGATTCGGAACAGCACCAGTAGAAGACTGATGTCCGAGCCTGCCTGCATTCAGGGACACGGACACAGGGAAGGGGGAGGGCAGTTGATTGGCCACCATTGGTCTGAGCTAATTAGATGGTAATAAAAAAAAGATCTTTGGAAAAGGCCACTTTAATGGCTCTTTGGAGGTCAAGGACATACTGCCACTAGTGGCTGTATTTCCACTTAAAGCGCAAATAATTTCTCAGCTAGTGTGCTGCCACCATGCCACATATGAGTTCCTGCCTCTCGTGTCTGACCTCCCCATGGGCCTGTGCAATGAAAAGGGATTGCCATTCAGGGAGACAGCGCTGTCCCTCACTAGGGATGAAGCAGAAGCGCACAATCCTGCTGCTGTGTGCGCAGCCGGTGACAAACTGGTGACCTACAGAAGAGGAGGAATGGGGCTTGGAGCGGGGTCTCGGAGCATGAGTAAGGCATACCCCCTTGCTGAGGTGTGCGCGTATGTGGCTGTGGTTAACTGCTTGCTAGATAAACACGCATTAGACAGCCACCGCCAGTCATCTCCATGGAGGCTTTCAATCCTGCTATTTACTTCTTTTTTTAAAGTACACCCACATTTAAACATTTAACATTAACATTTAACATCACTAGACTATCGCCCCCGTCCCGCCCAGCGTCCCCTCCAGCCAAGGCCAGCCCAGCAGCAGCCAGCCATTAACAGTACACTACACACTAACCCCCCCTCCGCCTCCGCCTACCGGAGCTACCGCCACCACCAAGCAATCTTTTTCCTAATTCATCCTTTGTGTCAATGTTAAAGCAAGATGTGAACAAATGCATTTATTATACGTCGATACGTATAATAAATGCATTTTTTCACACCCCCGTTCCGGAACCGGCACCAACTCCATGTCACATCCGTTCTCACCTGGTCGTTCATCGCTCATTGTCGTAATTCGGAAAGCAGTCAGGCCTGGCTGCTGCTGCCTACCCAGACTGCAGCCAGTGCACGCCGAACCTGCGCAATGTAAGTCTTAACTTTTGGCACGTGCGGTTCTCGGGGGCGCCGTCCATCACTAGACACGCGGGCGCGAGCCAGCGTCAGCATCAGCAGCAGCCCAGCCCTGCAGAAAAGAAATGCGCATCCGACCAGTGCAGCCAATTCAATGCGATCTGCCCGGGCTGACGAGATCGTTTTTAGGCCTCCTAATTCTGTATCCTTGCGCCATGCGCCAAAGAGGCCCTATGCCCCGTGGCCTACCGGGGGATATCCCGGTGTCCTGGTGGGACAGTCCAGCCCTGTTCACACCTGGTTTACTCCCATGCCAGGCCTTCTACCTCAACGGTTTGCCATCCGGGTATATTCCCCTGCCCAAAGAGTATTTTATCACAAGTGCTTTTGTGTTTAAAATCAGCTGACTAGAGGTTCACACCAGCTTCACAGTATTCAACAACTTGCAGCTTAAAAACGTTCAAATACTCTTTAGGGAAAACATTCACCTTGGTGCTCTTTAATACTCCTCTGCCAATGATGCTCCTCTCCGTCTGGATATCTCTTCCCGGAAGGACATCCTTTTTGCCACTCCTGTTTCCCCACTACACCAGTAACCAAAGACTAACAAGGAAAGGGTCTCTCTTTGCTTCTCCCTTTGCTTTGGCAATGTGTGTTTACCACAGCTGTTAACATATGTTGTACAAAGTATGGGAAACCAGTTTCAGAGTTTAAAGACCTTGCATTAGCTCCCTTTTGCTGTTGGCAACATTTGCTAGCTTGGTCTTAGTCTCTCTTGGCTTGGGTAATGCTTGCAGGTATTAACTCTCAACAAAGTCATTCCCTCTGGCTGCTGTGTTTTCCACAGACTCATACTTTTAAGATTACAGTTATTTAGCTTTTTTATCATTGGTTGGTGATTTTCCCTAGTTCGGTATTAAAAATAAACTTGAAAATCACTTTCACTCATACGCAAGTGCTGCTTCTGCTGCTTTTCAATATTTTGGTATTAAAATTTACTCGGGAATCGCTTGCACGTGAATGCTGCTTCTGCTGCTTCTGCTGCTTTGCAATATTTTGGAATTCAAAATTGTTCTCTGAACTACTTTTACTTCTACACAAGCATTGCTCACTCGCCAAACGCCTGCTTCTGACATGCGAGTGGGTACGTAGTGCTCCGGGGTCTCTATCAGCTTGTGAACTCACCTGGTATGACATGCGCCTCCCTTCCGCTTGCCGCTCACAGGACTTCTGCTGTGGCTCCCCACAACCTGTCAAACTGCTTCTGTTAGTCCACCTTCATCTACGCCACCCACAATTGCGTATATGATCCATGGAAAATCATTAACCTCCTTCAGTGTTTTAGATAAGTCGGCTAGATACAGGTTAAAAAGTGTTGCCGCAAGTGGGCACCCTTGTTTTACACCTTTGTTTATTTTAATTTTGGAGGAAACCTCTCCTTGATTGTTTAGCCTTATTTGGATTGAAGTATTAGAAGAAAGGGCTTAAGCCACTTGCATGAGCTCCTCTGAACATTTCCATGCATACATTTTTTCCCACAGTTTAGCTCTATTCACAGTATCAAGCACCTGTTGATGGTCGATAAATTCTAGATGTAGGTTAGTTTTAGTTTGCATTGCGTGAATTTTTAATAGATTTAGGATAAATAAATTCAGCTCTGTCCCGGTCCCTTTAGTGAGTCCAGCCTGTCTTGGATCCATGATCTTCATTTTATTGGTCCATGTTACAAGTTGTTTTTGTATATTCAATGTAAGTAATTTACCAATTACATCCAATTGCCCTGTAATTTGTTGGTTCTGCTTTGTCCCCTTGTTTGAATATGGGGACAATAATTGCTTTTGTCCATGATGAAAATAGTTCACACATTTTTGCTATTTGAAAAGCATTTTAGATATCAGTTGGCCCATGCTTCTGGTGCCTTTTTTAGAATATCATTTGTGAGACATCCAGTCCACCAGCGTTTGAAGATTTTAATTTGCTTATTGCAATCTCTATGTCTGTTTGCTCAAAGTTTATTCTCCATGCAGTCTCTGCCATATTCATAGCAGCGACATTCTTTATCTTGGGGTCCTTAAAGACTCTGGAGAAATGATCCACCCATTGGCTTTCTGTTACTCCGTTACTCAAGTTTGCCTGTTGGTTACAAGTAGTCTAGTTCAAGAGTGCCCATGTTACTTTGGCATTTGACTGGGTAATAGCTTTAAGCATTATCTCTCCTTGTTCTTGTAGTCGCTTTTTAAAAAGTTAATCAACCAATTACGATACTGTTGCTTTCTCTTTATTTTATTTTCTGACCTTTGGGTTGCGTTCAGATTCTTTATCTTTTTTAGATCTTTTCTCAGGAGTTTTTTTTGTTCAACTACAATGATGCTAATTTGATGTTTATGATTCAAGTGCGGGTATTTGAAGCCATTTTGAGTAACCTTATAGCATGCCAGTAATGGTAGGTAGAACAGACCACTGCTTCCATCTTTTAGATGATCTGCATAAGAATTATTTAAAAGTGTGATGTCTTTTGCATTGAACTTTAGCCGATTTCTTCCTTGATTTACTATTATGTCGATTGCTGGAAGTATCTGTGGTTTCTTGGTCCATAGATTCCATGATCGCTTTCTGCCATTGAAAGAATATCTAGTTGCTCAATGTTGTGTATGAAGTTGCGCAAACTCCAAATATAATCAATGGTCGAGGCGCAATTCTCACGCTTCCATGTCACTTTTCCTGTGATGTCCCCACCCGTTTGTCCATTCAACATATAGCAGTTTCGTTGAATCAGTTCTTGATACCACATTTGGTTTCTTTGAATTTCATTCTGAGCAGCCACGTGTCTGAATAACACTGGGACCCCACTCTGATCCAGACATTTAATATTTAAGTCACCACAAATTAGCAGGTGTGGATTTCTTAATTCTAATTAACTATTGTCCAATATTGAAGTCACTGCTTTCAAGAAGTTCTTGTTTGTGTTCCTGGACGGGTTCCAATAGATATTTAGGATCACTGAGTGTGTTGGATAATCATCATCATTATGCGAGTGATGAACAGGTTTGGATTTTTATTCTGTACAACCGTCATGCTAGGATTGTTTTTTATCATCGCCAGTGAGCCGGTAAACAGTCTACTGCGTTTTCCTTTTAAGGCGGATTTAGAAATATGGCATATCCATATCTTGTGGGTAAGTCACGCAACCAAGTCTCTTGAAAGCATATAACGTTGTGATCCCCCAATTGCGCTGAATTGCCTCCAAATAGGTGTTTGAACCCTCTTGTGTTCCATGAAAGAAGGTTTCCTGTTTTTTTGTCCATTTACCTTCGAGCTAATGGATAGTCTTGTTTGCTAAGACTCTGGGTAATCAATTCCAGCTATCAGGGTCATTTTGGGACTTATCAGTCACCTGGTTTAAAGACACCTGCCTATTTTGTGCCACTTTGTTTATAAAAGTGATTTTCAGTGGTTGCTGATATTGATCTGCACAAGGGGATATATTGTTTGCTTGTTTTTCCTGACGACTATTTTTAACGATGGTTGACGATAATTTACAAGTTGGGGTCACACCGTATCCTAGTGGCAACCTATCATCTCTCAGTTCAAAGCCGAGTGGCAGCATTGTCTCCTTGGCAACTAGAAGCTTTTCTTTAGCTCTATGTGATTTTGTGTGCCAAATTACCAAATCAAGTCTCGATTCATTTGCATATTCAATGATAGCAATGTCGTCCGATGAAATAGTTGTTAGGGCTGGGGCACAGTGTAATAATCGGATCACATTTCTTCTACTCAGACTTACTTTGTTTTTGACCGTCAAAATATTCTCCAGGTGGACTTTGAACTGGTCAGTGTTCCATCTTCTTTTCCGATTTTCTGTTTCCATTGTATCCAACCTTGTTTTAGTCATTCTCTAACAAGGTTTAGTAGGGGTAAAAGCTTTGGCATTGCACGCTTTACTGGTTTCACACTTTTGCTGTCACTTGGTTTGGTAATATCTTGTAACCTCCTGCATTTCTGGAATATTGTCAGGAAGTTCGGACAGCCACCTTTCGACCGTTCCAGATCTACGTCATCGTCTTGCACTTTCGCTTTGTTGTTCATTTGTCTCCCTGATAGTGGTGGTTTTGAATTGCCTAAAATGTCTTGTACGTCTGATGTAAAGCTTAACTCCTGATCACTTATACATGGGTCTTCATTATCTTCCAAGTATTCTGATAAGTCTTCTAATAAGTCAGCCTCTTCTATTCCCTGCATCTCTTGGCACGTTGAAAGACGATTAGCTTCTGGGGACGCATTGGCTTTGATATATCCTATCTCTAAGCTGGCATTAATTATAACATCCTTTTTGGCATTATGAAGTTTGTTAGTTTCAGTTGGTCTTCAGATCTCGATCCTTCAGTCCTAGTATTCTCTATTGGTGGTGTAGGAAGGTTTTTCAAAAACGATCGCAACCCATTTGATCTTGTCTTAATTCTTCATCTCACATTTTTAGATTTTATTTCTTTATTTTGAGTTTTTTCTATTGTGATGGTTGGGTATTTCAGCATTATTGGGCTTTACTTGTCTTTTAAAGATGGCAAAAACTTCCCCCTGGTACATTAGGCGAGTCAGTCCTGACAGTTCTAAGATTATCTTTGAAAGGCCTCTTGCTTAGCTTAGGCAGGTTTCCATTTTGTGGTAGATACACATCTTGCGGAACTTGGCTGACTTCAGCATTGCTGTCGTCCTTTTGTTGTGTTACTTCCATTATTTCTGCTGCTTTCTCTCCGTTCACGTATATGATATGATAGGTTATTTATAACGCGCTTAATACCCAGAGGTTTCTAAGCACAGACCCAGGGATCGGACCTGTGTTGCTCTGAGTCGTCTTGCTTCTAAGGCGAGCATGTTACCGCTGAGCTATCCTCCAGAGACACATATTGCTCCTTCAACCTGAGTCTGTGCCTCTAAATGGTTATCCTCCGCTAAGATGGAGGGCACAGACGGTGCTCCCTTAACTGGGTTTGTACACCATTGTTCCTGATTTTGCTGGATTGCGTTACTTTCCTTTTTCCTTTCCCTTTATGACTCACTTGCTGGAACAATTGCATGTTCTGCACTTTTTCTTCTTGTGGTAGCATGGTGATTACAGGCATTGCATTCTTCCTCATCCATTTGAGTGATTCTAAAAGAGCTTCCTTCATGTTGTTTTTGTCGGCGTGTTCTACTGTCGCAATGTAGCTCAGTCTAGCTTGCCACCTGGCAGATGATTCAGCTTCAATGGCAAGTCTATTTTTCGCAGATGTCGGGAAAGTTTCCAAATGCAAATGTTTCTAATGTATCATGGCAAGCAGGGTGTCATGGGGGGTCATTACGACCCAGGCGCTAATTGCGCCAACTTTACCACCATGGTGTAAACTACTTTTACACCATAGTGGATGGCGGATTTACCGCCCCATTCCAAGGTGAGTGGGGCGGTAAATCCCCATTTCCCATTTTCCCTTCCCCATTCCCATTTTTGCCCCATACGGCATAATGGGAGTGGGGAAGGCGCTAATTACGCCACCGTAAATTACGGTGGCGTAATTAGCATCATGGCAGGTTAGCGCCATGGATTTTAACGGCTGCTAAGAGCAGCCGTTAAAATCAGAATAGGCGTTAAGGGTGAACGACGGCGTTAACCCTTAACGCCTGGGTCGTAATGAGGCCCATATGCTGCTATTTATATCTTCCTACAGCTTTAGGAATGGTGCAAGTGAGATTGATAAAGCGCCCATCACGTGGTTATGTATTTGTGGCCTCGCAGCATTTGAGAGCTGCGACTTTTGTCTAGTTTATTCAGTGTCACCTGAGAGCTTAGTTGCTGGTGAGGGAGTCGGCGAGCGCTGCGCACTCATGGAGTGAACCTCATTTAGATGATGGTCCTTCTCATGCATTAGACTGTGGAATACTGTGCGAGGTATCACAGTATTTGCAGTTTCCGCCTCTTGACCCAAGCCATTGATGTTGCTATTTAAGTTTTAAGATTTGAGGGGCTTGAGATGTCAGCTTACCCCTCTATTTGGTACGCTGGGAGTTGAAAAATAATTGTTGTCTTCAATGTTATGATGTCTTTCATTGAAGGAGAAGCGTAGGGATTGTTCGCAGATTCGTTCGCGCATGTCTACCACATCTTGTTTTAATCTTGCGGTGTGTCGTTGGTCACGCTTCTCAACTTCATTTATCAGCATTTTGGAAGATAAATCCTTTCCTCTAGGGTGCTCGGGTGCTTCTACCGAATCTCAATGTTTTGGTTCTTTTTCCAGTGCATTATTACTGTTGCTGGTGGACTTATTCCACCCATCAATCTGGGCCTTTGGACCGCTGCTTGTGTAACATTTGCTCGCAAGGGCTTCTCAATGACATTCTTCGTTTGTCGATAAATAATCCAGATTTGTTATGTGTTCTTGTTTAGAGTATTTTGTCATGCAGCCGGGTTCATTAGCCATACCCAATCACTCGCCTTGTGCTTGGTCATGCTCTTCATGTTGTTTTTTCTCGTGTCGAGTCTCGAGCTGTGGTCTTACATCGCTTGCCACCATCTCCGGCTTGCATGTCTGCTCACTCCTGTCCAGGATGGCAGCATTTTCCACCTCTAGCAGTTCAGTATCCATTATATCATGGGTAAGTAATTGAATTGTTTGACTTGAGTTTAAAGCTGTCTCGGTAGTGACCGCACCAGTGCAGGTTCCATCCCCAATGTCAAAATCAATGCTAGTTTTGCATCTGTTGTGTTAATGTTAATAGCAGCGTGTTCACTCACCTTCGAGGTCAAGTACAGCACGTTCTCTACCGGCGAGGTTGATAACAGCCTTAGCGCCGACACTCTCAGTGGGGGCACGTCTTCATCCACTGCTCCTAACACCCCCCGGCTTGCCCCCATTCCTTAACCGCTACCTTCCTCCCTTGGAGCCCAACCCAACTATAGCCCAAATGAGAGGCAGACCAGTTGACTGAGTGGGAGAAAAATTGCCACAGCAAACTTTATTAAATACATAGTCAGGAGTTGACTTACAGGTGTTCTGTTTCACCGCTACCCTCAGGATTCTGCGCTGAGCAACAGCCTCCCCCCCCCTTTGGATCCTTGCGAACCCATTGCGGGCCCCGCCCCTCCTTATCAGTTCCTTTCTACCCTTTGGCCATTTCTTTTGTTTTCATTTTCTTTTTTATTTCATTTTTCTTTCGTTTTTCTTTCCCATCTCTATTTAAGTGCATTTTCTTTCATTGTCTTATTTTCGTTTCATTCTCCATTGTCCGCTTTGGTTCTTTTATTAGGATGCGTCCAGATCTCTTTGCCCCATCAGGCTTCCCTTTCCCCTTCTGTTTCCTTGTCACTTGTCTGCTTTGGCTCCTTTCTTAGGATGTGTCCAGATCTCCTTTTCCCCCCTCTTTCTCCCCTTTTCCCCTGGATACCCTCTTCTTCCCACTTCCCCTTTTCCCTTGGTGGCTCTCTATTCCTTGCTAAATATCCCTCTCCCCAAAAATCTTCCCTTAGCCTGTCATGCAAAGCCTGTCATGCCAGGAATACCCCCGCCTTCCGCCGAAACCCCGGGCTGCCCTAGCTCCCACCGCTCTGCCCTAGTTGTCCCATCCCCTCGGGCCCCTCTTTGCCTTCATGCCCTCCTGTTCTCAAGAGCCCCATCCAAAGCTACCTTCACCCCAGAGCCCAACAGCCTTAACTTCCCCATCCTCCTCCCCTTACCCATCGCTTAAGAGGGGTCCTCCCCAACTCTCCCCCCTGCTCCTCTTAGGCCACTTCCCACCCCATTCCAAGGACAACTCTCCCAGGTGTTTTTTCTGTTCTCCTTGAGCTGTCAATTGAAAATACCCCATTTCTCTTACCACCCCCATCTCTGACCCGTAATCCCAAGTGGACCCTCCCCCCCCAAATTTCCCAACCTACTTGCCAGAGCCCCGTTTAAATGTAAATCCTTTCATTCCTCCCCCCCCTTGCTGACTTCATTGTTACTCTCCATTTTTTCTGTACAACGATGCACTTCCCATTTCCCCCCACCCACGTTTCGAGTTGAAAGGTCTTCCAGGCCCCCTAACCCTCCCCTTTAACATGGGCCTCACCTGAGTCTAATACTCCTGGGCACTGTTCATAATAAATTGATGGCTCTGCAGTTCCCTTGTGGTATCCGCCAGTACTTTCTAAGGGAACACCATGTAACATCCGCTGGGCGTGTCGGCAAGAAAAAAATGAAACATAAATACACACAATAAAAGGGCGTTTAGGAGGTCAAAAATCCTGGGAGTCGGTGGAGAAGAGGCCCATACCCTCATTCTGGGCCCTTTTATAGGCATCTGCGGTTGGGGCGCGCTTCCCCTGCGTCGCTCCTGATGAGGTCATGCCCCGCCCCCCCTCTGGGCGGTAACATGGGTGGCTCCACCCCCCGACTTCACTCCCCGCCGTGCCCAATGAGGGTGTCGGCACCAAGGGGGGGCCCCCGTCAAGAAGCCCTTCTTTGAATGGTGCGGGAGCCCGTCATGTCGCCGACACTCTCAATGGGGGCACGTCTTCATCCACTGCTCCCAACACCCACCAGCTTGCCTCCATTCCGTAACCGCTACCCTCCTCACTTGGTGCCCAACCCCCCTATAGCCCAAATGAGAAGCATGACCAGTTGACTGAGTGGGAGAAAAATTGCCACAGCAAACTTTATTAAATACATAAAGTCCGGAGTTAACTTACAGGTGTTTTGTTTCGCCGCTACCCTCAGGATTCTGCGCTGAGCAATAGCATCCTAGCCCCCCACCCACCCATTTGGGTCCTTGCAAACCAGTCGTGGGCCCCGTTCCTCCATATCAGTCCCTTTCTACCCTTTGGCCATTTCTTTTTTTTCATTTTCTTTTTTATTTAATTTTTCTTTAGCTTGTCTTTCCCATCTCTATTTAAGTGCATTTTCTTTCAATGTCTTATTTTCATTTCATTCTCCATTGTCCGCTTTGGCTCCTTTTTTAGGATGTGTCCAGATCTCTTTCCCCCGTCAGGCTTCCCTTTCCCCTTCCGTTTCCATGTCACTTGTCCGCTTTGGCTCCTTTCTTAGGATGCGTCCAGATCTCGTTTCCCCCCTCTTGCTCCCCTTTTCCCCTGGATACCCTCTTCTTCCCACTTCCCCTTTTCCCTTGGTGGCTCTCTATTCCTTGCTAAATATCCCTCTCCCCCAACAATCTCCCCTTAGCCTGTCATGCCAGGAATCCCCCCCTTCTGCCGAAACCCCAGGCTGCCCTAGCTCCCCACTGCCTTAGTTGTCCTATCCCCTGGGGCCCCTCCTGCCCCTTCACGCCCTCCTGTTCTCAAGAACCCCATCCAAAGCTACCTTCACCCCAGAACCCAACAGCCTTAACTTCCCCATCATCCTTCCCTTACCCATCGCTTAAGAGGGGTCCTCCCCAACTCTCCCCCCTGCTCCTCTTAGGCCACTTCCCACCGCATTCCAAGGACACCCCTCCCAGGTGTTTTTTCTGTTCTCCTTGAGCTGTCAATTGAAAATGCCCCATTTCTCTTACCACCCCCCTCTCCGACCCCTAATCCAAGTGGACCCCCTCCGCCCCAAATTTCACAACCTACTTGCCAGAGCCCCGTTTACTGTAAATCCTTTCATCCCCCCCTTGCTGACTTCATTGTTGCTCTCCATTTTTTCTTTCCAACAATGCACTTCCCATTTCCCCCCACCCACGTTTCGAGTTGAAAGGTCTTCCAGGCCCCCTAACCCTCCCCTTTAACATGGGCCTCCCCTGAGTCTAATACTCCTGGGCACCATTCATAATAAACTGATGGCTCTGCAGTTCCCTTTGCCTTCATGCCCTCCTGTTCTCAAGAGCCCCATCCAAAGCTACCTTCACCCCAGAGCCCAACAGCCTTAACTTCCCCATCATCCTCCCCTTACCCATCGCTTAAGAGGGGTCCTCCCCAACTCTTCCCCCTGCTCCTCTTAGGCCACTTCCCACCCCATTCCAAGGACAACTCTCCCAGATGTTTTTTCTGTTCTCCTTGAGCTGTCAATTGAAAATACCCCATTTCTCTTACCACCCCCATCTCTGACCCGTAATCCCAAGTGGACCCCCCCCCCCCAAATTTCCCAACCTGCTTGCCAGAGCCCCGTTTAAATGTAAATCCTTTCATTCCTCCCCCCCTTGCTGACTTCATTGTTACTCTCCATTTTTTCTGCACAACGATGCACTTCCCATTTCCCCCCACCCACGTTTGGAGTTGGAAGTTCTTCCAAGCCCCCTAACCCTCCCCTTTAACATGGGCCTCCCCTGAGTCTAATACTCCTGGGCACCATTCATAATAAACTGATGGCTCTGCAGTTCCCTTGTGGTATCCGCCAGTACTTTCTAATGGGAACACCATGTAACGTCCGCTGGGCGTGTCTGCAAGAGACCTATCGCTGCGACCGGTGTCTCCACCACGACTCACAGCGGGCAACCGTCAGCAGTGACTTCCCCCTCATGCACCAGGTTGCCTGCGACCCCAAAACACCTCCCGCTCATTCGAATCCTGTCTCTACCTCATTCATTCCGTATGCCCCAGCCAAGCTGGCTTTCCGGACTCCGCCGGTGGCGTGTTGGTTGTTGCTGAGGCCGACCATCGCCCTTTTCTGAGGGCGTTCTTCGTACTTACTGATCCCTTGTTCTGTACTCCATTGCAGGAGGTCCAACTGTCCTGCTAGCGGCGTGCTGAAAAAGTCTTCCCTTGACTGTGTGTTTCCTTAACGGTGGCCTCCCCGGGGGATGGGGAGTGAGCGTATTGAGCCAAGTTAAAGCTATTTACTTGTGGGCACTGCATAATTATCACCTTCCTTCCCTCCCCCCCTCTCCTGCCCCTCCTTCTGGTCTATATGCAGCCCACCCCCTTCAGTGCATTCTTCAAGTCAGCCACCATCACCCTCACCCCCACCTCTGATAAGTGCACTTTATCCGCCCCAAAGCAACCCAGTGTTTTCAAAGTAATGAAGGTGTGTTTGATCCAGCTTAGGCCTGTGCTAACCAGAAATTTTCCCAACTTTGCGTTCAATTTCCACCTGGACTCCTCAACCCCTCTATGAGAATGCACCCCCCACCATGATTGCCTTGGTATGATCTCAGACCACAACAACTCTGTGCCCCGGAACCTGTTTCCTACTTGGGACAGTGCATCCCTCATCCCCGCCAATAGCCCCTTTCTCCCCCTAGCCACCAAGTTGTTTCCCCCTAAGTGGATCACCATTATGTCCGGCCGGGCATAGCACCGGCTACAATTGTCCAGCACCCCCCCACAACTCGTCCCATCTCATGCCTCCTTTAGCTACCCAGGAGATCAGGGTCTGTGAAAAGCCCATTTGTGATCTGTGGAGAGATGAATGTTGCTGTTTGGTAAAATGTCCCATACCTTGCGTAGCTCCCCTCCCTTCTTCACCCCGATCCCCAGCCCCATATTCTACATTTAAGCGGCGTTCCCCCTCTACACCACCTCTGGCCTCATGCATAGTTTGTACTTGTCCGATTCCCACCTCCCAATTCTCTTTATGGCCTCATCTCCCATTCCCTCTTGGTATGCTGTTGTGGCTGCCCCTATTCGGAATGAGTGGGACGTGTAGTGCCCATTGGTACCCTTAATGCCACCTAGGGTCGAGGCCATTACCCTTCTGAATTGGGATAGCGTAAGGGGGGAGCCCTGCTCATGTATAAACAAGTAACCTGGGCCCCATGTCCTAGCCCCCAAAAATGAGCTCATGGCCATAACAGGGCAAAATTCCCCTTCCCCCAAGCACTCAAAGACCAGGTTTCTCCCTTTTCCCCCTTGATCTGTCTTGGAGCTCCTTATCCTCAAACCAAGGGATCCCTCTGATATGCTTATGTCGTCCCTTAATAGGGCCTTGAATTCTTTATTGTGTTTGGAGTGGCGATCAACTCACTGGGGTGCAGGGCTCCAAAGAAAGCTAATGTGAAGCAGGCTTTAAAGAGGGTACACTCATAAGGGGAGTAGCATACCAAACATAGCCGTGTGAGCATCTTTTTTAACAGTTCGAAGTGAATGAGCCGCCTATCATCACTGCTAGATGGCATCCCCCTGTTGCACCCGTTCACCGCTGCCCTGACTAGGAAACCCTTGGTCTGGTGGCTATTGCCTGCTAGCTGGCTCTGGAAGGCGATTGCGCTTAGATGTCCTGAGAGCCATGATTTTGACTTATTCCTGGCCCATAGAATGAAGCGTTGGACCTTAACTTCCCACTCTTCGTTGTTGCTTTCTCACATGATTTCGAGAAAGGTCCTGAATCCTCTGCTTTATCTTTCCCATGAGCCCCCCAACAGTGCCTTGGCTGCTAAGACCCTCATACCTTTTTCCAAGAGACTTGGCTCCACCACTCGCTGCTGAAAGGCGCCACATACTCGTTCGCCCCTGGAAGTGCCTTCTGGAATCGACCCATCTGCAAACGCGAAAGTGCATCTGCCGCAATGTTAATGACACCTGGGATATGGCGCAACCCAACCTCTGTGTTAATCTTCAGCCCTATCCTCACCAGGTGCTGAAGCAGGGTTAGGGTATCGGGGCAATGAGCCACCTGCGTGTTTATTCCTACCACCACTGCCATGTTGTCTGACCATACTGTTAAGCGTTTGTTGGCCAGTTCTTTAGCCCAGAGGCGCAGGGCCACTACAATGGGGACTCATTTTAGCACATTAATGTTTTTGCACCAGCCTTTTTTGACCCATGAATTGGGCCAATCCGCCCTACACCACTGTGACCCCAGGATCACCCCAAACCCGTGCCTGCCAGATGCGTCCTTGAATAACTGAGCCTCGTTGCAAGTAACCCAAGGGGCCCTCCACAAGCGCACCCTATTGAAGTCAGACAGAAAACCCCTCCACATGCGCAAGTCATCTTTTATGCCTGCGTCTAAGTGTACCATGTGCCACCCTTTGGAACCCTGCCCTGTAGCTGCTGTTAACCGCCTTGCAAAGACCCGCTGCACCCGCCGGGATAACCATGCCCGCAAAATTCAGCCTACCAATCAGTGATTGAATCACCTTCAATGGGGCCCTGTGGCTACTCAGTACTGTGTCAATGTGGGCAATGCATTCCGCCACCTTCTCCTGTGGCAGCCTAGATAGTCCTTCCATTGTATCTATTTCTATGCCCAGGTAAGTCAAGCGGGTGCAGGGTCCCTCCGTCTTCTCTGCTGACAAAGGTACCCCTAGCTCTGTGGCTAGTCTGAGGAATTTATTCAATAGGGAGCTACAGACGTCCGAGCCCTGTTCCCCAATGAACAGAAAATCATACAAGTAGTGGGTTTTGACGCCCTTGTTTTCCAACTCATTTAAGGCCCATTCTAGGAAAGTGCTGAACGTTTCAAAGTATGAACAGGATATGCTGCAGCCCATTGGCATGCATTTGTCCACGTAAATGCCCCCCCCCAAACTGAAACCCCAGCAGGTGGAAACTGTCGGGGTGAACGGGAAGCAATCTAAAGGCCGCCTCAATGTCCACCTTTGCCAGTAGAGCGCCCATCCCCGCCCTCCTGGCCCCACTTACTGTGTGGTCGAAGGAAGTGTATGACGCAGCACATACCCTTTCATCCAGCCAGTTATTGACTGAGTCGCCTCTCGGGTGCGACAAGTTAGGTATTAGGCGGTATTTGCCTTTCTCTTTCTTAGGCACCATGCCCAGAGGGGACACTATGAGGTTCTCTAGAGGCGGGGTTGCGTAAGGACCTGCCACCCTACCCTACCCAATCATAGTTATTTTTCTATCTTGTCCCGTACCACTTCGGGGAAGGCCTTGGCTGATTTCTAGTTTTCTGCTGTTCGTGGCAACAGGGGGCCTTCATAAGGGATTACAAAGCCCATGGTGAAACCATTGAACAGGATATTCCTCTCCCGCTCTAGGGGGTAACGGGCCAACCAGGGCAGGAGCTTCTGAATTCTGATGGGTGATGGTCCCTTAGAGCCGAGGTCCCCCTTAACCTGGGGACTGTAATTTCCTGTTAATTTGTCATGGCGTTCTCCCCCCAATATTGGTATCCGCCCCTGCCCCCCACCCCATACCTGCACACCCTCCCCTATCCCTAAACTCAGTGGACATTCATTACCATGCTCCAGGGACACCTTTGGCCCAGGGTTTGGGTAAGCGTTGTGCTCCCTTAAGTCAAACGATACACGAACTGTACTACCTTGAAGAGTGGCCACTCACTTTCTTACATAGTTGGTCTGCCCCCATCTTTTGTAGGTGAAGGGTTGGACCATGTTCCTGATACTCGGCAAAACTTGGCGGCATGGGTGCCGCCACATTATGAGCATTTGTGCCTATAACGGAAATTGGGCCACCAATTGCAGTGACCCTCGCTGAAGTTTCTGCACATGTAAGGGGAGCGTACAGGCCCTTGACTAGCTAAGCCCCCTCTTCCACTAAAATTGCTTTGCTGTGTACTTTGCATCACCCCGCCAGTACCTGCACCGATCTCTGTCTGTAACCGCTCCCTATGATCTACTTTCAGTGCGGCTCGCAATGCGTGCTGCACCATGTGCGTGTCTTCCATTGCTGGCCCTGTATTGCTAGCGCCCCTTGTGATCAGAGTTTCTGCTCACACTGGCCTGGGATCCAACCAATCCTCCATCACTTTGTGTTCCCATCTTAGGCTGGGGTCTTTCTCCATCCTTTTCCTGAACCTTTGGTCCCTCAAAAGCCAGGCTGTGCCTCGTTTGCTCCTCAATTACACATTGGCTATAATTGTATAGGGCTGGCCCTTGGTCTGGCTTTTTCTGTACTATTATCTGTGCTATAATCCTGAAACCCGCCAACCAGTTTTGCAGGTTCTCCTCGGGCCTCACCCTCTTCCTGGCTTTTAACATCTCCCTGCTCCCACTAGCCTGCAGGGTGTCGTATCCTTTGATCTCATGCTCCAATAATGAAAAAGTATCAATGAACCTCCCTTTCGCCAACTCTTTTTGCACACAATCGGGTATGTGCCAGCACAAATAATTGTTCTCTGTGATTGCCAGGAGTCCTTCACTGCCCTGCCTGATGGAGTGGGTAGATCTACCAACCGTTCCCCCTTTGCCTGTCCCCCTGACCTGACCCCTTCACCCATTGCTGCGCTGAAGCCTCCACCCTTTTCTGTTGCTTTCCCCACAGCTGCCCACACCCTTCTAGGGCCTGTCACCCCCTCCTCCGCTGGTGTCCCCTTTCCTTGCGCATGGGGATTCCCCTGCGCATTACTTCCATTATAATGTCCATTTTCAAGCCCCAGTCCAACTCACCATCCGACCTACGCCCCTTCGCCGGAGGAGCCCCGACCTGTCTGCTCGGCCCAGCATCCTCCTGAGCCTCATATTTGGGGGCCAGGGGGCCTGATCTGTTAGAACAATTCCCAGTTGGTGATGTCGATGCCTCCTTATCTCTTCCCTCGGCCACCAAAGCTGTCAATGAGGCCAAGTCCTCCTCCAACTCCTTCTTGGTCTTTCTCCCCCTGGGGCTGCCGCTCATTTTTGCTTGTCTTTTGTGCAAGCTTATGGACTCCCCCACTCCGGATGAAGACTGCGAGTCAGAGCTGGTGTTAGGGGACGGGGAGATAAATGCTTGTGTGGTAATTGTCTCGCCAGCTGGCTTAGGCGCCCCCATCTTGACCATCGCCGCTTCCCAACCTACGGATTTGCCGAGCACTGTGAATGTGGCCCAAGCCTCAGCGTTCATTGTCTGTCCCTGAGGTGGCGAAAAGGCTGTCTCCACCTCTACTGGCCCTTCTTCTAATTGCGTGTCTGCAACTATCTCCATGTCCGGGCCTTGTGAATGAAACATGGCGACCTGTAGGAAATATAAAGTTGTCACTTTGTGTTGTTGGAGCGAAATAACCTCAGCCCACCCCTTTTGGCTGCGCCTAACTGTCCAGTCCCGATGTTGGTCTTGTGGCCCTGTTACCTTTTGTTCCCACTTCCGTCCGTTAGCTGTAGTACTGCGATTGAGCCTGGCCCTGCTGTTCGTATCTGACCGGTGTATCCAGAGGGATGAAAGAAATCGTGGTGAACAACAGAGGGCACCATGCATTACCCCCTGCATCCCTTTTGCCGAATTGCTAAGCCCTGTTGATGTGCTGTCCACCACATAGTTCCGTTCTCCCATGGCTCTGACCCTTGCAGCCCAAAACTGAGCACCCCCCTACCTGGCTACACTGTAACCTGCCTACCCCCCCTGCCTATTCCCATCATTCCATGAAGGCCCCTGGGCTTCCAGGTAACCATCCCCCTCCTGATGCCCCCAACCTGCGTTCCTGGCCCCTGCACTGCATGCTGTTCCCTTCCTGAGGCACCCCCCCTTGCACCGCTAGCCAGAGCAGCCTTCCCCTGAAAACGGGTGGTGGGGAGATCTGGTCGATTCTCGGCTGCCCATCCCCTGCCCCGTGTTTGCATCCATTCTGAACTGTAAGGCACTCACCAATGAAAATAATTTACAGTTGAATGGACAATCTATACAAATCATAAACATCATATCTTCCAATTATAGCGTAGCACGCCATTCCCTGCGCTGCACCTCTTTTTACACCATGCTAAGCACCAACACATTCCAAGGGGGTCTAGCGAAAGTGATCACCACCTTCAACAGTCCTGCAGCCCGACAAAATGGCAACACTTGTGTATAGGCGTGTTATAAACTCCATAGCTTCTCAAAATATGGATGGGAAAAACTGTGTTCTAAAGGGGTCATGAAAGGACAGTGTTCTTCCCCTGTACTTTGCTCACATACTCCTCTTCCTTGCCCATTGCCCCTTATGCCATACACCATTAGCCACAAGGTTTGCGGCCTGAACAATGCCCTTACCCCATTCACCGCGCTCCATCCAAAAACACCTTGCAGAGCCGCCCGAATGTGCCCCAGCGTGCATGCTCTACCCAATGGCTAAACTTAATATCCTCAATCCCCCCTCCTCCTTCCATCCCCCTACGCCACAAGGTTCCAAGTTCACGTTTCCCTTACGTATGCAGCCTGGTGCTGCCTGCATCCCCCATACACTGCTTCCATTTTCATCCATTTGCTCCCTTTAAGAGAGGCGTAGTCTGTAGTACTTGCATACCATGTAAATACATTCTAGTTGACAACCCATCACCCCCACCATGTTTGCCACCAGTCTCAACACAAACACGATGCATTCTGACCAGAATACGAAACCTATCGCCGCCCCTCCCTGCGGGTCAAAATCACACGCCATCCTGCCCCGCCTCCCCTGCACTGCGGTTCACTTCCTTCCGTGATTGCAATCATGCTGTGTTTTATTTATACTGAAAGCCCCTCCCCGTACTGGCCGCCGTGTGCCACGTCTCAAACATCAATATTCTAATTCTAACATTGGAGGCCCTCTCGCCCGCTGTACCGGGGCACAACCTATACACATTCTAAACAGACTGCCCTCCAAATACAACCCCATTCCCTGCGCTGCATCGTGATTTAAACCATCCTATACATCCAAACAACCAAGCGGCGGGGGGCGGGGGGGGGGGGGGGGGAGCAGAGAAAGCGATGCCATTCTAACATTGCAACGCACAAAAAAAGTCAAAAACCTGTGTGTAGGCGTCTTATAAGACCATACCAGTCAACATATGCATGGGGAATTCACCCAACAGCCGTTGTGGCAAACAGTCCGCTCATGTTCCTCGGCCTGAATCGTAGCCCGTTCAGCCCACCGCCATAGCACCTCGCACTCCTCGCAACGCAGCAACAACAATGCCAATTATTTACTCCTATCCTCCACTTAGACCATGAGTACTTGATCAATTGGGCATTACAACTAGTGCCCCCGCCGTGCAAGGAGCTGTATTCCACCATCCCAAATTCCAAGTGCCCTCCAACAGCAAAAAAGATAGTGACTATGCGCGACATGGCCAAACGCTGTATGCCCCCAGTCAACATCTGATCACAAGCATGATGTTATGAACTATAACTGAACCCCCCCCCCTGCACTGCACTCCATTTACACTGTTTCAAAGCACCAAACAATATTCGAACTATACAAATTCTAAACACCTTGCCTTTGAATTGCCAGCATTGCCCCCATTCCCTGTGCTGCACCGCGTTATAAACAATACCAAGCACCTGCACATTCAAAGGGTGTCTAGAGCAAGCGAACCCCACCTAAAACATTGCAGCAGTACGACAAGCACTTGATGGAAGCGCTTGTAGCAGGACTCGTGGCTCGTAGCTGCCCGAGCATGACTGCAGAGAGACTGGACTCTCTGCCGGACTCACACGCCGGCGCTACGCACCCCTTTCTACTTATGTAGGTGGAGCCAGGTAGTTAAAGTTACAGCAGGCAATCCTCCACACTCCAGCACAGGATGCAGCTCTCAAAGAAACAAACAACGGAGGTCTGGAGAGGGACTGGACTCTCTGCCGGACTCACACGCCAGCGTTACGCGCCCCCTTCTAATTATGTAGGTGGAGCCAGGTAGTTAAAGTTATAGCAGGCAATCCTCCACACTCCAGCACAGGATGCAACTCTCAAAGAAACAAACAACGGAGGTCTGGAGAGAGACTGGACTCTCTGCCGGACTCACACGCCAGCGTTACGCGCCCCCTTCTAATTATGTAGGTGGAGCCAGGTAGTTAAAGTTATAGCAGGCAATCCTCCACACTCCAGCACAGGATGCAGCTCTCAAAGAAACAAACAACGGAGGTCTGGAGAGAGACTGGACTCTCTGCCGGACTCACACGCCAGCGTTACGCGCCCCCTTCTAATTATGTAGGTGGAGCCAGGTAGTTAAAGTTATAGCAGGCAATCCTCCACACTCCAGCACAGGATGCAGCTCTCAAAGAAACAAACAACGGAGGTCTGGAGAGAGACTGGACTCTCTGCCGGACTCACACGCCAGCGTTACGCGCCCCCTTCTAATTATGTAGGTGGAGCCAGGTAGTTAAAGTTATAGCAGGCAATCCTCCACACTCCAGCACAGGATGCAGCTCTCAAAGAAACAAACAACGGAGGTCTGGAGAGAGACTGGACTCTCTGCCGGACTCACACGCCGGCGTTACGCGCCCCCTTCTAATTATGTAGGTGGAGCCAGGTAGTTAAAGTTATAGCAGGCAATCCTCCACACTCCAGCACAGGATGCAGCTCTCAAAGAAACAAACAACGGAGGTCTGGAGAGAGACTGGACTCTCTGCCGGACTCACACGCCGGCGTTACGCGCCCCCTTCTAATTATGTAGGTGGAGCCAGGTAGTTAAAGTTATAGCAGGCAATCCTCCACACTCCAGCACAGGATGCAGCTCTCAAAGAAACAAACAACGGAGGTCTGGAGAGAGACTGGACTCTCTGCCGGACTCACACGCCAGCGTTACGCGCCCCCTTCTAATTATGTAGGTGGAGCCAGGTAGTTAAAGTTATAGCAGGCAATCCTCCACACTCCAGCACAGGATGCAGCTCTCAAAGAAACAAACAACGGAGGTCTGGAGAGAGACTGGACTCTCTGCCGGACTCACACGCCAGCGTTACGCGCCCCCTTCTAATTATGTAGGTGGAGCCAGGTAGTTAAAGTTATAGCAGGCAATCCTCCACACTCCAGCACAGGATGCAGCTCTCAAAGAAACAATGGAGAACTGGAGAGGGACTGGACTCTCTGCCGGACTCATTCTAGTATGTTTTGTGCCAATCCCATAGAGCAATAATTTCTCCTCGAACCCAACCAGTGAAGCAGCCCCCAACTCTTCGCCCTCCCCCTTTGACACATCAATAGTTATTAATGAAGAGACCTGAGGTTGATCCGCGTGATCCAGCCAGTTAACAAATGTTTTGAAAATTGCTGGATAGAAATATGTTCTTACCTCCTCCTCATCTGTTCAAAAGTAGAAAAGAAAGTTAACAACCAGTTTGGCGAGTTGTGCCTTGAGAGCTGAGAGGAAGGGAGTTATTATGAAAAATAGATGAACTTCCTTGTGGCATATGGCCTATGAATGGTGGGAATTTGGCTTTGAAAGGCCCCCAGACATCTCAGTGCTAACAACTCAAACATTACTACCTTTCAGGAAGATGTGAGGACTTTCTGAAAAAGAACACGTCCCATGATCCTTTCCCACCCATTCTGCTCAACCATTGGTGAAAATACAGCGTGAAGATTTGATACCGCCCACACACCATATAACAGCTCGGCACTTGATTCACACTGTAGGACCTTCTTTTCACCTGACTCCAGGGCAAACTGCAGGGCTGGTAGAAGGGGCAGAAACTCCCAAATACCCGCTAAAAGTGGAAATATCTCATGGAGAGGAAGCCCTCCATCTCTCCAAAGAGCCAAGAGCAGGATACTGAGCACTGTTCATTGCGGCTGAGAGCACAGCGCAGGAGAACTAACTAGTGCCTAGGGCAGGATACATGGTAAGTTTCGTGTGTGCCAAGAGCTGATGGTGGAAATGCATTGCACACAGCAAAGGTATGCATAGCAGAGCTTAGGTCAGGATACCTGCCATCACTCTTAAGCACTGGTAGAACAGGACACGGGCAATCCCTCTGCCAGCAGAGAACCTAGAACAGGATATCTGGCGCATCTCCTGGCAGCAGCGCGCTTAGGACAAGACTCCCATAGTCCCCCTTGAGTGCTCAGTGTGGGATACCTGGCACCAGTGACGAGGACCCAGTGGAAGATAAACAACAATCGTTACCATAGCCTAGCACAGGCACCACTCATGAAAGGCAAGAGCCCAGGCAAGAAGCAGTTGCACCTCAGAGCAGAGAGCCAGGGCAGGATACTTGGCACCGCTTCTGAATGCCCAGGGTAGGATACCAGGCATGTGTAAGGACAGCTTATTGTAGGATGTACAGCACCAGCTCTGAAAGGTGCGAGCCATGAAGGATGCAAGCCCAATGCAGGAATCTCTTGCACTTTTCCGAATGCAGGCAGTCAGCACGGGATACCTACCACATCCCGTGGCAGAAGAGAGCCTGGCCAAGAAACACAACATCTGCGATAGTTCGAAATCCCTAAACAATACCAGTGGTGGCCGCCAAGAAATATAATACCCTCCCCTTATCACTCATATCTGAGCCATCCCTCTGGTCTTCCAGACCAGGCTCTTCACGCAAGACCCAAACACCACTATCTCTGTTCTTAATGTCTATTGTTGCTTGTTTTCATGTATGTAGTCTTACCAGCGCCCAGATGACTGAGGGTTAGGTGTGCTTTACAAATGCTAAATAAATAAAATTAAAATAAAAATACTCGAGGATAGAAGGACAATCTGGCCGAGCTGCACCTTATCAGAGGTTAAACCAACAACAAAGCACTTCCCCAGGACTCGGTCCCTTGAAACAGGATTTCAATTAAATGTGCTGGATTTAGCAATGCATGGGCAAAACATAAATACACTCGTTCTTCTCCCGACTCCCACCTGCCCCTTCAATGTTATGTTTTTATTACTTTACTTACTGTGTGTTAGCACACTGCTAGCACTGTCCCACCTGCACAAATTATGTTGGCTGGACCAGGCTCAAATAGGCCTCGTAGTCCCTGCCCCCTCCATCAACATGAATTCTGCTCTCATGTGCTGGGGTGTGGTAGCTAGCTGCACATCGCAGCACACCAATGCGCATGACGTCCCGGTATGCATTACATTATTGGCTGGCTGCTACATAGCAACATGCCTCCTCCAGCCAGGCTGGCCCAGCCCAGAGAGGGCGAGACTCATAATCAGGCAGGCAGCCCTGGGCTATCCCTGCCCTGGCCCCCACCCCAGGCAGGCACGCAGAAATGATGTAAAGACACACAGTACATGTTTACCATGAGCCCATCCCCCCACACCCATATGACATGAAATATCGTTGTTTAGAGAGAGGCCTGGCACCTTGCAGGCGAATGGCTGGCACTCTGCCAGCACCACAGCCTCATGCTGTTGGTGCACTGTGCATTCATCAAACCAAAGTGAACACTTAGTAGCTAAGTATTAACTTTTCTTTGATGAATATTCTCAGACTGTCCGACTGTGTGCGCATTGTAATCATTGAATGCAAGTATGCGCTGCTGAGCAACGAACAGGCAGCAGGCATCAACATTACTTACACAAGTACAACTTAATTTACAAAAATCCATTCTGGATTTTTGTAACTTAAGTTGTACTTGTGTGGGGCGTGGCTAACCGCCATGTGAAGAGGACGTTCGCTCAATGCGCTCCGCTTGATGCGACCATCATAAGCTGCTATTAACTACTTTTTTCGGGGGCCCCGAACCCCATGAACCGCCTCACCGGGGGCCGACATCCTGCTGCACCTGCGAGTCGATTCCTGTGACCCTGGAGGACCGGTCTCGCCCAATAGACCGTGCGACACGATCCCGCGGACCAGAGCCAAGATGGCGGCTCTCGAGCCCTGCAAGACGCGGCGGCCCGCGCCCTAAAGCCGCTTGCGCCGTAACACTCAGCTGAGGGCCGAGGACACACGAACGCCCAGCCGGACTGACGAGGGGGTCCTGCGGGGCACCCGCGAAGCTTGGAGCGCGGACGACGGAAGGTGCCAACGGGACGACCAGCCGGGAACGTCCCGGACGAGGGCGCTGCCAGCCACAGAACCGGGAGCCAGGGCCTCGGAGGCCTTTCGAGGTGAGCGGGGGGGACTAACGCAACCGACACACACAGGCGTGCCCGGCCTGGTAATCCAAAGAAACGGCACACTACCCGTCCCCCCTGCGCCTACGGAGCCGCCCACAGCATACAGTGATCCGCCATCGCGGCCCACCCGATACGGCTTCCTCGGCCACTCCATAGCGGCTCACCTCGGCCGCCTCGTCAGCAGTGAAGCCCTGAGGCTCAGTTGACATGTCTACCAAAGGAGCAAGGGCTAAGCAACGCCAGACCACCATCGACACGTTCACGGCGGCGGGGCCCACAGCGCCAGATAACATGAGCGAGACTCTTGCTGCAGACCTGCCCGACCCCTTGGGGCCTTCAGCGGAACCTAGTAACACACAGATCCTTGAAGCTATCAAACTTTCCCAGGCTGCCGTGGAGCATAAAATAGACGCTGTCGCCATAGACTTAAACCTCCTGCGCCAGGACGTTCGATCCCTGGCCGGCAGAACAGAGGTGCTGGAGGCCCAGGTCCGAGAGAACACTGAAGCCAAGACAGTGCTCCTCAAAGATGTCGATGTACTTCAACAAAAAGTTAAAAACCTGGAAGACAGGGCCGAGGAGGCAGAGGGGCGCGCACGCCGCAACAACATTCGCCTCCTGGGGCTCCCGGAGGGCATCGAGGGATCGGACCCCACGAACTTCGTAGAGAATCTCCTGATACAGGAGATTGGAGCAGAAAAACTCTCTCAGGGCTTTGTAATCGAAAGGGCTCACCGATCCCTCACATCGAAACCCCCTCCTGGCAACCCACCCAGACCCGTGATCGCAAAAGTACTTAACTACAGAGACCGGGAAACCATCCTTACCTTCTCGCGGTCAGGCGGCCAGATCTGCAGGGGTCCAGCCAAGATATCCATCTACCCTGACTATACCTTTCAGGTGCAAATGAAGAGGGCACAGTTTATACACACCAAAGCAAGACTGAAGGCTGCTGGCCTACGCTATATGCTCCTCTACCCCTCCAGATTGAAGGTGATACGAAACAACAGAACTCACCTCTTCGATACCCCGGCAGAGGCCCGAGACTGGATGGACAGGGAGCAGATCCCAGATGTCGAAGTCAAGAAACGACAACCCCGCTGAGCCCCATCTCCCAGGGCCCCGGTGCCTTTCGGGGGCCCCACCATGGAACGGTCACTTACGCAGCAGCTGACCAGATTTCGTAACATGAGGCGCCCGGACGAACACTCTCCTACCCCTGGAAGTTCTTTCTTGTTAAGGGTATTCATTACCCGCCCGTAGGGCACCATGCGACCGTCCTTCGGTCTAAAGGAGCGGAAACGGGTCTGTCATAGTGAGGAGCTCCTCACTCGACCTGGTTTATGTTGGGGAAGTTCACAGTTACGGGGGGGCGGGACAGGGGAAGTTGGCACAGTTGTTAAGTGCCCGAATCAGGGACAACCAAGACCATCTACATCCATTTCAGTCGGCACGGACGAGGCACCTACCCTCCGCTGGATAGGCTGGCAGCCACCGAAGCAGAGGTTCGGGGACGCAAGTAACCCGGCTGAGACCCGCATGCACGAATCTCCTGGAAACCACAAGACCCCCACGATCCCCCGGCCACTCGTGGTGTTCCCGGTGGCGTTGGACATGGCCACCAGAATCCCAAATCCCACATGGCCGATACGTTGAAAATCCTGACGTGGAACGTCAGAGGCATGAACAGCTTCGTGAAACAACGGCGCATACTCTCCTATATTAAAAGAAGCAAAACCAAAATAGCCCTGCTACAAGAAACACACCTTACATCGGACAAACTGAAAGCATTGGCAAAGGCCTGGCGCGGCACCCTGATAGGTTCCTCCTACTCCTCCTACGCCAGGGGTGTCCTGATTTGGGTGGACCCCTCTGTCCCCTTCCGGTTGATCGGCTCCAAAGCAGACAATGAGGGCAGGATGGCAATTGCATGTGGTACCATTGAAGGGAGAGAGGTTTGTCTAGTCAGCACTTATGCACCAAACCATGATGCAACTGCCTTCTTCCACTCCCTGTATCCACGCCTCGGCCCTTACAGGGACCAAACCATGATATGGGGGGGCGACCATAACTGCACCTTAGACCCCCTGAAAGACAGGTCGGACGATAAGCATACACGCCCTTCCCCGCCTGCCAAAATCCTGTCAAGGTTGATACAGCAGCTACAACTCCAAGATTTGTGGAGAGAACAGCACCCAGATGCACGTGTGTTCTCCTTTTACTCCCCTCCTCACGCAGTCCACACCAGGATAGACTACCTCTTCGTGAGCCTAGAACAACAGGCAATGTTCGGCGGTGCTCAGTACCAGCCCAGAGTGCTGTCCGATCATTCCCCACTAGTAGCCACCTGGGAGATCTACCCGCCTAGACCCCCGGTCCCCACCTGGAGACTTAGGGCTGAAGCTCTCCTAGACATAGCCCTCCGCGAACACATCGCTGATAGGACTGAAGACTACTGGGAAAGGAACCTCAACAGTGTGAAACACATAGGCACCGCCTGGGAGGCATACAAAGTGGTCCTGAGAGGGGAGATGATTGCAACCATGGGGGGAGCACTGAGGTCGATTACTTCCTCCTTAGAACATGCAGAGAGCGAGTTGGGGGAGCTTGAAGGCAGACTAGATCCATCCCCAGAACATTTACAGAAGGTGATTGACCTCAAGCAAACCTGTCTCACACATTGGGAGTCCCTGGGTAGGCTGAGCTATGCCAAACACACTGAACGTACCCACGCTCTAGGTGATAAACCTGGTAAACTCCTAGCTTGGCTGTACAAGAGAGAAGCCCCCAGAACCCCCATTTGCCAAGTACTCAAACCAGATGGCTCCTTAGTGCACACCCAGACCGAAATTAATTCGGTGTTCTCTGATTTTTACAGCAATTTATACGCCGAACCCCCACCCGTGGACGTCTCCGACATAGAGGACATCCTGGACGACATAGATCTCCCCAGGCTAGAGCCCCATATGACGGAAGCCTTGGACGAACCCATCACCCCAGATGAGGTCAAGGCAATCATTAGATCACTCCCGACCGGTAAGTCCCCAGGCACTGATGGCCTCCCCGGGGAATTTTATAAACTGTATGAGGAGACCTTGGCCCCATTGTTGGCACAGGTGTTCAATGAAGCCTACGAGCGGGGTGCCCTCCCCGACTCCTTGAGGGAGGCGGTGATTGTCCCTCTCCTGAAACCCGGGAAAGACGGATCGCACTGCGGCTCATATAGACCCCTTTCCATGTTAAATGTTGATTGCAAGATCCTAACCTCCCTGCTAGCTAGTAGACTGCGAAGGGTAATTCCACACCTGATCCACCAGGACCAAACGGGCTACGTGCCCGGTCGCTCCATAACAGAGAACCTGCGCAGGTTGCACCATATTATATACAGCACGGAGCAGAGGCCTCAGAAATACGCGGTGGCGTCACTAGACGCCACCAAGGCCTTTGATTCAGTGCGTTGGGAATGGCTTTATGCCACTATGGCTAAAATGGGGATAGGACCTGTTTTCCTGAGATGGACCCGGCTTGTCTATACCAACCCCACCGCTAGGGTGCGCACGAACAGGACCTTCTCAAACAAATGGGCGTTACATAGAGGCACTCGCCAGGGCTGCCCACTCTCTCCGATGCTATACATCATCGCCACTGAACCCGTAGCCACGTACCTCAGGCAGGAATACGGAGATGGGGGTATTGTAATTGACGGAGAGACCCACCTCGTCTCTATGTATGCGGACGATACGCTATTGTTCTTACATAACCCCGAACACCTCCTGCCCTACATCCTAGAAACACTGGACGGATTCAGTAGATACACGGGTATTCGTATTAACAAAGAGAAGTCCTGCCTTTACCCTCTAGCCGCCCTATACAAAAATGGTCCTTCCCTCCCCGCCCTGGATCTGGAGTGGCAGGCGACCTCCTTTAAATATCTGGGAATCACCATACACCGGGACCCATTCACGGAACATACACTTAACACGGTTAGAGCCAAAGATGCTCTAGAAAAATCCATGGAATTCTGGGGTAAGCTTCCGCTTTCGATGGCCGGTAGGGCCGGTCTACTTAAAATGGTTGCTCTCCCCCGCCTACTGTATAACTTTACAAACGTTCCCTACAATATCCCCCCCTCCTTCTTTAAAAACATAAACAAACTATGCAGACGGTTCCTTTGGCAGGGGGGCAGACACAGGGTGGCGCTGGACACACTCCAAAGACCTTACGAGAGGGGAGGAGTTAAGGTCCCTAATTTCGAATTGTACTATCTGGCGAGCCAGCTGAGGCATGTGATGCGATGGATGGCCGATGAGACCACCTCGGACACTAGGCTCCTCCAACCTGCATTACCCGACCTCCTCCTGAGGGACCTATTGTGGGCACAGGGCAGATTCACGCAGCCCCTTCCATACTTAATTAGACTTGGAATAAAGCTCTGGAACAGAGCGTGCAAAACTGTGGGGCCAGCCGATCCTTTCTCGCCTCAAATCCCTATAGCAGCAATTATGGCTCATCAGCCATGGGGCTTTCACGAATCGCGCACCCAGTGGGAGCCTCACGGAGTGGCCACCCTGGGAGATCTAATGCGGGACGAAGAGATCATGCCCTTTCCTGACCTTACTGAAACTACGGGATTACCCGCTGGCCAATTTTTGCTCCACGGGGCAGTGACACACGCCATTAGGGTCAGATGGCCGGAGGCCACCACCCCCAGGACGGAAAATACGGTCATAGAAGCATTATTGAACACAGCCGAGGGCGGCCATGAAACTTCGCGATTGTACGAAACCCTGCTCCTGGGCACGACCAACACCGAGCTTAAATGTAGAGCAAAATGGGAAATCGAACTCGGCTTAGACTTCACGGATGCCGTTTGGGAGAAAATAACCCACTACCATAAAAAAGTCTCCAGGAATGCCCGTTTGCAGCTCATCCAACTGTACATCACTAATAGATCCTACCTAACTCCAGAGGCCATATCTAATTTCAGGGGAGCCGAGGTCCAGCTGTGCCCCAAATGTAGGGAGCCGAAGGCGGGTATGACGCATATGTTCTGGGGCTGCCCGGAGATACGCCACTTCTGGACACAGGTTCAGGGGAGGGTGGCGGACGCAGACATCGAGCTAGAGGTGAACTCCCCCGCTGTATGCATCCTGGGCAGATACAAACGCAACCACAAAAACAAACCTCTGAACAAGCTCAAAGACTTGATCTACATAACTGCGAAGAGGCGCATAGCCATGGGATGGAAGAGCCCTAGGGCCCCGCATGAGGCATTGTGGTGGGGGGACCTGACTAAATGGATAACGGCAGAGACTGGCGCGTGGGAAACGGCAATCCTTGAACAAAGGCTAGACTCCAGCGGAGAACTACAACGTTGGGTGGCCTTGACTGAGCCACTTCTGCATCCTAATAACTCTGACGATGCCTCGGATGGATCGGACTTTCCTAGCCATCAATCTGGCCGATCGTGATGGGACAATAATGTTTACTTGGTCTTGAGTTGGGGGGGTGGGGGTGGGAGGGTTTCGTTACTTTTCGATTATTTGCCTGATATTCAATTGATGTATACTTGTTTTTGTTATTCCGTTAAAACCAATAAATACATTTAAAAAAAAAAAAAAAGTTGTACTTGTGTATGTAACGGTGCTATGGATATTAAAACCATCCCCAGGGTGACTTATAAAACTGTCCCCAGGTCCATTCCAAGTACCATTTTGATTCGGCTGGTGGCTGAATGGCCGATAGGCCAGTCTGACCCTGATGCCGACCCTCCACTGCCAGGGATGCCTGCCCACCACAGAGTGCCTCAGGACATCCCACTCATGTGCCTTTGCAGAAAGACATCCCTATGGAGACATTGCCCATAAGGCCCTCCCACCGAGATGTCACCATAGACACATCAGATGGACCATGTAAGTAGCCCAATTGGCCCTCCACTAACAACTTTACCCTAACATTCTAACCTTCTACACTTAAACACAGCCTACATATACCAACCAAGCCATTGATACACAGTAATTTGATATCCCACCCTAAATTTAGCAGAACTCGACACCGTTACAACCATGTTACATACCACAACCACAACAGATGCAAAGCAGTAAGGTAATTGGCCCTTTTTTGTTTTAGAGCTTTCTATTGACTTAATTTGATAGCCTGTGGCACATTTAATTTCCTTTCTGGCAACAGTATTTACTGCAGCCGCGGAGTGTGACTGGATGCCTGCTTACCCTCATTCAGTTTATGAATATTTTATATTTATCTTAACTTCTTATTTTAATTATGAATGATTTCCTTGTAGCCAGTCCCTGTGGCAGAGGGTTCCTGGCCTCTATGGCAGTCTGAGGCTCGGCTTGGTGCTGTCGGAGCTTTCCTTTCTTTATTGCACAAACAGACTCTGGCAGTCTGTTTTCTATTTTTATCACAATTGCCACTGGATTGGCCATCGTGGGGCTTTAGTCTCCTTCCTGTGGCTACCTCGCTGGATGCAAAGCAGTAAGACAAATTGCCCCTGTTTGTTTTAGAGCTTTCTATTTACTTTATTTGATACCGTGTGGCACATTTCATTTCCTTTCAGGCAACAGGATTTCCCATGGCCACGGTGTGTGACACAGACTATGGCAGTCTGCTTCCTATTTTTATCACGACTCCCAACGGATTGGCCATCGTGGAGCTTTAGTCTCCTTCCCATGGCTACTGAACTTATTGTTCTTTAGTATCATGCATGCAATGGATGGGATTTGCAGAATAACTCTGAGTCCAAATAATGGAAGCAACGCAGGAAGATGGACATCAATAGACGTTCTCGACAAATTTCACATAAAAACATCCTTTATGCAAAAAATAAATCAGCAGTGACGTAATACTAAGTGGCAAATAAGAAAAAAGCTATGAGGGAGTTTGATATGTTCAACGGGAACATCTAAGTATACTTTCTATAAGGACTGGGATTGTGATTGGCCGCCTACTGTCAGGATGACCATTTTTGCCTCCCTCAAAACATGGCATCTTCAACCCCATTAAGTACACAGTATATCATTGGCTCTCAAACTATAAGGCCCTTCATTATATTTATTTTATTTTGGTGAAGCAGGTGAGTGCACTAGACTGAAGACCTTCCTGGGCCTTGTTTGACCACATCTTATGCTTTTAATTCAGCTCCCAGCCCCGTTCGACCCCCTCTTCCCAACCGACCCCATCTCGCTTCCATTTCCCTCTGCATCTCTCTTCCCACCTCCCAGCCTGCCCCTCTTCCCTGATTGGTGTAAATCACCTAGTACTGCCCGATCTATAGTCCGGCACAACTCCCTGCTCGCCTCTTTTATTTTGGAGGAAAAGGTGAGTGCACCAAACTGACGACCCTCCTGGGCTTTTTTTGACCACATCTTGTGCTTTTAATTCAGCCCCCACCCCTATTCGGCCCCCTCTTCCCACCCGACTCCATCCCCGCTTCCATGTCCCTGTGTGTCTCTCCTCCCGGGTCCCAGCCCGCCCCCCTTCCCTGATTGGTGTAAATCACCTATTGCTGCCCGGCCTATAGTCCAGCACAACTCCCTGCTCACCTCTTTTATTTTGGTGAAGCAGGTAAGTGCACCAGACTGAAGACCCTCCTGGGCCTTGTTTGACCGCATCTTGTGCTGTTAATTCAGACCCCAGACCCTTTTGGCCCCCTCTTCCCACCCAACCCCATCCCTGCTTCCATTTCTCTCCTCCCGTCTCACAGCCCGCCCACTTCCCTGATTGGCCCAATCAATGGTCTTAACCGACCTTCCCAGGGCAGACCTCTGCCCGTGCAGCCCCTGCTGCTAAGGGCCCCAAGGCAAAGGGCGGCTACCACAGAGGCGGCTCCAAGTTATGTCTGCAGGTCTCAGCAGGGGAAGCCGTCAACCTGCAGTCACTGCCAAGGTAGACAGTGACATTCTCAATCAATTCGCAATTAATTTGGACTTGCAAAGTCTGGTCCCGACTGGCGGTGTAAACCCGTCGGCTTTGAAAATCCTGAAAAAGCATTTCGGTCAGATCGATTGCTGCCGTATGCAGTTGAAGTTCAAACTGGAGAAGAGGTCACCATTGCAGGACTGGTCCGACGGTTCACCATCCCCCTAAAAATTAAGGGAGCAGGACTTGTGACTGATTAAAGAACCCAGTGAGGGTAGTGCCAAGGAATCCTCTGAAGAGCACAGGTAAAAAACTGGAACCCGGATGAAGAAAATCATGTCTATATAACAGGGAGTAAGTTATTGTACAAATAAAGGAAATACAAAATAAAAATTGTTCATGAAACAAGAAATGTCGTATTATAACTGTAGGTTGTTGTTGTTGTAAATTCTGGTAAATCTTCTGGTAAAAATGTGTGTAAAAAGTACTGAAACTTGTTTTTTTTAAAATCTTCTATTAGAGAACTAACCTCATTGAAATACAGCCTGGATTTGAGAGCAGAGCCCGATGTGAACCCCGGGGACCTGGAAGGGAAGGAAGAAAGGGGGTGCCGTGCCACACCCTCCAACCCAAAGATGGAAGGGGAGGCTGGATTGCCCACTCCCAAAAGCAGGAAGAAAAGGGGGTTCCATGCCATAGCCCCCAACCCAGAGACTGAAGGGGATACTGGAGTGCCCACTCCCTGAGGAAGGAAAATTACGCTGAAGGAAACCCCACTCTGCCCTGCTCTTCCCCAACAAAGAGTCATGGAAGAGCAGGGGGGGCATTTAAAGGCCCCAAACAGAAGTCCCTTTCACAAGAATAGCAGCAATTTAAACACTGCAACAAAAACGGCCTGTCTTTTGCTTTCCCTCTCAAATGAATGGCAGGAATTTAAACACTGCAACAAAAACGTCCAGCCGTTTTCTTTTGTTGTTCATGAAAAATGAAAGAACCATGGGGAAAGGGGCCTAACTGTCTTTATCAATGGACAATCAGCAGTTTAATTCACAATCCCAGGACTGGTCTGACGATTCACCACCCCCCTAAAAGCGAGGAGGAAAGCGAGCAGTCTGCAGTGTCTGCAGAGAACCCTGGTCTGTGCAGTGTCTCTTCCTGCTCTATTGGTGAAAGCTATTCTTCTGCTTTTTTTACGGCGTCCCCCGCAAAGCAGGTCGCAAAGCGAGGAGGAAAGGGAGCAGTCTGCAGTGTCTACAGAAAACCCTGGTCTGCGTAGTGTTTCTTCCTGCTCTATTGGTGAAAGCTATTCTACTGCTATTTTAAAGGCGTCCCCCTGCGTAGCGTGTCACGAAGCGACGAGGAAAGCGAGCAGTCTGCAGTGTCTACAGAGAATCTTATCCAAAGTCTGAAGCCATGAGTGAGGCCTGTAACCCTAGCTGCCCGCCCAGGGACTGTGGGGGTTGCCACTGGGTGGCTTTCCCTTTGAGCTGGGATTGGGGCCATTTCAATTTGGTCTGTGCGTGATGAAACAACTCACTGCTCAGTTGCCTTCCCAGAGTTTGTGGGGCTGCCCCTAGGTGGTTTGCCCTTTGATCTGGGTTTGAGTACTGAGGTTATTTTCATTCTGCATTTTACATTTTTCTCATTCAGCGCCTTCTGACACGTGTGCTTTCATACTGCCTTCTGGGCCACGATCCTAGGAGGGGCAACTTGGTGGTTCATTGGTGGATCGCCAGTGCTAATCTACCATTATTTGATTTCTTTGGGTTTGATGTCTCTGAACTGCCCATTGAAATACTGATTGCCAGAATGCACTCTGATCTACGTAGTCAAACGGGACAAGATTCCCAACCAGGAAGTAGTACTATCCCAGTAAATTTGGACCTGTATGGGTGCCCCTCTGTGTTGGGTAGTAATACCGAGGCCCTACCCTTAGTGTAGACCTTACTCTGCATATTTTCCCCATCAATTTCCTCTGGAGAGAATCTGGGTCGGGAGGTGGTGGCAGTTAACAATGATGGGCAGTTAATGCCGCAACTGACTTTAAATCTGGACGATCAATTCAACCTGAAACCTTTACCTCCCATTTCTGCATGACAACTACCTACTTTACTCATTGACAAGAAGGCTCCTTCTAGCAACCCTTCTAATGGCCCTTTGGGCCAGTTTAAAATGCCTATGGGCAATTCTCTGACCCGGCCGATCTCGGGGCAATGTTTTATGGATTACTATTTCATCAAATCAGCTGCAACAAGTACGGAATTGAAACTCTTTCCAGCAGTAAGAGGAAAAGCTATGCTAGCTCACTCTGTCATGAACTTGCAGGATCATTTTGGTGGTCCAAAATATCTGACTGATATTAGCATAATTGAATGTGCTGACCAGGCAGTGGAGCAGGAGGCTAACCAAGAACCGGCTGTCTGAGAAAGTGTGGTACAACAAACCTGCAATGCTTTGTTGAAGGACTCACCTACTGACCGTACTAACCTAATAGATAGGTATGAGATTGGAAATGACCCTCAGGGCTATGTGCAGATGCAATCTGATGGCTCAGGGGAACAAGGCGCCCAGTGTGACTCCCCTGCACTACACCATACTCTAAGGTAGATCAATGAGAGAATACGTCTGACTCACCCAGCAGTCTCTGCTCTTAATATGGTTTTGAGTTCATTTGTTTCACAATATGACAATATCTGGGCAGAGTTAAAATCCACGAATTTGTAATGGCTGAGGTGCACAGTAAATTGGATGGCAATTGGTCCGAGCTGCGTTTTGGCCCCATTGGTCTAGGGCCAATTGAAGTGGTGGCTGATGTGGGGGGGGGGGGGGGCTCTGAAAATTATTGAAACCTCTGATTCAAATGTTTTTGAGGGCCCAGTCCTATGTCCAACCAATACTGTATGATGCAGGTCTAGGGTGGATCCGATACCACCAAGCTCACCCTTAAATATTATCATAATGCATGGCCCTCCAATTGATTTAACAACTGAACAACTCCCATCTGGGAGTGGTTCTGCTGCTCCGGGAGAGGGCTTATCAGTTTTGGCAGAGACCCCAGAGAAGTTACCTCCAAATAAGCCTTCTCATGGGAAAAAATGTAATTGGTCAAGCGGATCAGTGGGACGGAAGCCTCATACTCTTAGTGTCATGACCTACAGAACGTGCCCCTTTTGGATTTCCTGGTCCTTGTCTCAGCGGGGCTTACACTCCCTGGTACTCCCAACATGGCCGTCCAGCGTGAAACACCTTCATTGCTCCACACGTTGGATGTAGCGTGTTCTATTAATAGACCACCCCCTCCACAGCTCTGCACGTCTCAATGCTATTGCGAAGAAGCGACCAGACGTGTGCTCTGCTCGCGGTATTGTTTTCCCTGATTCTGTCCCTTCTAAACTCCATTCCTAGTCCCTCTCCTTTCCTTCTTACTTCCTGGACTCATGTGCTGTGTAGTGCACCCTCTTACTTTCCCGGATTCCTGTATCGTTGCATCCCGGAACTTTGAACGCACGCTGGATTTGGAAGAGACTCGTGCATCCTTATTCAAGACCCGATCCGTCCACACAAGGCATCGACCAAGAAATCCAGCAAAGATCGGACTCAGGTGAGAAGGGGGGAACTCCTTGACACTTAGTATCAGAGTCGCCCATTAATCCCTATTTACAGCAAAGTTGTCCCCTGTTATTGAAGATGGAACCCTGAGATTGGTGGTGCCTACTAAAGCAATTTCTATTGATTCCACTGTACAAACTGATCAGAACCATTTGGCTTTCCAGCCTGAGACAGAACTAAAACCTGTCCAGGGGGAACCAAGGGTTCCTGGTCAAATCTCTACTGGTGTGAGTAAAAGTGGGATGGAGTACCCCTTACGCTTGGGATTGGCTGTTGGGGGGCATTTGCGGGCACTCATGCAGTGCCGGTAACTGTGCATCACCTCCCAGCTGCAGGGGTCGGAGTGGCATTACCCAGACTCTTGGCTACCATGGAGAGCCCGACTGAATCGATCTGGGTACCAAGAGAGGGAGCGTCAACTTCAGTACCCACTGCTTTGAATGTTGGTGTGGGGCATATTCCCTTTGGAATGGCCTGTGGGACTGGGAAATCCCGAGGTCAGGAATCAATTTGGGGACCAAGAGAGGGGGCTTCAACCTCAGAACAGACTTCTGTGAATGTTGGTGTGGGGCAGATTGCCTTCGGAGTGGGTTGTGGGATTGGGAAACCACAAGCCCAGGAAATGCCCCTGATGTCTCTCTATCCTAGAGTGGCCTCGGGAGTTAAGGATTTATTGCATCGCCTTCACTTCCCTACAACCTATGTACCAAGGGATGGGCCCATTGATCGGCATCCCTCATCTCGGGTATTCAGAGTATCTTAAACCCCACGAGGGGCCGAGTTCCTGCGTGTAAAGTTGAGAAGTCCACCAGGCATGAGGTTGAATGACAAGTGTTCGAGTGAGGGGCACAATCAACTTAGAATGATGAGTATGCTGGGCCCTGATCATCCGGTCTGCTTGAATCGATCTAACATTCTGACGATATTTGGAGAAATCCCAGCTTTGGCCTTGGTGAGCTCTTCTGATAGTGGGAGAGTGTCTTTACCTGATAGAGATCATCCAGACACCCGCACTATATATTTGAATTCTATATTAGTAAAGGAGTTGATCCATTAACAACGAGAAGGTCTCTTGAACCTGGGGTTTGACATCTGGCAGGTGCAGATAGATTCGGGGGGCCCCGGGCAAAAGAGATGTTTTGAGAATTGTGGTTCGATCTGTCAGTAACGGGTGCGATAGTGTGGGACAGGGGCTGAGAAGGGGTCTGAAAACGAAATAGACCGGGTTGCCGTCATCTCAACCTTGTGTCAGAAACTGGTCCCTTAATTAGTCAATTTGTGCGGGCCCTGAGCAGAGAATGCTCCCCCTGTGCTTAAAATCGTGAAATACCCGGGGTAGGTTACATCTTTTTACCAACCCAATTTGCCTGGCCAACTTAAGAGAGGCCAATTGCATTTTTTGCAAGAGACGTGGCTGACTTCTGCTCCTATCTTAGATGGCTATAACATTTTCACTCAACAGGCAAAACGTAGTGCTGGTGGGAGGCCAGCAGAAAACACCTTGGGTCTGAGTGGGTCAATCATTGAAAGTTTACCTTTTGGGGCACAGGGGGTGGATTTTACATCCTGGGATGGGTCTATGAAGATCATGATTGTCAATATATATTGGCACAAAGGTATCTCATTGGTGGATTCCTTTGTTGAGAAAGTGTGTCATATAATTGATGAATGGACTGCCTTGCACTTGAATGGTAGAATCCTAGTTTTGGGTGATCTAAACGCCAACTGTGGATTCCAGAAAACTGCCTGGGATCTCTGTGATTTTCACCTGGATTCTGCTGGTGCCTCCATGAAAAGACAGTTGGGGGAAATCTGGTATGTTGGATTGGGGACTCTGGGCCTACAGCCTTTGGTGGGGAAATTGTGTTCAAACTCTAATGAGTCAGCACGTCATATTTGGTACCGGGGGAATAGCTCCTCTCTTCTGGATTATATCTATTTATAAACCTTTCTTATGAACTGATGTGTGTAATTTAATGTGTCGAAGAATGCATGGAGTGATCATGCTTCCTGACGCAACTTTCAACATGGTACTAAACTTCAGAGAGTTCAGATACCAGTCGTAGGTAATTTCTAATGCGGCAGGGAATGCAGTTAGATGGACTGACCTAAACATCTGTACCCTGAATCCGAACGTGAGGGCTATTATGAAAACAACTACCCTCGATTGGAAAATTAACAACTTTTATGCAGTCGAGGTACAGAAGTTTATTGGTGCCTTTGTCTCTGGTATTCTCCCTAGGACCGGAACAAGAGGTAATGGTACTGTTAGATATGCCCATTGTTACAACAAGGATTTAGCCTCTGTAAAAGGTATTATGAGGAGGGAACTGAGAGGTATTCGGGGAACAAATTTGGATGGGATCAATGAATCTGAGCTTATTAGGAAAACCAGACAGGAATATAAAAACTACTGCAAATCAGTAAAAAATACCCTGTTGCAGCAGAATGCTGAGACTATGCTAGTGGTACTGATTAATGCTCAGGTTCGTGCCTTTTGGTCCTTAGTTAACGGCCAAGAACCTAATTATGTAGTTACCCAACTAAATACTATTCCTGAGTCGGAATGGGTTGAGTTCTTTGAAAGCAGGTTTGGGGCCTCTACGAATGACCAACATGAGGTGGAACATGAGACTGTTGGCTTCTGGATAATACCAAGTGGGAGCCACCCTTAGTGATATGTACTAGCCACCCTTTACTAACAAAATGCAAAAAGTCCCGTGCACCTGGAACTAACGGTCTAACTAATAATACCTTCAAGGCTGATCGGAACATCTGGGTGAACTTACTGTACTTGGAATTCAAAGATATCATCCGTACAGGTGTTATGCCATTGTCTTGGAGCACGGCCCATGTGATTCCCATCTTCAAGTCTGGAAGTATGTCCGATCCCAAGAATTATCCGCCTATCTCCTTAATAGATGCCGATTGTAATATCTTTTCGCCATTTTTACTTTCACACTTAGAAGAGTGGGCTAAATTGGCTCACCCCCTCGATTGACTACAGACAGGTTTTCAGAAGGGCCACTCGACCAATGTTAATGGGCTTGTTCTCAAATGTATCCAGGAAGACTCGTGGCGGAGGCCCAAGGGTGGCACATTCATGGCCTCGATCGACGGCTTTTGACTGCGTAGATTGCAGGAAACAATTGGATAAATTGGCAGCATGGGGTATGATGGCGGGCCTGTTGAGGCTAATCAATGGAGTATACGAGAACTGTGGGATCCAAGTCCAGCTAAGCCAAAAAGGGGATATCTCTCAGAGAATTTGCTCTTATCGGGTGGTCAGACATGGATGTGTTTTAGCCCCTTGGCTGTTTAATCAATATATGTCGGATGTGGCTATTAGTTTGGCTAATGAAGGGTTGATAGCCCCTAAAGTAGGACAGTCAAATATTATATGGCTCGCATATGCAGATGACTTCTTGATCTTTGACCTAACAAGGGTCGGCCTTTAGAGGCTGCTAAATACATTTGCGAGATACAAAAAGAAAATGGGCTTATCATGAACCCCAATAAAGCCAAAATCCAGGCCTTTACGAGAGCGAGTTAGAAGATCAACCAACCCTCCTGGTATATTGAAGGGACACCTGTTAAGACATCTGAGAGCGTCAGGTACCTAGGATTCATTTTGAATTTGATAAAGGATCTAAACTTGGCACTGATGACCTAATGCAAAAGGCCAAGTTTTTAGAATCCCAGATGGTAAAAATAGACTGCAAGTTTGGCAGGTTCTCCCTGAAGCCAGCGATAATGTTCTTTCGAAGGAAAGATTGTGCCTAAAATAATCTATGGCCTTGAATTAACGACAGATAAAATGTTGAAAACTTTGGATAAAATTGAGGCTAGGATATGGAGGTGGATCCTTGGCATCTCAAATGCAGTTCCATTATCAGTAATTATGTACGAACTAGGGGCTTCATCACTATGGGACAGGGTGCAATGGCGTCTACTGACAGTATATGTCAAGATTATGGCCCCAATCCCCGACTCTCTGCATCAGTTGCTGGGTGATAACGTGAACTTCTCTGTTGACCTGTCTGACATCAAGGAAAGATGTGAATCCATTCTCCTCAATACTGGCTCGAATTTGGAGACACTGACAAAAAAAAAAAACTCAAAACGAAAAGGTCCCTGTTGGACTTCGATTGGATTCTGACTACTGATGCTTTCTATTCATATGCATCTATGAGTCAACTTCCTCATGAGCATAAACATCAAGGATCCCTCTCTTCTATCTTGCTCCAATTCCTTAACCGCTACTTTTGCGCGCTGCTACTTAGGCTACAGTGGAATCTACTACCAACTAAGGAAATCCTGTTTAGGAGGAAACAAATAATGAATGATGAAGTTGGATGCAGATTCTGCCAGTTGAAACCTGAGTCGATAAAACATATAGTCTTGGAGTGTGAATCACGTAAGGTATTAAGGACCACATTTCTGTTGGCCCTGCGGCACTATCAACTAAGCTGCAGCGAGGATACGGTATGGAAGCATTGTCTTATTATCCTGAATGTACAGGAGGATTTGGCTCTATCTGGTTTTATTAAAAGCCTTAACATTCTGAAAACCTGAGGAAGAAACTCCTAATAACAGGTTTTGCTTATCCGGGTAAAGAGTCTTAGGGACCTGGTATCTATCCTCCTGAGCTACTTACTAGCTTCTAGTTTAAATTGTTCCTCCTTATATCAATACTTGGGGAAATGCCTAAAGTAGTTACACTGAAAAGATTGAATGTTTATCCCGCTTTTATTCTTTTACTTGTAATCATAGGAAGTTATGATGTTTGGCTTTTCTTCTTTTTTTTATCCTTGTCATTTTGTTTGGAATTCATTAGTTGTACAGTAATGTGGTTACTTTTTTATCTGCTATGTACTATTCATTTCTTCTTTATTGTGATTTTAATTAGATTTTATTGTGATTTTCTTTTTTTGTTAATATACATTTGTAAAGGTTTAATTTAAAAAAAAAAATCACAAAAGAAGGAGGAATCAAAGAATCCTGTGACATGGAAAACATGATTTTTTAACATTGGAAGCAAAAACAGACTGCACATGTGTTTTCCAATAAAAATTGGTTTAAAAAGCCACAATGGAAAACAATATCACTGCTCACCGAAAAATGTCAAGAAAGCAGAACTGGATGCGTGGGTTGACCAAAGCAATGTATATAATGGTTTCCCCACAAAACTCCAGTGACAGTTGAAGAGACATTTACTTGAGGAAAAACCTGTCCTGGCTGGGTGCAAAAATGTCACAATGAAAAGCCTCACTCCAGCTGGATGTCACGCCTCCCATCTAATAACCCCGCAATAGAATTTGATGCTGCTGAAGGCGTAAAAATAGACTTGCTGGCATGAATGCAGGGACTTCAAGAGAAGGTCATCCTTGGCTGAAGCATGACTAAAAGGTGTGAATCATTGTTGCACCCACTTCAAAGAGCCCACACTAACCTCAAAGAGACTCATAAAAATCTCTGGTCACTGGCTGACCCAGGGGAACAGATGGTTGTGGGGGATGAAGCAGCCATCCTATTTGCTGACAGAAACACTAATCATTTAATTTAATAGACTATTTTCTTTTCGGTATTTTGCGCAGCAATCAGACTGAGGATTAATTTCATTTTTCTGCCATTTTTCATGTAATTTCCAGGCGGTTTTGGGGGTATAAAATGCATCTATCTGTGACTCTGGTAACTGTAATGGCCAGTTAGACTAGGTTTCTGGCTGATCTAAGCATGTCACAAATGTGAGAATGGGTGAAAAGGTTGAAAATGAAATTAGGAATATGCTTGATAACGTACATATTCATAACTGTTGTACATTTTATGAAAATGACAGAAATGTGATACATGGCCATGCTACCTCGTACGGATTTGTCAGTCGGCTTATTTAATTTCTCATGATCAGCTATAACAGAATATATGTTTCATATGGCAGTTGCAAGTACAATTATGAAGTTGTGATACATAACTAGTTTTTGCCAAAAAGTTGTAAGGAGATTAAAGGATGATGACAAATGGAAAAAGACAGATGGTGCTACCAACCCCTAAACCAATCCTGAGTGGTGGTGGAGAGAGGGTAACTGTCCAATCCTAGCAACAGGGATTATTGCAACTTTAGTGATGTCATTTCTGCTATATAAGGGGGACTGTGTTAGGACTCAGGAGAGACACACAGCAACTGGAGAAGACAGAAAAAGGAGGACAGAGAGAAGGCTGCTGAAACTTACCATCTTTGGGAGTGGAGTGACCAGACCCCCTGCTCTATCATTCCAGAGTGTCCTGAGATGCAGCTGGCTTCCCTGAAACTTACACGAAGGCTTGCTATGTAAGTAGCAATAACCCCAGCCCTAAATTGCATAAGCCCTTCATTTTGCAGCAGCACATCCAATATTTCCCGATTGAAAACCTCAATTGCCAGTGCAGTTCAGCCATCTCCCCATAGAAGAATCTCTTGTTTTCCTGTGTATGTTAGCATATCCCCATTGAAAAAAACCCTCATTTGTCTGTGTAAATCCTTAGTATTTTTGTAAGTAAATCAATTAATTCCCCAATTGAATTTAACAGGATCGGGATTGGTGGAGTTTGAAACCAACAATCTTTTCCCCAGTGTTTTTGTTAATTTTTATAGCCATTAAGGTGTTGCCCAAAAGAATAAATCCCTTTTTGAGCTGAAAAAACAAATTTGGCCCTGTGTTTAAATTATGCCCTGCTAAGCAAATTTGCATTTGCCAGCATCATTCCTCTTTGCATCTGTCAGCCTGAACCAAAACCAATTTTAGTTTTGTGAGCTATCCCCTTTGCCAGAGCCTACCTGTCATTGTAAGCCTCGGTGTAAATACATTTCCATTTTCCACTGTATTTTCTTTCTGCATTTGCTATCCATCAAAAATCGATTTTCCTGCTCTATTTCTATTTTCCTTGGTGTGCTGATGAGTACTCTCTAAACCTTTGCCTGTCTCCTAAATGTAGGCAGTGCGAATGTTCTTCTATTCTGTCCCCTAGCAGTTGTGAGAAATAATAAAAAACCCATTCTTCCATGTTGCTCCAAAAACGGATTTTCCCATTCTTTGCTGGCTTCCTATATTGTGGTGGTGGGCTTCACCCCAAAACTGATTTCCCCCTATATTTCTACTCCTTGCCACTGCCTTCCATTCAAAGGAATCAAGTCCAATTGGTGTTTGGGGGTGAGTGTTGCAGGGGGCATGCTTAACTGTAGGTGCTATCACTTTGTGTGGAATTGTTATTTTCCTGCTTTGTCATTAAAACAAAGGTGAGTGTAACACTCTATGGGCCTCATTACGACCCTGGCGCTAAGCGAAAAACGATGGCGGTAAATGCTTACCGCCATCGTTTTCCGCCAGGTCCGATCATGACCCGTGACCGTTAACTACGATGCCAATAGCGGCATCGTAGTTAACGCTGCCGCAAACTGCGCTAAGGGTGCGCGCACGCGACCGCCCACACCGTACTTAGCGCCATGGCGGAAAGGCACGCAAATGCCGACCCAAGCGGACATGCACCTAACGCCATCAATGAGGCCGCTAAGTACCTTACCGCCATGGTGCAAATAACGCCATCGCGAACCAACCGTAAAGGGCCAATTCAAGTGAATGCAGCTGCCACAGGTGCACAGAAACAGCACAGGTGAAGGCAATACAGACTCAGGGGAGTATAAAAAGAGCACACCCCACCCCTACCCACACCCAGTCACACTCCACAATGATGCCAATACGACTAGCAATGTTGGGGCTGGAGGACCTGATAGCAATGCATGTGCTACTACAACAGCAACAGCAACAACAACAACAACAGGCAGCACAGAGGAGACGCAGGAGGAGAAGGAGGGCAAGGCAGGCCCAGCAAGCCCCACCAGCACAGCCAGTGCCACCACGCAGGCATCCCCCAATCCCACGCATCAGAGCCAATCCAAACAACCTCACTGCTGAGCAGATCCACACCCTGTACCGTTTGGACAGGGACACCATCACCGCCATCGTAGACATGACACACAACGACATCGTCAGCATGATAGAAAGTCCAACCGCCATCCCCCCCCTACTGGAGGTAGTGGCTGTACTCCACTTCCTGGCCACAGGCACCTACCAGCACACAGTGGGGCACCTGCATGGCATTTCACAACCATTATTCTCACGAACACTCATCCAAGTGCTCGATGCCCTCCTCAGGCACACAGACGACCACATCTCATTACCACGGACTGCCCAGGAGATTGCAAACACCAAAGTGGGTTTCCATGCACTAGCCAGCATACCCGGTTGCATTGGTGCCATCGACTGCACCCATGTGGAATTGGTGGTTCCACGTGCCATGGAGGTACCGTACCGCAACCGGAAACAGTTCCACTCTGTCAACGTGCAAATGGTCTGTGACTCCAACAAGATCATCACACATTGTTGTGCCCGATTCCCCGGATCAACCCATGATTCCATGGTCCTGAGGAACTCCACAATACCACGCTACATGGAGCGACATGCAGGCCCAAGATCCTGGCTACTCGGTGAGTGCGATGTCATGGAAGTGGGCATGGGAATGACGTACCAGTGCATACTCCACCTGGCTGAAAGGGGGGGGGGGGGGATGATGCATACTCCACCTGGCTGTGAGTAACACAGAGAACGGATACAGAGGAAGGCCACTCACAATGCACAAAACCCCTCTGCATACATAGGGTGATGGCATGCAAAACAGGCCATGGCAGCAATGAGCATATACTGGTTGCATAGTGTGAATCAATTAGTGCATGTAGAAGTGAGCCAAGGTAACAGTTCCATGCCAGCCATGGTGGGACATCATGTTCCTGATCAGACAACATGACTGACACATACATTCTCGCCTACATACAGGTGATGCAGCCTACCCCCTGAAGAGGTGGCTCCTCACGCCAGTCCGGAACCCGCAGAACCAGCACGAGGAGGACTACAACCGTGCACATACACGTACTCGTGTGGTCATAGAGCAGACATTCGGCCTCCTGAAGGCACGGTTCCGAAGCCTCAGCAGGTCTGGTGGGGCACTCCTGTATGGCCATGAGAAGGTGGCAAAGATCGTCATGGCATGTGTCATGCTGCACAATATGTGCGTCAGACGGAATGTGCCCCTGCCCCCTGACGCAGAACTGCAACCACCTGACGATGAGGATGAGGATGAGGAGGGTGCAGAAGGGGCGCCACCACATGGAGGAGGCGATGCACAGGAGGGGCGTGCCATGCGCCAAAGTATCATCAACCACTGCTTCTAGCACACACGGCTGGTGTTCATCGCATGGAGACTGCACTTGGGGCACTGTGTGACTCTGGGGCATGCACACTGAGGACTGGACACCAATAAAGCACACATACGCAATGAAAATGTCCACACATTTCCTTTTTTGAAACGAAAAAAGTGTATTTGAACTATGAACTGTCGTGTCACACCCCCTCCCACCTCCCACCTCCCCCCTGCACACCCCAACACACCCCCTCCCACCTCCCACCTCCCCCCTGCACACACACCCCCCCAAACTCCCCCCTTAACTCCCCAACACACCACCCCGCCACCCCCCTGCACACCCCAACACACCCACTCCCCCCTCCACCCTCCCCCCCCCCCTGGAATCCCAACAAAGGTGTGAGTTGGTCTGTGCAGCAGTGTCAGTAGTAGGATTCCTACACTGTCCGGCCACTATTGGCAGCCCCCTCCACTGGCCCCCGGGGCACCCCTGCCTGTGCTGCGGAGGTTCCTCCCCGATCGGCGGATGGGGCTGCTCGGTGTCGAGCTGGCAACCGAGGAGGATCCTGCCTGCTCATTTGGACGCATGGCCCGTATTGTCTGCACAAGGTCAGTGATGGCGTGCCGCACAGCAGCTAGTTCCGCGCAGATGTCCTTTGTGGACGACTCTATAGCTGCCTTCACAGTCTCAGCACATTTCTCCATTGCTGCACTTGACCCCCCACATTCAGCAACATGTTCTTCGAGCAGCGAGGAAAGTTGCTGCTGCCGGGTGGCAATCGCCTCCAGAGAATGGTTGGAATTCTGGCCCATGGCTAATGGCAGTGGTATTCCCATTGGGCTGATCTGCCCCTGCAGCGGGGATGGAGTGGCTGGCCAATCGTCATCCTCTGGCTGACCCTGTGTGGCATCCGCATGCGGGCTGCTTAGGGACAGGTAGGGGGAATGAGGGTGGCCTGTGGGGCTTCTGACATCACTCTCCTCAAAGATCCCTGCTTCGCTATCGGAGGAGGCAGCAATGGCAGCAGTCTCCCCAATTGTGCTGCTTGCAGCAGAGGCTGTGGCTTCTGTGGGCATGATTGGTGTGATGTCTGCTGCTGCTGCTGCTGCTGTACTGCCTGCTGGGGTGGCTGTCTGTGCCCTGTCCTGTTTCCCTTGCATGGATTTTGCCTGCTGTGGTGTTTTCCTCGGGACGACAGAGGTGGAGGGTTGTGGCGTTGGCACAGTTGGCCTGGCCCTCTTGGTGGGTGTGGAGGCTGTGGTGTCCTCTTCCTCAAGGTCGGAATTTGAGCCTGTGGTGGGACAGAGGAGGGAGAGTGTTATTGATGGGTCTGCGGACATTGGCCGGGCATTGTGGCGACTGGCATCTCATCAGTTAGTACATGTGGCACATTTCATGCAGGGGAAAATAGTTGTCTCCCTTTTGTGTGGAAGTAGCATGGAGGTATGTGGGTGCCTGCAGTTAGGGTGTGCGTGCTGCATGTGTACAGGGTGCAGATTGGATGTATCTGTGGGCAGTCTCCTGCTGATGTGTTGCATTCACACTATGGGCCAACATTGTACTTCACATGAATGGACTTAGGTGAGATTTGCATGCCTTGATTTGAGCCACCTACCTGCATCGCCCGATGTCGGGGCTCCTCTCTCCATTCCTCCTACTCCTTCAATGCTCTGCATTCCGATTGTGGAGGCACAGATTTCCTCCCATGGCTGCAATTTTATAGGGGACTCCGATCCTCCCCCAGTTGCCATTGCCAGGTTCATGTTGGCTGATAGTATGCTCCTGACTCTGAGCCGGAGATCGTCCCACCGCTTGCGGCACTGTTTGACATTGCGTGGTGTTGTTCCCACGGCACTGACCCGCTGAGCTACCAGTGCCCATATGGCCTTCTTCTTGGATATGGCCGGTCTTGTCAGTTGGTTGGAGAATACCACTGCAGCGTTCTCCTGGAGGGTCTCCGCTAGAATGGTAAGCTCCTCTCTGGAGAAGCGGTCTTGCCGCTGGCGGTCACAGGCTTTTTTCAAAACTTTAGGCATCTTCCTGCAGGTAGAAGGTTGAAGCCGGTATTGGCGGGGTCTCAGGCTCGGATGTCCAGTGGTTTTGGAGGATGGCAATGGATTGTGTTTTTAAAGATGGCCGCCGTGCTCTTTCCCGTTCCGCCGCGGTGACGCTACTTCCGGTTCCGCTTATCTACGGTCACCGCTAATTGCGGTGACCGCTAACTACGGTCACCGCTATGTACGGCGGTGGCGGTGGTGCACCTTGCGCCGCATACGATGCCGGTAGGTGCCGTTTTGGGGGCATTACCGCCATGGCGCTGTTTACATTACCGCCATGGCGTAATGCTCGTGCGCGATGGGTCCTAATATGGCGCACTTTACGCCATCGTCCCACGGCGTTAACGTTCATTACGCCATGGCGGTAATGACGGCGGATTACCGCCAGGGTCGTAATGAGGCCCTATTTCAAACTGGTCACTCTAGATAGGATATTGCATTTGTGTTGCCAACATTTTGGTGGCTGTTGTATTTTGTTTATCCTCATTTACATTGAATAATACATTAATAAAATATCTTGTTAATACACACTGGCCTGGTTCCTAGTCCATTGTGACATGGGGTGCTGGTGGAGATTGGGTGCCAGACGGGTTGGAGGCCTCCTCAAAGAATCCCTAGTAAAAAATTAAAAGCGTTTTATTGTTCGCCACATTCACTGTAGGGGAAGAAGTTCCCTGGCTGGCGTGTGCCGTGTAATAAACCGTGACAGTATAATGGCATACATTTACAGTTTATCTCATATCTGGAAGTTAGATTTCCAACCCGCTATGTTCTCCTAGTTCCCCAAAGTTGTCTCCTACTAACTAGGTGATGCTGGATACCCAAGAGCAAGTTTTAGCTCCTGCTCCATAAATCCTTATTTCAACCCCAGTTTTATGTCTGGGCATAAAAAGGGAGACATGTGCTACCTGGACTGAAACGTCTCGAAGGTGTGTACCAACTCACCTCCCCTGTTAGATAGGTGAGACCACTGTGCCGGAGAACCCTGTGAACTATGCAAAGGAGTGTGAATGTTACAGTGTGTCCCGGGGGCAACCAGTTAAGGCTTTTTAAGCCTGACAGGATGTTGTCTCTTGTTTTCAGATCCAAGACCATCCATGCTGTCCTGTACCAACAGCGGGTGACTCAGGATGAATTTGGCAATCCTCAGGTAGAGACTGCAGTAATCACCCATTCTGGTCAGGCTGAGAGCCTGGACAACTTCCATCTTGTGGTGAAACTCCAGGAATAGGAAGGTTTTGTGCAGCTTGAAGAATCGGGAGCTGTGTTTACTTGGCATCCGCAGAAAAATTTTAATGAAAAAAACCCCAGAATTTTTGTATTCGAATGTTTTTAGATGGGGAGTGGGGTAAAGGTATTAGGGTACGGGGAATGTTGTGGTTGGTGGCTGCGGCGGGTGTCCTCTGCATTTAGAATTAAACAAATTTGTCATTTTCTGCCTCTGTGTTTTCTATTCAATCTTTTCATGGAGATCCTGTTTGCTTACAGTCGGTAGCTCAGCACAGAATCAGAAATGGCCACCAGGTTCTTTATTGAGTTTGATGGTGCAAGAGGAGAACCCATGGTAGTGGCACAGTTGAAGTTCATTTTTGTGGTTTTTGTCCAGGCCACAGATCACTGTTTCAGTGTTGCTTCAGAGAAGGCCTAGGGAAATGTGGGTTATCATGTCCTGGTTAGCATGCGTCCAATATTGTTATGGTGGTTGCTAATCCCTTTCCCAGGGAAGATTAGAATTCATGGGTCATCCATGTAGAGCCAGAATGGGGGCTCAAAAGCAGTAGCGGAGGCAGCTTTTGATGCCAGGGGGTGGATAATACGGTGCTTGCAGGAGGCTGGGCGGCACACTGGGCACCAGGGCGAAGGCATGGGGGAAGCTACTCCCCCTCGATCCCTCCCAGGCTCGGCCACTGCTCAAAGGATTCCAGAATTGTAGCAGCTCATTTAGAAATTAAACAATCATGGAGGATACAGCTTTTCCTATGTTTTCCGAAATAGTGCTCATAAAGCAGAATGGTATAATATTTGTCACATATGATATTACTGTCCAAGTAACAGTACTGTGACAATAGTTTTATTTCGACTACAACCATTTGGTAGCCATGAAGAAAAGGTCGTATCTTTGATGAAGCCTCGTATAGATTGGGTAGGCATAGCTTTGCTACCTATACAGAGAGGGTACATGGTCATGGGGACAAACCCAGCAGACTGCGAGCATGGCAACATGAGAGAGAGAACCCTAGTATGACTGTAACCTCCATAGCAGATGCATGCGGGGAGGCACAGAGGGTGTGCACAGAATAGAGTATCGATTTGCTCACTGGTATGAAGCTCTGTATTGTAAAGGACTAACAGCCATGACAGGAGACATTGAATACACGTGTATTTATAATTTATAATTTATTTATAAAAAAATCACAGGGAAAGCAATGCATTTTTGGAACAACACATACAGAATTTACCATTGAAAACAGAGGGAAGGACATGGGTCCTTTACAATGGGGTGAGAGAATGTGACTTGAAGAGCAGATGTTGCAGGGGAAGGTGGAAGCATTATCCGGGGACAAGGACAGGACAGAATGACATAGGAACGGGATTAGGAGGGAACTGCTGAATTGAGAATAGAGGAGTGACGGAAAAGTCCTGTAGGATTGTCCATGAAGGGAAGGGAAATTGGAAAACAGGGTAATGAAATCATGTAGAGTGCTAGGAAACAGGTTTTTCAGAAAGGAGAGAGTGAAGGTTGGATTTAAATAGTGGTAGAGTTGGAATGGTACAGAAAGGGAGAGGAAGACCTTTCCATAGTAGGGGGGTGAGGAGAGAGAGAGTGGAAACCGGAGGGCACACAGGGGGCTTGCGTGGTTACAAGGAGGTGAGCTGGGGATGATCTTAACAAGCGAGGAGGAGAGTAGAGAGTGAGATGGGCAGGTCTCTGGATAGTTTTGAAGATAATGAGAAGAAGTTTATACTTAGCCCTTTGTTTCATAGATAGCCAGTCAATCTGACAATGGGCAGAGGAGGAAGAGGTAAAGCAATAAACGTTGACAAGTATGTGGACCACGCAGTTGAGGATTTTGTCAAGAGGTGAAAAGGCATCGTTGGGAAGGCCATAGAGAGGACTGGCACAGTGGTGAGATCTAGAAAGGACTAAAGAGGAGATTAGCTCTTTAGCAGTATTGAAAGTGTTGGGAAGGGAACAAACCTATCTGACCCCCGAGGCGCTTTAGGGTGAGCCTCATTGGAAGACTTGTAATAGCCCAAGGGGTAGGGGGGCAATCTAAGGGTCACCACACAATCATAATATTATATGTAATTTAGACGATCAAGACATAGTGCGTACATATATGTCGATGCTCTTTAGAAGATATTAACTAGCCATGGTCGAAGCATAGGGCCTGCATGGCCAAGCAGTATTTAGTGTGTTAAACACAGGCCACTAGCCTGAAGGAGAAATCTGAACAGGCCCAAGTGCTGATGAGAAGAGGCCCATGCCATTAAATTCCACAGAAACACTTCTGTGTTCTAAAGATGTTGCCAATATGTTTCTTCTAGGAAGGAACGTGGCCTGCAAGGCCACAAGACAGTGCTGGGTGCCTTGGTGTATGTGTTATCACAAACAGGACACTGACACCACCCAGCCAACTATGATTTATAGCCCCTGCCTCTACACCATCCCTAAGACCCCTTAATTATAAGATTCTAGTTGACCCCAGACCACCGACCATAAACCAATCAACCATAAACGATCTGAGAGCCTGGTTGTCCCACCTTTATTTTACAAAGGCATGATTTGTAATGCGAGGTACAGGGCGGGATAAATTATAGTTCATAAATGAGGGTGGCAGTCTTGGAAGCCGAGCAACACGATCGGGATGAGTGAAATGTGTGTGTGTGGATTAGTGTGACATTACGACTGTGTCCGTCTTCTGAGCATACCAGGTGAACTGTATAATGAAAGAATAGCACTATTTGCAAATGTAACTAATTACTTTTTTTGGCCTTGGTTCCCTGAAAACAATAAGCCCAGCAGACCCCACGTGATGGAAGATGGATGGACTGGGCTGGGACCAATGGCCTGGCATTCCCTATGGAGTAGGTCAACCATGTATAGGGTCGTACCAACTAGCCACACTGGTTTCTACTACATGTAATGATGTCATCTATGATGCTGTGCCTCCTTTTAAGCTTCTGCTTGTACCCCTTCTCCTCAGAACATTCCTTGGCAGCAAAATTATTTTTTGTAGAAATAAAACATGTTATCCTTGCAAAGGTTTATTAGGCCTTTTTTCCCTAGCGGGTTGTATTTTCTCTGTTGTGAGCATTTAGGGGTGAGCCTTCGAAAGCAAGAATATGGCAGATTTTTCTGATATTGAGGGGTTGAGTCTGGCTGCAGTGGCCGATTTGGAGATGAAGAGTGAGACGTTGTGTGATGGTTCAAAGATAAAACCAAGGTTATGAGCAGAAGCACATAAGGAAGGTAGTCAGGTGAGAAAAGAGGAATAGGAGGAGAGAAGGAGATTGTTTGACTTAGAAGTAGAGAACTTCAGTCTTAGTGGAGGTGAGCGCTAATGAGTGTGACACCATCCAATATTTGATGGGGAGAGACAGTTTGACATTTTTGACAACAGCTCGTCGGATGAGGAGTGAAAGGAGAAGAAGATCTCAGTGTCTTCAGCAAAGAGTTGATAGGAGAAGCCGTAAGCGGAGATCAGGGTGCCAAGAGCTGAAGTATAGGGAATGAAGAGAAGTGGACCAAGGACAGACCTTTGGGGGACTCCAACAGTAAGGTGAGGGGGTGAGTGTGGAGGTAAAGCTGTTCCAGGACACCAAAAAGTGTCTAGGGCAAGGTATGAAGCAAACCAAGTGAAGGTCTTATCTCTGATGCCAAGGAGAGATAATGTACAGAGAAGGTCAGAATGGCTGACAGTATCGAAGGCAGCAGAAGAATAAGAGGAGATTAAAGGTTTGCACGCCAAGTGGAAGAGGTTACGTTGCTGGCATTGAAGAGCGATATCTCAGATTTCAGAGGTTGGAAGTCAGATTGAAGGGGGTTCAGGAGTTTGTATCAATGAACCAATGAACTCAGTGAGTCTATTGAATACTACTAGTTCCGGGAATTCGGAATAGTGTGGCAGCAGGCAGACAGTAGCTGTCTAATAGGATCATTGTCAAGAGAAGAGTTGAAGAGTGAAGTAAGATGTGGAGCAACACTGGGAGCTATGTGCTCACAACGTGCTGGGACATTGGGTCATTAGGGGCACAGGAAGGGTTAGCCATGAGGAGTAGGACAATAATCTCATCAGGGTTGGTGGGGGAAAAGGAAGACATAGTAGCTGGAATAGTGGGAAAAAGTGAGCAGGAAGAGGGGATAGAAGGTAATTATCGAGGGTATTGTGAATGGTAGACATTTTAGAAGCATAGTAGAGAGCAAGATCATTTGTAGAAAGAGTAGAGGAGATGCTGGTGGGTTTAGGATGTCATAGAATTCAGTTGAGAGATTTTTGTAAGGCACCTAATTTCCGAGGGTTGAGACAAAATGAGAGAGAGAGATAGAAGTCATGTTTGGAAGAGTGAAGAGTATCGGACTTATTTCGAAGAGCAGTGAAATAGTGTTGGAGATCAGAGGAGTGTCTTCACCTTTACCAATTGTGAAGCTTTTTCTGCATTCTTCCTCCATGTACTACGGTTTGTTTATCTCAGACGGGAGCACCCTACACCAATTTCTCAGACAAGATTCACGTGCATGGGATTGGCACGGTATAAAAGCTTTGGAACAGCATAAAAGCTTTATAACATAACAAAAGAAGTCTGCTGAAACTGGACAAAACCAAAATATGATGGCTGGAAGGTTTTGAATCAATCATAACCACTAGCACAGATCAGGGCAATCCTCCAGACCACTGTTCTTCAGTCTGCCAAGCCATTACAGAAGAGGAAAGACCATATGCAAATCAGGCTTGCTCCTACCCCAAAAGGGGCAGCCCAAACTACTTCTGCATGAGACCACAAACATCCCCAGACATGTTTTCGGCCTCATTGGACATCATCAGTGAGGAGTAGCTTGGGTCTCTAGACCCAGGAGGCTCAGGCCCCACATCTGAGCATACCCATCCCACTCGGGGCGACTTTAGCAAAACCAAAAGGTGATGGCTGGAAGGTTCTGAATTGATTATAATCACTGGCACAGCTCTGGGCAACCATCCAGACAATCATTTTTCAGCCTACTAAGCGATAACTCCGTCCGCTAGCATTCTCGGTTCTCATGTGCTGAGCAGCAACTGGCGATAACTCCAGCTGCTAGCATTCTTCGTTCTCACGAGCTGAGTAGCAACTGATGATAACTACAGCCGATAGTATTCTGCGTTCTCCTAAGTTGAGCAGTAACTGGTGGTAACTCCAGCTGCTAGCATACTTCAGTCTCAATAGCTAAGCATCAAATCGCGGTAACTCCAACTGCTAGCATGCTTTGTTCTCATGAGCTGAGCAGAAACTGGCGGTAACTCCAGCTGCTAGCACGCTTTGTTCTCATGAGCTGAGCAGCAACTGGCGGTAACTCCGGCTGCTAGCATGCTTTGTTCTCATGAGCTGAGCAGCAACTGGCGGTAACTGCAGCTGCTAGCATGCTTCGTTCTCATGAGCTAACCAGCAACTGGCGGTAACTCCAGTGGCTAGCATGCTTTGTTCTCATGATCTGAGCAGCAACTGGCATTAACTCCAGCTGCTAGCATGCTTTGTTCTCATGAGCTGAGCAGCAAATGGCAATAACTCCAGCTGCTATCATGCTTCGTTCTCATGAGCTAAGCAGCAACTGGCGGTAACTCCAGCTGGTAGCAATCTCCATTCTGATTGCAGGAGCAACTGTGAAGAAGATGCCTTGTTTTCAGAGCTGAGAAGCAAGGCCCAATCAGGATGAACCCTCTTGGGTTTTGGACTGTAAGAACAAGCCGTTGGATCATCCCACACTAGCAGCAGCAGAACTGGATTCGTCAGACACGCCAAGCCAGCCATGCTTTGAAAGAACCAGACTTCAGAAGCCACCAGGGATCAGCCTTCAGTTGCTGTAATTCCCTTTACCTTAATGTCTGGATGCTAACGTGCCCTTACTAAGGTGTGTGGTAAGGCAATCTCAAGTCATGCAGTGTCTTGAAGAGGGCGCCATATCATTGACTCCATGTGCCACCTAAATAGCCTTTTTCTCTGTTGTGTCTATTGGGACTTAGAACTGGTGGCTGTTAGTAGCGGGGTGTTGCCCTAGGAAACATTGGCTATGTGTACTCGTTCCTTGCACCCTCTACTTACCTGTGAGAACGCTATACACAGCTGTGCACTTTGGTAACATCCAGCAGATCTTCTATGTTCTTAGCATTAGGCCTGGACTAGCGCTGAATTGCTATTAAGCCAAAATTGCACTTAATGTGTTTTCCTTGTCTCCATGCACACCATTAGTTGCTCGTAACTTTAATGCTCCAAAATGGCAGGAGGCAGCAAGTGCTTGCAGATGTCTCACATTCATTAATGCTGTCAATGTGATGCTGTTGTAATGTGGAAAATGTACACCTTGCCATGCCTACATTTACTTCAACTGTGGAGTACTATTGTAATTTAGTCACAGCATCTTGCAATACATCTTAATGCATTCCTGCTTCATTCTGTCCAGCGGGCAAATGTCGAAGGTGCTTTGGCGCCCAGACTCAAGGCCACACTTTATGCATTCATGCTTCCACAGTTTCAACTATTTTCACTGCTTATAAATGATCTATGTGATAATTTCTGTACAAACCAATGTGGAGTCCATACCACTGATAGCATCAATCTCAACCGGCCTGGCCCGTCGATCAAGTATTAGCTAAGTTAATGTTAATGTTAAAGGTATTTGTGCCGCGCACCTTCGCCAACGAAATTGGTCCCCAGGCGGATCTGCAAACAAGAAGGTGGGGGGGTGGTTATTCGGATGGAGAGGGAGTAGGGAAGTGGGAGGGTGATGTCCTGTTTGCAGTTCAGTTTGGTTTTCACTGTGCGCCGAGCTTGGGTGTGAATATCGTCTGGATGTGAGACCACGTGTGCTGTTGGTGTTCCTTATGTGTTAATTGTTTGTTGTTGCGATGTGGTAAAGTGTGTGCTGTTTGCTGTGTGAGAGGGTGGTTGTGTGGATTTTTGGGTGCGATAAGTATGCAGACATTTGAGCTTTTGGGTTAGTGGGTTATTTACAGACCCTGGTTCCCTTCCTATCTATTCCTTGTCGGTGATCCGTTACTGCCTGTGTTTACTATGCAGGCCAAGATATTATTGACATATAATCCTTCCCCTTCCATCCTGTTCTCTCTTTGCTCGTTCTGTGGTATAATTCTAGCTTTCTATCTTCCAGTTGCTTGTGTTTACTTGATATCATTGTTCTTTGGGTGAGATAAGTATGTAGAGTTGTATGTTTCCTACCGCTCTGATGATGTCATGTCATCTCTGTTGGAACGTTGGCATCCCTTTGAGTGGGTGAATGTTCCAGTGTGTCAGTTGGAATTAGCTGAGGTGTGAGGCCTGTGGTGGCAACAACTGTGTCCTCCTCCCCAGCCCCAGTCTTGTCTCCTATAGCTTACAGCAAGAGTAACTGAAGTATTGCCTATAGTTGTATATAATGTATAATAAAGCTATCCCGGAACACCTATGCCTCCTTGGGTGGACTGCATTGAGTCACATCACTGGGACACAACCATGACGAATTGGCGATGAGGATGGCCACTGCGAAAATGCCCTTTGTGCCACAAAGACGAGTAACGAGCTAGGAGACAAGCTGGTGGTGACAGACCACACAGAAACACACTAATCAAGTAAGGAGCGTGGTGGGAGCGCCGACGACCACTGCAGTGAGGAAAGAGAGGAAAGACAAGTTATTGTTTACCCAGCCATACCATAAACCCTCACATAACAACACAGAACTCCCAGGCACTGTTATGGATAAACTTGCGCACCATAAAAATGTTGGGATAGTAGGAATTCCGAGTGATCACAGGGAGTTCCCAAGAAGAACAACACTAGTGTTTCAGATAAAGGATGAAACGTCTAGCGCTCAGTTATATAACGCAGCAGATAAAGTTTTGATTCAAAGAGGAAAAGTTCCCATTTATGTTCCCAGTGCAGAGGAACATTGTTCAAAAGCATACGTTTCGCTTCAATCAGTTGTCCAAAGAAACAGCGGCTGTGCAAACTTCATAAATATCAGAGCCCCCAGGGACGATTCCTCGGGTGGGTCATGGGTGACACTGTCAAACTACTGGCACCAGTGCGGCGAATAGTACAATACCTCACCTTAGTTATGTGAAGGCCAAGTCGAGTGGTCATGAATGCACCATGCTCCGAGCGAGTTGACCGACAGTCCGTAGTGCCACGTGTGTTTCTGTTCCTTGCATGGTAGGGGTGCAAGAGTATGCAAAGACTCCCCTGGGTCATGGCGGTCCCTGGAGCAACATCCCAGTGCAAGGTTGAAGTAGGTGCAAGATGGTAGTATCCCGCATCTGTGATGAGTGCGTGTCTTGCTCCCAGGGGTCAAGTCCTAAAAAAGAAGTAGGGGGACTCATTAGCATGGCTAATGGGAAGTAACCTCACCGGAAGTGACCTCGCCGGAAGTGACCTCACTGGAAGTGACATCCGTTGCACTGTGTGCTTGTTACGGGCTACTGCACACATCTGGCCACAGTAGGCTGCATTTCCTGTGGTGCATCCAAGCCAGAGAAAACATCAGTTGACAAAAACTCTGTTTTGTTTCACCCAAACCAAAAAAAGGCTTTATGTAGGAATTGGGACTAAGGCATTTATTAGAGTTCAGCAGACAAAAACAATCACCCAAGAGAAAGAAATACCTGTTGTATTCATTTTTCTTTTGTATTTTTATTGAACTTCTATTGCGCTTAATGCCCAATTGCTGTACTTAACCAATGGTACAATTTACATGAACAGATAAACAGAAACCCAAAGATCAACAAGGAGAAATGTTTTTAAACAGGACTTGAAAAGAAGAAATAGAAGGGAGAGGAAGAGACGTCCAGGCCTGGGGCAAGAAGAGTGAATGAACGAAACAGCCAACAGAAGAAGATTCAGAATGAAGTGAATAAGCTGTTGAATAACAAGAAACTACAGATGAAGGAGACACAGGAAGATCAAAAAGAAGTGAAGAACAGTAGAAAAGACCAGAAAAAGCTGAAGAGGAGATGAGACGCTTAGCACAAGGAAAGGTAAGAAAGAAATGAGCTTTTGCAATAATAAAGAGTTGGTAGGAACAAGAAATAAAGGATATGAGAAGAGAAAGATAGTGAAGAATCAAAAATAACATGAAGATTACCAGCTGAATTATTCACCATTAACAGAGTTACATATTTTCCTGCAATTGTCACATTTGGCATTACATCATGTTTTATTGAATGTACATAAAATCAAAGTTTAACAGTCTTCAAATGTACTAATTTCTCCTCATCGGCGAAAAGTGTGTCTTAACAAATGCGGGCATCAGAGAAACTCCCACACATCTGCATACCTTTTGTTATAGTGGGTTGCTGGATCTACTTTGCATGACTGGTTGTCATCTGCATTGCGATGTGTAGACAGCCGCCTCTTCACATATGGCAGAGGAGGGCCCATGAGGTTTATAAACATTAAGGAAGAGAGGCGGATAATGCTAAGAGTATTCCTTACAGGTGACAGGATCGAGTTCATTGTACTGAACACCCTTTCACAGTCACTAGATGTTACTGCCAGGGTGTTTACTGCCATCATGATGGGATGCAGCTGTTTACGAACTTCATCCCACCGTTGTCAGTGTAGTCCCGGAAACCTTCACCTATAGATTTGTAATTCAGCGAAAATCTCCTGCACAGGATTTCCAGCTTAGGTTCGCCCTCAAGCCATGGACTGTCAATACGGTCACACAGGTTCACTTTGCTTCTGTTTCTTTCTTGGCTTTCGTTCCCAGCTCTGGGCCAACGTTCCCCACGTTAACCAGCCACACTCTGGCTCAGTGCCACTGCCAGACAGTGGTATAAAATCATCTGCACGCCACAGGCCGCGCCAAATGAAAGTGGCTCTAGACGACTCTCGTGCCTCGTGCCACTGACTGCAACCACCCACACTCGGTTGTGTTGACAAATTCCATTGGCTGATAAACAGCCAATTAAATTAGTAAGCTTTTGTTACTATGCAGATCCAGGCTTGGCCTGTCTGCTTTAAGACTGTGTTTGTGTAAGCACATTTCATCAGGCGCAGGAATGGAGCAGTGGTGAAGACGCTGGCATTAACCTGGGGACTGTGGTTCGAGTTCCGGGACGATGGATATGATATGATATGATAGTTTATTTATATAGCGCCTATACACAATGTGTTTCAAAGTGCTTCAAGGCAAGGGAGGGAACAAGGGAAAAAACAATGACATTCTTACAGGCCATGAACAGTAAGGATGTAACATTAACTATCGTACTCGGCCTGACGACATTTCAGATAGTGCAAGAGCTAAAACATAGATAAGGAATGGAGGGGGAGAGTGGGAAGGAAATGGAAACAGTCAGGCGACTACCATACTAGGCCTGACGACATTTCTGGTAGAGCCGGAAAAAAAACAAGAGGTGAGGGAGAGGGGTGCAGAAAGGTAGGGGCGGAACAAAACAAGCGACTATCATATTAGGCCTCACGACATTTCAGATAGTGCTGGAGGGGGGTTGGGAAGGAAAAAACCAGTAAGGAGAGGGAGGAGGAGACAGACGAGGTTGCTATCATACTAGGTCCAGGGACAATTCTGATATAGTAAGTGCATAGAAGAAAGTAAGGGGAGGAGATAGGAAAAGGGAGAAGGGAAAGGAGGAGAGAACAGAGAGTTAGCAGTCAAAAGAGTGGAGAAGCAAGAGGGGAGAGTGAATACAATTGCAGAAGTCAGTAGTAACACATAATGTTGCAAGCCAGGATACAAGATGAAGATGGGAACAGCATGATTCAGGGCCACCATGAGTACAAGATGCAAAAGAAGTTCAGCATGAGAGTTGAGAAAGGGTGACGCACCATGATGATTTAAAAAACAAAACAAATGGATGTTCATCCTTCAATGGCCTCTAAAATAACCAGGGGGTGCGGTGTCCACCCTCTGAAAATAGTGGGTGGACGCCATCCACCCGAGTGTACCCTCGACTTGAGCCCTGGTTGCTCCAAGCGCACATGTGGCAACGAAAGTACGGCGGTGAAGGTGCGCGCTATCCTTGACCAAACTGCAAAAAGTAAAATAATAGCTGCAAAGCTTCTCCACTCAGATCTGAATGGCAAAATGAGTGCATGCACCTTCAGCAGCCTTCTCTGGGCCAGCCGGGTTGACTCTTCATAGAACCTTCCACGTGGTTTTACTTACTTCAGGTCATTTATCTATTTGAGCCCGAAGTGTGGCACGTCCTTCAGATCAGCCACCAGTTGGTCATGTGCGGAATGCCAGGCGCAGTGAGATTTGTAAACTGGCATGCCACTGGGCAAGTGGAGGAGCATGGGGATTACCCGGTGCATGTTCACCAACAGATGATAACCGGAGCTTCCTGGTCTGAAGGTATTGGTGTCAATATCCTGCTGATTACTGATAATGCCAATGTCATTGTCTTTCAGATCTTGAAGCTGGGTCCGAATTGAACCCCTCTCTGCCTCTGAGCATAGACACGGCGCAGAAATAGGTGCCATTCTTTCAGAAAAAATCCAACACAGGCAATATTTATTTTCTATTTATTGGTGATTTGTAAAGTAGCCATTATGGCCGAGCAGTAATACTGGCAGACATCATCCCTCTGTTCATATCAACCTTCACCCTTATCTTATGGGGAACCATATGGAGCGACACATTAGATTAGTTTTAATGTATATTTGTAAACTCTACTTATGATCACACATCTTTTGAGAATTCTGTGTTCCTATTGTGCCCATGGCTACAAACTCTTCTTATAATGAAGTACTGCATACACATGATTCAGCTGTGCCCAAATGTTCCATCCTGTGGAAGCTGCCAACCAGTGGATGGGCCACAATTACTTAAACATAATCCTATGAAATCAGAGATCCTTATGGAAAGCCACTAATTCTTCCATGGCAGTGGAAGCTTTGACCACCTACTTAGGCACACACATGAGCCCCAGTCTAGCAAGAAAGAAGACAGTGGCTTCGTGAAGGACGTTCTGCTATGCTTTGTTGTGTTTTGTTATATTACCACACAGTGTTTGCATGGTCTCCAGGCACTCTGGTGGGTCGGAAACAGAGTGGGAGGGGTTGGGAGAGAAGGAGGAGAGGGAAGATGCAAGATAGCTTTGCTGTTGTGTTGATGCGTGCAGGCTGAAAGTACCACGAGCTCCGAGGGAGAGAGACATGTGTTTCCAGGGGGGAGAGCCTGTGGTAATTGGATACGTTAGCAAGGCTAAGTGGCATTTTAGGTCGTTACAGAGGTCGAATGTTGTGTTGTGGGAAACCTGATGGAATGTGTTCTTTAGTATACTGTATATAGTGTAGTTGGCATACGTGTGGTTTCTTTAGAGCATAGATGTTTGAAGGAGTTAATGTGGGATTAGCAAACTGGCCAGTAGGCTGTTTGGAGAGGCCATCAGGCATGTGGGTGGCTGATGATGCCAGGGCTAGTTTGGGGTGTTAAACAGCCAGGCCTGCAATATTTTCCTGACTGTCAAGTGATCCTCATTTGTGCAGATTTCCTTAGGGAGGGAGTTCCACTGCTTCACCATGATGTTAGATAAAACCAATTTCCTGTTACTTTCTTTAGAGTTGTACAAGGTCCCATCATTGGATCTCAGTACTCTCCCTGGTTGGTACAGGATCAGCTTTCCTGATATGACCTGGTCCCTACGGCCATGGAGGGCTCTGTGTGGAGTGCGGAGCGCTCTAAAGTTAATCCTTTTCTCGACTGGTAGCCAGTGGAGTGATCTCAGACCTGTCATAATTTGATCCATTCTGTTGAGTCTCAGAAGAGGTATTGTCGCTGTGTTCCGGATGTGTTTAAGTTTCTTAATGAGTTCGACAGCATACAGAGGTATATACTGTTTGCATAGTTGCTTCTTGATAGTACCAAAGTGCTGACAGCAATTGTCCTGTGTGGAAAGGGAAGGTTAGGCACTGTCTGCATGATCGAGGGTAGGCAGTCGAAGCATTTCTTTACCAGTGCGTTGATTTGCGGTTCTAAAGTGTGTTCATTGTCCATAAGATTTCCACGGTATATGATCACCATTAAGGTTTTTGAGCAGGTACCAATTTCTGTAGGTCGGGGTATTGTTGCTTGTGCTGTGCCTTAACGAGGAACAATCCTGGTTTCCATCTTAACCAGGTGAACGTTAACATTATTGTAAGTCATCCAGGCATTCACTTAAGTGAGGCAATTGGTGAGGGGGGTGTCTCTGTCCTTGTAGGGGGTCAAATTTAAAATGATGTGAGTTTCATCTGTTTAGTTGTAACAGGTGGGTCCATGCCTTTTGATGAGCACCATGAGCGAAGCCATGTTTATGTTGAAGAGTAGGTTGGCTTCTTACAGTCACCATGGGTGGAGCCCACTCACTTCATCACTGCTGGACAGCTGACCCTTGCAATGACCGTGCCTCCACCTCTGGCAATCTACATCCATTGCCAACCTGCACATTCTGTGCTAGAATACTTTCAAGACGGCTATGAACATCCCTCATGTAAAAGATTTACAAAGATACAGGACCAATGATCAATTTCACCATACACAGATGTGACTCAGTTACTGCAAAAATGATATTGATGAGTGCATTCTACCATCCTCAGTTGATTGTGTCGACACCAGTGCGTAGGTTGCAGGCTCAACCCTTGAACCCCAAACCATTCATTCAGGGAGTTCTCTCGGCAAGCTTATGAGCGCATCAGACAGGAAAGCATTCAGCGTCAAGGCTGCAGACCCTGTGGTACCAAAGCACTTGCTTGCTCTGATTGAAGTTGTTATGAGATCAGGCACACTGTCAAATACTTTGCATACACTCTGTGTAGGTGAGACCTGCACTTCGGTCAATCAGACTTTGGCTAAATCCCCTAAATTGAATTGCAGAGTATCGTCTACATGCCTACCTTGAGGAGTTCCCTTCCTGGTCGTGTAATGACTTTTCTATAATAATAGCTCTCAGGCATCGCGTCTTTTAGGTCTAAGCATAAATGTAAGCAGGAGAAAAAGGCTCAGTGCTAGGCCCAGTACTAGAGTCCAAACATTACCGATCCAACCTTGAGAAGAAGACAGGATGAAAAAGACAACATAGAAGAAAAGAGAAAATGTAGACCCTAAAATGATCAAGCAATGCTAACAACAGAGACTCTCACACATCATCTGGAGGATCCTTGAATAGCCATCCTGTAGGGCTCAGTTTCCATTTTGGACATAGATCGTATGGACCCAGTTCTATGACCAGGTATCCATACCTCGCTTTGTTTCTGGCACAGATGTTGCTTTCAGAAAGATCCTCTGGTGGTCTTGAGATATAGCTTGCTCTGCAATAGACACTGATGGCAAGTTTGGGCCTTCAACTCCTGCAGTTCCTCTGTTACTGTTATTGTCAAATGGTCTTTTCTAAATATTTGTCATTGCGTTCCTTGCTGGAGAAACTTACTGAGAGCTGTACAGTGATGCTACAGGCCACAGCAAAAGCCAAACGCAAGCTGGATGTGTCAGTTCAAATTGTATTGCATTGTATTGTATTGTAGTTGTCATTTATATAGAGCATTTTACCCTCATTATACTTTCAATTGGCTGGTGGTGGGAATGCCCTCTGGGACTGAAGTCCAGAGTGTTGGAGGTCACGGAGTAAGATGAAGAATGCATGTGTGCATTTGGCCAAATAGGGCTTAGCAGGGCTAGCCAGGTTCTGGTACAGAGCAGCCCATGAGGTCGGCATGTGGATGGGTGATGAGAGGAGTCAGGAAATGGCGTGAGTGCTAGAGACTCGTTATGTGTTCAGCGTGCCCGAATTTGTCATAGGTCTTCGCTGCATGCTGTCAGTGTTGTTGAGGCGTAGTCTGGCATAAGTAGTCGTACATTGATGTGACTATGTGTCGTCATAGTCGATGCTGTATTCTGATGAGTGAAGGTAGCCTTGCCTGCAGCCAGTGTCAACCAGAGTGGTGCATTATACTTACCTATCAGATTCAGTGGTGATTTGTTGTATGTTCGCCCAATCAGGTAGTGGCTTCCCCTGTCTCTTCCTGCCGATTTTGTAATAGAATATTGCAGGTTCCGAGGATTTCACTTATAAGGTGGATTTCACTTATAAGGTGCTCCTGCATCCCGTTATATTGTTCCTTCTGACAGTGCTCCTCTGAAGAAACCTGGACAAGACACAAGAGAGGATGCCATTAATATGTATCAGCTGTGTACTAGGGCTTTATTAATCTGCACACTATTTAAAAGGGCTACGGGCAAGGCTGTGTATGCCAAGCCACATCCTCCTTTACAGAAAGGGGCAGTGTCAATCTTGCATTCTATTGTCTATAGGATTGTCCTCAATTTCCTTAGACATAGCATTTCCCATTTGGGATGTGTTTGTTTCTTGAAAGGGAAACTTTTCTCATCAACCCTTTCCAAAAAAGGCTTGGAAAATAATACAGGACTCGCGATAGGTTTTGAAGGAATGTTTACTACTCACTCAGCTACAGTGTGTGCTCTCCAGCTGTTCCTGCTTCATTGGTTCCTCGAGGAGAATCAAAGACTTGGAAGTCACAAGGAAACCGAACCTATCGGAGCGGCGCTGTGCTAGACCGTAAGCCTGGCCATGTGCCATTGGAAATTAGGCTATGCTTGTATTGGAAGAACGTAAATGTTCCCGAAGCTCTGTCTTCAGCACTGAAAGAGTTATCATTGAAGGTTGAACCTTAGAAGAGGAGCAGATTTTTGTCTGGGTTGCATAAACATGTCTAAGTAGCTCCGTCTGTTTAAAGTGGGCGCATAAATTACATGCCTGTGTATGAACACACTCCCTGGGCCAGGTCTAAACATGTATGTTTATTACATGTGGCGTTGCATGGGAAAGTACTGTTTCCTACGACTTCTGAAGCCCTAGCCGCATATCTGCGCACCCTACTTCATAGCAACGTTCATGGCAACATTGGTCCCTTCTCCAAAACGCTATACATTACAGACCCATTGCTATTCTCGCTACAGTGCCATGGAACCATCGAAAGGCATTCATTGTCTCCATGGAAGCCTACTTTAACAGCCACATTGTCCTTGACTCTTTTTAATCTGGCGTCATTCCGTCACTACCCTTAACAAATGTGATATTGCAGCATAGACGCTGCCTCAGAAAGACTTGCTGTCTCCTAGGATCCTTCAATCAGAGGGCAGCCTGCAGCCTCATTCGTCACAAGATCCTGCGGGGCTATTCACTGTCTACAGTAGGTAGTCCATCTGACTCTGTACCCCGGCCCATTTCCTTCTCATTGAATGGTTCCTAACAACTCAAAGGTGGCAATTGTAATTTATTTATACAGTGCTTATGCACAAGTGGAGTGCTTCAAGGTGCTTCAAGGCGGAAGGGGAACAAGGGAATACAGTAATCATTCTTAGGCCTTGAAGTTTCTGAATGAATCTAAACACAAAAACTAGCATACTAGGCCTGACAGCATTTCACCTAGTGCAAGTACATAAAGGGTTACAGTTGTGACCAAGCTAGATAGAGGGGACAGGAGAAAGAAAAGGGGGGGGACACAGCATACAGATGGAGGTGCCAGGAAGAGGGGGGTGTCATATGTGACAGGTTCCTTTCAACATCTGCTTCCCCAACCTTCCCCAATAACCAGGCCACATAGCAGACTCTCAGACTTGGGTGTGTTTTTCTAAAGTATTTAAAAAAATATAGCACTGTGAAGTATTTAGAATTGCATTGTGAAAGTATTTAAAATTGTATTGTGAAACCTAGGCCTTTTTCCCACTATACAGGGCTCTCAGACTTGGGTGTGTTTTTCTCCGGTATTAAAAAATTGCACTGTGAAGTATTTAGAATTGGATTGTGAAAGTATTTAAAATTGTATTGTGAAACCTAGGTAGCAAACTTCCTACCTTTATCTAAGCTCCTGTTGTCTTGTCCAAATTGTTTACTTGCCTCGTACCTCTCGTTTGGTCTGCGTGCGTCCTGCCCTGTACCCTTCCCTAGTGTACTCCCCGGCCCCTCCCCCCACTCCAACCCACTCCCTTCCTCTTCTCGCCTCCCACTACCTACTCTATGGTGCTCTCTGTCTCTCCTATCTTTTCTAACTGATTCTCTATCGACTATCCGTCTCTCCTCACTAAATCTGGTAGGAAGAAGTTTAAAAAGGACATCCTGGTCTCCAACCCAGGCCTCCCTATTGCTAACACCTATACCAGTGCCTCCTCTAGGCAAACCCTCACCGACATCCTCTTTGTCACTCCCTCGCCAGACCTATGAACTCTACACATGGTCTCTGTGCTCCCTCCTTTCTCTGCCTCTGCCTCTCCCATTAATGGTGGCACACGGTGGGAGGCCCTCCTGGCCTCCTTCCACTCCTCTAGTCATCATTAATGTTGACTTGAATGATACTGTCTTGGTCCAAGCCCTCAAGCCAAACTTCTCCTCTTTGATAGACGCTTCCTGCGCCTCATCAATTTCCTTTCTTCTCCTGCTGTCCCCTCTCTTCCTTCCACGGCTTCCTTGACTCCAACTGATGTCTCCTCCTTGGCTACCTTGCCATCTCCTCCTTCCTCTTCTGCCCTCCCTTGCGGTTCCTCTACACCTACGCAGGGTGTGCCTCTGGTGTGTACCCCTCCCCGGAAGTCTTTCAAGGATGGCAACCTTCTCCATATTGCCACTCTAAACTCTCGCTCAGCTGTCAAACACTCCTCTGACATCTGCCGCCTCCTGGAGGAACTTGACCTCGAAGTCCTCGGTCTCACCGAGACATGGTTCACAGCCAGCTCTGCCATGAGCTTCGACACTCTGCTCCCTGATGGCTACAAGATCTTCTCTGCTTCCAGATCCGACCATCCCGGAGGGGGTGTAGACCTGATCTTCCCTGAGTGGACTCCAACCTCTGTCATTCCTACGCAGGCCTACTCATCTTTCAAATCCCTCTCCTGGCCATTCCCTTAGTGTGGCTACCATCTATCAGCCAACTGGTCAGATCTCCTCCTTCCTCTCTGAGTGGGTGGACATCTCCTCTTCACTCCTGGTCTCAAACACTCAACTCCTCCTTCTTGGAGACTTCAACATCCACCTGGATGCTTCCTGTCCTTCCTCTGGACTCTTTCGTGACCTCTGCGACTCTGTCTCACTCTCTATTCTCCCCTCTTGCTCGACTCACTCTGCACGCACACTTTGGATGTTCTGATCTCTTCAGACCTTCCCCTTTCTATTCCTCTAACCATTCCTCTCTCCTGGAGTGATCACTTTCTCATTTCCTCCCAGCTCACCCTCTCTACCCCTCAGAGCAAGCCAACTCCAGCACTGCTACCTACCTTCTCGGTTATCCAACCCATGAAGCATGTGTCAGTTGATGCTTTCGCCGCCACTTTCTCTCCCCCTCCTCCTCCTCTGGCTGACTCACATCCTGACACAGCCCTTTCCATGCTCCACTCTGCTATTTCTGATACTCTCGATGTTCTTGCCCCTGTCATGAGGATCCGCTTGAAGCCCAAAGCCAAGTGCAACTCTTGGTATGACTCAGACCTTGTCACCCTTAAACGCAAGTGCAGGGTGGCTGAGAGGAAATGGCGTGCTTCAGGTAAACCCTCTGACAGACTGGCCTGCCGCCTGCTCCAAAGGCAATACCGGCTTTCTGTCTGCACCAAAAAGAGAGCCCATATCCAAGCCTGCATCTCTGTGGCATCTAACAACTCGGCCAAACTCTTTAAAATCTGCAAGGAGCTAGCCTGTGTATCACCGATCAGGCTCTGGCATGGTGGCATGGCTGACTTCTTTCCTCTCTGATCGTCCCACCAGGTCCAACTTGTGTTGTGCCTCTCCTCTATCTCTATCACCTGGCTTTTCAACCAATACCTGTCACTTCTTGTCCACCGCATTGCCGCTCTCTGCCCCAACTTTTAGTGCTATGCGGATGACACTCAACTCATTTTCAGGCTCCCTCTGCCACCTCTTCTCCTTCTCTCATCCCTGACTGTCTGTGTGCTATCCAGGAGTGGTGTGCCGCCAATAATCTCTGCCTTAATGCCAGTAAAACTGAGATTCTCCTTATCGGCACACCTGCTACCTCCTTTCCTGTCACTCTCTGGCCAGCCTCTCTTGGCCCTCTTCCTGCAACCACTTGTGATCCTAAAAACCTTGGGGTCATCTTCAACTCCACACTTTCCTTCTCTCCTCACATCTCTGACATCTCTAAGAAGTCACACTACCAGCTGCACCTCCTCAGAGGTATTCTTCCTTTCCTCTCCTTCCCCCAGAAGCTCACTGTCTCCAGAGCTCTGGTTCTCTCTTGACTGGACTACTGCAACAGCCTCTTTCTAAATCTGCCTGCCTCTACGCTCCGCCTTCGGCAAATCATCCAAAAAGGAATGCAAGACTTGTCCTTGGCCTCAAGCCCAGGGTTTGTATCTCTCCAGGACTGAAATCTCTGCAATGGCTCCCAGAGAGTATTAAGTTCAAAACCCTCTGCATTGTCCACAAGGCCTGCTGGGGACTGGGGCCTCAATACCTTCAACTCTCTCTTCCTAAATATCTTCCTTCTCAAGCTCTTCGGTCATCCGCCTCCAACTCCTTCAGGGTCAGTCGCTTCTCCAGTCAACGAGTTGGCAGTAGATCTCTTTCTTCTGCTGGGCCTCCCTCTGGAACAGCCTCCCTGCCTCTCTGAAACTTGAGGAGAACCATCTCTGGTTCCGGAAGCACCTCATTACCTTCCTCTTTGCTTCTGCTTTCTCTCCTCCTCTCCCCTGCTGATCTCCTGGCTGAAACTGTAATTGCACTAGTTACCTGGTTACCCTCTGATCTCAGGCCCAGGTCCCCTTCCGCCAGTTGCACTCCCGGTCTGCCCCCTGGCAATCCTTGCACTCGGGGACTGGTTCTGTATCCCTACAGCCCCTACGAGCACTTGCCACCCGAAGTCTGCACTTACCCTTGCACTTGCCACCAGCTGGCTGCACTTTTTATTTATTGTCTTATTTCTTTTACTGTTATCCTATGTACTGCACTGCCCCCTCCCTTTTCTCCCCCGCACTTTTCCCGTCCCCCCTCCCTTGCACTTGAGCAATCTCAATGTCATCTGGCCTAGTATGATTGCTGTCTCTGGCCCTCATTACGACCCTGGCGGAAATCGAAAAACGATGGCGGAAATTCAATACCGCCATCGAATAGCGCTCGGTGCGATTACGACCCGTCACCGTAAAGTACGATGCCATTAGCGACACCGTAGTGAACGCCAACGCTAACTGCACCAAGTACGCGCACGCGCGCCATGCCAAACCGTAATTACCACCATGGCGCAACGGTACGCGAATTCCGACCCTAGCGGACATGTACCTAACGCCATCAAGCATGGAGGAAAGTACCATTCCGCCATGGTGAGAAGTACGGCATCGCGAATCAACCGTAAACGGCCCTACTGAGTGCCTGTACACCACTCCCTGGCCACATTGCACAACTCCTCGTAGGTGCAATGAAGTCACACAATGCAACCAGTGAAATGTACAAGTCATCCATGCATGCCAACGAACAAATGAATACAGGGGCTCCAAGTGCCTTGTGAGTGGCCATCCATATCTGCCATGGCACCATTGCCGCACTGATGCAGCACAGGCATGTGAAGGCCCAAGTACAGCAACATGAGCAGAAAAATGAGACAAACAAAAACAGAATAGAAATTTAATGCACCACAAAACCACCAAGGGCCATACAGCCATTAGGCCATGAACTCCAAAATACATTCCAGTATTGTGGGCTGCATCCGCAAGAAATGACCAGCTTCTGCTCGTGTGACGCCCTGTTCCATCATGGTACACAGGGGCTACATTCACGTCCAAAAAGGCAACACGGAAGCGCCTAGAACTGCAGGGCCGTCCCATCAGGTAGGCACTAGTCCAGCAGAAAGGACAATATGTTGCTCCTAGCCACTAGCACTGCGTAAGGGCATGTGGCCCATTGGCGATCGTCCCATAAGATCGTAATGGTGCTCCACTGATTGACACGAAGCAGCAGGTGTCGGGAGCAAAAGCCATCTGCAGGAGTGGCGTACAGATGGCAGCGGCAAAAGGGGAGGAGATACCTGTCACCCAAATGAAATGAAAAAGAATAGTATGGCCATCAGAACTACATTTGTATAACTCACTCCAATGATCACACTAAATCTACAGCCATATGCATGCAAGCCCACTCAAAAGGATTATACCCACCCAGAAATCACTTGCGAATCACAACCATAAAAATCGAGGTGAAAACACCATTACAAACGAGTGTTTGTGTGCATGCGTCTGTGAAGACAGAATCCATTAGATGGGATTAGTAACGTGCATAGACACAAGTGCCTGAAGGCGCGTCGAGACAGGGAGAGTTCAACAAGGGCAGAAAGACGATGGTCCCACTATGGCAGCTCTGCATCACATAGCGCAGGGGAGGTGGATAGATTCCAAAAAGCCCTGTACATGGCAAACTCTCCATCAAATCATCTGTCCATGCATCCATACATCATTCCCTCATCCCGGTATGAAAACGCTTGATTATTTACTCACATCACATTTGAAACTTCCATTGAGTCTGTGCGTAATGCAGTCTGCAAAATCCACTGTTCTCCAGCCCGGAATTCTAGTGTTGTGAAGTAACATGTATTTGGGAACGTCCTGCCTTTTTGTCCACTACGCTATTGCGCATCCCATACTATCCATATCAATCATAGCATTCTCGCCATGGCCCCTGTCCCAAGGACATTAAACAATAGGACGTTATATTTGCAGTCAGACCTGTGGGCGTCTCCTCGCCGCTAGCTGAAAACCGAAAGCGCTGTCCTTCGAATTCCTCATTTGCAACATCACGTCGAAAAGGCATCTGTGACCGCTTCAAATCACAAAATCATCCATGTAGTGCGGCAGTGTGTGAAAATGGCAACTGACTTCACTCACAAATGGGACGCCCCGCCCGTCGGTGAACCTCGGTACGGTGCTCGCCCAAAGGGGATTGCAGCTGGCACAGGTGGAATGAATCACCACAGGTGGAGGCTATACAGCCTGAAAACACATAAATTGCACACCCAACCCCCTCCCACAACCACACCCACTCCAAAATGCTACCGGCAGGACTAGCGATGTTGGCCCTGGGGGACCTGATAGCACTGCAAGTACTCCAACTTTAAGAAGAAGACGAACACCAACTACTACAACAACCGGCCGCACAGAGGAGACGCAGGAGGAGGAGGAGGGCAAGGCAGGGCCAGCAAGGCCCACCAGCACAGCCACTACCACCACGCAGGCAGCCCGCAATCCCACGCCTCCGAGCTCATCCGTTCAACCTCACTGATGAGCAGATCCACACCCTCTACCGTTTGGACCGGGACACCATAACCGCCATTGTGGACATGACACAGGCTGACCTTGTCTGCATGATAGATAGCCCAACCGCCATCCCACCCCTACTGAAGGTGGTGTCTGTACTCCACTTCCTGGCCACAGGCACCTACCAGCACACAGTCGGACAGTTGCATGGCATTTCACAGCCACTGTTCTCACGGACACTATTGCAAGTGCTCGATGCCCTCCTGAAGCACGCAGACGACTACATCTCTCTACCACGCTCGGAGCAGGAAATTACGAACACAAAAGTGGGATTCCATGCACTTGGCGGCATACCGGGTTGCATTGGTGCCATCGACTGCACCCATGTGGAATTGGTCGTCCCACATGCCATGGAGGCCCAGTACCGCAACCGAAAACAATTTCATTCTCTTAATGTACAAATGGTGTGTGACTCCAACAGGATCATTACACATTGTTGTGCCCGATTTCCTGGATCAACCCATGATTCTATGGTCTTGAGGAACTCTACAATACCATGCTACATGGAGCGACACGCAGGGAACAGATCCTGGCTACTCGGTGAGTCTCATATCATGCATGATAATGTGGGGTATGTGATGCGGCAATGACCTGGCAGGAAGGGGGGGGATGCGTACGTAGCTATGTCATTCCACAAACATCCTTTATTGTCCACATACAGGTGATGCCGGGTATCCACTGAAGAGATGGCTCCTTACACCACTCCGGAACCCACAGAACCAGCATGAGGAGGACTACAACCATGCCCACTCACGTACCCGTGTAGTCATAGAACAGGCATTCGGCCTACTGAAGACTCGTTTCCGCTGCCTCAGCAGGTCTGGCGGGGCACTCCTGTACCGCCATGAGAAGGTTGCAAAGATGGTCATGGCATGTGTCATGCTACACAACATGTGCGTACATAGAAATGTGCCCATGCCCCCTGACGCAGAACTGCAAGCACCTGAAGATGGTCATGATGAGGGTGCGGATGTGGCAGCACCTCAAGGAGTCCGCGAGGCACAGGAGGGCCGTGAAATTCGTCAGATTCTCATAGATTCATGCTTCTAGCACTCACGCCTGGTGGCTGATACATGGACACGGGACTTGTGGCACTGTGTGTGTCTGGAACATGCACAATATGGACTGTACGCCTATAAAGGCCTCGTACACAAAGATCAATGTCCACACATCTCATTGGATGATTGTGAAATGTTTATAGCATATGTGAAATTATGTTACACACCCCATCGACCCGCCACCCAAGTAAGCCCAACACACCCCCTCCACCCTCCTACCTCCCCCCCGAACACCAGTGTCCGAAGATGCTCATTGTCAGTGGGCAGACGCTATTGCAAGCCCCCTCTCCGGGTATCAGGGGCACCCCTGCCTGTGGAGCGCAGGTTCCTCCCAGATCTACTTTGGGGGCTGCCCTGGACGGAACTTGCAACGGATGATGTCTCTGCCTGCTCACGTCCATGCATGTCCCTAAGGGTTTGTGAGAGCTCAGTGAGCCCACGGCGCACAGCGGCAAGTTCAGCACATACGTCTTTGGACGTTGCATGCAGTTCCCCCCTCAGGCTCTCGGTGCTTCTCTCCATTTGTACTCTCAGGCTCTCGGTGCTTCTCTCCATTTCTGCCCTAAGCGTCTCAGTTGCTGTTTCTATGGCTGCCTTAGTACCCCCACATTCATCAGCATGGTCCTTGAGGAGCGTGGCCAGTTGCTGCTGTTGCACGATCACCTGGTCGAGGGACTGTTGCCTCTGCTGTGCCATGGCCATTTGCGGTGGTGTCACAGAGGGGCTGGTCACCTCATGTTGCCTTGCCACAGGGCTTGTGGGGGATGGCCAGTCGTCGTCTTGTGGGTGCCCCTGTGTGGTATCCTCATGGTGTACGGGATGAAACAAACAGGGGGATTGAGACAGGTCATGGATGGATCTTACTTCGACATCCCCGTCTTCTATGTCGGAGCATGCTGCCATTAATGGAGAGTCACCTATGGTGCTGCTGCCACCAGAGGCAGTGCCTTCTGTGGCATCCATTGGGGGGACCTGTGGTGGTGCTGTTGTGGGCATGCTGGCTGCTGGGGTGCCTGTTGATGTTCCCTCCTGTGTGCTGTCACTTGATTTGTGCTGCTGCCGTGTCTTGATGCGTGCAGCTGAGGTGGAGGGTCTTTGGCCGTTGGTCTTGGCCCTCTTTGCAGGTGTGCTGGTAGGGGTGTCCTGGAGCTCGTCGTTTGATTCAGACCCTGTGGTGGAGTAAAGGAGGGCGAGCGTTATTCATGGGTCTGTTGAAATTGGAATGGCAATGTATCACATGCATTGGGGTGGTACCTGAGGGTGATTTGGGTCGGGGCCTTGGAGGTGGTTTCATTTTTGTGTGGATTGAGGATGCAGTTGTTTTGCAGCCTGCAGTTAGGGTGTGCCTGCTGCACGTGTAGAGGGTGTTTTTAGGGTTTTTAATTATTTATGTATTTAATGTGAGTTTTAAAGTGCGCTGTCAGGCCAATGTATGTGGACGTTCTCCTGGACATGTGTTACTGTTGCACTATGTGGACACATGGTACTTCACATGATTGGACATTGTGGATTTGGCATTGTATTAGTTGGCCCACCTACCGGATTCTTCGGATGTCTGCACTCCTTTCTCCATCCCTCCGACTCCCTCTATACTCTCCATTCCAATGGTGGAGGCACAGATTTCTTCCCAGGGGGTCAACTTGATGGGTGATTCCGATCCTCCCCCGGTAGCTGTGGCAATGTTGCGATTGGCGGATAGTATGCTCCGTACGCGTATTCACAGGTCGTCCCATCGCTTTCTGCATTGCTGTGGGTTGCGGGGTGCGGTCCCCACCGCACTTACCCGCTGTGCCACCAGGGCCCATATGGCCTTCTTGTTCGCAAGTGCCGTCCTGGTCATTTGCGTGGAGAAGACGACGGCAGCATTCTCCTGGAGGGTCTCTGTAAGCACGGTGAGTTCCTCACGGGAGAAGTGGACCTGCCGCTTGCGGTCGCACGCTTTTTTTGCTACTTTTCCCATTTCTATTGCTTTCACTGGGGTGGATGACGGGTTGGGATGTGTCTCAGGGTAGTATTTTTAATGGTTGTGTGGGAATTCTGATTTTATAGGTGTACGGCGTGCTGTTTCCCGTTCCGGGCCCATGTTTTTACTTCCGTTTCCGTATATTTACGGTCACCGTACTTTCCGGTTGCCGCTCATTACGGTGACCGCTAAGATGGGTGGCGGAATTGCACCTAGGGCGCCGTACGACGGCGGTGAGGCGCGTTTTGGGGACATTTCCGCCATCGCGGACTTTGCACTTCCGCCATGGCGTATTGCTCGTGCCCGATGGGTCGGAATTGGCCGCACTTTGCTCCGTCATGCGATGGCGGAAACGCTATTTACGCTATGGCGGTCAGGTCAGTCACTTTCCGCCAGGGTCGTAATGAGGGCCTCTGTCTTCCCCCTGTTTCCTCCCTTGCCTCGTCGTGCCTTGAAACACTTGTGTATATGTGCTTTATAAATGCCATATCATATCATATCATATCCCAGGCATGTGCAACCAAGAACCCAACCCTTACTACTTCTAAGTCTACAACACTCTGTATTATATTATCTTCCCTATCAAAGGATATATATATATATTCTCTACCAAATGATGGCTGAATATGAATAACATATCTTGTTCCTAAAGGGTAATGGTTTATGATATGCTTCTGTTCCAGCCATTTATTTTCCATCTATATTATTTTCAATGTTTTGTAGGCAGTTTACTTGCCGTGGTTGTCGACCATTTTGTGAGATACATTCAGGTCCAGAAAGAGGAAGTGACATCAGAGGAGTCGAGGAAGTGCAGTCAGCAGAACCATTTTACCAGCAAAGACAAATTGCATGTCACAGACTTGACACCAACAAGTTTACTAATCTTATCCCATCCCACAAATAATAATAGTGCTATAATTATTAGTAGGAATAGTACTAATAAGAGCAGTAGTTCATGGCTAATAGCAGTACTAGCACTACTACCAGTTGCAGATAGATAGTTACTACTATTAGTACTTTTACTAACAATAATATTACTATGAGCACTATTGCAACTATTAGCAGTAGTCCTACAACCAATCCTGGTGGAGCACTATTACTATTATCAGTAACACTACTACTTCTACTACTACTACTTATAACATTGGTACTATTACAGCTACATTTAAAGAAAACTACAAACAATATTAACCCTACTAACATTAGTAGTACTACCACAACTACTAATACTACAACTATGACTATACTAGAGTACTACTATAAATAGTACTACTATTATAGCAAGTAGCAATACTTGCACTGCAACTGCTACTACTACTATTGCTGGCAGTAGCAGCAACAGAAATGGCACAGGTGCTATGTTTGATGCTGTCAGTAGTACTAATACTGCAGCTACTACTTGTAGCATTAATTTGTCTACTTCTTGCTAGTAGTAGTATGGTTACTATGACTACTACTCTCAGTATTCTGAGTGGTGGTAGTATTACTGGTGGGTAATAATACTGTTGGTATTACTATTGTTACTGAATGTACTACTACATGTATGAATGTTAATAAAGTTACTACTACAGGTATGGACAGCAATATTACTGCTGGTTCCAGTGGTACTAATTTTGGTAGTAGCACTAGTACTACTACTAATAGTAGCACTGCTACTTCTCATATAAGTACTGCTATTGGTGTGGTTAATTAGTAGGTAAGTACAATTATTGGTGTAAAATGAAAAACAGCTCACAAAATCTATGACAACCATAGCAAGAAAACTGTCATTTTTTATATTTTGCTGAACAATAGCCAGAAGATAAAACAGTTACAAACAGTATATTTTGTTTTTGTAAAAACTGTAGGCAACCTTTAATGAAATCCAGGATATTTGAATAGTGTTTCTTTCATTTTGAGAAGAATGATGATTCTATCAAGTCTAGGGTCTGTAGCTAGAGATGCGATTTATTATCCTGTGTTTTATTGGTAAATATAACTAGTTCTCCAACCCAAGCACAGAAGTGATGGGCAAAAGCATAGACAAATCCACTGAGAAAGGACATTTAGGTCAGATAGGATCGGTTGGTGTCCCAGATGTAAACATGTAATCAAATACGAAGAAATCATGTGCACCAAAGAATTAAGTGAAAGGAGATGACGTGGCTGCACATATGCAGAAACGCAAGGTAGATAAGACATATAGAAGCTTGCTGCAGAAGAAAATATAACGTCACTAGAGTGGCCATGATAAAAAGATGGATGCCAGATTTGTGCTGAAACCAATCAAGGTAACTCAGAAACAGAGTACGGCTGCAGAGCTAAGAAGCGCTGGGAAAACAGTTTTATGTGAAGAACAAAGAATATCTATTGGCCTGGGATCAATGATGCCACATCAAGGAATAATTGCAATGCACAAAGGAGTCACGAGGATAAGCCAATTACGTAAGACATGTTTCTCTTAGATTAAGCAAAAAAGAAAATATCTGCAAGTGCCAAGTGTTGGATAATCATAGATGCAGAAAGCATATGTGAGGTAGAACAACCAAGTCTCGAGAGGCCAAGAGGAGTAATGACACTCAGCCTAATTGAATTGAGTAGGAAGGTTGAAATGAACAAATGAACTTAAATGAACTTAAAATGAAAGGTTGAAATGGACAAAATCGGGGTCTTCTCAGACATGATTCAGAACTAGAGAACAAGCTCTATTCATTAGGCTCCAGGAGAAGATAGTGGTGTACCTACACTCCCTTAAAAGTCCAAGAGAAGAGACGAGTCTGCAAGGTCAACTCCAAAGAGGAGGCCTTGGCTGAGGGTCTGATTGATGAGAGATGATGGACTAATTGGGCAAGTGGATAGTAGTCTGACGTTGCTCTTTGCACCAGGGCTTTGTTTTGCTTATGTGCTGCTAATGAGCCAACAGTCCAAGTTTGGGAGAGAATGCCAACCAATCGTGCGAGTCTATGTAGCAGTGTGTTATACATTGCTGTAGAAGACAATCCACTGCTGTTATTCTGGTATAATCTGTATTATACATATTTAGAGGTAGATCAATGCGTGCCTACCAGATAAGGGCAACCAATAATGTTATCAACACCTAAATGATATATAGGTATATATGTTCCCTTAACCAATCCCTCCCGTTAATAGGTTTCTAAAGTTAGTAGGATGACCTAATATCTGACTTACATTGAGGTATAAAGCCTTTGTATAATAACATTATTAGTGTGAGTGTGTGGACTACTTCATTTGAGCTGAGTAGTATTTTGCCATATTTTATGAGTCTGTCTGGTATTTTCAGTCTGAGATCGCTATTGGTAATTCCATCTGGCACTTGGTATGCTCCAGGTGCTACTTCACACAAAGGTGTGCAAGTCTGAACTGCATCAAAGCGTTGACGCAGACACATGCACAGCCAGCAGGGATGGAACCAGAGTAAATGTTTTGGGGGGGGGACTGGATGGCAGTTTTGAAAGCTGGCAGTGAGTTGGGCCGATAAACCAATTGCGCTGTTGATGCCACCCTCCCCACCCCCTTCCTTTGAGCCCAGGGTGCTGAATAGCTATGTCAACTTCTTTTGGCCCATTAGATGCATCTTGCACCACAATTCAGAAGATGTGTAGTTTAACAAAGAGGCTAATCATTGAAGGTGTGGGCCATCTAAAAGCTGAGCCCAGCAGTTAAGCCTTCAGAGTCATCATAGGTCAGTGGTCTTCAAACGTTTTTATGCCAAGATCCCCTACTGAAGAAGCATTTTTACAGGTGCTCCTCCCACCCACATATCCCTGCTCATGGGCTTAACCGGCACCACTCTAATGCATACTATTAAACCTATTTAGCCTTGAAGGAGAGACAACCGTAGATGCTTTTGAGGGATCTACAAGATTACTCTGGCACCAGAAATCTTGAATCTGACATTTCAAATTCATAAATGGTGGCGCGCAATAATCACAACTAACCCACAAATCCTCCCTACCCGCCACCCCTAAACCCCTAAATACTGCGTGGGGCACTGTGTTGGGCACTTATCTTATTTTCTTTCCCAGGGCCGTTTCCCTGCTATGTCAGTTCTCTCTCCCAATTGTGGGGCAGACCTTCCTCTGCAGGGTCTGTCCTTGTACTTTATTTCCCCTCCCCGCTTTCCTTGTTATCAAAGCAGGGGACACACCGGCAAACCCCGAAGCCATAATGAGGAACAAGAGGAGTAGGGGATACCACTGCAACTCACGCTACCCTTGTTCGGCATTACGGGATTCAAATTTTGTGTCCATGCCGAATGCACTGTAAATGCACATTCACCATTTGTTTCCCGATCTTTTCAGGCATTTCCGCTTTTGTGGGTATCCTATTGAGGTCAAATGATATTTGTTTTGCTAGGAGGGTGACAATGTGTACCAAGGAGGACAAAACCATGATAATTGCATAGTATGCTTCTGTGGCAGGGGGATTAAAGACAAGTTGTAGACAGCTCATCAAACCAATTGTCTCAGATTGTTTCATTGCAACTGGATGGGAGGGAGCACATGTTTCCAATGTACAAGATCCAAAGCCCGATAACTGAGGATGGACTTTAAACAGCATAGAACAGACTCGCTCAGAACATATGTCTCTTTCATTTTGGATTCTTAATTTGCACTGCCTTCTATTCTGCCTCATCACTCACCTTCCCCTTCTCAGTCTCTCGACTATCTCTAAGTTCTACACACTCCCTCCTCTTGCTTTCTATCCCTCCCCTGCTCTGTCACCATTCCCTCTAAGCCTCCTTTGGATGTCTGGTCTGCACTCTTACTCATTCACACTCCATTGTGTGATCTCATATTCCTTCTTGATCAGTGTTCTCCTTCATTCTCTTTGTATTTAGTGTCCTTTGTCTTAGTCACTCCTTCCTGTTCTTTCTGTATCACTTCCTTTTCCTCCCATCCTGTCTTTACATTTTGTTTAGTTGCTTCCCTTTATGACTACTATTCGCTTAGCTCTGCCTCTCATTCAGTGTCCTGGTTCTCTCTCACTTATGTTATTTCTCTTTACTCACTCTTTCTTTGGTTCAGTTGTTTGGATCATCCTCCCTCACATTCTCTTCTTACCTACCTGTTCTCATGTTTGTTCTCTTTACCTCCCTTTTAATCTCTCTTTTCTGTCCCTCATTTCTCCTCATTTTTCTCTGCTCTATTTTAACCTCCAATGGTGTATTTTGTCTCTGTGATGTTTTAAATGCCTTTTGGAGGGACATGGTCTCCTAGCCCTTGTGCTCCCACTTCTCTGTATGGGTTTTCTGTATGTTTTCTGCCACTGAGGTCCAGCCTGGACCGCTGGCAGCGCAGCTCTTCATTTTTCCTTTTTCTGAGCAACACACATGGCATACCCTTATGGTTCCATGGGTTGAAGTATATATACAAACAATTGGTCAGGGTAATGTCGGACTGAACAACAATAAAAAATAGTGGCCATTCAGTAGTATTTTATACAAACAAAAATTGTGGTTATTTTATGCAAAAAAGATCATAATTAAGACATACCATGAAGACATATAGCGAACCTTACAGATTCATAACAAAGAAACAAACAATTGCTGCAATTCCTACATTTTTCATTGTCTGGTGATTCTTTACATGTACAACCTTGTTTTTCTAACAGGGTCATAGTGAAAAAATAAAGAGGTAAACATGAGGTGTTTTCTGCACATTGGCTTACAAAAACAAACAAGAGTTGACACAATAGTGTTTCAGCCTATTGCATTTTGGATAGCTCCAATCTAACGGCCGTCATCAGGAGTACACCCTAGTACCACTTATGTGTGTGTTTTGGGCACCTGTGTTGCCAAACGATCAGGATATGGGCTGGTGGCAGCTACATGGGACACCCAGGCCCATAGGAATCAATGGATTCCTTAAGAGAGGCAAGATGGCCACTGTAGCCTCTTGGTTTCTATTGCCTTTTACCTTATTTCCCAAAGTCTTAGGAAGGCCTGATCCTGTCCCTTTCTTCCTGAATGGCTGTTGGGTGGAAAGACCATATATGGCTATGGGGCTTCCTCTTGTCAGACTGAATGGAGCCTTCCCCAGGGGCTGTGTGTTGTGGGTGCATCCTTGGGGTGGGACCTGTATGAATGGAGTCTGAAGTCAACTCACATTCTGTGTTGTGCGTGTTTGGTTTTGGTGTGTGTGATACAATGCCTGGACCAGCCCATACTGAAACTGGAGTTAATATAGTGTAGTATGCTGAATGGCTGAGTGCTTGCTCCAAGCCACAATCTGTGTTATGGGTGTCTGGGTAGAGTGAATGACCTGAATGCCTCTGAGCCTGATTGGCTGCCTGCCTGCATGAATGCACTCATGAATGATTGGCTGCATGAGTTCGGCTCAGCCTGAGTGAATGAGGAACAAATGTGAATAACTAGCCACCGCTCACTCACCAATTTTCTCGGAAGCAAATCTTGAAACTGAAGTTTAGAAGCTAAGTTCAGGATCTGAAGTTAAAGCTGAAGCAATGAGAATCTGTTCCCTTGAGCTGGAAGAAGAGGTCTGCTGCTCCATTTTCTTCACGTAATCTGAAAGTTGCTGTGTTCTTCCAAGGACTGATCCAAGAGAGGACCTGGTTAGGAGACCTTTTTCCGAGCTATGAGGGACTATTGTGCACTGGGTACTCTTCATCAGAAGTACCCTGGAAGCCCCAGTTCTGTGTAGAGAATATAAGTTCCCAAGCCGGGAACTTAAGTCCCCTGCACACTATCATTAGCGAGGCAAGGTCAGCTAAATTGTGAAGGTCCTTTTCTCTTTCGTCCCATTTCGGATTGTTAACATAGGCTGCAGACAAAAGAAATCGTTTTCCTGCACGACTTGGGCGCGGGACTGTGAAAGCAGTAATCGCACCAGTTCTGTGTGCCAGCCCTCTGGAGAAGGGCTCTTTGTGAGTGCAGCAGAGGTGTATTTGGACATCTTGAGTCAAAGAAGTCCAGTTTTCTCACCCAGGGCCCGGAAGAGTGTTTGTGATCACTGAAAGCCAGATTGCTGTCTACTTCCCAGAAGAGGGGGTACCCGGGCATAGTACTGATTGAAACGAGGAGCTATGATAGTTCCACATGAATAAAGAATCTTTCAAAGTACATCCCTGACACAACATCTGAATTCTTTTCCCACCAAAGAAGAACCCAGTTTGCTGTGTGCAGAGGAAGGTCTCCACTGGGTTTCCCGCCAAAACAATCTAAAGAAGACTTCCCAATTTCAACCTTCCTACTTAATTCAATTAGGCTGAGTGTCATTACTCCTCTTGGCCTCTCGAGACTTGGTTGTTCTACCTCACATATGCTTTCTGCATCTATGATTATCCAACACTTGGCACTTGCAGATATTTTCTTTTTTGCTTAATCTAAGAGAAATATGTCTTACGTAATTGGCTTATCCTCATGACTCCTTTGTGCATTGCAATTATTCCTTAATGTGGCATCATTGATCCCAGGCCAATAGATATTCTTTGTTCTTCACATAAAACTGTTTTCCCAGCGCCTCTTAGCTCTGCAGCCGTACTCTGTTTCTGAGTTACCTTGATTGGTTTCACCACAAATCTGGCATCCATCTTTTCATCATGGCCACTCTAGTGACGTTATATTTTCTTCTGCAGCAAGCTTCTATATGTCTTATCTACCTTGCGTTTCTGCATATGTGCATCCACTTCATCTCCTTGCACTTAATTCTTTGGTGCACATGATTTCTTCATATTTGATTACATGTTTACATCTGGGACACCAACCCATTCTATCTGACCTAAATGTCCTTTCTCAGTGGATTTGTCTATGCTTTTGCCCATCACTTCTGTGCTTGGGTTGGAGAACTAGTTATATTTACCAATAAAAACACAGGATAATAAATCGCATCTCTAGCTACAGACCCTGGACTTGATAGAATCATCATTCTTCTCAAAATGAAAGAAACACTATTCAAATATCCTGGATTTCATTAAAGGTTGCCTACAGTTTTTACAAAAACAAAATATACTGTTTGTAACTGTTTTATCTTCTGGCTATTGTTCAGCAAAATATAAAAAATGACCAACTATCTTATTTAAAAACAGTTTTCTTGCTATGGTTGTCCTATATTTTGTGAGCTGTTTTCATTTTACACCAATAATTGTACTTACCTACTAATTAACCACACCAATAGCAGTACTTATATGAGAAGTAGCAGTGCTACTATTAGTAGTAGTACTAGTGCTACTACCAAAATTAGTACCACTGGTACCAGCAGTAATATTGCTGTCCATACCTGTAGTAGTAACTTTATTAACATTCATACATGTAGTAGTACCTTCCGTAACAATAGTAATACCAACAGTATTATTACCACTAGTAGTACTACCACCACTCAGAATACTGAGAGTAGTAGTCATAGTAACCATACTACTACTAGCAACAAGTAGACAAATTAATTCTACCAGTAGTAGCTGCAGTATTAGTACTACTGACAGCATCAAACATAGCACCTGTGCCATTGCTGTTGCTGCTACTGCCAGCAATAGTAGTAGTAGCAGTTGCAGTGCAAGTATTGCTACTTGCTATAATAGTAGTACTATTTATAGTAGTACTGTAGTATAGTCATAGTTGTAGTGTTAGTAGTTGTGGTAGTACTACTAATGTTAGTAGGGTTAATATTGTTTGTAGTTTTTTTAAATGTAGCTGTAATAGTACCAATGTTATAAGTAGTAGTAGTAGAAGTAGTAGTGTTACTGATGCTGGTAATAGTGCTCCACCAGGATTGGTTTTGCGACTACTGCTAATAGTTGCAATAGTACTCATACTAATACTATTGTTAGTAAAAGTACTAATAGTAGTAGAAGGACTGTTACTGCAACTGGTAGTAGTGCTAGTCCTGCTATTAGCCATGAACTACTGCTCTTATTAGTACTATTCCTACTAATAATTATAGCACTATTATTATTTGTGGGGTGGGATAAGATTAGTAAACTTGTTGGTGTCAAGTCTTTGACATGCAACTTGTCTTTGCTGGTAAAATGGTTCTGCTGACTGCACTTCCTCGACTCTTCTGATGTCACTTCCTCTTTCTGGACCTGAAATAAAATCACATGTGTATTTTTAGTACGAATACCGAGTCCATTTTGTCTGGACCAGGAGTAGTTGGGAGAAGTAAAGGGTCACCCTAGAAATCTTGGTACTTTGAAGTTTCCTACCTCCTTTATTTGGATGTTATATGTTGTCTTATCCCAGACAGTGTAGAGAGGTTCACCCTGGAGTAGGTGAAACATTTGGGGTATTTGTGTACGTGTATTATATTAAAGGTCCTCTGCTCCCATGGACGTCCACATTGGTGGATCTTTGCGTCTGTGCCCCAGTTGTGCAATTTCCACATGGGGTATGCTCTCGTTTGCCCCTTAAACCCATTGGTCAGTGAGAGTTCTCAGTCTATTGCTCAATTTCTGCCTTACTTACTCATGTCTCCGTAGCCGCATGCATTCGAGCGGAGTTTGTACGAGGGTCCATCTTCACTCAAGCACTGGGTAAAAACCTGCTAATTTATTAAAGTGTTATGCATTATTTTCATAGAGTTATTTGCACATGTATTCATTCACATGCACTCTATCTTGTCATTGTGTCTTTGCACTTTTCCTTGTGGTAATCATTGTCTGCTCTTTTTACCCTCTCTCTTTAGCAATTTTTTAGGGTTCACTATCAGACTGATCTTTTCTGTGAGGACTTATCTTCGTAGCCAGGTGACAAGAGGGGGAGAGCCAATCAGCATGCTTGGATTCTTGGATTGAAGGCTCAATCCAGCTATGAGGGGCCATTGTTCCTGATTTCGGCCACCCCGATCCACTGGGCACAAGCCCCCCCCCCAACACCACATCACCAACATTAAAAAAAAATATTCCACTCACTTGTGGAATCGAATCCTCTGGAACCCAAGCTGTCACGCTGCATTGCATGTTTTCATGGTCCAAAATGCATTATCCTATGTGCAATATACAAGAAGGCAGGAACATGGGGCAATCTTCTGGGAGCAGAGAGAAATGGGAATGTTTTTCAGATTTCTGAAACAGAAGAAGCATTGACTATGTTATCTGTGTTCTAAACGGACTGTGGCAAGGGGAATCTCCAGTGTGCAATATCAAAGTGGGCAGAGAATCCAACAATGTTCTAGGTGCCATGTGAAGTGGCATGGGGCAAGTCTCTCAGAGAGCATGATAAAGGCTTGAGGCATGGGGCAATTGTCCAGGGCTGGAGGGTTGGTTTTAGTCTTTTAAATGCCCCTTAAGAGTTGTGAATAGTGGGTGATTAAATCAGGAGGCTGTATGTCCCAGGAGGATAGCTCAGCGGCAACGTGCGCGATTCTAGGAAACAAGATGACACGGGGCAGCACAGGTTCGATCCCAGGATCCGTGTTTAACCGCTTTACAAATAAGCAACTAAGAGGGAAACAAAACAATTCTTGTAACAGCGCCTCGATGCCCGCGAGCTGTATGTGCGCTTTAAAATTGCAAAATAAAAAATATGTGGCTGCGTGCTGTAGTGACAATGAGTGAAACAAATGGTGGTCGTTTAAGATGCTGTTTCTTTCAGTCTTTGTAGTACAGTTGTATATCACATTGGTGGGGGGTGGAGCCAAGAAAAGGCAGGTAGGTCCCAGAATCGATGTTTGTATTGTGGGGGAGAAAGGGGGTTCCTGCAGGAAAAATCCTTACACTACCTTTTCTTTTACACTTCGTCCCCTGATGGGCATATTGTATATCTCTCCCTTCAGACTGCCTGTTCATCTTTCCTTCTTTATCCAATTTGTTCACAAATGTGTGGTCTGAAAGCACACTTTTACCTCATCCCTGTTCCTAGGTGGCGGGTTCTCCAAGCAGTCCTAGGTGGAGTGCATCTCTGCCTGGAAGTCGTTTGTCCGTTCTCCCTTGTCTTCACCCTTAATCAGTGCTTTAAGTGGGGTAAGAAATTGAGGGGGGGCCCTCGTTTGGGGGCGTGGCATCTGCTGTGTTTGTGGCCTAAAAGTGCACAAATCATAGTAGGGTGCGCAAACAAATATATAAATGTAGTAGAGCATTTATATATTTGTATGCGTACTAGTATGGTTTGCGTATTTTTCAAGCCTTCTTTTATAAACATAGAAATGTTACATATTTCTATGTTTATAAAAGGTGGCTTGAAAGTGTACAAACCATAGTAAGTTACGCACACTTGTGTGCTTACCTTACTATGGTTTGTGTACTTTTCAAGCCACCTTTTATAAACATAGACATTTGTAACATATTTCTATGTTCATAAAAGATGGCTTGAAACGTACAAGCCATCTTTTATAAAGCGTTGAGGACGGACAAAACCCAAGGTGGTTTTGTCCGTCGACAAAGCTTTATAAAAGATGCCTTGAACTGTGTACGTTTCAAACCGTCTGTTATAAACGTAGAAATATTTCTACGTTCATAAAAGATGGCTTGAAACGTACACATTTCAAGGCATCTTTTATAAAGCTTTGCCGATGGAGAAAGGCGCCTCGGGCTCAGTGATCTCTGCTCTGAGCAGAGATCACTGAACCCGAGGCGTCTTTCACCCTCTGGGAACCCGCGGGCTCCGTGATCTAATCTGCATATTAGATCATGGAGCCCGCAGGTTCACAGAGGGTCAGTGACCTGGCGAGGGCAAACAAAGGAACTGTAACTTCCCTGATGACCCCTCAGATGGGGGGTCATCAGGGAAGTTACAGTGACTGACAGAAGTGCCAGCCAGCCTCAGCGATGCTGCGGCTGGCTGGCACTTCTGTCCACTTGCCGAACGTTACACTGGCGGGCGCATCTCCCGTCGCGGCTGCGGCCGTGGCGGGATAATGCGTCCTGCCATGGCGTGGTGGGACCGGGGGGCCCCGGCAGGGCCCCGGCTCAGCCCCACTTTCTGGAGACTGGCGGGGCCCGGCCCCGGCAGGCCCCGGCCCACTTAAAGCACTGCCCTTAATGTGTACTTGAAAAAAAACACAGAATCTGCGTCAGGCCTATTTGCTGTATCTCAACTGTTATATGTATCTTTTTTCACTTACTCTGCCTGTGCAGACCGTTTATCGTCTCAGAATTTCAAGGGCTCTGAGCGACTGTTGTTTTTTCCCTGTGTTCCCACCCTTCTTCAGTGCCTTGAAACACTGCCTGTCTTTAGGTGCTTTATAAATAAACATTACCATTCCATACCAGTGGGGGAGGATGGGCAGTGCTCACTTGCTGTGCTTACACACTCCAAATTCAGGCAGTATTTGTGAATCACCTGTTTGTAAGTGTGTGGCAACCACTGACAGCATGGTACTTTAGAGAAGTATACGTGTGCCCTATTTATAGCACCTGCACCTCACCTCCGACATGTTGGATGAAGGACAAGAAAACACTGTGCATGACACCAAGTGTCATTCCAATACCGCTCCGAGTTTATGAGAGAAGAAATGCACTAAATCATAATGAATGTACCCTCGAACTGAAGTGGTAGCAGGAGATTTGCAGACACCACTGAACAATGAAGAGCTGTAAAGAAGATCTGATAGGTGCAAAGTGATGTCATAAGCAACGGACACAATGACACACTGAAACGATATGAGGATACTTAACGAATGAACTTGTAACTGAACAGACAAAAGTAAACGTATATATAAGTGAGAAGAAACCATACATATACAGAAGATAAGTAGCCAGATGAGTAGTAAATGTATTTTCGCAGAAACGCAAGGTAGATGAGCCACATAGAAGCTTGCTGCAGTAGAAAATATGCCATGGGTAAGGAGGCCATGTTGAAAAGATGGGCGTCGGCTCTGAATAATAAGTAAAGCGAAAAACTTAAAGGAGAAAGACCAGGGCTGCAGAGCTGATAGATGCTGGAAGTGGAGATTTGTGCATGAACAACGGATAGCTGCTGGCAAAGAACAAGGATGCCACAGCAAGAAGCAAATTGCAGGGTACAAATGGAATTAACAAAGATAAGCAGCATACGTGGGACATATTGCTCTTAGATTAAGTAAATGAGCGAACATTTGTGAGTGCCAAGTATTGGACAGTTAAAGATGGAGAAAACATATGTGAGACAGAGTAACTAAGTCTCCAGAGGCCGAAGAGGGTAATGACATCTGACATAATTGAATCAAATCGCACTAAATGGAAAGGTGAGATGGACAAAATCCTGGTTTCTTCACATGTGATGCAAGACCTGAAAACAAGGCCTATTCATAAGCCCCGGATGAAGATAACAATGTACCTTAACTCCCCTTAAAATTCCAGGGAAGAGAACATTCACCAAGGTCAAGTGCAAAGAAGAAGTCTTGGCTGAAGGCTTAGCTGATGAGAGATGGTAGACTAATTGGGCAAGTGGGAAGTAGTCTGATATTTTTCTCTGCACCTGGGTTTCATTTTGCTTACGTGCTGCTAAGAAGCCGAATGTCCAAAGTTGGGAGAGAAAGCCAACCAATTAGATGGCCTATGTAATGGTAGACCATACTTTGTTGCATGGGCCCATCTGCTGCTAGTATTTCGTTATTATCTGAATTTTACATAGATAGAGGTTGTTCAAGGCATGCCTATTAGATGAGAGGCATCCAATGAGTATACTAACACTTATACAAACTATAAGTAGATATATTCCCCAAACCAATCCTTCAGTCTAATAGGTTTCATTATTTGCCACGTAGGATGATGTCATAGCTGACGCACATTGAGGTATAACGCCTTTGTGTAACTGAAATGTAACTGAGAGTGTGTGGACTACGATTTGTTGTTCGCCAGGTTTCCCTTCTTTATTGAGCTGATAATAAAGTAGTATTTTGCCATATTTTTTGAGTCTGTCTGTTTATTTGTGTCTGAAATAATGTATCATGGGAATCCCATTCTGCGCATAAGAACACCCAAAGGTGCTACTATACAGTACCTTTGCATAGTTACAGTGTCATAACAACATGTGCCTCTAGGGGTAAGGCCAACTTTGCTCTGTTTTGGTCAAGGAAACCCTGGCATTCTGGCAGGTCACGCCTTAGAACACAGGAACGCTCCTGCTAGAGGTGGACTTAGCACTCAGATGACAGACAAAGGGAGAGCGGGCCCTGTCGTTTCCTGGTCTGCCATCTTCTCAATCTCTTGACAACAGCCACAACACACATGCCCTCATGCTACCAGTGACAGTGAAATAACAAAGAGCAGTCTTGGCCCTTCACTCACAGGACCCCGCTAAACATTTGTCAGGGCTTGTGGAGGCCCATCTAAATACTATTGCTCCCCCCTACAATTAGGGGGGCACAGTCTTTGGCAACCTTAAAGGAATAGTGCACTCAAAAATATTATTGTCCCAAGGGTTCGGGCATGTGTTTTTAAGCATACATTGATCGATCGTACAAACATTTCCTATGCACCTTACCGTAGTTTTCCTCACTTTTACAAATGCGAAATCAGGCAGCCGGGCACGTCCATCTTGTGCTAATCTTATCCGTTGCCACATCGCCCTAAGGTGAACTGCCCTGGCGGCACTAAATCATATCCCCCGCCCATGAGGCTGACATCACTAGATGCGTACCGCCCATTCCACAACGCCAATGCACGTCTTGTATCAACATTCTCTGCGCTTCAGCTAATGACGTGTCTACATGGAAATGGCAGGACGCCTCTTTCCTCAATAAGTATAAACAGACCACTTCTCATCAGACAACATCAGATTTGCTTTCCAATCGTTTCACTGTCTTTTTTTGTGTATCCTATGCCTCGTTTCTGCTCTGTTCAGCTATGTTTGTTGCTCGTAGCCCATGCAAACAGATACTAGTACTATCATTACTATTTATTTTAATTTTGTGGCATAATGGCACCAATACAGCCCTACCAGCATGAGCCGGAGTATTCCGAGGTGGAATTACTCGAAAGAGAAAGATGCAGAAACGATGGGCCTTCGAACGACAGTTGGGAGGACGAATCACCAGATCAAGAGCCTGAGGCTAGTCGCATGGACGACGTCTCCACCTGGTGTACCTGCAATCGGTGCACAGTAATGTCATCTGAGGAGGAGAACTGCTGCTGCCGAGAAAACTCTGGATGCTTGTCCTACATATCAGAAGATGAGACACGGCCGCAATGCGTTACCGAGCTGCATGACTTCAGGGCAGCATGTCTCACACAGTCCGTGTTGAGGATTATGATGCTGCTTATGCACGAACGTCACGCAACAGTTCGCCCTCACAATCCAAGTAATGAGTAAGTGTTCTCTAGATGTGATGTCACTTAGGCCATTAACATTTCATATTTGTCTCTTATATTGTCGTAATTTTGATATATCACTGCCAAATGAATGCAGTCTTGCAATTGTATACATCACTCATGATTTGGGGAAATCATAATGGTCATCTTATGTTTATTTCATGTACAACCATGAAACAATTTTTCTTTGTGTCCCAAATTTAATGGAATGCACAGTCGTTCAATATTGTAATGTGTCTACAATTTAAAGCCCAAGTGGATTGATCCGTGAAGTAACATTTGTACTGGCAACAATGCCATAGGATACAAGATTTCATTTTCAACTAAGGTTTAATACACTTATCTTGTTCATTTAAAAACAGTTTGTATCTTTCTCTTCCACAGGTGGTACAGGCTGGTGGCCTATCGTTAGTTCACATGGTGGCTTCATGGGAGGCTTGGACACTGCGTTCGAAGAGTAATAACCGCCTGTGCCATTGGTGCCATTAGAGACATATTCCCCAGTGACAGCAGTCAGTACAGGGGGTTTTCCCACACTGTGCTGCAACCCGAAGTATTTAATGTGTAGTACATTTGTGCCATCAATATCAGCAACATAATAAAATAGAACTGAACTTTTATGAATGGTTGTTTCAATTTTTCAGTGAATCAAGTGTGTCTCCATTCAGAAGTATTCCAGCCCTTTTCTGCATGCCTCATGCCCCTCCAGAATCACTGACTGTTAGCACCTGTGGCCGTGCCCTCCCAAGGGGGCTGGCAGGGTGGGAACGGACAAGGTGCCAAATACCATGTACACTTCAAAGGTATCTTACGCGTAGGGGCCATTGTTCACATGCCCTCCTCAGACCCAGTGTCTCCAGGCAGGCTCCTTTGAAGAAGGCCACGCCCCTGCAATCCACATAAGTGTGTCTCCATTCTGCAGTGTACCGGCCCTTTCCTGCATGCCTCTTGGCCGACCATCTCCCCTACCCTATCAATGGCAGTTCATACCTGTGTCCGTGCCCTCCCAAGGTGGCTCTCAGGGTGGGAATGCCTGAGGTGCCAAATACCATCACTCATTCACATACACACTCACTTTTCAAATTCTTTATAAACCCCCTTGATATTTATCATGAGAACATATGTGAGCACTGCAAGTCAACTCATGATCGTGTTACCTGTGAACATCTCTGACCACTGAAAATCAACTTGTCATCGCGCTACCTGTTCTCCTGCTACTAACTAGCCTGCTTGCTGAATCTGTTTGTTCGTCAAGGTAAGGGAAAGTCACCTAACCGTCTCTCACTGATCTCTAAATTTCTATGTATTTCAAACAAATGTACCCAGTAGTGTAATGTTCATTCATCTCATTGCCATTACCATTGACTTCTGTTTAATTTGTCCTGTTCTCCATATATAGCAAATGTAATCAGTGTCAATTGGGATAGAATTGCATCCTTCGGGGACCATGTCTATAAGCATTTTTCCTTTTGATGCATGAAAGTACATTCAACGGACGAGTAATACGTTATGATTTTTGTCGCATAAATCAATTCTGTAAGAAATTTATCCCAGTGTATATTTGGCTACGCAACACAGATTTTGCCTCTGGGACCAAAAGAAATTGCATAGAAAAATGTATGATATAATTCCATCTTTCTCACGCATATATGCAACATAATTTTTTAACGATGTGGACTTTTGTTTTTACAGATTATTGAACAATGCCTGCTTTTATGGTTTTCGGTTGCCATTCTAAGACCCATAACAAACCTATGGGAACAATAATGCATATATTCCTTATGAATATAGATCTGATAAGAGAATGGGTCAGATATTGCGGATTTACACTGGACGAGCTTGAAAGTCGATTCCAGGAAGTCTTGGCGGACTTGAGGGGATATCGATTCCACATCTGCAGGCTGCACTTGGCCATGAATTTGTACGACGAATCGCAGTACACAAAGAAGCATCGACTCAGAACGTCTCGTAAATTGCTTCCAAATGCAATTCCGACTCTATTCATGCACACGCTGACTCAGGTGAGTCACGGTTCATGAATTAGCTGTAGGCCTTGGGGTACTAAACAGGTAACTACATGGACGGATTGGTGTTTTTGGTTTAAATGTTTCTTATAATACTTTGCATATGGACCAGATTGTATTGCTTTATAACTACACCCCATTTTGCTATAAATCTGTCCCTGGTTTTGGAAGCATCATAGAAAACTATTTATGGACACAGTAAATTATGCTATAGTGCCTTTGGAAATAAACATGATCTTTTCATAATTGGTTGCTTTACATGTCAATTTTTTTAGGTTAGCATGTTGAATGAAGCACAGACTATCGGTAGTGATGACATCACTGACACGTCCAGTATACCAATGATGAGCCATACAGACTTGCTTTAAATTCATATTGTTCAGAGTTGGATCTTCTCACATTTCTAATTCAAATCTAATTTTCCCTTTACAACTCCATGACAATGCACTGAAATTGAAGGAGCAAGATTCTGCATCCATTTCTTTCCCAGAGTCAACAACTACTTTGATCGCTTATAAGGTAGTTTAATTTCATTTTTCAATTCTGGAAATGTATTATGCATGGAATTATAGATAATATGAAATAGTCTACGTGTCCTGTTGTTTGTTTATATAATGGTCCATTTATGGGTTTTTATTGATATGTGCCATTGTCTGCATCCCATTATGTGTGTTCAATTTCACGTTTTTCATCCATACTAAAACAAGTACTGTGTTACAGGGTGATTCTGGTACTTCGACTACAATTAAATCATCCTTTGGAGCTGATCCAGAGCCTGAGGTATGCGTACTGACAGTTCCCTTAAATGAAAGAAAGTATATCCTACATCTGATACTATTAGACAGTGACATTATTGTAAATGGGCATCTTTTCAAACTTTTATCATTTCAGTTCTTACGTTACAATTTCTACCCTAATGCCAAATACAATGCAAAATGCTTGAGTGAAACATTACAATCAGTGAGTATCACACAGTGATCTCTGATCGAGTACACTAGCCATCAATCAGGTGAAATTCGAAATGTATATTTAACAAATGACGTATACAGTGTATGAGGCTATCTTTGTCAGCCATGTGTGCGAGGAAAGAATTTGATTTCAAATATGATTGACTTTTTTTTAATGAATATTCTATTCAAGGGATGTATACAACATCAGGAAATAGAAGGGGAGGCACGTGGGGCCGAGGTGGCGGACCAGCTTGCTGGTGCAGTCGTTACAGTGAAGAACACGGTTTCACAGAAAATCAAGAAAGCAAGGGTAACTATCAAACAATTTTGATTACAAAAAGTGTTTTGGGCTGGTGTCTTCATAACATGCTTTTTTTAAAAATCTAAAGTGCTATATACTGTGTTGGATTTACATTGAACATGTTTTCACAACCCATTTCCTAGAGGCCCAGAACAACACGAACTATGAAGACACAGACAACTAGTGAAACCAGAGATGCTGTTTGCCAATCAGATTTCACCACGGAGCAACTATTATTTGAGGCGCAGGGTGGTCCAATCAATAAGCAGACTTAAGATACTTATGCACAAAGGCCAGAAAATGAATTGAATGTGACCAGCGAAACCAGCAAAGTGATGTTGGACCATTGATACAATGTGAGAACTCCACAAGATGAAGATGAAACTGAATATAATGAAGATGCTTTTGAATTACTCGCTGACCACTTGACACAATCTACACCCGCAAAAAAAGGGCCACCCAACAAACAATTGACATTGATGGTTTCTCCAGTTCATGTTCAAATAACACAAGCTGAAATAACAGAGACTGAAGTCTCAACGCAATTGACCGAGGAACTAGCCAAAGATCTCGACTTCAGTGTGTCCTGTTCGGCTGATAAATCCACCACAGTTGAGTCACAAACCATATTCATGCAGGATGATAGTCTAATAAAGGAGCCCAAATATATTGTATTCGACAGCTGCCTGTTAGAGATTATACTGATGCTGAAATGTGTCCATCCAGTGAGGGGGGAAGTATGCGGGTAGCCGTTATTGAATGTGACTCGTGTGTCACAAGGCACTAAGCTGAAAATACAACCCACCTGTGATCTGCTTCATGCTAAATTTTCATGGTCCGCTCAACCGATGCTGGGGAAAGTGCCAGATGAAAATCTACTGTGTACAGCAGCTTTACTTTTCATTGGATCTACTTTTAGTAAGTTGTCCAGTGTCTGTCAATTTGTGGGACTCCAGTTCCTTTCTAAAACGCAGTACTACGAATATCAACATGAATATGTACTACCTTCTATTAGTGAAGCTTGGAAAATTGAAAAAAAATGTCAATTGAAAGGACATTCTCTGACAAACGCTTCGGGCTAGCTGGTGATGGACAGTGTGACAGCCCCAGATTTTCAGCAAAGTACTGCACATGTAAATCCTCAGTGGCCATGGAGAAACATGGTCTTATCAATTTGCTGGAAGATCTCAAATCGAGGGGAATGCAAATAGACCTCATAGCCACCAACAGACATGTTTCAATAGCCAAGACCATGAGAGAGCAGTTTCCAAATATTTGCCCATCAATTTGATGTATGGCACGTTGCCAAACCAATCATAAAAAAGTCTCAGCTGCTGAAGAAACAACTAGTTCTGAAAATATTTTACAGTGGTCCCAGCCTTTCAGCAACCTTCTTTGATGGAGCTCCAAAACCTGTGGTGGGTCTGTGGAAATTCTACTTGAAAAATTGCGCTCATTAATGCATCACTGTTCCAACGTTCACTCTTGGACAGAAAACATACATTTTCACCAATGTGCACATGGACCTTTGTCAGAGGAGCAGGAACACAAGAAGAAATGGTTGATTCAATCTTCACCTCCACACAAAGCTCTTGAGAAGATCGTGTTTGATAAAACTCTATTAAGAGATCTGAATGAAATAACAGAATTCTGTCACATGGGAGATTTGGAGGTGTTCCACAATATGTGCCTAAAGTACAGGCCCAAGAGATTGCATTTCATAACAGACGGGATTCAATATAGGACATTACTAGCGGTTTTAGCGCATAACGAGAACGTGGGGCATGACCAATCGAGGACTGCAGGAAACGTAGGGATGCTTTGTTACTCAATGGCCTTTACAAAAAGAAGCAAAAAATGGGCGGTCAAGCCAGTATACCAGGAAATGGAATTGTATTTTGTGAAAGATCTCATTTTGACTGTGTTGGACATACATACTCATGAAATCGTGCATGATTTTGTTCCGAGGACACATACATTGCCACAAAACATTGCAAACTTGCCCTGGCCACCGAAAGCAGACCTTGTTCTCCAGAGATTATAAATAAGGCATTTGGAAGTAAACTACCTGTAACTGTTTTCATAATAAAAAGTAAATCACTAGAAATTGCACGCTGCATTGGTAGATGGCAGCAAACAATTAATTTGTTTTTCAAAAATATTTCCAATGCCACTATGGTCTGAAGGGCTATTCGCTCCTATTCGGAGTGAAGGTCAGCGCCTTTGAATTTTGCTTGTGAGCTGAGCAAACCCAGGCATCATACACAGTATAAGGTTCAATTGTTTTTCAATCTTGGAAGAAAGGGAGGATTCAGAAAAGAATGAATGAAATGAATGAAGGGAGGGGTGTAATACTGTCAAATATGATAAGGTTCACCATTCCAAAACTGGACAAAGGAACATGTAATTTCATTTTATGAAAATGTGTTGATCTGAATGGACACTCTGCATTACGTCCAGGATCACACATTTGCTTAAAGTGGTGAAATCAGTATTTTGACCCAGGTTGTGATTTAACCACTTCACTACATATCTTCCCAGTGATAGGTCAGAAAAATATGTTTCATGGTTTGGGTTTACAAAAAGGAAATAATTTGTTATCAATGCATTAAAAAGTACACAAATCACATAAGAAATCAGTACAAAAAAGAAGGTGGGTGAGGCGCGCACTCCCGGTCCTGGTCAATTGAACCTGTTGCAAAAATAACTCAGTAATAACAGGGTTAGATCCCTTGCTGCAAATCAGGTACTCAGTAATAACAGGGTTAAATCCCTCAGCTGCAGTTCTGTGGTTCTGATTTGCAGCAAGGGATCTAACCCTGTTATTACTGAGTACCTGATTTGCAGCAGAAGGGATCTAACCCTGTGAATATTTGTCCATTTTGGGATTTGACCCAGCTACTTATTATATATTTTTTGCAACAGGTTCAATTGACCAGGACCGGGAGTGCGCGCCTCACCCACCTTCTTTTTTGTACTGAACACATAAGAAATCAACCTGACATTATTTACATTGTTATAGTAATCGGTCAGCAAAAAGAGATTTAGTAGTAGCAGCCCTGCAAAGGAATGAGGCCCAAAAAACAATATCATTTGGTTTTAAAAGGGTATGTACATTGTGGGGTGTAATCAAGTGCCCCAAACCAACAGAAATGAAGGGCCCAATGAAAAAATTAGCTGCCAGTATTTTTAACAAAACCTTCACACTGAAAACAGGCTTATTAAGGCCGACAGTGGGGTTGCTGCAAGTAACACAAGGAAGGGCCATGTGAAAAAAAGGCCTTCCTGTCATTACAAAAGGAAAAGCAGAATTTTAATTCACAAAGGTAGAAGAAATGCAATGGTCCCTTTTACATGAAAAACAGGATTTTTAAACATTGACACCAAAACTGCTTTGCATTTGTGTTTGCAGTTTAAAGCAAGACATGTGAAATATGTATCCCTGCTAACATAAAGATGTCAGGGAAAACACATGGTTTGTATTGACAAAAAGTAATGTATATTATGCCTCACATGCGAAATACTGGCAACCATTTGAAAATAAAAGCCCATTTTGTTTCAATTAAAGGATTCAGTAGGCCCGAGGCAGACCCTTTTGCTTGTTGTGGGGCAAATGTCACAAAGGACTCCCCCACTGGATGCCTGGCTTGCATCCCAGCTGTTTACAACTGCAATGAAGCATGGCTGCTAAGTGTGTTGAAATCAAACTCCACCCACACTGGGAGTCTCTGAAAGCTGATTTCTGTGCAGGGTAGATGACCTAGCCGATGCATGACCAGAATGTAGGGGGAGTTGTGGAAGCAGGGGCTGCAATTAAGGCCGAACTATGAAAAATAAATACAGGAAAATAGAAGCTTTCCACATTGAAATGGTGCTCTCCTTCAGATAAGCGGGAAGTGCCAGATATGATATTGATATATTTTATTTATATCATGATCATACACAAGTGTTTCAGAGCTCGACCAAGCAAAGGGAGGGGAACAAGGGAGAAACAAAATAAACAAAGATCTTACTAGGCACAGTGACACTGAGAAAGTGCAAGTTCATGGAAAAGGGAAAAGGGGGGAAATGCGTGGAAGGAGGAGAAGTGGAAAGTGTGGAAAAGAGGAGAGAACAGAATAAATAATAAATGCAGTGAATAAATAAAGGCAGTGAAAAGTGTTAGTGCAGCCAGGCAGTGGCAAGTGCATGATTAGTCAGATAGGGTATATCTGATCAGTGCAGAAGAGGATTGTGGGACTGTATGGGAACAGATACAGATCCCAGTGCAAGGAGTGGACCAGAGGCAGTGCTGGTGGTAGGCAGGGTGAGTAGGTACCTGGGCCCGAAGCACAGAGGGTGTCCAGGTGCATTGTGCCGAGAGAGAAAAGCAGATCAGCAGGGGAGAAGAGGGGCAAAGGCAGAAGCAAAGAGGAAGGTCTTGAGGTGCTTCCGGAACTGGAGATGGTTCTCCTCAAGTTTCAGGGTGGCCGGGAGGCTGTTCCAAAAGGGAGCCCCATCTGAAGACAGGGATCTGCCCCCAGCTCGTTTTTTGAAAACTGGCTGACGCTGAGGGATTTAGAAGTAGAGGACCGAAGGGCTCGGGAGGGCAGGTATTTGGGGAAGGATAGTTGAAGGTTTTTTGGACTCAGGCCAAAGAATGCCTTGTGGACAATGCAGAGGCTTATAAATTTAATCCTTGTATCCACTGGGAGCCAATGAAGGGATTTCAGAGATGGAGAGTTACGATCCCAGGGCTTGAGGCCAAGGACAAATCTCGCAGTCGTGTTCTGGATTAGTTGTAGAGGGCGGAGAGTGGAGACAGGTAGATTTAGAAAGAGGCTTTTGCAGTGGTCCAGTCTAGAGAGATGTCAGCAGTGGGGGATCTCTGTGTGGCCGGTGCATCCCAGATATTTACAATCTGCAGCCTATACCTCAAACAACAAAGAGACTAATACAAAATAAAAATAAAAACTCTCTTAAGAGGCTGGCCCAGAGTAGAAAATGGCCAGAAAGATTTGCTATTTATTTAAAAGGACTAGTATCATTCACCAAAAGGAGATTTTGCTGAAATTGCATCGGGTAGAGTCCTCTATTGATGGGAAGGCCTGAAAGCTGACTGGGTCTTAGGGCAAAGAGCTGGGGACCAGTCCCCTGCTCTGTCCACCAAGATGGTCCTGAAATGTAGCTGGCGTTCCTGCACTTTAAACAGAAGCTGTAAATGTAAGTAGAATTGCACCATTTGAAACCAAAAGGTGGGGAAGTCTGCTTGTCTTAAATCCTTTCCCTTTTTAGTGGGCGGGGAGGGGCAAAACTGTGTAGATCCTTAGCCTATTTAACTAAAAATATGAATTTAATTAATTCACAATTTGGCGGAACACCACAGGATGATTTCTGGTAAAAATTGAAATGAACAAAGCTCTTTCCCAGTGTGCACTGAAAACTATAGCCTGTAATTTTATTGGGCAATTTTTCTGTTCAGCTTCACCGATACAAGTCTTTAAGTGGAGGGTTGTCTGAAATCCAAAATTTCTGAAAGTCATTCCTATTTTATTGTCCAACGTCCCCAACGCAAGCCTTTAAGTGGAGGTGGTCTGAAATCTGAAATTCCCAAAATCATTCCTATTTTACTGTCCAACGTCCCCTAACACAGGGCTTTAAGTAGAGGGGGGAAGAGGGGGGGTGAAAATCCAAAATACTTAAATCATCTCAATTCTTACTGTTGAACTTCCCCAACACAGACCTTTAAGTGGGGGGATCTGAGAACAAACCGCTAAATCACCATGTGTTTATTTGAAAGCAAACGTGTGGGTAAACTCACAATTTCCATATGCATTTGTACCCATCTATAAACAAAAGTGCTAGCCTTTTAAGCGCACAGGAAAATCAAAACTGCACAGCAATACATAGGTAAATTACTTTTGTTCATTGAACAGTTTGATTATTTCTTGAAGTATAATCTGTAGAAAGCAAAGAATTTTGATTTGTGTTTATCTGACCAAATTTGTGTGATTTATTGCTTTAACAAGAAGTTTAATTGTGAGCCACAAAGAAGGTGATGTGTGTTGTTTTACGGTGATCTCCATTGTTTATCATAGAAATAAATAAAAATATATTTCCTATAGCCCGGTCTCGTTCTTTGGTCACTGTGGGCACGGGGGGAGATTTGTGTGACTCTATATGAGTCTTCAGTAAGGCCAGCACTAAAAAACGTAACCGACTATTGCAGTGCTTCTTGATTGGGGGTAGGAAGGAACTCCCCATGTTAAGGGTTGTCTCAATATAACGCAACAACAGTGAAAGAGAATTCAATTTAAGGTAATACGCTAGAGCCATTATTTTACATGCCATGCAACATTATACTCCCCTCTCATTTATTATCACCCATCAATTGCACCTTAAAAGGGACAACAGTCCTTATCCAGATGCCCCTGTGTCTACGACATCAACCTCTAATCGGTTTACTGAAATTAGGTTGACACAAAGCTCCGCCTGTGGGTGCTGGTGGAGTATTTGGGAAGGTGCTGTGCTTGCCTGTGCTTTTAGTACTTTTAGCGAAAGTGTGAACTGGAAAGACTTTAGACAGCTGATCCTGCTGTGAGGAATTCAACCATCCCCATGGAGAGTGTGCACTCGCCTACGCTTTTTGATTTTTTAAAAATGAAAATGAATGAGGGGAGGTCAACCTCCGAAAACGTGCGAGGCAATTCCGAACACATTTTCCCTATTCTCTGCATAAAACGCATTGTCAGGTGTACTACGGGAGGACAAAGCCTACAGGTGCCTTCCTCCCGTGTCATGTTGAGCTGGAATGTGACAGCCACGGGTACATCAAAGCATCTCAAGAAGGGGGACGGCACACCTTCCTCCGGCCATGGGCAGCCTAATTAAAATATCAAAGCCCCATGGATCTGCCTCCCTATTGTCTAGTTCAGCTTGTGGCAGTGCATACTAATAAGAAATAATTAAGGCAAGCCTGCGAAAAAGGGGCTTGGTCACAGGACAGACAACAGGAAGGCAGGGCTAACACCTCTTTGGTATGCAATGTGTCAACTTGAAGCTAGTTCCCACCCCTCTGTATGGCATGTCTGGGTCCACTAGTAATGTAGGAACCCCTGCAGAATGGACCTCTTTCAAGTGAGAAGTATGTGATTTAAGGGAGACAGGAAGTCTGCTCTCATCACAAACTTCAAGAGAGACCTGCACTCAGTTAACCAGAGAGATACTTTGATCTACAACAGACAGGAAGATGGGTTGGACTTAAGAGTACAAGGTTTCACCCACTACCTTTCATGTTGCAATGCACTCTGGCCTGACCTCAGGCATAACAGAAGATTGTTGCTGCAGACCCCTGATTGGTTTCTTAAGGTAGGCTTAGCCCACACCAATCACTGGGGCCCGTTTGGCTTTAAAAAAGGGCTGAGCCCCTCACTTACGAGATCATCCAATGACTTTGAAAGGAATAAGAAGAAGGACTCATTTGAATCCTGGCTGAAGGCACAGTCTACCTTACATCTTCCACCATTTAAGAAAAGCCAGGATTTCCAAGAGGGAAGCAAGATCCCTCCCCTAAACATCTCCCCAGGAACAGAGGGAGATATCGGACTCAGAGGACCTGACTAGCAGCTGCAGAACTGGTACCCAGCCAGCATACAGTGTACCCTGATAGGTTCTGACAGCAAGCTTCCTAGGTGGGAAGTGCCAGAGAGTCTCTGAACAAAGGACAGGGCCGTTGCCTGCAAACACTCTTGAACCCGTAGGCTCTTTAAGTGAGGTAACAATATATGGGATGGATGGGGATGCAGAATTTACTCTGACACCAATAATAAGACTGACTCAGGAAGCTGGCAAAACATAGCTGTTTTATTTGCAATTGTCTAAAACAGGACATACAAAGAACATCAATGGACGTTTGCTCAAATCTCTCTCAAGAGTTCTCAGAGCATTTAATTACAAATTACATTAACATAGTGAAGATTCGTCATCAGCGATGTAATACTTCGTGGCAAAATAAGAAAACTTACTTGGGGTCGTGATAGGCTTAAGGGGAACATCTAGGTATACTTTCTATGGGGGGATAGGATTGTGATTGGGTCTCTAAGGTCAGGTGGACAACTATACCCCTAGTGCAAGTCATCTTCGCCGTCATGAAATACACAATGTCTCATTGGCTTTCACACTATAGTGCTATTTGCTATGTGGCCCTTGGTTGGCACGCTTGTACCCTTCTGGAATATTCCACTCGCTAGCAGCAAGCAAGCTGGTACCACAGGTATTTGTGGGTGGACTTGATCATGCCTTCCCACCTAATTAGCCCATCATCCATCATCACTCCTGTGGTCTGCCATTCAAATTGTCTTTGAACTCGGCCTTGCAAGCATCACTGCACCTGAGAATAAAGGGGAGTGTGAGCACAGTCTTATCTTCAGTCTCGATGTGGCTTGCCCAAAGTCGATTTCCATCTAGACCATGTGACAGGAGACCATGTTTTTAGCTCCTTCTTCACATTTAATACTATTAAATGAATGAAACCTGGCACTCGTAGTGTTTTTCCATTACACCTCAACAGGAGCTTGCCTCGCTTCTCACGCTCATTGTATCTTCCCGAATAGAAAACCCATTTCTTGGCTGTCTCAACCCTTCACACTAGGTCAGACAACCTTTCTCAAATCTTCCGTCATCGTCAGCTGTTTTCTTCTACTGGACCACACTTTCAGCCCTGTTCACTCTTTGGGTCCTAGTTTGCTTAAACACAACGTGGAACATCCAGATTCTATACATATATATATATATATATATATATATATATATATATATATATATATACATATATATATATATATATATATATATATATATACATATATATATATATATATATATATATATATTTATATATATATTGGCGGCCCAGCCTGCAGGCTATTTACTACGTATATCCAGCCTTCATGATTACTTAGTCTACTTGGTTCAACATCTGTAAAATATAAAACGGCTTGCATTTTCTTCAGTGCTTTTTGCACGTGCAGTCTTCATTCCCGCACATGAAATATTGCTCAATTCTTCACTTCGCCATCAGGTTCTATAAGGTCTATATACTCCCTTCATTGGCATCTCTTCTGGATGCGTCATTTCTGCTTCATGTGACGTCACCAGTCCCTTGCTTTTATCACTTCACACTTCTTCAAGCACTTCTTTTAAGAGGATGTCAATTCTCTGTGGATATGTAGGGCTTTCTTAATGGATACCTGGTTTCGAGGATCCTTTGTGGGATAGATACCAATACTGGCGTCATGCATGTCGCAATTTCTGGTTTCCAACATGTAGGAAGAATGGGGGTGGGACTTCGGGTAGAGGCATTTGGCTCCTCCTCTTCACTTTCCTCAGATTTGGGCCGTTCACCTTGAAAGGACAACACAAGCCCTGCAAAGAAGCTAGGAGTAGTGCCACACAAGCATCAACCAGCATCCATCTTTAAATCTTTAAAGGACATTTTCGAGGGAGCAAGCCCTCAAACTGCTACAGGCTGGACCATTGACTGTTGTCATGCTGCAGTCACTCAAGCTGTCTGAGACGCCTCGTCCAGCGTTCCAGATCCACCAACTAGCACTGAGACAATGATTCTTCATACTGAGCCGCCGTGTAGGCCAGCCTGCAGCTGTCCACTTAGCCTCGCTTGCCAAACTGCCTGCCGCCTGATACCCACAGCTGTCTCCCATCATGAACTCTGTCGCAGGAGCTGCAAAGCATCCTGGAACCGACTCGACACTCTCGAGCATCAAGAACATCTCAAGCACCAGGTACATTGTGGTTCCTTCCCCCTTGTCCTTCTCTGAAGGCCCTTGTGACATTTACAACCCCATTTACAACCCCTTGCTGCCTTGGTGCTGAAAACAAATAACCTTGAACCTTGAACTGTTACGACTAATTAATTTACCAATTACCCTCCTGTCAGTATCCAGAATTTATCCTTCTTCTGTGTTCCTTTAGAGAGTGGGTTGTATTTTGTAGTGTGCTAGAACTGTCTGTTGTAATAATAATAAAGTAGATATTGTTCTGCAACCTTGACTGGACCGTCCCTTTTATCATTGGGTAATAATAGTATTTTCGCTGTGTTGCAACTAACCAACGATCCATGATCATGCAGAGATAACCCGTCCACATTACCAAATTTGGACAAGGAGGTTTATAATTGACTTGTGTTCCAATCTGTTCGGATCCCTTTTGGTGTACTAGAGGTGTGGGGCTGATTGATTTTTTTAGAAACCAATATTCATCCCTGGACCACCGGTGCCCCGGAAGTTGATTTGTCACACTTGCTTCAGAGGAAAAAGTCAGGGCATATTCTTGTCCCGAGCTGGCTGTGTGCGAGACAAGGCACAAAGCCCATGAAATTGGCCCAGTCACCAAAAATGCAGGATGGTTGACTACCCTACAGACACACCCAGCCCTGTTGCCGACCTTGGGTTTCATCTGGGATTGTTTAGCTACCAACTTGGTATAAGGTGAACACAGAAAACTCACACAAAGGGGATTTTCATAAGCCATTTGGATCTTTTTTGGCCCATTTCAATACAACTGTATCTAAGTGGCTGCATTTTAATAGTTTGCCTGTTCATTTATCTATTGCAACTGTGAGTATATAGGTGGGCATCTAGGGCAAGCATCTGCCCACCTCGCAAAACACAAATGTGCTCCCCTTTTACTCCTTTTCCTACTGCTTGTGTTTTCTCCCATACAGCTTTTTTGTGCCCCCTTTTTTCCTTACTAGCAATTTCCTGTCTACTTTCACACTCTTTCTGGCACTTTCTGAACACTATGTCATCCCCTATTCTTGCCTCATTTCCATAATCCTGCTACCTTTTTCTTACTCCATTTCTGCCAGAGGTTATTTGTTATAAAGTTCTCGCTCTCTTTCTCATTTTACTACTATTTGTATACACACCTTCTTCCTTCACTCAAATTTTGTTCCCTCGTTTACCCACATCACACACTATTTGCCTTTAAATCGCTGACCCTCTTCTCCCCATTTCACACACACTTGCCTCCCTTCTCTCACTTTCTCCTGACCTCCCTCACTCTTCATTTCTCCCAGACTCGTTAGACCTCCATTATTCCTCATTCTCCTAACACCCCTAAGCCCCTGCTCTCTATCTCCCTTCCCTTTAATCCCCTTTACCTTACTGTTGTGCCTCATCATTAACTGTTGCCCCATTCTCCTGCCCTTGCTTATTCTCTGCACTCATTCACCCTTTTTCCCCCACCTGGCTGCCTTCAATCACCTTATCTCCTGCCTTCCCTCCCTCTCAATCTCTCACACTTCTGCCCTCCTTCACCATCCAATCTCCTGTACCATCAGCGTTCATGTCACCTGCTCCTTCTCTTCGTTTCTACCTCTCTATTCTGCCCTTATTCACTCTCCATTTCCATTCCCTGCTATGGAGCTGGAGGAGCTATGGAAGGGGTGGGTTGGAGTTAAGGGGTCTTATTAGTGCGACAAGCAGCACCCACAAAAAAGGTAACACCTGGTATGTTTTAAGATTAAAAGGTGAACTCCTTTAAGTTTGTGATGTTCAATGACATTTCAAGTAGTAGTAGTATTAGTTTGTCATTTCTATAGCGCCTTTATCCCATTAATATCACCTCAATGGTCTTGTCGTGGGAATGTCTTTGGAGGACCGAAGACCAAGGTATGGGAAAATTATCCAAAGGATTAGAATGCGGGTGTGCATTTGGCCAAGGTAGGGAGTTAGGTGGGCTGGCCGAGCTCCAGTAAGCTACCCATAAACGTTAGGCATGTGGATGGGTGCTGAGGTGGGTTTACCCCAAAATACAGAAAAAAGGCTGAATGCTCATTTAGTGCGCATTCGGCCTGGAAGAAACGCTTGAAACCTATCATACCGAACAAGGGGAGCACGGGTTATGGGGGTGTTCCCACGTTCCTAGTTTAGTATTATGGGCTGCAGGAGCATACATGAAATGCCTAGCGGTGGACAAACAACCAAAATCCCAAAAGCTTGAATTACAAAATGCAATCAAGTGGGCTTCGCAATTTTGTAATTCGAGATTTTGGAATTCGGTTTTATATCGTATTGAGGTGGTCAGGAGAGTGCGCAAGTGCAAGAGACGTGTTATGTGTCCAGCTATCCCGAATTGTTGTCGTAGATCGTCGCTGCATTCTGATGTCAGAGATGTTGTGCTTTTTGTTTTAGGTTGGTGTATGGAGGTGAAACATATGGGCCTGATTCACAGAAGCATTTTATAATGGCGCAATCGAATAGGAAAACGGTCTGTGAATTCGGCCCTATGTGTCCATCTAGAACTAATTTTTGCTGTAGTTCATCGTTGCATTCTGAAGCATGCTGGAGGGTAGGCATGCCTTTGGCAAATATCCACTGAAGTGGTGCGTGAATATGTACCTTGAAGCTCAGGTGGAGTTTTGTCATTGACATAACTGTGCGATTAGATCGTCTTTATAATAGGCAAGCTACCCCCTCAAAATCCTCTAAGTGCAATAGATAGGCCTCCCTCACAGACGCCTGTAAGTGCAATAGACATGCCACCCTCATAAAGTCTTCCAGTGCAATAGACAGATTCATCATGTATCATCTATGTGCAATATCCGTATCTTCTATATGCAATTCAATTGGCTATTCTCATAATAAATCTTGTAAGCGCAATAGACAGGCTTCCATCATATATTTTCTACGGCCATTATCAGTGTCTTCTATGTGCAATTCGGTGGCTATCCTCATAAATATTCTAAGCCAAATAGGCAGGCTAACATCAAGGATCTTCTAGGTGAAATACCAAGACTACCTGCAATAGACAGGGTATCCTAATATATCTTCTAAGTGCCATAGACAGGCTATCCTAATACATCTTCTTATGCAATAGACAGGCTACGCTCATAAAACGTCAAGTGCTATATACATTCTGTCCTCAGATACCTTCAAGGCTCAACAGATAGGATGTCCCTATAAATCGTCTGAGTCTTGTAGATAGGCTACCATTGGAAATCTTCTAAATGCAATACCAAGTGTATGGGGTAAGAACACCAGGGACATGCACAGAATGGTTCTGCATGCTGTAGGAATTATATTGTGATATCAGTTTGTGTAATGCCCAATCCCATTGCCCATGTTATTGGCCATTGTCTTGAACCCTATCATTACCAACATTTGCTTCAGGCTTCATCATTCAATATTACCACCATTGACGGCAAAACTGGCAAGGAGACCCCCTGTCTCTAGCTAGAGTCACACCCCCAAACACAGAACATGGTAAAAAACACAAACGTTAGCACTTGTCCCTAGAGTTCATCATTGTGTAACTCAGCCCACTCTAGGCTCAGCCTCCATGACCCACCCACCTGGGGCCCTCTGTCATTTTTGCCCACTCGGCAATTTGTCTTACTTTGCATCTGCATGCTCTAGGCCCAGGTGCAAATTACCCAGACCCACCCGGTCATTACATCTTGGCCGCTCCAATGCATGGTAGCGTGTTTGCTGAGGCAGCCCAGTCTATACTTGCTGGAGCTAGTTGGGCTTGTTTATAAACGGGGGCATGTTGTGCCAGTTTTGGCTGTGCTGCCCGACTCTGTGGGTGGTCTACAGTTCATTTCTGGTAAAACCCATTTGTCGCTTTCCTAAAAGCAGAACAATTCCCTCTCAACCCCTCCCCTGAACTGGTATAAGAGAGAAAATTGCCCGCGCCTGTCTCGCTTTCCCACGTACAGCGGCAGCGGGGAGAGTGATCTCGCGCAGTGAATAAACGCAGCACTCCATTTGCTGCCGCCGCTGGGACAGCCATTATTATTTGCCAGATTGCTCTTGAAATGCCGGGGCTCTTTGCGCCCGGCTGCATATATTTCCTCTCTTCTAATGGACTTGATAATTTCATATAAAAGCCGGCGCTGTAAGTGAACATTCTCAGCTTTCGGCAACTTGAGCACTCTGTCTACAGCAAGGTGCTGGGGGAGTTGGCACGCTCACCTCATTTCACTGTAGACATAGCGAATCATCAGCCCTATCCCCAAGCCCCCGACCTCTGTAGGGCAGCAGCTGTGCGGTCATTGCGAAACAAGCACTGGCAATGCCAACCGTTTTTGCTTTTGTGTCTACATGGGAAAGGTATTGGCCAGGAATTGCCGTAATGGTACTAAATGGTCATTAATGATAGCAGCGGGAAAATGGTGCACGTAGCACTGCCTGGTAAATGCCTATCTAATACCTATGCACAAGCCGAAACTGTTGGCTTTGCTAATGCTTGCTTGTGATAGAATTGTAGTGAAGGACACGCATATTGCCCATAAATGAAGTGGCTGAAAGCAGACCTGATTAAGACATTTTTATTACGCCAATAACTCGTTTACAGCACCAATTAAACCATTATATCTCAGAAGATTGCTTTGAAAAAACCTGGCAGGCACTTGAGTTCAAAGTTTGATTTTGGTCCTTGAAAACGTGAGCTCAAAGATTCTAAGAGTGTGTGTTTTGGGCAGGAAGTGGGTAGGGATGGCCATAGGGATTAGCATAACCGAGGGCATTTAATGGGTGTGTCAAAAACCTAACAACTACTACACGTGTTGTGCCCCTCCTCATATGCCATGTCTCCCTAGCTGTACTCCAATGCATAATTGTTGACTTATATTATAGCCAAAGCCCAAAATATCACCTTAAAGTTCTCCATATCCCCATGCCAAGAAAGAGTGTCCACTGAGCCTTTCAGGCTTCCCAGCTTGGCCCCTTCCTGGAATGGACCATGACTTAACAAAGGCAAAAGTGCGCTTAGAAACCCCTCCAGGCGCAATCAATAGCTTGAACCCGGGGCTGCACTGTCCTCGCCCCCCCTTAGCAGATGCTACTGCATCAGCACGCATCAGTCGCCCACTGGGCAGAGTGTCTGTGCGGAGCTGTGGACCACATGAGAGGCACTCACTGGTAGAGCTCCCATTGCAAAAGACTAGCCATTCGACTATGTTATGTTATGTTATGTTATTGTGACTTGTACCGCTGTCACTTTTTGCTGTCTCCAGGCACCCTGGCGGAATTGAAAAGGAAGGAGGGTTGGGAGGGCTTCATTAGTGGGATTGAGAGGAAAAAGTGCAAGAGAACTTTGTTGTGCCGTTGGTAGCTTCAGTTCAGAAAAAAACAGTCACTGTGTGCTAGTTTGTTTTCAGTTGGTAGTCGTTTTGTGGTTTTGTAGTATGAGTGTGTGTGTGTAGATTTGTGTGTGCATGGCTTCATTCCTTGTTTGGTGTTGTATGATGTGTGATGTTTGAGGTGGCTTATGCTTTGCTGCGGTAGAGGTATGGTGTGTTTGTTCTGTGTTATAGGGAGAGTAAGCAGGACATTGGAGCGTTAGTGGTTTGATGCACAGTTCCATCACATTCTGTTAAGTTCAATATATAAGCTACTCTCAAAATTTCTCAAATGCAACACAATGAATGACTTCAGATTCTTCTGTGTGCAACACCATGGCTAGCTTCACAATTCTTCTAAGTGCAATACATAGGCTAACCTACACAATTCCTCTAAGTGCAATACATTGGCTAGCCTTCACAGTTATTTTAAGCACAATATATTGGCTAACTTATGAAGAGGGAAAATCAGAAATTGCCTTCCCACTGGAAAGGCCATTCCCCTCATTGGAAGAAGAACCACCGACAGCATGGCTGCCGATCACATGAACTTACACCAATTCCCACTACTCCCACCATGGATAACCACCACGACAGATACCCTGCCAACCGACCTTACAGCCCTGCGGTAATACAAACCCTGCCCAGAGTGGATGAGGAGAGACAAGACAGAGCTGGAGACGATTACATGGATAGAATCGACTAACAGCACCAAGAAGCCAAGCCTCAAGTCGTTAGAGACGCCATGACGACATAGCTACATTAGACAGGAAGCACACGTGCAATCCGCACATTCGGGACACTCACACACCAATCTACACAAAGAAAACACAAATACAGCTCTATGAGTTAGAGGACAGTGACATATACATGCTGTCTGCATGTTTATTATTTTGCCACTTAGGCTAACTACAGGTATGCAGTAACGCAACAAGCAAGAAAAGCTTCTGTACCTGCTTGCAGATGCTCGCATGCAACTAACCTTATGGAAGAACAGGAGCACTCGAGGGACCTGATCAACCATAACACACATTAACATATGGACGCTATGGAGAACACATGCTAGAAGGCCCTGCCGGCCTTAGGAAAATACAGTAGGCCATGATCATCTCATAGAAATCTCAAGCCACAAGATGCTGTGCAAGCAGAATAGCCACAGCAAGAGCAATGGCAGCCAAGGTCACGATGTTGCGAGTGACATTCCAGGCACGCAGAACCAAGGTGACACTGGCTACAGCAAAGAATATTCTCTGCAAAATACAAATTAACTTGAAGCAATTAAACCCGAAAAGATAGTCTCCAACCACGTGATCCGGCCAAGCTGGTGTCGATCCAAGGCCCAGAGACTGGGAACGAGCAGCCGTCCCACGACTAGACAGCAGGTTCGCAACACATTTGCTACTCCCCAGCTACCTTTTACGATTAGAATGGAACATTCTCATGGCATTTGTCTACTACACAAAATTGTACACTTTGCTGGTACATAGTATGCATGTAACAAGAACAGGTGTCTTGCGGACTGGGAACTGAGCTTGTCCCAGGCTTGGGGGCCCGCAACCTGACCAATCAGGAGACTGGGGTGTGAGGGCAGATGGTGGGGGTTCCCAACCAATCACAGGGTTCACCTAATGTAACATTTTAGAAGTAGCAACTTTCAGGGATGATCCAAGCATACCACCTGACACAGCAGCATCCACTAATATTGTTCTACAAAGGTTCCTATACTGGAACTATTACTCAGGAGCCAATCCTGAATCCTGTTAGGTTTGGGGAGGGAGCCTGCTGAGTGGCAAATATTATGATATCACAAGTCTACAAAACTGGCCTGCGAGCCAGAATGTGGTGAGATGTGCCTGGTCCCTTGTCATGCATATGACGCCTGTGTGTTTTGTTCTGCATAATAAAACCACAGTATCCCTTTGCTACTTGCGTGGACCTCGACTTCTTTGGGACACGGGAAGGAGTTAGGGCCTTCCGTGAACTGGGCATCCCTGTACCCCTGGCACGGCTTTACCGGCCCAGATAAAAACCCTAACAAGTTGGAGGCCCCAGCGAGATCGTTTGTGATGTCAGCTCGGCCAGGTGCTGCCCTCTCAGCCGTCAGACCTCAGAGGACAGCAGGACCCTCGCGGGAATTGCGAGAGAACCGGATTGCGCAACCGGAAATTGGTCATTGGGAGTTGACTTGAAAAAACCATCCCGCCAGCGGTCGGTGAGTTGTCCACTCAATACAGAGTGGGTGAGACGAGCGGAGAGAGGGTAGTCAGCGGCCAAGCGGCGCCTGCAGACATGAAACTAAAGTAAGTGTAGTCCACGCAATCAACAAAATGTTATTGTGTGGGTGGCGGATGTGTCAATAGAACAAGGGGGTTGTCACATTACAAAGTGTTGGTGTTGAAGAGTTTTGTAACACGCATGAGGGGATAGAGATCGGAGCAGAGGTAGAAGTCCCTTTTCTGTGGCAAGTGAGCATTCAGGTTGAGAGGCAACAAGTTCTTATGTTGATCAGGGATTGGTTCCTCGATAGGCTTGCATTGTGAGTTTATATGTAGAGGCTTGGTATTCGTATGAATTGAACGTTTTGGTTTGGTGAATAGATGACGTATTCCCATAAGAGTTAGCTGGAGCTATTTTAAGATTGCGGAAGGTGATTTAGCTGGTTAAGCATCCTGGTGAGAGGCGTATCACACGTCAGGCGACGCGGCAGGTGCAGTTTAATCACATCAAATTGACAAGCATACTCCACTCCTGGGAGGTGGGAAGACAGCTTTGGGGTTTTTGGGTGTTGTGGGTTATTGATGTGGGGTTGAAGCAACGGGTTGTTGTTATGTGTGCGCACAAAGTTCTCTTTCCTTTCTGTGAACAGTAGTTTGGTGACGTCACCCATAGGCCATTCCATATGACATTGTATTTTGAACAATGAAGGATTAGTGGTACAGCTTTAGGGTGCTAGACTGGTGAATAAGTGGCAGTACTTGGGCAGCACTTGCATGAGGTTGAGGTGGTGTGCCGGAGAACGGCAACTCTGGAGGAGGTGGGGCAGTACAAGAGTACACTGCATAAGGTGCAGAGCCGCGGAGGCTCGTAGACAACAAAAGTAAAACTGCATTTTATAATACACAACGTTTTTTACCCCTGTGGTGACAGCAGAGAATAGGTACCCTTGATTAGCCGTCAGGTAAAATACAAGAGTGCCATGTATTACCATGGAGGGGTGGGGGAACAGCGTACAGCGGATCAGGACGAATAGTGACTCCCATTCAACACCTTTGCAAAACATTACCTCCCCATAAGGATAAAATAGTAAAATATTGCATACAATGGTCCAAAAGTACAGAAGGGAAGATAGCCAGACCATGGTGCTGCAATCACTACTGACCCACTTACAGAGCACATACAAAGGAAAGAAATTAGCTAACCATATGGAGATTTTCGAGCTGTGGCATATGTTCCAAGAGGATAGGTAATGAATGATGAACTTTTAGGGGGTGAAGGAGGAGGGAGCGGACCCATAGGCTCCACCCCCCGCACCACCCAGCGTTACCTCCGATGACGTAGAGGAGGAGGAGGAGGAAGGCTTATACCCATTACAAGAACTAAAAGAAGTTAAAAGCAGCAGCAGGGTACTCTAATTCCACCTATAAACCACCACCATACACTCCAAAGGTTTATGCTCCAAGGGTACAGCAACAAGGGATGGGAGGGAGGCTGACAGCTCAGGCCTCGGTGAGGAAGGGCTGCGGCATGCAAAAAAGGAGTTTGTAGGAGTAGGTCCAGATGAATGGGTGGCGGCGCAGATACTCTTGAAATTACAAGGGATCACAAAGGGGGTGGCGGAAAGTGCAACAAGGGCGATAGAAGAGCTGGACCTGTGGCAGGGGTGTAGAGAAAGGGCAAAGCATGTGGCAAGGGAAGAGCAACTGCAGGCAGATGAGGAAACGAAAGTGGAAGAGGAGGTGAGGGAGTGAAAGAAAGAAATAGCAAGGGTACTAGAAATACAGGAGCAGGAACAAAAAGAGCATGGAATACGATTGTAGAGAGAGCAGAGGGATGTGACAGAAATAAACATGAAGGGAGCGAGGCAAGTAGCAGCGGTACAGAATGGAAGGGAGGAAATAAAGGAAAATTGAGAAGACGAGACTGAGAGGGAAATGGCATTGTGGAGAAGGAATATATTGTTAGAACAAACACGTAAGTATGAAGAAGGGCGATTGAAGGAGTTAAGGTTGGCAAGGTTGGCAAGAGAACGTGAGCAGAGGGAGAAGGATGAGCGGGCCCTCAAAAATGTGAGCGAAGCAATAAGGGAGGAGCTAGATAGAAAGAGACATTATGAAGAACAACAGGGAAGACAGCAGAACAGACAGGTCCCAAATGGATGCACAGTGGGCAGAGCGAGTTCGCCTAAGGTGCATATGAAGGGGAGCAATGGTACACACTTGTGGGTATGGGAGGAGGAGAATGATTCTCTCCCATCTTCCTTGTGCCATTGTTTCTGAAACATAGTTTCGGGCTCTCCATTGGTACTATTTGCAGGGGTCCTCCTCTATCTTCGACCCATGTTAGCAGTTTTACCAACTTTGGCCACAGAGGTTTGCATAACCTCTGCAAATTCTCTATTGCTTCCTTGCAGGCTCCAAGGACCATCCATGCTCGGCAGATTACTACTCCGTCCTCCCATCCATCTGGGGAGACCACTGACACCCAGATCTGCATTTGGCCTCTGTTCTTCCAGATTTTAGCCTTTTCTGCAGTCTTTCCTTGAACATTCAGTCTCGGGTTAACTTCCCATTTTATCCCTGATCCTTTGATGCCAGGGTTCTCGTGCCAGATCACGTGATTCCTTGTATGTGCTTGGTTTCTTGTTTTAATGTCCTGGATGTAGCCATCTTCATCCGGGTAATCCTTTTCATTGGCCCATATCAACGAGGCGTCTCTTCCCATAAATTGTCCTCTGGTGTTGCACATTGCTACATGTGACATACAGTGTGCTGTAGGGACATCAATTTCTACAGCCACAAAGATCTTGGATTTTCCCATGCTGTATGGTAGGAGAGCACAGACAAAGCATTCTCCTTCCGACTGCCATCGTCCTACTTCTTTCATGTGCTGGTACCATATGTAGTTTCCGAGATAGGCTGTGCTGTCCAGGTAATCATTAAGTTCATTGTTATCTTCGTGCGGGCTTCTCTTGATTCTTAGCGTTCTTCTGTAGGTTGCTATGACTATATCTCTAAATGCGTCTGTGCTGCTTTTCCTCTCTGGGTATCTCGGTGGAGCTGGCTGCCTCTACAGCATCGTTGTGGTAGGAGAAGGGTCTGTTTTTTCTTTCCTTCCTCTTTGTATGTTGTCATAGACTTCCCCTAACCGCCATTGGCTCCCCAGATCTTCACTGTGTGGCTGTGTCGTAGGTCTGGTGCTTGTTCCCTGCTTTTGAGCTTGTGTGCTTGCTGTTATAGTCTCTATAGTACTGACTTTCAGCTCCTCGTGCAGTTTCTCTGCTCTGAATATAAATGGGAACAAGTAGTCTATTAGCATTTTTGTCTTCTCTGTGAATTCTCTTGTGGCCACTTCTGTTCTTTCGAGGGATTTTGCAATTCCCTCATTCTTTGGTATCTCTGTCAGCTATTCTTGGTCACTTCCACTATTCTCTAGAATTGAATGTTCGGCAGGCAGTCTCTCCTTCTCTGCTGCCTTCGTTGGAGGCCTTGTAGCCATTGACACTTGCCCTTGTTTGAGTGCATTCTGTGTGTGGGTGTGTGCCCTGGTAAATGGTACATTATCATTCATTGCGTGCTGACCCTGTCTCCAGCCTTTTCTCTCATTCATCACCTCATTTGTATACGTATCACTGCTAATTACATTCAATTTTAAATCATTTGCTTCATCATTAGCTTTTCTTGGGACTGGGATGACTATATAGAGTCTGGGTGCTTTCGTAGGCCCCAGATGTTCATCATCTGGTGGGTGCACTGAGATGGGGGCACTTCGCGCACCAATAAAGAAAGCAGTTCTGATTGTTACTGACAGAAAAACAATAATAATAACTATACATATACACACAATCGTTCGGAACGACAATTTGCAGCATTTTCTTCCAGGGAAGTGGGGGCGCCCTTCTGTTGGGGGTAAAACCAAGTTACTGTTCTGGGCCCCCATTTCGAATGAGTTCATAGTCAATTATTTATTCCTTCTTTTGCTCTGGTCTCGTGTATTGAGAGTTCGTTACTATTAGAGGGGCGAGTGCTTCTCCAAATGTCCCCCCTCACGTGAGTGATGACGGTAGTCTCTGGGTACTCAGTACAGTTCCTGTGCTAGACTATGGAAAAGGGTTAGGCTAGCACCTTTGGTACATCACATTCATTATACATATCGATAATAGGTGAGGTCCCGATGCACGCCTTGAATTTGTCTTGGTCCTGAGGACATGCTGGAACTTGCTCAATGCGAAGGAAAGAAAAGATGGAACTGCTAAAAATCACACAAAAATAAAATGTTGTAAAAATAACAACAAAAATAAAAATAAAAGGGAACATATGAAAAAATAGGAACAAATGAGAAAAATGCAGAAAAATTAAAATAAGATGGTGAAGTTCTTGTGTCCGCTTCTTTCACTTGGTCTCTCGGCGGCAAGTTGAAGAACAGTATCTCTCTCCTCAATCTGCTCCACGGTGGAAGGATGACGAAAAGGATAATAAGAAAAAATAGAAGAAAAAATAAAATATACTAGGAACACGATGTCGTAATCCTCGTTTCTGCTCTTCTCGTTCTGTCCTCGGCAGACAGTCCTATTTTGGATCTTCTCCTTCCAAGGCTCTCCTCAGCAGTGGATGACCATAATTACTTCTCAGTTGCGCTATGATGGCTCTCAGGCGCCTGTTTAGTTGTGCATTCTTTGCTGGGTCTCTGAGGAATGCGAGTACATCAACATTGTTTAGTCTGCCCACTAATTCTGGAAAGTTCTCAATGAGGTGGAAGAAGACTTGCTATGTGTATCTGCTGTCTTCTGTTGAAAACAACATTTGCTCTGATTTTCTAGTCTCTAGATCACAGGCCTTTCTTGTGACGTGAACAGTTTTTGCACTTTCCTGCTGCGTGGATCGCAACCACGTAGTTAGTTTGTACCACACTTGGTTTAGAATTTCGTTGTTTCTTGGATCTCTGATGAAGGATAAAGTATCTGTGGTTCTCTCGACGAGTCCTGGGCATTCTTCTATGATGCGGAAAAACAGAGTGTAAGTCAGTTCATCAATGATCACTTGTGGTGGGAGCATCTGTACCCTTATCACCGTACTCGGGCACCTCGGCAAAAGCCTCCACGAGGACAGTCAGTAGTTGCCGTATTATCTTCCTGTTAGCTGGAAAGTGAATGAAATATGGGATACTGGTGTCTCTCCTTACAAGTGATGGAAATGTCTCCAGTACTAGCTGAACACAGGAAAGCACATCATTCGTGATATTTCTACTGGGGGATACCATATATTCTATGAACAAAGTCTTGGTACTAGTTGCTTCAGGATATTGTTTTCGGTTCTCAGAAATGTTTTATTTTCCGCTTATCAGAGTCTTAGGGCCTTTCCAATGCTTTGTGTGGCTTTAAACGTTCATATGAGTAGCGTTACTGCAGATTTGGATGTGCGATTCTCCTCTTTACCCTGCACCTTTGGCTGCACAGAGTGTCCGTTTTATTGTCTTTTACGCCTTTCAGTGCTTAGAGGAAATGTGCAGTGTAAAGCCAAGATTTTCACAAAGAGCACTCTCGTCTGGATCTTGTCTGCACGTGCTGAGGTTCTTCCCCGTTGTCTGTAGATTCTTCACAGCTGGATGCAGCTGGAGGGCTCTCTCCTATACAGGGTTTAATGTCATTTAGGAAGATCCATGCCCTTCTGCCCTGGAGCTTGATGGCAGATGGGGTGCAGTCTTCTACGATGAACGGGCCATTAAATCTTGCCTCGTCCCACCTTTTCCTGGTAAAGTTCCTCACCAACACGCTGTCACCAGGGAAGACGAGGGGCGCATGTACACCTTGCTCGGTATCTGCTTCAGCACTTCCTGCTGTGTTTCATGCTGCGCCGTCCCCTTTTCGCCGTCGCTGCAGCTGGCCTGTAATGACAGAGGTGCCGGATGTCATACAGTCTAGGTAATTTTGCATCTCTGTTCCCAGGACCTCTCTAGTTGGCTGGGCATCACAACTAGCTCTATCTCGGGGGGCAAGAGGGGTCCTCATCCTTCTGCCTGTAACTATCTTGTGCGGCGTGAAATGATGGTCGGAGCCTGGTTGGTTCCGAAGTGCATACAATGCCAGTGGTAGGCAGTGCAGCCATCCCTTCTTTAATGTGAGCTTCAACTTGGCTATCTTTTCCTTAAGCAAGCCATTGATTCGTTCACATATCCCATTCCCCTCAGGATGATACGCCAATGAGAACTTGTGCTTTATACCAAGCAATGAACTAATCTGTTTGAAAACTGGGTTTACAAAGTGGGCCCCATTATCTGATCTAATTACCTCGCACACCCCCCATCTAGGGAACACTTCCCTTACCAGGAACTTGGCGGCACAGGTAGCGTCAGGGTGTGTGAAGGGACCTGCTTCTATCCATCTAGAGAATGGACACACCACCACAATTAAATACCTGTACCCGTTGCACACTTGAATCATATCGACATAATCGATATGTAGGTGCTGGAACGGTCCATTTGGTCTGGGAATGATCCCTCTTACTACTTTTAATGTGTGCCCAGCGGTGAACTGCTGGCAGATAATGCAGTTCACCATAGAAAATGCTACTTGCTCTGCTAAATTCAGTGTGAACCGGTCTTCTGCGAGCGTTGCAGTTATGTTTTCTTTTGACATGTGAATGGGGTAGTGAAGTTGTTCTAGCGCTACCTTTAGGAGAGTGACAGGCATTACTGGTTTACCAGTGCTGTCTTGCCTCCATAACCCGTCAGAGTGGTTTAAAGAACACCCTTGACGTTTCCACAGATTTTTCTCCTCTTTAGGTGCATCACCCCTGGAGCTCCATTAACTGAGTCTGCCCCATATTGCTATAGGCTTCTGGTGTGGCTCACGCCACCATCATCTGCTCATGGGTACATGCCACCTCTACGTCCATGATTGTTTCAGTTTTGGATGCCATGCGTTTGCCTTCCGTGTCCTATTCATGATTTCCACATGACACAAAATCCATCCCCTTGGTATGAGCGGCGCATTTCACTGGGAGCTGTAGTGCTTTTATCAGCCTGCCCAATAGGGCTGCATGTTGCACTGGCATGCCATCTGCATGAAGGTAGCCCCTCCTTTTCCAGCGCGCCAGACCAGCATGTACGGTGGATGTCACATAGGCGGAGTCACTGTACACCGTTACTTCCTGGTCTACATGATTCTCAATGGCGAGTATCAGTGCCAATAGTTCTGCAGCCTGTGCTGAATAATGAGATGGTATTCGTGCACTAACGAGTACTCAAAACTCTCCATTTGCTAGGTGTATACCTTTGTCCATCTTCTTGGTCAATTCTTGAAGACCCGTCAATAAAGACTATCTCTCCACCTGCCAGGGCATTTTCTTTTACCCTGGGGATCTCTTCATAGAATTCCTCATAATTTGCACAGTCGTGTACAGTTTCTCCCTCTGTGACTGGCTCTGCTATGAACGTAGCTGGATTCACAGTTTTATATCGCACTATTTTGATTGATGGGTCAGAGATAATCACCTTGCAGGCGGATGCTCTCTGAGATGTCAGTGTGCCCTTAGGCTTCTCTAGTAGGAGGCGAACAGTGAGTGCTCAACATACAGCATCATGGAGCACCCCATCACAATGGGTGATGCTTTTTAGATAGCGAATGTGGCTGCAGCTAGGTTTTGTTCGCATGGGAAGTGGCCCTTCATGACTGGATCCAGATTCCCACTGTAATATGCTAGGGGCTTGTACCCCAGCGAGGTTCGCTGCGCAAGCACTGCCATCATAAAATTACCATTGGAATGTGAGAACAGGTAGAACTCCTCTGCATAATTAGGTATCCCAAGGACTGGGGCCTTACAAATTGCCCCCGTGAGTTCTGTAAACCCCTTTTCCATTGCCTCGGTCCATTCAATATCTTCCCTTGTTGCCTTTTTTAGGGCCTGAAGCAAGGGCTTGGTGTATGAGCTGTAGTCAAAGACCCATGCTCTAACGTAATTACACAGGCCTAAAAAGCTTTGCATCTGTTTTATTGTGCGCGGCTTGGCCGTGTTCATGATGGCTTCTGCCCTTTCTGGGGTTACCTTTTTCCTTTCATGAGAGATCAGTTGGTTGGCCTATGAATAACACTTCTGGCTGACAGTACTGCAACTTCTCCTTATCAACCTTGTATCCCTTCTCAGCAGTATAGTCAATAGCTGCACAGAGTCGTGCCTGCATTGCTCTTCGGTGGTGCTGCAGATCAGAATGTCATCTACATATTGCAAGACAACACTGTCCACCGCAATGTTGCTTAGGTCCATTTGCAGGACTCTGTTGAAGATTGATGTGGACTCGCAGTACCCCTGTGGCAACCGTGTGCTTTTCAGACGCATTTGTCTGAAAGTGAATGACGTCAGATCTTGTGAGTCACGGTGCAATGGAATCGAGAAAAATGCGTTTTTCAAATCGATCACCGTGAAATATTTTGCCTCAGTGGGTATATTGCAAAGAATTGTAGAGGGGTTCGGGACTATAGGGAACTCGGCTTCAACTATATCGTTTAGTGCTCGTAAATCTTGGATTAAACGCCAAGACCCTCCTTTTGATTGCTTGACAGGATAAATCACTGTGTTGCAAGGTGATTCTGACGTCACTAGGATGCCCTGCTCCATCATGGCAGAAATTGTCCCTTCATCTGCCTCTCTGGACATGGGGTATTGTCGTGCTCATGGCAAAATCGCTCCTGGTTTCAATTTAATCTTCCCTTCACCTGCCCCCTTCAGGAGACCTACGTCATAGGGCTGTGTAGTCCATACTGCGGCAGGCACTTGGGCCATATCCTCATCAAAGTACTCTGCACATATCAGTGCCAACATCATTCTCTGCGGCACCTACCATTTGATCATTTTGATGCAAAATGTGAGACTTACTTCCACTCTTGTCTCCTCTAGGTCAGGGTGCTCTTCGAACAGATAGTCATCGGTGACGTCAGTCACTCGATACCCTTTTTCGATGGCGATAATCGCACACCATTGTCTACCTTCATCGTCATATCCTTCGACCAATACCACTTTTCCTCACACTGCAGCCGATTGTATCTTTAAGGGAAATACTTGTCCCTCCTCTTCGTGCATGGGTATTCTTGGTCTCAATAGAAACTCATCAGGAGTTCTCAGACATTTGTCTGCGAGGCCTGGCAATCCCTCCATAAGCACCCGCACGCCATATGCAAAAACGTCTGGTTCTAACGGTGTAGCCCTCATTTCTACACGTCCTGAGTATGCTCCTATCATTTCGCACACGTTTGAATAATGCATTCCTGGGGTAGAGCACACCATACCATTCTCGGTAAATGAGATGGTCATGCTTAATTTAGTCATCAGGTCCCGACCCAGAATATTTACTGTGGTCTTGCGTGAATATAATAGAGGTACATTCATTTTGCGCTCTCTCACTGAGACTGAGAGTGCGTCTGTAAAGGGAACTCTGCTATGAGCTCCCGTGAAACTCTGGGTATCTATGACCTCAACGGACAAGGAAAATTTCCCCTCATGTATGCACGAGCGCGTTGCTCCCTTGTCAACTAAGAAGGAATATTCTTTCCCCTCTATGGTGACATTCACCCTTGGTTCCCTGTTAGGGTCTGGTGTCACTGATAGGATAGAACACATCAGAGTCTCCCGAGAGCTGCCCTATTTTATGTATAAGTTCGGTCCACTGTACACTTGTGGGTTTCCCCCATTTCCAGTGTTAATTCCTCCTCAGGGATTATTGCCCTGAGCCATTTGTGGCGGTGCCTGCTGGAGTTGTCCCTGTGGCAAGTTCCCCATGTTCGGTGGTTGACCCGTTTGCTGTGCACCTTGCTGCGCGCCTAATGCCTGTGGCTGTACTGTGTAATTTTGTGCACCGCCCTGCTGTGGGGCGGCAGGTTGATTCACCATGCCTGTCCCCATCCCTTGGCTGTTTTGCCACATGCCTTGGCTTCTGCACATGCGCGCCACGTGTCCTTTCACTCCACACAGCCAACACACTGGCGGTGGTCGGGCCATTTGTCCATCTGGCATAGCTGTACCGCCCATTCGTGCATTCTAAAAGCCACCTTGAACATTCTGAAAACCTCCTTGGTTACCTCGAAACCCTCCCTGATTGCTCTGCCATCCTCTACCTCTAAAACCCCTTCCCCTCATGTAAAATCCTGTGTTACCCTGATTATTCTGCGATGGGTTAGTCGCTTGCTGTGTGCTTGGTTCGGCTGGGCTGGTGAGCATGGCTCCCTGGAGAGCATACTTCGAGAGCTTCTCTTGCACCAGCTTTGTCTCCTCTCCCTTACGAGTTGCCTCCTTTTTCTGATTCTTTTCCTGCAGCAATCTACAATAGTGCGCGATTGTTAATTGTATTTCGGCCCATGGTTTAGCTTCTATTCCTACCAATTTCTTAAGCTATTTTTGCACCGGTTCTGGTAACCCTTGGCACAATATATGGTAAAATACAGGGATAGATTTCGTCCAAGACTCTTGCGTTTCGAGTACCCACGCGTCTTGAAAATTCTGGATATAAATCAACGGATGCTCAGATTCTTTCATTTTTCGTGTCATTAAAACTCCCATATCAGAAGTGTCTGGGTATAGCGTACGCAGCGCCTTCCATACTGCTGCTCTACAATTATTAAATGGCGCTCCGTCATGGGAGGTGTTAGTTAGGGTTACCCTAGGATAGCCTGCCCGTTTCCATACATCATCGGCTCTTTTACCAAGTATGGCAATTAGGAGGCCCTTTATGTCTCCTATAGCTAAGGTGACACCCCCCGTCATTTTCGCTAACTCATATATCCACTTTCCGGCTCCTGATGTCAACATTGGAAGTTTATTTTTAAGGTTCTCTCGGTCCATGTGTGGCCATGGAATATATTGTGGTCTTGCTCCCCCCTTTTCTAGCAATGGGAATTGGAAAGCACAGTCCTCCTTCTCTTTCCCCATAGCTCTCTGGTCTACCGCTGGGCGGCATTCCTGCCTTGCCGTCTTCCTGGCAATGCCCTTAATCTGTCTGCACAGGCAGGTGCTGACACCCCCCCTCTGACCATGGGGTGTTTCTTCATGTTGGCTGGACTGTCCAGCGGACTTTGGTGCCCAACTTGTGGACCCGCTAGCATCTGACCATCGTACCCCTCGTTCCCCTGGGAGCTGTTTTTCGCACCGTCTCCCTTCTTCATGTGCCCCATCCTACATTTCCCCTCCAGAGTCAGATCCTGAATACTCCCAGTTTACACAACTTCTTGCATCTTCTTCGTTCTGCCCAATCTCCACCCTGTCTAGGGACAGTCCCCTGCTCCCACTACTTCGGGTGACATCCTCATTGTCATATAGCTGAGTGCTCTCTAAGCGCTCATCCTCCCTTCCCCCTTGGGAAATTAGTTCCAGCCCCATCTCGTCATAGATTTTATCAATCGTTTCCCTGATGCTTCTGGTGTTGAAGTCATCTTCAATATTTGTCCTACTTGTACCTCGTACCGCATCGCTTGCAGGAAAGAATTCTTCTATGTCTTCCCATTCTACAACAGAATGGGGTTTTTTAACTTCCTGTTGCAAATATTCTAAATCACATGCCCTCTGTCTATACTTGTGTTCTGCTTCCTCATCTGTTTCCTTTCACTTCTTCGCTTCTTCTCTAGCCTTATCTACTTCCCTCATCATTCATTTCTACGTTCTTTTGCCCTTCTACTTTCCCCGTCTTCTCACTTCTTTACCTTTCTTTCATTCACTCTCCTTTCTTCCTCTAGTTTTAGCATGTTCTGCCTGTACTTCTCATAGGCTGCGTATTGTGTGCGACTGAGCGGTATTCGTTGCTCTTCGCGATATAGTTGTTCCTGCCTTAACCTATCCTTCTTTCTTTCCCTCTCGTTTCTTATTTCCTTTTCTTTCTCTTTTTCCTTTCTCCACACCTCGTCAAACCATTCCCTCGGTTTTATGTCATCACTCCCTTTACCATCAAGTTTCAGCAATATCTGACCTCCCATCCACTCGTCCTTTGCGAATGCTAACTCGCTACTTCCTTTCTGCTTCTTTCCCTCTCTCGAGAGAGATGCACTACTCTATGCCTGATCCTTTCCTTCATCACTGCGTCTCTCCTTGTCCCTCGGGACTACGGAGACACTATTACTTTCCTGCTCCTTTTCTTTGATGTCGTCACTACTGTATGTTGGAGAGTCATATGCCGGGTTGCTGTACCCTATAGCTGCCTTAAGTTCTCTTAGTGGGTAAATACCCTCTGACTTACTCCCTTCGATCACTGGCTCAGGCGGGGCAGGTGGCACGGTAGGCGTCTCACACCCCCTCCGTACATACATTTAATATCCAGTCTGCGGGTGGTTCTTCCACCTTTGTTTCTTCAAACATTTTCCACAGTTCCAGCACAGCAAGATGTTTCTCTAGCTTCTTGCCAGTATATGTGTCATGTAGGAAGGTGGTCATGTGTTGTAAAACAGCCTTAGAGAGTGACCCATTCTGGGGCCACGGCATAAACATCTTATTGGCGGTTCCCTTAACCCATTCCTGGCTATATTGCTTCAACTTCATTGCATGCTTGGGCAGTTGCTTGCATAGATGCGCAAGCGGGATAACTTCCTTCATTCTTAATTTCGTCACCACAGTGATTATACAATTCTGACCTCTCAATAGTATGAGCGAGCACCATGCACGTAAGCTCCAATCAAATCTTTTCCCACCAAATTTTATACCAGCAATTTACTCAAAACTCATCAATTCAGTGGTGATTCCCTCTTAGTTACAGAATCGCGTAAAGCCAAGATGCATTTTAAACAACCACCAATACAATTATTTTATATTTGACATACAACAGAACACATATGACAGATGTTTGACTGACTAGAGAGACACCAGCTGGACATACGTATACCTGCCTTCTAATTAATACCCTGTCATGGGATGTGAACGAACCCCCTTAATGACGTCTTTAAACGTCATCGTAGCCTAATTGTCCCCCCACTGTGGGCTATGGGTTCACGTTCCTTCTGACCACTCTTTAAAGCGCAGGAACAAGGCGAATCCTTACGTTTTCTCCCAGGTGCCCCCCCCCCAGTATTCTTTACGTTTAATCTCGGGTGTCCCCCCGGTATTCTTAACGTTTTCTCTTATGCTCGAGTCATTAACCCCCTATATATATATATATATATATATATATACAGTCTACTACTACTTCTAGCTACTTTATTATTTTTCTTTTCCCCGTCGCCCTCCGTTACCTTTCCCTTGCTGGCTCTAATGCCTGCACGACATTTGCCAAAGTAATGAGTTTTATTGCTTCACTCACCGATCGCATCGTTTCCTCTCTGGAACTTCAGAATCACTGCCCCTTCCTTTTCCTGCTTTCAAGGTTTTCGTCCGATCTACTACCCGTGGGAATGAGAAGGGTTATGCTTGGAAAGACGGGTTCCTTTAGACCCACTGCAGATTTTTAAAATTTTTACTCTATCATTGTCCACGGGGAGCTTCTCAGTCTACTCAGCCGGAATGGCGAAAGGACTCGTGATCTTACCGAAGGCCTAGGGTTACTTTGTGCCTTTGGTCTAAGGGTGTCTTATAACTATATCAATCGATAATCTATAATCGATGGCCGAAACCATCCTCACGCTACCAAGTGTTCAAGAGGAGAGGAATTCGCTGACGGGCCCATTGGTCAGCACTCACCCTCTAGAACTTATAAGACAAGATAGCTGCACCATGTGAGGACAGGGGGTGCAGGACTCACATACTCCAGCACAACTCAATAAGGTAGACTCAGTAAGTTGGCAAAGGGAAGTCCGTTTAATGGCAAGCACAGCAAACAGAGAAACAAATAGGAATCAGCTGTAGTGCGATCACCTGTCTCGCTCCGACTTCCTCGAACTTCAGTTGAACAGCCACTTATGCATAAAACTCATCATCATTGACGTCTAACTTTACAAAAATCACCATGCAATATAATTGGTTAGGAAAGGTACCTTAAGTATAGGTGTCATATCTGTATATGATAATAGGGCATGCGGATTGGATAACGCTTATCGGGTGGGCGTCTACGCCCATCCCTCTACATCACACGTGATAGACGTCACTATAACTACGTCGTCCTATTGGTTACAATATCTATAGGACTCCAGATAACTTGGTCCATTGTGATTGGGCAGGTTACACCCCATGACATAAATTTCCACTTTTAATTAGCAGCATGCAGAATGGACACCCCTGTGCCTGGTGTCCCAAGTTTCACCCTGCCTCCCTTCCATCAATCAGTGTTTTAGGGTGACGTGTCAATTAGTTGGCTAAGGGTGGCCTCGAAACTGTAGTGTCTTATTGGGAAAAGTTATGGCATCCTCGGGTCCTGGATGACATCAGGCGATGGTACTTCTTCGCGCCTGGCTGGTCATGTGTTAGTTCACCATGAATCTGCTTCAGTTTCCAGCTTTTAGTGCATTTAATTCTGTGTCAGCCTAGCCACCTTCATGGGCCCCCCTTATCTTGACCTTCATGAGGCAGGCTGGTATGCTCTGATGTTGGAGTCTTGTGAGCTGACGCTCTCATCCCCTTCTCTGGTTGACCTCGAATTCCTATGAATGAGCCGCTCTTTGTTGAGTTTCGATTCCACTCCTTCTCTTGCCTTTGGCTGGGTTTCAAAACTTGTCTTGTCAGGCCTCTGGCCGCCTGGGTACCTTTCTGCTTTTACAAAATGGAGTTGCACTTGTATAGTGTGCCTTATTGAGGTAGATATACGGTTGGTGCTAGCCACTCTATCTTCTACTAAGCATTGCAAACAATATTGATTTCTTCAAGCCTATTTACACGCGTTAGCAGGACAGTTGCTCTCATCTTGTCTCATAGCACTGCTTCCTCACGTTGTAACATTGTCTCCTCTCTGTGTCTATTCCATTCATTTTCGTAGTTACTCGCACTGGCGTGTTATCTTCGACAGCTGCTTTTGTTCATTCTCGGGTCTGTTCAGGCCCTTGTGTCATTTCCACTGGCCTTCCATTAAGGCTTTTGGGGTCTCTTCATGGACCGTGGGTAGGTACTTCTCATTTCGTATCAGTGACTGGTATGGCTGTCTAATAGGGTACCGTGCTGCCCAGGGTTGTCTGGTTATGGGTGCTTCAACTGGTATAGATCTTCTGAAGTATACTGGGCAGAGTCCCAGTGCAGCTCCTTGTAGGTTCATTTGCTCTTCATACGTCACATACGTTGGCGAGTACGCTCCTGGTACCTCAAAATGAGAGGAAGGGGCACAGGCCATGTCTGGGACCTCCTCTACACCTCCACCCAGCACCACCTCCCTTTTGCAAAGAGGACCTAGCAAAGGTACCAGACACGCTATGGACCACCAGTCCATATGACTTGGGATGCTTAAAAAGCATAGGGGGAGTGCAGATAAAAATTAAACCTGGAGCTATCCTACCAAGAGTTAGACAATACCCCTGGACTAAAGAAACTGATGAAGGTATCTATGAAACAATCAGTGCCCTCATCAACACAGGCATCAGAGTCACCATGCAACACTGCAGTGCATCCCGTTCACAAGACGAATGGGGGCACATGGCATTTCATACAAGATGTACGCAATCTTAACCATATTGTAGAAGCAGAATACCCTGTGGCAGCTAACCCTGCCATGATCCTATGTGGTCTCCCAGCCGAAGCCACATGTTTCACGGTTATCGACCTCAAAAATGCATTCTTCTCAATACTCTTACACCCAGATTCACAAGACTTAACAAGTTTCATGTACCGCAACCAGAAATGGAAACACACTAGACTAACACAAGGTTAGTGTGAGTCTCCCTCCATTTTAAACAGAGTAAAACAGATGGACTTGGGCAATGTACAAACAGAAAACATAGTTCTACAGTATATAGATGATATCCTCATTTGCAGTATGACTGAGGAAGAATGCAGAAAGGACTCAGTACACATGCTCACAGTACTGGCAAAAAAGGGTACAAGGTAGAGAAAGCCTAGCTCCACTACTGCCAGAAGGAAGTGCTGTACATTGACCAGCTGATCTCACAAAATGGTAGACACATAGCACCAAAAAGAGCACACACAATACTTGACACGCCCCAACCAAGACAAATAAGGCAGCTTTAATGGTTCCTTGGACTGTGCAACTATTGCAGGGCATGGGTCTTTGATTACAGCACATACACATGTCCTCTCCTCACAGCACTGTAAGAAGCAAAGAGGGACAGTAAACAGCTTGGTTAGAATAGGGAGATGAAAGAGGCATTCAACGAGCTGAAGGAAGCAATTTCCACGGCTCCAGTATTAGCAACCCCAGACTACAAAAAAGTATTCTTCCTGTTTTCGCATTCTTATGGGGTGGCCATGAAAGCAGTTCTTACTCAAAAACAACCCTTGGTCACAAACCAATTGCATACTACAGCGGGTAATGCTAGGATATTTTCCATGTGAACAGCATTTAGCTGGTGCAGCATTTGAAGTAGAAAGAGCTTCAACGATTACAATGGGGTGCTCCGCAATACTGTACGTGAAACATGCCCTTTTTGCGATCCTGCACAAGTCCAAAAGCACACTGACAACACAAAGAACAACAGGGTATGAGATCATCCTATCAAGGCCCGAATTGAAGATAGTGAGGGGCAAGAATATAAATCCTGCACAATTTCTGTCAGAAGAATACGAGGCAGGAAAATATGCTCATGACTATGTAGAGGAGGTCCCAAATATAGCCTGCACTCCAGTCGCCCATTTTGAAGTACCAGGAATGTTCACACCGAGATATGTGACGTATGATGAGCAAATAAACCAGCAGAGAGCCGCAGTGGGGCTCTGCCCAGTACCTATTAGAAGAACAATACCTATTGAAGTACCAATAACCAGACAACCATGGGCAGTAAGGTACCCATTGAGAAAACCCTACCAGAAAATGAAACGAAACAAAGATTGTTCAAGTACTGTATGGAAGAAACCAGAAAATCCTTAATGTAGGGTGAAGGTGACAACAAGAGAGCCTGGACGGACTCAGAGATAGAACAAATGACAAACCAAGAATGACACAAAGAGACAAAGCACCCTGAGAAAATAGATTGTGAGCTTAAAGTGATAGAAAGATATCAAAGTGTAAGAGAGTTGAGCTGTAAACAAAATAAAGACAGTCGATCAGTTTACGCCTGTACATATGCTTGGAACCACAAGAAGCTAAAGAGAACATTGCGGCTTGCTATGCTAAGTAGAAGAATAGAGCGGCAAGCGCCATTGTATATAATCTACCTCATAATGAAGCACAATATTATAAGTGCGGGTCCACTTTGCATAAGAAGCAGAACCAACTCAGGTTATTACAGGCCAAACGCAAGAAGTTCCATATTCTAGCATCAAGAGGAAAAAGGCTGAATCAAAACTCGGCAGAGGCAGCTCGTGCCAGGGAAGCCGAGGTCACGTAGATAGAAGCAGTAGACAGTAGCTACTTTAATTAAAGTAAAGAACAGAATATCCTGCCTCTGAAGAATCAAGATAAGAAAGCAAAGACAGGTGGCAGGGTGAGCCGAAAATCAAATGCACAAATGGAGAGAAATGAGGCAAATCCATGGTGTACTAGCACGTGACCAGCCGAGCGAGAGGAGGCACGAGTTCACAACTATGCTTGCAATCCAGCCAGACAGAGATATCAAAACTTTCCAGACAGAAGATGCAGTTTCAAGGCCAACCACAGTAACATAATTGAAACATAGTTGGTAGAGTGATGATTGATTGCAACCTTAATTTTAGGAAGGCCGGGTAGCTGAGGGGGCACCCTACACCTGGTTGACCATTCTGCGTGCTGCTAAGCAAAGTGGAGAGTTATGCATGGGGTTGATGTCTACCCAATCACAGTGGACCAAATAATCTAGGGTCCTATAGTTAGTAGAACCAATGAGATGTTGTCCTTTTAGTGACGTTTACAGTAGTCATTTATGAAGGAAGGACTTAGATGCCCACCTGACAGTATTTACCCAATCCTGTCACTCCATTACCATATACAGATATAGCACCTATATCAAAGTTACCTTTTTCCAACCAATAGAATTGCATGTTAACTTTTGAGTGTTACACGTCAGATTATGGCACGTTTTGAGTATAAAAGTTATGTTTTGTATGAAATTCGAGGGAGCTGAAGCGAGACAGGCTGTTGCACTGCTGTCGATTTCCATGTTTTCCCGTTTTTTTTACTTGTCATTAAACGGACTCCCCTTTGCCAAACCATTGAGTTGTCCTTATTGATTGGTGTTGGAGTAAGAGACCCTGCATCCCCATCCATCTCAAGATGCAGCTATCTCTTCTTAAAGTGCTGAAGAGCAAACCCTGACTCTATGGGCCGGCCAGTGGTCTCTCAGTACACTTGATAGCAAAGATCGATGGTTTATCGACTATCGATTATTGATTGAAGTAAGACACCTATTGAGCGTTGACATAAAGTAACTCTAGGTCTTCGGCAATATCATGAGTCCTTTGCCATTCGGCAGAATAGACCGTGAAGCTCCCCGTAGACAATGGTAGAATAAGCAAGAAAACTGTAGTCAGGACCTGATGGGACCTGTTTTCCCAACACATCCCTTCCCATTCCTACGGGCAGCTGATTGGGCGAAAATCTGAAGAAGGCGGTAACGAAGGCAGTGATCCCGAACAATGCGAACAGTGAGTGAACCAAAAATGTAGCGCTTTGGCAAACAGTGCATGCCTTACAACAAGTAAAAGGAAAAAGGTAACAGAGGGAGGAGGGAAAAAACAAAATATAGTTAGAAGTAGAGAAGACTGTATATATATAAGGGGATAATGACTCTAGAATAAATAAATAAAGGTTAGCAGGGTGGACACCCGAGAAGAGAGAGGTTTCCAGGGCGGACACATGAGAAGTCAGAGGATTCACCTTATTCCTGCGCTTAAATATGGCGGCTAGAAGAAGCGTGTACCCAGAGTCCCACATAATCGGGAACGATTAGGCTACCACAACGTTTAAAGATGTTGTGAAAGGGGTTCGTTTACACTCCATGAAGGGGTAATGATTAGAGGCAGAGATATCTGTGTCCAGCTGGTGTCTATCTAGTCTGTTAAGCGTCTGTCTTACATGTTTGCTGTAGTGATGTCACATGTGAGAACCGATTAAAAAATGTTTGCGCGATTCGATAGTTGAGACAGAATCGCATATGAATTGATGATTTTTGAGCAAATTGGTAATATAACTTTTTTTGTGAAAATTTGGATTGGAGCTTGCAGTGTTTGGTGCTCGCTCATATTGTCACGAGTCGTTTAAGCCACACGAAAGCATTGTCAAGTGTTATATAAGAGGAAAGGGAGCAGGCTTAAACATGGAAGACATAACTCCATTAGCACACTTATGCAAGCAATTGCCAAAACACGCACCCAAGCTAAAGAAGTATAGGAGTGAGTGGGTCAAAGATACTGCCCATAAGATGTTTATGGCATGGCCACAAAATGGGCCTTTATCTAAAGCCGTCTTACAACATATGACGACATATTTGCATGCCACATATACAGGCAAGAAGTTAGAAAAACGCCTTGCTATTCTTGAATTGTGGAAAATGTACGAACAGGGAAAGGAGGCAGAGCCACCAACAGATTGGATACTTAATGTATGCTCTGAGGGGGGTGAGACGCCTACTGCACCACCTGCCCCACCTGAAAGAAAGATGAAGGAAGTAAGGTCGAGGGATTATACCCGTTGAGGGAATTTAAAGCAGCCACGGGGAACAGCAACCCCGCATATGAGTCACATACACATAGTAGTGACGAAAATCCAGCGAAGAATAAGGACAAGAATATCACCTCCACAGTCCCAAGGGACAAGGGGAGGCATGATGATGAAAGGAAAGACCAGGCACAGACAAGTGCATCGCTCGACAAGGAGAGAGAAGGGAAGAAATGGAAAGGAAGCAGAGGCAGAACTGATGAGATAGCATTCGCAAAGGACGAATGGATGGGAGGACACATTTTATTGAAATTCAATGGTAAAGGAATTGATGATGCAAAACAAAAGGAGAGGTCAGATGAAACACAGAGAAAGGGGAAAGAAAAGGAATTAAGAGACGAAAGGATAAGAAGGAAAGACAGACAAAGACGAGAACAGCTATATCGCGAGGAGCAGGAAAAACAGCTCGATCGCAACGGAAGAGCAGCCTACGATCGAGACAAACAGGAACAGCAAAGGTTAGAAGAAGAGCAAAGAATACGTGAGAAAAGAATAAAAAGATGAAGAGATGAGGAAATACGGAGGGCAGATGCACGTAGAAATGAAAAGAGAAAGGTAGAAGATAGGGTCAGAGAAGAGGCGAGGAAGCGCAAGGAATTTGATGAGGATATCGAACGTAAGCGAAGACAGAGAGCACGCGATCTTGAATATTTGGAAAGGGAGGTTAAAAAACCTGATCCAGTTGTAGACTGGGAAGACATTGAAGAATTTTTTCCTGCGTACGATTCGGCACCAGCACGTCTAGGGCAAATAATGATGATGACTTTGACACCAGAAGCATCGGAGAAATGATTGATAAAATATATGATGAAATGGGGTTAGAACAATTACCCCAAGGAGAGGGGGAAGATGAGCGCCTGGAGAGCACTCAACTGTATGACACTGAGGATGTCACTCGGAGTAGCGGGAATAAAGACCTATCACTGGATAGACTAGAAATAAGTAGGACTAAAGAAGATACAAGAAGTTGCATAAATTGGGAACACACAATGTCCGACTCTGAAGGAGAGGAGCGAGAGGACAGAGAAGGAGGGAGACAGAAAGAAGGATGTCTCCCAAGAGAAAAAGGGATATGATGGTCAGATACTAGGGAGTCCGCACCGAGGGCATCAGAGTCGGCCACGCCGTCTGACTGACAAGAAGTAGTGTCTCACGGTCAGAGGGGATGTCTTCACCGCCTATGTGGACAGACTAAGGACATTGCCAGTTAGACAGTGATGCAGGAAAATTACCCCTGCAATAGACAGGAGAAGAATGAGAGAATATAAAGAGGGCTACACATTCCAGTTTCCACTACTAGATAAGGGGGGAGTAAGACCACAATATATTCCATGGCCACATGGATCGGGAAAACTTGAAAAACAAGCTTCAATGCTGACATCGGAGCCGGAAAATGGATACATGAGTTAGAAAAAGCCATAGGGGACATTAAGGGTCTCCTAATCACCATTCTTGGTGAGAGAGCAGACGACAGGTGGGCACGGGCAGCGTACCCTGGTGTAACCACAATCAATACCACACATGACGGAGCGTGATTTAACAATTACATAGCTGCAATATGGAAAGCGATACAAGTATCTTACCCAGACACTTCAGATATGGGAGTTATAATGACTCGAAAAATGAAGGATTCTGAAGATCCGTTAATTTATATACAGAATTTCCAAGACGCGTGGGTGCTTGAAACGCATGAATTAAGGACAAAATCCATACCTGTGTTTTATGTTATATTGTGCCAAGGATTGCCAGAACCAGTACAGAAACAACTCAGGAAATTGGTAGGAGTTGAGGCTAAACCTTGGGCTGGTTATACAGTTGACTATCGCACAGTACTGCTGACTATTTCAAGAAAAGAATTGAAAAAAGGATGCAACTCGAAAGGGTGAGGAAGCGAAACTGGTGCAGAAGAAACTATCACAGTATGCTCTTGAAGGAGCCATGCTAACTAACACAGCTGAACAAAGCATGCAGCAGGTGGCTAGTCCATAACAGAATAATCAGGGTAAGGCAGGATTTTACCCACGGGGGAGAGGATTTAGGGGAAGAGGATGGCAGAGCAGTAAGGGAGGCTTCCAAAATAATAAGGGAGGCTTTCAAAACATGCAAAATGGAAACCCAGCTATGTCAAATGGCCAAATAATCCGACCACCACCAGTATGTTGGTTGTGTGGAATGACAGGGCACTTGGCGCGCACATGCAGAAATCAAGGCATAATGCAGAATGGCCAAGGGATGGGAGCGGGCATGGCGAATCCACCTGCAGTTGTACAACAGGGTGTTGCACAGAATCACACAGTGCAACAACAAGCGCCAGGAGCGCAGCACGGAGTGCAACCTCAGAGCATGGGCAGTTTTCCGCAAGGACAAATCCAACAGGCAATGTTACAAGTGTCACATGCAATGAGCACAGGGCAGACCCAGAACCCTGGAAGGGGAAGCAACAATGGGAATGGGGAAAATATACAAGTGCACGGTGGGCTAAAATTGTATATGAACTAGGACAGCTCACTGGGAACCCTGATGTGTTCTATCCTATCAGTGACACCAGACCCTCACAGGGAACCTACAGTGGATGTTGTTATAGGAGGCAAGTATTATTCCTTGCTAGTAGACATGGGGGCAACATGCTTGTGTATACGTGAAGGCAAGTATTCCTTGTCCGGCTAGGCCATAGATACTCAGAGTTTTACAGGTGCTCACAGTTGAGTTCCCTTTACAAACGCACTCCCAGTCTCCATAGGAGAGTGAAAAATGAATGTACCTTTATTGTATTCACGTCAGACCCCAGTAAACATTTTGGGTCGAGACCTAATGACAAGATTGAACATGACAATTTCGCTCACGGAGGAGGGCATGGTATGCTCCACTCCAGGAATGCACTACTTAAATATATGTGAAATGATTAGAGCATACTCAGGACACATAGCCATGAGGGCCATACCATTAGAGCCGGAAAATTTCGCATATGGCATGCGTGTGCTTATGGCGGGATTACCAGGCCTTGCAGACACAATCATGAGAACCCCTGATGAGTTTCTTTTCAACCCAAGAATACCTATGCATGAGGAGGAGGGAAAAGTATTTCCCTTGATGATACACGCAGCTGCAGTGAGAGTGAAAGTGGTTTTGGTTGACGGTTACGATGAGGAGGGCAGACAATGGTGCGCGATTATCACCATCAAAGAAGGATATCGAGTGACTGACATCACCAATGATGATCTGTTTGAAGGACAACCGGATATAGGAGAGACAATAATGGAAGTGAGTCTCACCTTTTGGGTAAAGATAATTAAAAGAGAAGTACCTCAGAAAATAATGTTGGCACTAAAACGTCCTGAATATTTTGATGGCGATATAGCTAAAGTGCCTATCTCAGTGTGGACTACCGGACCCTATGATGTGGATCTCCTCAAAGGGGTGGGAGAAGTAAGAATTAAATTGAAACCAGGAGCCATCCTACCAAGAGCCCGACAATATCCCATGTCCAGAGAGGCAGATAAAGGGATTTCTAAGACAATCTCTGCGATGATGGACCAGGGCGTCTTAGTGACATCAGAGTCACCATGTAATACGTCAGTTTATCCTGTCAAGAAATGAAAGGGGGTGTCTTGGAGGCTAATTCTAGATCTTAGACCGATAAACGATATTGTGGAGGCCGAGTTCCCTTTAGGCCTTAACCCGTCTACAATTCTATGTAATATACCAGTTGAGGCAAAATATTTCACAGTGATTGACCTGAAAAATGCATTTTTCTCAATCCCGTTGCACCGTGACTCACAAGATCTGACGTCATTCACATTCAGACAAATGCGTCTGAAAAGCACAAGGCTGCCACAGGGGTACTGTGAGTCTCCGTCTATTTTTAACAGAGTCCTGCAAATAGATTTAAGCAACATTGCACTAGAAAGTGTTGTCTTACAATATGTGGATGACATCCTGATTTGCAGCATCACAGAAGAACAATGCCGGCACAATTCTGTTCAGCTATTAACTATATTGGCAGAGAAAGGATATAAAGTTGACAAGCAAAAGTTACAATATTGTCAACAAGAAGTGCTGTACATAGGCCAGTTGATCTCACATGAAGGGAAGAAAGTGACCCCAGAAAGGGCTGAAGCCGTAATGAATACGGCTAAGCCGCACATGATAAAGCAAATGCAGAGCTTTCTAGGCCTATGCAAGTATGTAAGAGCATGGGTTTTCGATTACATCTCTTATGCTAAGTCTTTACTTCAGGCCCTAAAGAAGGCCCAAGTGACAAAAGAAATGATTGAATGGTCTGAAGCCATGGAGGAAGGGTTTACTGAACTCAGGAGAGCAATTAGTACAGCTCCAGTTATCGGAATTCCCAATTATACCGAGGAATTTTACCTGTTTTCACACACAAACGGCAGTGTTATGACGGCAGTACTCGCTCAAAGAACTTCATTGGGGTACAAACCTCTAGCATACTACAGTGGGAATCTGGACCCAGTAATGAGAGGCCACTTCCCATGCGAACAAAGTTTAGCGGCCGCAGCATTTGCCTTAGAGAAAGCTACAACCATTTTGATGGGATGCTACATGACGTTGTACGTCGAGCACTCACTATTTGCCATTCTAGAGAAACCAAAGGGCACATTGACATCTCAGGGAGATTCTGCTTATGAAGTGATCATATCAAATCCAGTGATTAAGATAGTCCGATGTAAGATAGTAAACCCAGCCATGTTCATTGCAGAACCTGTCACTGAGGGAGATCCAACACATGACTGCACGAATTATGAAGAATTTTATGATGAAATTCCCAGGGTGAAAGAAAATGCCTTGGCAGAAGGAGAGATCGTCTTTATTGATGGGTCATCAAGAATTGAACACAGTGATGGGCAGAGATACACAGACGTTGCTGTGATAAAACACACATTAAATGGAGAGTTTCAAGTACTTCTTAGTGCATGAATACCATCTCACTATTCAGCACAGGATGCAGAATTATTGGCGTTGATACTCGCCATTGAGAATCACGCAGACCAGGAAGTATCGGTGTATACAGTGACTCTGCCGATGTGACGTCGACAGTGCATGCAGGCTTGGCGCGCTTGATAAGGAGGGGCTACCACGGAACCGACGCAACGCCAGTGCAGCACGCATTCCAGTGGGCATAGCGGTTGTGAAATGTGCCGCACACACCAAGGGGACAGACTTTGTCTCACGTGGGAATCAAGCAGCGGACACAGAAGCCAAACGTATGGCATCCAAAAGTGAGACGATTATGGAAGTGGCATGTACCAATGAAAGGATGATGGTTGCACAGGCAACATCGGAAGCCTATAACGATCTTGGACAAACACAATTGATGGAGCTCCAAGGGGAGGCACCACAGGAAGAGAAGAACTTGTGGAAATGTCGAGGGTGTTCTTTAAACCTCCCTGACAGCTTGTGACGACAAGACAGCAGTGGTAAACCAGTAATACCTGTAGCCTTAGAAAAATAGCACTGGAGCAGGTGCATTACCCAGCCCACATGACAAAAGAGAATCTAGCAGCAACGCTCGCGGAAGACTGGTTCATACCGAATTTAGCAGAGCACATTGCATTCTTTTATGGTGAACTGCATAATCTGTCAGAAATCCACCGCTGAGCACACATTAAAAGTAATGAGAGGAGTCATCCCCAGGCCAAATGGGCCTTTTCAGCACTTGCATGTCGATTACGTCGACATGATTCAAGTATGCAACGGTTACAGATACTTAATTGTTGTGGTGTGTCCATTCTCTAGATGGATAGACACAGATCCATGTACACACCCAGATTCTACCTGTGTGGCCAAATTTCTAGTGAGGGAAGTGTTCCCCAGGTGGGGGTGTGTGAAGCCATGAGCTCAGATAATGGAGCTCACTTTGTCAATACAGTGTTTGAGCATAAAGCACAAGTTCTCATCGACGTATCATCCAGAAGGTAATGGGCTCTGTGAGAGGCTCAACGGCTTGTTAAAGGAAAGGATAGCCAAGTTGAAGCCTACTCTAAAGAAGGGATGGTTGCACTGCCTTTCACCTGCATTGTATGCTCTTCGGAACCAACCTGACTCCAACCATCATTTTACGCCACACGAGATAGCCACAAGAAGAAGGATGAGAACTCTGTCACACCCCGAGACAGAGCTAGATGTGATGCCCAGTCATCAGGAGAGGTTTTAGGATCTGAAAGGCAAAACTATCTGAACTGTATGACATCTTGCCTTACTGTAATTTCAGACCAGCTGCAGCGACGACGAACAGGGTGCAGCGCTGCACAGAACACTGAAGGAGACACCACATCAGACTCAGTTCAAAGTCTATGTGTTCCACTCATCTTCCCTAGTGACGCCGTCTTGGTGAGGAATCATACAAGGAAAAAGTGGGATGAACCAAGATTCAACGGTCCTTTTATCATAGAAGACTGCACTCCGTCCGCTGTGAAGCTACAGGGCAGGAGAGGCTACATTTTTCTCTGTGACATTAAACCTTACATCAGAGAAAGCCCCCTGCCTGCACCCCAATGAGAGGAATAGACGAGCAATGGGGAAGAACCACAGCACATGCAGACGAGATCCATGGCGAGGAAGACGGACGCATGACCAGCAAAGTAAAGACAAAGAACTTTTTGCAAGTTGTGGCTTCATTTTGGACATTCCTCTAAGCAAAAAAGGGGATAAGGACATAAAAACAGACACTCTGTGCATCCTAGTTCCATGGTGAAGAAGAAAATTGTGCGTATAAGCGACAACCTACTCTGTTGATTTGAACTTGGAATTGAGTCACATTTAAGCCTTGATTAGAAAAAGACTATGGCCCTCATTACGACCCTGGCGGAAATCGAAAAACGATGGCGGAAATGCAATACCGCCATCGAATAGCGCTCGGTGCGACTATGACCCGTCACCGCAAAGTACGATGCCATTAGCGACACCGTAGTGAACGCCAACGCTAACTGCACCAAATACGCGCGCGCGCGCCATGCCAAACCGTAAATACCACCATGGCGCAACGGTACGCGAATTCTGACCTTAGCGGACATGTACCTAACGCCATCAAGCACGGCGGAAAGTACCATTCCGCCATGGCGAGAAGTACGGCATCGCGAATCAACCGTAAACGGCCCCACTGAGTGCCTGTACACCGCTCCCTGCCCACAAAGTACAACTCCCCGTAGGTGCAATGAAGTCACAATGCAACCAGTGAAATGTACAAGTCACCCATGCATGCCAACGAACAAAAGAATCACAAGAGGGGCCAATGGGAGCTGCATGGCACAGATGGCACGAATACAGAAGCCATCCCAATGGACATGACCACAGTCCCCCACCAAGAAACGCACGCAAACACACGCACCTGTGACCAGCAATATTCCGAAAATCACATCATTCCACCAGTCCACCTGGCTGACCGGCATCTGTTACACAAAACCCAATCCCCCGCCCCTGAGCATGACAACATTCAAACAGTCATATTGGCAGCCCCCATCCCTGACCTCACTGGGCTTCGTAGGCAAACGCGCCCAGCACAGTACCACGCAACTAAACTCCGAAGCTGGAACCCAATGCAGATCTCCTCACAATACATCGCTCCCCAAATAGGAATATGCCACATCACTTGCAAAGAAGAACGCTACACGGCCCATATCAGAATAGAAATTTAATGCACAACAAATTCACCAAGCCCATACAGCCATTAGGCCCTGAACTCCAAAACACATTTCACCATTGTGGGCTGCATCCGCAAGAAATGACCAGCTACTACTTGTGTGACGCCCTGTTCCATCATGGTACACAGAGCCACATTCACGTACGAAAAGGCAACATGGAAGCGCACAGAACCGCAGGGCCGTCCCAATGGGGAGGCACTAGTCCAGCTGAAAGGCCGAAATGTTGCTCCGAGCCACTAGTACTGCGTAAGGGCATGTGGCCCATTGGCGATCGTCCCATAAGATCGTAATGCTGCTCCACTGATTAACACGAAGCAGCAGGTGTCGGGAGTAAAAGCCATCTGCAGGAGTGGCATACAGATGGCAGTGGCAAAAGGGGAGGAGATACCTGTCAACCAAAAGAAAAGAAAAAGAACAGAATGGCCATCAGAACTACATTCGAACAACTCACTTCAATGATCACACTAAATCCACAGCCATATGCATGCTAGCCCACTCCAAAGGATCATCACCACCCCAAAACCACTTGCGACTCATAACTATCTATATCGAGGTGTAAACACCATCACAAACGAGTGTACCTGTGCATGCGTCTGTGAAAACAGAATCCATCAGATGGGAATGTTAACGTGCATGGACACAAGTGTCTGAAGGCGCGTCGAGACAGGGAGGGCTCAACAAGGCCAGATAGACGATGGTCCCACTATGGCAGCCCTGCATCACATAGCGCAGGGGAGGCGGACAGATTCCAAGAAGCCCTGTACATGGCAAACTCTGTATCAAATCATCTGCCCATGCATCCATTCATCATTCCCTCATCCCGGTATAAAAACGCCTGAATATTTACTCACATAACATTAGAAATATCCATTGAGTCTGTGCGTTATGCAGCCTGCAAAATCCACAGTGCCCCAGCCCGGAATTCCAGTGTTGTGAAGCAACATGTATTTGGGAACGTCCGGCCTCATCGCCCACGTCGCTATTGCGCAACCCAAACTATTCATATCAATCATTGCATCCTCGCCATGGCCCCTGTCTCAAGGACATTGAACAATAGAACGTTATATTTGCAGTCAGACCTGTGGGCATCTCCTCGCCGCTAGCTGAAAACCGAAAGCGCCGCCCTTCGAATTCCTCATTTGCAACATCACGTCGAAAAGGCATCTGTGGCCGTTTGAAATCACAAATTAATCCATCTAGTGCGGCTGTGTGTGAAAATGGCAACTGCCTTCACCCACAAATGGGACGCCCCGCCCGTCGGTGCAACTCGGTACAGTGATGCATGAGGGCCCACCGTTACTCGAGTACTACGTTCCACTGACCCTTCACAAGTCTGTTCGCGACTGCAAAGATTGTATGTGAAACAATGGGACCATAGCCGAATGTACATATCAACCAATGTTACACGGCCATCGGGTACAAATACATGATTGCAATAGCAAGATGCCATTACTCGAATTGCAGCGTTGTGTGCGGGACGTGCTCGGCCAAAGGGGAGAGCAGCTTGCACAGGTGGAATGAATCACCACAGGTGGAGGCCATACAGCCTGAAAACACATAAATTGCACACCCAGTCTCCTCCCACAACCACACCCACTCCGAAATGCTACCGGCAGGACTCGCGATGTTGGCCCTGGGGGACCTGATAGCACTGCAAGTACTCCAACTCCAAGAAGAAGACGAACACCAACTACAACCGGCCGCACGGAGGAGACGCAGGAGGAGGAGGAGGGCAAGGCAGGGCCAGCAAGGGCCGCCAGCACAGCCACTACCACCACGCAGGCAGCCCGCAATCCCACGCCTCCGAGCACATCCGTTCAACCTCACTGATGAGCAGATCCACACCCTCTACCGTTTGGACCGGGACACCATAGCCGCCATTGTGGACATGACACAGGCTGACCTTGTCAGCATGATAGATAGCCCAACCGCCATCCCACCCCTACTGAAGGTGGTGTCTGTACTCCACTTCCTGGCCACAGGCACCTACCAGCACACAGTCGGACAGTTGCATGGCATTTCTCAGCCACTGTTCTCACGGACACTATTGCAAGTGCTCGATGCCCTCCTGAAGCACGCAGACGACTACATCTCTCTACCACGCTCGGAGCAGGAAATTACCAACACAAAAGTGGGATTCCATGCACTTGCCGGCATACCGGGTTGCATTGGTGCCATCGACTGCACCCATGTGGAATTGGTCGTCCCACATGCCATGGAGGCCCAGTACCGCAACCGAAAACAATTCCATTCCCTGAATGTACAAATGGTGTGTGACTCCAACAGGATCATTACACATTGTTGTGCCCGATTCCCTGGATCAACCCATGATTCTATGGTCTTGAGGAACTCTACAATACCACACTACATGGAGCGACACGCAGGGAACAGATCCTGGCTACTCGGTGAGTCTCATTTCATGCATGATGATGTGGGGTATGTGATTCGGCAATGACCTGGCAGGAAGGGGGGGGGGTGTGCGTACGTAGCAATGGCATTCCACATCATACGTTTATCATCCACATACAGGTGATGCTGGATATCCACTGAAGAGATGGCTCCTCACACCAGTCCGGAACCCACGGGACCAGCATGAGGAGGACTACAACCATGCCCACTCACGTACCCGTGTAGTCATTGAACAGGCATTCGGCCTACTGAAGACTCGTTTCCGCTGCCTCAGCAGGTCTGGCGGGGCACTCCTGTACCGCCATGAGAAGGTTGCAAAGATGGTCATGGCATGTGTCATGCTCCACAACATATGCGTACGTAGAAATGTGCCCATGCCCCCTGACGCAGAACTGCAAGCACCTGAAGATGGTCATGATGAGGGTGGGGATGTGGCAGCACCTCAAGGAGTCTGCGAGGCACCGGAGGGCCGTGACATTCGTCAGCATGTCATTGATGCATGCTTCTAGCACTCACGCCTGGTGGCTGATACATGGACACGGTACTCGTGGCACTGTGTGTGTCTGGTACATGCACAATATGGACTGTACGCCTATGATGGCCTAGTACACAAAGATCATTGTCCACACATCTCATTGGTTGATCGTGCATTGTTTATGGCATATGTGATATCATGTTGAACACCCTATCGACCCGCCACCCAAGTGAGCCCAAAACACCCCCTCCACCCTCCTACCTCCCCCCCGAACACCAGTGTCCAAAGATGCTCATCGTCAGTGGGCAGTCGCTATTGCAAGCCCCCTCTGCGGGTATCAGGGGCACCCCTGCCTGTGGAGCGCAGGTTCCTCCCAGATCTACGTTGGGGGCTGCCCTGGACGGAACTTGCAACGGATGATGTCTCTGCCTGCTCACGTCCATGCATGTCCCTAAGGGTTTGTGAGAGCTCAGTGAGCACACGGCGCACTGCGGCAAGTTCGGCACATACGTCTTTGGACGTCGCATGCAGTTCCCCCCTCAGGCTCTCGGTGCTTCTCTCCATTTGGACTCTCAGGCTCTCGGTGCTACTCTCCATTTGGACTCTCAGGCTCTCGGTGCTACTCTCCATTTGTACTCTCAGGCTCTCGGTGCTACTCTCCATTTGTGCCCTTAGTGTCTCTGTACTTCTCTCCATTTCTGCCCTAAGTGTCTCAGTTGATGTTTCTATGTCTGCCTTAGTGCCCCCACATTCATCGGCATGGTCCTTGAGGAGCGTGGCCAGTTGCTGCTGTTGCACGATTAACTGGTCGAGGGACTGTTGCCTCTGCTGGGCCATGGCCATTTGCGGTGGTGTCACAGAGGGGCTGGTGACCTCATGTTGCCTTGCCACAGGGCTTGTGGGGGATGGCCAGTCGTCGTCTTGTGGGTGCCCCTGCGTGGTATCCTCATGGTGTACGGGATGGGACAGACAGGGGGATTGGGACAGGTCATGGATGGATCTGACTTCGACATCCCCGTTTTCTGTGTCGGAGCATGCTGCCATCAATGGGGTGTCACCTATGGTGCTGCTGCCACCAGAGGCAGTGCCTTCTGTGGCATCCATTGGGGGGACCTGTGGTGGTGGTGTTGTGGGCATGCTGGCTGCTGGGGTGCCTGTTGATGTTCCCTCCTCTGTGCTGCCACCTGATTTGTGCTGCTGCCGTGTCTTGATCCGTGCAGCTGAGGTGGAGGGTCTTTGGCCGTTGGTCTTGGCCCTCTTTGCAGGTGTGCTGGTAGGGGTGTCCTGATGCTCGTCGTTTGGATCGGACCCTGTGGTGGAGTAAAGGAGGGCGAGGGTTATTAATGGGTCTGTGGGAATTGGAATGGCATTGTATCACATGCATTGGGGTGGTACCTGAGGGTGATTTGGGTCGGGGCCTTGGAGGTGCATTCATTTGTGTGTGGAGTGAGGGTGCAGTTGTTTGGCAGCCTGCAGTTAGGGTGTGCCTGCTGCACGTGTAGTGGGTGTTTTAGGGGTTTTTAATTATTTATGTATTTATTGTGAGTTTTAAAGTGCGCTATCAGGCCAATGTGTGTGGACGTTCCCCTGGACATGTGTTTCTGTTGCACTATGGGGACACATGGTACTTCACATGATTGGAAATTGTGGATTTAGCATTGTTTTATTTGGGCCACCTACCTGATTCTTCGGATGTCTGCACTCCTTTCTCCATCCCTCCGACTCCCTCTATGCTCTCCATTCCAATGGTGGAGGCACAGATTTCTTCCCAGGGGGTCAACTTGATGGGTGATTCCGATCCTCCCCCGGTGGCTGTGGCAACGTTGCGGTTGGCAGAAAGTATGCTACGGACGCGTATCCGCAGGTCGTCCCATCGCTTTCTGCATTGCTGTGGATTGCGGGGTGCGGTCCCCACCGCACTTACACGCTGTGCCACCAGGGCCCATATGGCCTTCTTGTTCGCAAGTGCCGTCCTGGTCATTTGCGTCGAGAAGACGACGGCAGCATTCTCCTGGAGGGTCTCTGTTAGCACGGTGAGTTCCTCACGGGAGAAGTGGACCTGCCGCTTGCGGTCGCACGCTTTCTTCGCTACTTTTCCCATTTTTCTTGGTTTCGCTAGGGTGGATGACGGGTTGGGGTGTGTCTCGGGGTAGTGTTTTTAGTGGTTGTGTGGATTTTGTGGTTTTATAGGTGTACGGCGGGATGTTTCCCGTTCCGGGCCCATGTTTTTACTTCCGTTTCCGTATATTTACGGTCACCGTACTTTCCGGTTGGCGCTCACTGCGGTGTCCGCTAAGATGGGTGGCGGTATTGCACCTAGGGCGCTGTACGGCGGCGGTGTGGGCCGTTTTGGGGTCATTTCCGCCATCGCGGACTTTGCACTTCCGCCATGCTGTGGTGCTCGTGCCCGATGGGTCGGAATGGGCCGCACTTTGCTCCTTCGTGCAATGGCGGAAACGCTATTTACGCTGTGGCGGTCCGGTCAGTCACTTTCCGCCAGGGTCGTAATGAGGGCCTATGACAAATTTTGACCGAGGATATTTACATTGAAAGCAAATACAGTATCTTGATTCATTCCACACCAGAACCCTATTTGAAGTCACTTATGGTGTCCCACGGTAGGGACATCACAAAGGACATAGTTACCTACTTCAACCTAGTGCTAAGATCATACCCGTCATTAGTAGGAAGGATCACAAGTGTCGTAGACTTTCTCCAAGATCCTGAAAACCAAAATATAATAAGGCAACTGCTTACTGTCATTGCAGAACAATTCATTGTACTCCCTGAGTACAGTGAGAAAGAAGGATATGTTCCCAACACAGGAAAAAATAAATGAATTTATCCTCAGGGTGTTCTTTCGTATAATTGAAGACTGTCCAACCATTGTCGGAATAGCAACTGACACACGTACATTTCTATGAGACGCAGCGAGCACTGAGCATTTAAACCATCTTCTAGATAAAACCAGAATTTTGGTTGCGCTTCGCGCAAATGGACAGTGCAGACATTGTTTACATCAAGGAAAAAACATATGATCCCGAATTTCAGCACAGTCTGGACCGATGTCCCTGTCACCAGAAGACAGTAGATTTGCATCCAGCGTCTTCTTTCACCTCATTGGGAACTTTCCAGAGCTAGTGGGAATGCCAACCAAAATTGGCGTACTTAAATTCCTCAGAGATCCAATAAAGTGTACTCAGCTAAACATGCTCTTGCATGCTATTGTAGCTCAAATCAAAACTTCCAATCTCCATCGAGTCCTTAGGAGAAGATCATGAAACCTTCCGCCGAGGGACAGATCGAAGAAGCAGAGTCCAAAACTTCATTTGTTACATTTGTTGTTATTTTTCCCTATTTCTTCATACCAGTCAGTGTCCAGCATGTCCTCAGGATTGAAGCAGATTCGGGGGTGGATTGGAAACTCAGCTACTTCACAGTAAAAGGACACACTGAAATATTCTTTAATTTGATTTATTTTCCATAGTCTAGCAAGGGAACTTTATCCTGAATTAAAAGACAATTGTCACTTGCAAGAAGGAGAAGGGGAGCAACTTTAAACACCAGACACTCATAGACTCAGAACTTGAAAGACAATATTAGAAAAGGAAACAATAACATCGACGGTCGGCTAATGATCGAGATGGGGGCCCAGAGCAGCAACGTGGTCCTCCCACAAGAAGAGAGGCACCCCGGCTTCTCTGGAAGGAAATGCTGTCGCCTTACATATTGAACCATAATGTACCTATGCATTGTATTTATCATCATTTTACTGTCATTAACCATCAGAACTGCATTCTATATTGGTGCAAAAAGTGTTCCTAATTTAGTACACTCACCTGATGATATACGCATGAAACCCACAAAGGCACCCAGATCATACATAGCCATTCCAGTCCCCAGAAGATCTGATGGTGGAGTGAGTGAACTTGAAATGGATGTGACTAGCAATGATATTCAAACTCTTGTGGTAACAAATGAGCAGGAAAGCCGGAGACAGGGTCGGCACAAACTAAATGAAGGAAAATTACTGACAACTACACGCACACAAACACTGAATGTACATGAAACAGGCCTAGCCTCTACAACTGCAGAACCACAAACTAAAGCAGCAGAAAGAAAGAGACTGCCTACCACAAAAACCTTAGAAAGACCAACAGAAGCAGTCATATCACAAACCCTTAAGAAAACAGAAGCGGCCTCAGAAAAACTCTCCACAAGGACGCAAATGTTAGCAGACTTGCTATTCCCGCACATAGCCAGAGCAAGGAAAGTGCATGAGCAACTGAAAAATAAAACCGCAGAGACTGTATCGCCAAGCATATATGTTCCAACACAAGGGACAAGTACCAGTTCCACAGTACAGCCATATACCGGACCAGTATCAGGCTGGTTGGCACGGGCATTTGAATGCAGCAGAGATAAAATGCATGAAGGAAAAGGAAGAGAGGCCAGACGCCTGTCCACCCAAATGGTGCAGATCAGAAGGCCTGCACCTTGGACCAGGATACCTGAGAACACTCCATCAAGAAAGAGTCATACGGACGCATTCAGAGATGTAGTAATAGCCAACTACATGAAAACACTAAGAATTAAGAGAAGCATGCATGAAGACGACAATTAACTGAACTATTACCTGGCTAGCACAGCACAGCACACTTAAGTAAAAACATTTGGTACCAGCACATGAAGGAAGTTGAGAGACAAAATTCCGAAGGGAAATGCTATGTTTGTGCTCTCCTACCATACAGCATGGGAAAGTCCAAGATCTTCGTAGCTGTAGAAATTGATGTCCAGACAGCACAGTCTTTCACACGTAGCCATGTGCAAAACTAGAGGCCAATTTATGGGAAGTGACGCTTTCCTAATATGGGCAACTGAAACAGCCTATCCTATGAAGATGATTATGTCCAAGATATTAAGACAAGAAACAAAGCTCATACAAGGAATTATGTGATCAGGTATGAGAAGCCTGGAGTTAAAGGAGCAGGAATAAGATGGGAAGTTAATCCGAGACTAAATGTACAAGGAAAAACTTCAGAGGAAGCTCGAAAGTGGAAGAACAGAGCTCAGATGCAGATTTGGGGAACGGTGCTTTAACCAGACGGATGGGAAAAAGGAGTGGTGATTTGCCGAGCATGGGTGATCACTCAACTCTACAAAGAAACTGTTGATATTGTGCAAAATGGCTGTAACCCATTATGGGCAAAACTTGCAAAACTACTGACATGGGTCGAAGACAGAGGAGGACCCTTGCAGATAGTACCACTGGAAAGCCCAAAATTCTGCTTCAAAAACAATGCCACAAGAAAGATGGGCGAGAATCAGAACTGTGGACGAGTTTTTGATGCTCCAGGAATGGTTCACGGAACTGCATTAATTATCGATCATTATTGGGCATGCGGATCCAAAGCATACATCAGACTGCCAAGAGACTGGGGAGGCATATGTACGATTGTGAATGTTCACGTTCCAGCATTAGTAATCCCGAAAAGTGACCTGAACATTGATAGTTTCCCGAAAGCAGCTGCACACTTGAGAAAGAAGAGATCTGTGAAACTGATAACTCCACTAAAGAGAAATAATTACTTCTCTGCTAAATCAGAAGAAGGATTTCATGCAATCCCAAATGAACACAGGCTGTTCAGCCTCACCTCATCAGTGTTCACGACAATCTTCATGCCAAGATTTCAAGTACTAAATGGGTGCAGATAACCAGATGGGAGTTACTTCAGATGATCAACACGACCATAAAAGGATTCACTGCAATCAAGGAAGAGCTAAGACCCATCCGACTGATGACTCTCCAGAACAGATATGTACTTGACATGATCACAGCTATAGATAGAGGAGTTTGTGAAAAAATAGGAGAATCATGTTGCACATTTATATCTTCTCACGACGAAGAAAATGGAACTTTAACAGAAGTTATAGGTATGCTGACAAACCTGCAGAACCAGATGATCAATGAAACCGACGAAGTTGATGATGACAGTTGGTTTGGATCACTGTTTTCATGGGTTCCAAAATGGATGGCGGATGCATTCAAGTTCTTGGGAGCCCTGCTAGTGATGATATTACTAGGATTTTGTGTTATCAAGATAATAATCTCACAATGCCAGAAAACTGCAAAGAAAGCCATAGGGATGAAGATTATGATTGATGTCAAACCAGGATGGAAGCCCAGAGACCTAACTGATGAAGAAATAAGAGACTTTGTGAAGGCTAGCAAGCACGCACCGGAAGGTACAGAGTTTCTCTATCCCAGGAAGCGCAGAAATTATGTGGAAAATGGATTTATTGCAACCCAAATGGACAATGTTAGCTGATGACATGGAAAAAGATGAACATGTAAAGACAGCAGGAAATCTAAGAGGATTGATAAAGATATGGATGCTAAAAAGACACTTCTTCAAGCCATCATGTACAGAACCAGAAGATGAAGAGAGAATGAGCCCAGAAGATGAAATGAAGATGAATACAGAAGAATAAAGTAAGATGAATCCAAAGGAGGAAGTGGTCAATGAATCGCCCAGAGAGGGGAGTGTAGAGGAGGTCTCAAATATAGCAGGCACTCCAGTTGCCCATTTTGAAATACCAGCAACGTTCACACCGAGATATGTGACATATGATGAGCAATTAAACCAGCAGAGAGCTGCAGTGGGGCTCTGCCCAGTACCTATTAGAAGAACAATACCTTTTGAAGTACCAATAACAAGACAACCATGGGCAGTAAGGTACCCATTGAGAAAACCCTACCAGCAAATGAAACGAAATGAAGATTGTTTAAGTCCCGTATGAGAAGAAACCAGAAAATCCTTAATGGAGGGTGAATGGTGACATCACGGGAGTCCCTACGGACTCACAGATAGAACAAATGATGAACCAAGAATGACACAAAGAGACGAAATGCCCTGAGAAAAGAGATTGTGAGCTTAAAGTGATAGAAAGCTATCAAAGCGTAAGAGAGTTGAGCTGTAAGCAAAATAAAGACAGTCGATCAGTTTACGCCTGTACATATGCTTGAAACCGCAAGAAGCTAAAGAGAACAGTGCTGTTTGCTATGCTAAGTAGAAGAATAGAGCGGCAAGCACCATTGTATATAATGTACCTCAAAATGAAGCAGAATGTTATAAGTGATGGTCCACTTTGCATAAGAAGCAGAACCAACTCAGGTTATTACAGGCCAAATGCAAGAAGTTCCATATTCTAGCATCAAGAGGAAAAAGGCTGAATCGAAACACGGCAGAAGCAGCTTGTGCCAGGGAAGCCGAGGTCACATAGATAGAAGCTGTAGACAGTAGCTACTTTAATTAAAGCAAAGAACAGAATATCCTGCCTCTGAAGAATCGAGATAAGAAAGCAAAGACAGGTGGCAGGGTGAAACAAAAATCAAATGCTCAAATGGAGAGAAACGAGTTATATCCATGGTGTACTAGCATGTGAGCAGCCGAGCAAGAAGAGGCACAAGTTCACACCTATGCTTGGCATCTGCCCCGACAGAGATATCAAAACTTTCCAGACAGAAGATGCAGTTTCGAGGCCAACCACAGTAACATAATTGACACATAGTTGTTAAAGTGATGATTGATTGCAACCTTAATTGGAGGAAGGCCGATTAGCTGAGGGGGCATCCTGCACCTGGTTGACCATTCTGCGTGCTGCTAGGCAAAGTGGAGAGTTATGCATGGGGTTGATGCCAAATAATCTAAGGTCCTATAGTTAGTAGAACCAATTAGAGGTCATACTTTTAGTGACGTTTACAGTAGTCATTTATGAAGGAAAAACTTAGATGCCCACCTGACAGTATTTACCCAATCCCCTCACTCCGTTACCATATACAGATATAGCACTTATATTAAAGTTACCTTTTTCCAACCAATAGAATTGCATGTTAACTTTTGAGTGTTACACGTCAGATTATGAAGTGCTTTGAGTATAAAAGTTATGTTTTGTATGAAATTTGAGGGAGTTAAAGCGAGACGGCCTGTCGCACTGCTGTCGATTTCCATGTTGCCCGTTTTTTGTACTTGTCAGTAAACAGACTCCCCTTTGCCAAACCATTGAGTTGTCCTTATTGATTGGTTTTGGAGTAAGAGACCCTGCACCCCCATCCATCCTGAAGTGCAGCTATGTCATCTTAAAGTGCTGAAGAACAAACCTCGACTCTATGGGCCGGCTGGGGGTCTCTCAGTACACTTGCACTAAGGCTATTGAACACTTCACTGAAACATGGAAAGTAGAGGAGGACACACTTGAGGGGGGAGAGGGTCTGTTCATTGATGGGTTGTTAACAATAGATCAAGTAGATGGCATTAGGAGAATAGGTGCAGAAGTGGTACGGTTGACGGAGTATTGGACAAGCAAAGTAGTGAAAATGTTTTGATTGCCCCCACAATATTCAGCAAAAGCAGCAGAACTAGTAGCACTGATACAAGCCCTCAGGAAATGTGAAGGGAAAAGGGTCACGATTTACTCTGACAGTGCCTACGTGACATCAACAGTACACTCCGGGCTAGCAAGATGGTAAAAAAGGGGGTTTAGGAGAGCAGATGGGATACCGGTGTCACGAACCATGGACATAGCCCCTTCTGGTCTTCCTGGTCCTGGTCCAGATGGAGAGTGTGCTCCTTGATACTTCCAACATGGCCGTGCCCAGTGCCGTGTTCCGTACTAGCCTGTACGTCGGACACGGCACGTTCTATAAATGGGCCACGCCCCGCGCCTCCGCGCGTCTCAATGCTATCTCTAGGTAGTGTCTCGAGGTGTGTGTGCTGCTCGGTGTTACCTTTCCAAGTTCCTGGCCAACTCCCTTATTCTTCCTTCCCTTTTCCCATGTTTCCAGTATCTCTTACCTTTCTTCGATCCTCTTCCTGGACGTCCTGGAACACGCGACTTCCTGGAACTTTGAACGCTCGCGCTGGAGTCAGACTCGACTCGCGCGCACTTATACAAGTCCCGGTCCGGCCGGGAGAAGGAGTCCTCCGCGGAACGCCACAAGAAGAGAACTCAGGTGACCCGGGGGGAAACCTTTGACAGATTGAGACGCCAAACGATCAATACTGATACCGCTATGGAGAAAGCGGTCCAGGACCTCATGCGCGGCATGCAGGAGCTAACAACCGAGGTACAGAACTTAAAGGCAGAGAACGCAGCCTTGAAACAATTAGTGCTGTCACGTGACTCTGCCAATAAGGAAAGCGTGATACTGGGTGGAGTGGTAGACAAATACGATGGCTCGCCAAAATCCTTACGTGGATTTTTGGATTCCTGCTTGGTGCATTTTACATTCAAGCCCTATTATTTTTCAACTTCCAGGCCCAAGGTGGGCTTCATAATCTCCCATTTTACAGGGAATGCGTTATCTTGGGCCACTCCCCTAGTGCACTGTGGAGACGTCCTCCTGGACGATTATGATGCATTTATCCAGGCGCTCAAGTCTATGTTTGACCGCCCCGAACAAGTGTTCAGCGCCCAGGAACGCCTACTTGATTTTCGGCAAGGATCCCAGGATATGCTAACGTTCCTTACCAGATTCAAACAGCTGGTAAAGGAGGCTGATTGGGGCCCTGAAGCGAGTTTCACCTTATTTCGCAGGGGTCTAAATGATGATATCAAGGATGAATTAGCCAGAGTGGCTCGCCCCAGTTCGTTTCAGGCTTTGGTAGATCTAGCCTTACAAATAGACTTTCGTATCCAGGAAAGAAGGGCTGAAAGGAAAAAGGCTAAGACTGCCTTTCAACGAACCCCTCCGGAGTCGACTGTGAAATCCGATCCTGTCTCAACCCCTGATAACGACTCCGAACCAATGCAAATAGGCGCCTTTCGTGGGCCAATTACTCCACAAGAAAGGATGAAAAGAATTCACACCGGCCTGTGTATGTATTGTGCCTCAGACAAGCATCTCGTTAGAGAATGTCCTTTAGCCCCTCCACGGCGTTCGGGAAACGCCAGCTCCCGGCCATAGATGGAGCGAGGTTTCGGGAGAAAGATGTCTGCTCCACATCAATCACATCCTTGAACTCTCCTGGACAGAATAACCTGGTGGTGCTACAGGCCTTTCTATCGCCCTCCAAGCACAAGACCTATCCCATACTGGCCCTGGTGGACTGTGCAGCTATTGGAATTTTCATTGATCAAGACTGGGTTATCAGACATAAAATACCATATGAGTCACGGAACATTAAACAGCCGGTAGAAGCAATTGATGGGAGACCTCTCTCTTCAGGACCCATAACCCTACAGACAAAAGAGGTCCGTCTCTCCATAAACCACCACCAAGAGCAGATTACATTCGACATCATCAAATCAGCCCATTACCCAATGGTTCTGGGTATGCCCTGGCTTCAAAGACATAATCCGTACATTTATTGGGCAGCAGGGTCATTGTTTCTGGGCTCTGAGTTTTGTATGTCCCACTGTTTATCCCTGGATCTCTCCTTAACACCAGCTATGTCATGATGCCTGCCTCCAAGGAGCCAAACCAGGCCCGGCACCCTCAGAGACAGATACCATGCATTCAAGGGAAGTCCCAGCAGCCCCAGATGGGGGCCCTTTGGACTCAGTTCTGGCGCTGTTGGCGTCAGGCTCATAGGGGACATCAGTCCTGGCACCATCGGCGCCAGGCTCATACAGAAGTAGGTTGGGAGTAGTGCTTGGTGTAAACTTACCTGTGCAGACCATGCTGCAACTTCCAAGACTGGAAGGAAATATTTTTCTAGGGACTACTTGATCTCTAGGGTGTGACCGGTGGAGGAATACATATTTCTGGGGGAAGAATACATACCTGGAACTACTTGAAAGGCTATTTAAGCCACACCCAAGCAGCAGACCACGCTTCGCGTGGTTCTGCACTTAGCAGCTGGACGCTCACCGTGCCTGCTCCTGCCTTGGTCCTCCATCACGCCTGCCAGCATCCTGGAAACACCTAAAGAAGAAAAGGGAAGAGAACAGGTGAAAACAAGAACCTTACCTGATACATCTGCACTCCGGATTCTGCACGCCGACGATCCTGCAAAGAAGGCAAACATTTTAAACGCGCTTCGCGTCGCGCGCAGCACGCTGCATTTCACTCACCTGCACGTGGCCTTTTCGAGTCCTGCGACGTCCATCCGGAGCTTCCACCGCCATCCAGCACCTATTGGAAGGAAGGAGAAAGAGAGGTGAGAAGGAAAACATGAATCTAAGTAGAATTTACCTGTGGTTCAATTCCCTCTCTGCCTTCGGGTTTGTGCCATACCTTCGGCATCTCAGCACCCCGGCCCCTAAGGGGAAAAGAAACAGACATTGTATTAGTGAGAGCATGTGAGAACATTAGCAATACGCTCACTCAAGACTTACCCATTTGCAAGAGAGACACAGCAGCTCTTTTCGGGTCGGCGCCTTACCTCCGGCATTGCCGTACCCCGGCCCCTATGGGAAAAAGACATTGGACATTAAAGGAGATACTTAAAACTGCAAAGGAATCTCTCACCGGAATTCTTACCAGAATTTGGCTTCATCCAATTTGCCTGCAGCCCGGAATCTTCTCCAGCACCTGCGAAAGAAAAGAACAGACGAGTGAATATAAACCCAAACTTGCCATAAACATTTGCGGTACGACGGGAATGGACAAACTAGCTTAAACTCATCAATCCAGTGAAGTAACTGGAATCACAACGCGCCCCTGCATCAGAAGCAGGATGGAGAGCTCGTCATTTTTGTCCCTAAGGTGAGTCTTCGCAGGGAATCCCAAAAGGGTTTCACGGAGGGAGAGAAGGGAAGTGGGAGGTCGGAACATCACCCGCAGACTATTAACCCTTCCTTTTCACACACAGTGGGATATTCCTCCAAGCCAGAAAAGCCAGGTTGGGGAATCCAGTCCAGTCCATCTTCCGGGTCTTACGCATCTCTGCAGAAGAGGTCACAGCAGTCCCAGCCACGCCCGCGCCTCCGTGGGAGCCAGGTGAGCGTTACAGAACGCGAAGACTACCCATAATTTCCCACCCAGGCGCCATGGAGACTTCCGAGACAGACCAACTGGCCCAATTATTGGGGGAATTACAGGCAGAAGTGCATGCCGCCCGCCAGGAAACTAACGCTCTTAGAAGGGAACTAATCTTATCCAAAGAACGAACTGATGATTTGGCTAAACAGCTTTTGCAGAGTCAGGCAGGACAAACGCCTTTACCCGGCTCCGGGATGAATTCCACTCCGATGGTTTCAACCAACCCGGTGCAAATTAACCTGCCAGGAAATATGCCTCTGGCCCCCCCTGAGCGTTTTACTGGGGATCCCAAGAAATACGCCGTTTTCATGAATCAATGTCGTTTACATTTCATATACAGACCTGGGGCCTTCCCTAATGACCAAACCAAGGTGGCTTTTGTGCTATCTTATCTCAGCGGCAGTGCTGCCGATTGGTCGATTCTGTTGGTAAATCAAGACGACCCAATCCTTCAGGACTTTCAAGGCTTCCAGGCAAGCATGGAAAGATTATTCGCTCGACACGCTCAGGGTGAGGCCTTGGATAACGAACTTCTGTCCTTGCGGCAAGGAAACCAAGATCTCCTATCTTATATAGCCACATTTAACAGATTGGTCGTAGAGACTGGGTGGCCTGAGAATAAAAGAATTACATTATTTCACCGAGGTCTGCGTGGAGAACTAAAAGACGTTCTTACTCAAATAGTGAACCCGCCTCAACTCTGCCCAGAATACATTGACTTAGTGGTCCAACTTGATCATAGACTACAGAATAGAAAAGCGGATCAGTCCAGATTTGAAACCCGAGTTCTGATCAAAACCCACACAAGCCCCAAGGGTACCGACGCTTCAGAGCCAATGCAAATTGGGGGAGTTAAAGGACCACTAACTCAGAAAGAACGAGAAAGAAGAAGACAAAAACAATGATGTCTTTACTGTGGAGCTTCTGGACACTTCCTGCGGGATTGCCTGGTAAAACCGCCTAAGAAGGTGGTTGGAGCCAAAGACAGTAATCTTCCAGAACCTGATTCGGGAAACGACCAAGCCAGACAAGCGTAGAGGTCCGCTTGCCGAGCGTGAAGACAGACTCTTTGACATTGCATTTCATCATGCCTATGGTCCTCATAGATCCAAAACAGCCTCAACGGTTGCACGGAATAAAAGCCTACCTCGACAGTGGGGCTATTGGAAATTATGTTGACCTTGAATTGGCTTCCAGGATTGGTCTCCCTCTCCGTCCAAAAACCACCAAGGATGTCATTACCACGGTTGATGGAACCGAAATTGCCTCCGGGCCGGTAACACACTCTACCACGGAAATGACACTGGTTGGCCAAGATGGCCATCGGGAAACCATAGTGTTTGACGTAATCAAGGCTCCACAATTTCAGGTAATCTTAGGGATCCCTTGGTTAGAAACACATAATCCTTGAATTGACTGGCGAGCAAAGAGCATAACCTTCCCTGATTGTGCACAAAAGTGTTATCCAGGAAATCCACAGATGGGTCTAGCCTCAGTAACCTCCACAACAGTACCACTACCTTTTGAGTATCAAGACTTTCAAGACGTCTTCCAAAAGGAACAGGCCAACACCTTACCTCCTCACCGACCATATGATTGTCAGATCGACCTGGTACCCAATGCTCAACTGCCTTGTAGTAGAATATATGCCCTTACTGAACCGGAGAACCTTCATTTGCGACAGTATTTGGATCAGTACCTTGCCAATGGTTTTATTCGCCCGTCAAAGTCACCTGCTTCCTCAGCTCTATTCTTCGTACCAAAAAAAGAAGGCGACCTTAGAACTTGCATTGACTACCGCGCCTTAAATCAGATAACGGTCAAGAATCGTTATCCCATGCCCTTGATCCCTGAGCTCCTTGACCAGGTAAAAGATGCTTGTATCTATACTAAGTTAGATTTAAGGGGAGCTTACCACCTGGTGCGCGTCAGAGAAGGCGACGAATGGAAAACTGCCTTCCGCACCAAATATGGACTCTTTGAGTACCAGGTAATGCCTTTCGGGTTGTGCAACGCACCTGCTGCCTTTCAATATTTTATGAATGACGTTTTTCGAGAACTCATCGATGTTTGTGTCTTTGTATATATTGACGACATCCTGGTGTACTCCTCCTCGGAATCCGATCACCGAAAACATGTTAGAACTGTCTTGGAGAAACTGCGCCAGCACAAACTGTTTGCAAAACTTGAAAAATGCCTTTTTCATGTTACGGAAGTTGAGTTTCTCGGATTCGTCCTAACACCTAAAGGAGTCCGAATGGACTCACGGAAAGTGGATGCGATCCTCAAATGGCCGTCTCCTAGTTCTGTGAAAGGAGTTCAAAGTATGCTAGGTTTTGCCAATTTTTACAGAAGGTTTATCCCGGAATTTTCTCGAGTGGTTCAACCCATCACGGCGCTCCTACGAAAAAAACAGACGCTTCGAGTTGTCTAAGGAGGCAGAACAAGCCTTTCAGGAACTAAAAACCAAATTCACCTCCGCACCTGTGTTAAAACATCCTCGTCCGGACCTCCCTTACGTTGTGGAAACCGACGCTTCTAGTTTAGCCATGGGGGCTGTCCGTTCTCAAAGGGATCCAGTTTCAAATCAACTACATCCCGTAGCCTTTTGGTCCAGGAAATTCTCGGCTCCTGAAGTGAACTACGGAATCACAGACAAGGAACTGTTGGCTATTAAGTCAGCTTTCAAAGCTTGGCGTCACTACCTGCTCGGCGCAAGACACACCGTTACAGTGATTACAGATCACAGGAACTTGCAATACTTGAAAACGGCCAAAGCTCAATCTTCTCGTCAACTCCATTGGGCTCTGTTCTTTGCAGAATTTGACTTTATAATCACATATCGCCCGGGTTGCAAGAATGGCAAGGCAGACGCTCTATCTCGAATTGGAATGGGTGACATTGCCTCAAGTCTAGAGCCAGTTCCGATTATTCCCGAACAGAGGATTTTGGGTGTAATCTCTTCTCAAACTATTGAGGATGTTCAAGGTAGAGTTAAATTGCTTTTCAACGCTACAGCTTTACAAGAATGGAGCCAGAAAGGCTCAAACTATTCCATTAATAATGATTTACCCTATTTCCAAGGGCGGTTATTTCTGCCTCACAAGGAATTGCAAGAACTCGTTATAGCACATTATCATGATACACTAATGGAAGGACACCCGGGCATCGCTAAAACAGAGGAAAAGATCAAACGGCATTTCTGGTGGCCATCCTGGCGAAAGGATATTAAATCCTTTGTGATGAGCTGCGGAGTGTGCGCCCAAAATAAAAGTCAGAAGCAAAAACCAGCCGGTCCTTTACGGCCCCTGGACATCCCTCTGGCACCGTGGCACACCTTATCGATGGACTTTATAACTGACCTGCCTCCTAGTCATGGGTATAATACTATCCTGGTGATTGTAGACTTCTTCTCCAAGATGGCTCATTTTATCCCATTGAAGGGGTTGCCTTCAGCCCCCACCTTAGCAAAGGAATTTCTTGAAAATGTTGTTCGTTTACATGGCTTCCCATCCATATTGGTTTCTGATCGAGAAGTCAATTTATTTCTCATTTTTGGAAAAGGTGTTGCCAAATGGCCCAAGTTGATGTGCGATTATCCACCAGTCACCATCCTCAAACCGATGGTCAAACCGAAAGAACAAACCAGACCCTGGAACAGTATCTGCGGTGTATGTTACCTCAATCTGAGGGTAATTGGAAGGACATTCTATGGATTGCCGAGTACGCGTACAACAATTCTGTGCATTCTCGAATGGGTAAGACTCCTTTCTATACCCTATTCGGCCATCATCCCAGGACTTCGGACCTTGAATCCCCTCAAAGCCTTGAAATGCCCGCCGTGGATCATTTACATGCCACAATAACCCAAGCCTTCAAGGAAGCAAAGACTCATTTACAACAAGCCAAAGAAAGGTACAAGGAAAATGCTGATTTACATCGAAGTAAAGTACCTCCTTACAAAGTAGGAGACCAAGTGTGGCTTGCAACTAGACATTTACCGCTTAAAGGTCCACAAACTTTTAACCCAAGATATATAGGGCCTTATCCAATCAAAGCTATCATTAACCCGGTAGCCTTCAAACTCGATCTGCCACCTAATATGCGAATCCATCCTGTTTTTCACGTATCACTGTTGAAACCAGTACCACCCGGAACCAGATTATGCAAACCACCAGAACCAATTCCAATAGATGGGGAATTGGAATTCGAAGTTAAGGACATATTGGATTCTAAGATGTCCAAGTCAAAACTCTTTTATCTGATTGATTGGAAAGGATATGGACCTCAGGAAAGATCTTGGGAACCAAGTGAGAATGTATATGCACCTTGACTAATACGTAATTTTCACCGGAAGTTCCCAAATAAACCGAGGACTCCAGGTTGGACACCCTTGGGAGGGCCCTTGGGGGGAGGTACTGTCATGATGCCTGCCTCCAAGGAGCCAAACCAGGCCCCGCACCCTCAGAGACAGACACCATGCATTCAAGGGAAGTCCCAGCAGCCCCAGATGGGGGCCCTTTGGACTCAGTCCTGGCGCCGTTGGCGTCAGGCTCATAGGGGACATCAGTCCTGGTGCCATCGTCGCAAGGCTCATACAGACGTAGGTTGGGAATAGTGCTTGGTGTAAACTGACCTGTGCAGACCATGCTGCAACTTCCAAGACTGGAAGGAACTATTTTTCTAGGAACTACTTGATCTCTAGGGTGCGGTGGAGGAATACATATTTCTGGGGGAAGAATACATACCTGGAACTACTTGAAAGGCTATTTAAGCCACACCCAAGCACCAGACCACGCTTCGCGTTGTTCTGCACTTAGCAGCTGGACGCTCACCGTGCCAGCTCCTGCCTTGGTCCTCCATCACGCCTGCCAGCATCCTGGAAACACCTAAAGAAGAAAAGGGAAGAGAACAGGTGAAAACAAGAACCTTACCTGATACATCTGCACTCCGGATTCTGCACACCGACGATCCTGCAAAGAAGGCAAACATTTTAAACGCGCATCGCGTCGCGCGCAGCACGCTGCATTTCACTCACCTGCACGTGGCCTTTTCGAGTCCTGCGACGTCCATCCGGAGCTTTCACCGCCATCCAGCACCTATTGGAAGGAAGGAGAAAGAGAGGTGAGAAGGGAAACACGAATCTAAGTAGAATTTACCTGTGGTTCAATTCCCTCTCCGTCTTTGGGTTTGTGCCATACCTTCGGCATCTCAGCACCCCGGCCCCTAAGGGGAAAAGAAACAGACATTGTATTAGTGAGAGCATGTGAGAACATTAGCAATACGCTCACTCAAGACTTACCCATTTGCAAGAGAGACACAGCAGCTCTTTTCGGGTCGGCGCCTTACCTCCGGCATTGCCGTACCCCGGCCCCTATGGGGAAAAAGACATTGGACATTAAAGGAGATACTTAAAACTGCAAAGGAATCTCTCATCGGAATTCTTACCAGAATTTGGCTTCATCCAATTTGCCTGCAGCCCGGAATCTTCTCCAGCACCTGCGAAAGAAAAGAACAGACGAGTGAATATAAACCCAAACTTGCCATAAACATTTGGGGTACGACGGGAATGGACAAACTAGCTTAAACTCATCAATCCAGTGAAGTAACTGGAATCACAACGCGCCCCTGCATCAGAAGCAGGATGGAGAGCTCGTCATTTTGGTCCGTAAGGTGAGTCTTCGCAGGGAATCCCAAAAGGGTTTCACGGAGGGAGAGAAGGGAAGTGGGAGGTCGGAACATCACCCGCAGACTATTAACCCTTCCTTTTCACACACAGTGGGATATTCCTCCGAGCCAGAAAAGCCAGGTTGGGGAATCCAGTCCAGTCCATCTTCCGGGTCTTACGCATCTCTGCAGAAGAGGTCACAGCAGTCCCAGCCACGCCCGCGCCTCCGTGGGAGCCAGGTGAGCGTTACAAGCTATTGAACATTCAGGAGAGCAAAAAACCTCACTCATGGTTTCCAACATTGTACAAGTCCCAGAGGTCTACCAAGGATATAATGATGTCTTTTCGACTGCCATAGTCCAGGCTTTACCCCCTCACAGACCCGAAGATTGTGCCATTGAGACAGATCCCTCGGCAGTAATTCCCTTTGGCAGAATGTTTATCCTTTCAGAACCTGAGAAAAAGGCCCTCCGAGAATACCTGGACATCAATTTGGAAAATGGCACCATAAGACCCTCAAAATCTCCAGCGGGTGCCTCATTGTTCTTCGTTCCTAAGAAGGATTCCAAGGAACTCAGACCCTGCCTCGACTACCGTGGTCTAAATCAATGCACCCTCAAAGATCGGTACCCTCTGCCTCTGATTTCAGATATCCTGGAAGCTGTCAGAGGCGCCGCAATATTCACGAAGTTGGACCTCCGGGGTGCCTATCACTTAATCCGTATCCGGGAAGGGGACGAATGGAAGACCGCCTTTAGAACGCCCTTTGGTCATTTTGAATATCTAGTCATGCCCTTTGGATTAGCTAATGCCCCTGCAGTTTTTCAACATTTCATGGATAGGGTGTTTTCTGACATGCTTTTTCTCTTTGTCATTGTCTATCTAGACGACATTTTGATTTATTCCAAGGATCCCTTGAAACATGAAGAACATGTCATGGTGGTACTACAACGGCTCCGTGAAAACAAGCTCTTGGTCAAACCTGAGAAATGTCTTTTTCACGTGACTTCAGTTCATTACCTAGGATTCATCCTCAGCCCAGAAGGAGTTGGAATGGACCCTTCAAAGGTAAAGGCCATACTGGCCTGGCCTGTTCCTACATCGGTGAAACAGGTTCAGTCGTTCTTGGGACTTGCTAACTTTTATCGAAAGTTCATTCCTAACTTTTCTGAGCTCGTCCAACCGATCGTTGCTCTGCTGAAGAAGGATGTTCCCTTCATCTGGTCTTCCTCGCAAGAGAAGGCTTTTCAACGCTTGAAGACAAGATTCACGCAAGCCCCCGTCCTGGCTCAGCCTGACTTAGATCGCCCTTTCATAGTGGAAACGGATGCCTCCAACCATGCTACAGGAGCAGTCTTGAAACAGGTGCTTGAGGACAAGATGGACCACCCAGTGGCTTACCTCTCTAGAACCCTAACAACCAGCGAAACCCATTACTCCGTCCTGGAAAAGGAGCTGTTGGCAATCCGCCAAGCCTTCACAGAATGGCGACATTTACTCCTGGGTGCTAGATATCCAGTCCAGGTCCGTACGGACCATCGAAATCTACAAATTCTCCAATCTATGGAGTGCAGGAACAGTCGTCAGGCGCGTTGGGCCTACTTCTTCACCCAGTACCAATTCCAAATCACTCATGTTCCTGGATCACAAAACGTGATTGTGGACGCCTTGTCCCGACGTCCTGACTATTTAACCACTGAAGATAGGACCTATCCTACAATGTTTCCCAACACAATCTTTATAGCTCAAGCGATCAACCTCTTGGAAGAGATTCGAGCCAAAACCCAGTCCTCTGACCTCTGGAAGGACGTCTCTAGGAAGAATCCCTGGAACTTAAGAATCAAGGAAGGATACTTATTCAAGGACAATGCCTTGGTCATTCCCACACCGAAACTTCAACATAAAATAATAACTCTCTGCCATGATACTTTTCATTCTGGACATCGTGGTGTAACCAACACGCTCCGTCTTATACAAAGACAGTTTTGGTGGCCGGAAATGAAATGCAAGTTACAAGAGTACATCAAGACCTGTACTATCTGCAGTCAGAATAAGCACGACAATAAGAGACCGACGGGCCTTCTATTGCAACCTATACTGCCAACAAGACCATGGGAATGTATAGCTACAGACTTCATCGTGGAATTACCACCTTCCCGGGGTTATACGACCATCATGGTAACCATAGACTTGTTTACTCATATGGCACATTTCACGCCTCTCTATAAACTTCCTTCCTCTTCAGAGCTCGCAGGAATTTTCCTAGAACACATTTTCCGTCTTCATGGACTCCCTTCCAAGATCATATCGGACCGAGGACCGCAATATATTTCACAATTCTGGAAACATCTCTGTCGTGTTCTAGGGATTCAACGCGCTCTTTCATCTGGATATCACCCACAGACCAACGGGGCCACAGAACGTGTTAATCAAACCCTGGAGCAATATCTTCGTTGTTTCGCAACCAAGGTACAGGATGATTGGTCCCTCCTATACCCTTGGCCAAATTTGCCTATAACAATTCAGATCACTCAGCGATCAACGTTAGCCCCTTCTATTGCAGTCAAGGTTTTCATCCCTCCGTGTTACCTTCAGTTCTACCACATTCAACTCCAGTACCTTCACTTGATTCCTAGATTGAAACTCTCCTCAACATCCACAAGGAAGCCAAGGAACAATTGGGAAAGGCCCAGATTCGCACTAAGCGATATGCTGATTCCAAAAGAAGACCAGCACCCTCCTATTCTATTGGTGACCAGGTCTGGTTGTCCGCGAAACTATTACCACGACATCTACGCCCTAACAAGTTAGCCCCCCGAAATTATGGTCCATTTTCCATAAAATAAATCATCAATCCTGTTTCTTATTGGCTCAAGCTACCAGACTCCTGGAAGAGAATGATCCAGTTTTTCACACTTCTCTACTCAAACCCTACATCCACTCCACCCGGAAAACCGGCAGACCCAGTCCTGTGATTGTGGACAATCAGCTGGAATATGAAGTATCCAGAATATGTGACTCCAGGTACAAACGGGGTCGGCTTCAATACCTGGTCTAGTGGAAAGGCTATCCTCCTAGCGAGAGAACATGGGAACCACTATCCAACCTAAACACCCCTCGATTGCTGAGAAGATTCCATCTCATACACCTTGGCAAGCCTGGTGGGACGGGGTTTCGGAGGAGGCATGCTGTCATGAACCATGGACATAGCCCCTTCTGGTCTTCCTGGTCCTGGTCCAGACGGAGAGTGTGCTCCTTGATACTTCCAACATGGCCGTGCCCAGTGCCGTGTTCCGTACTAGCCTGTACATCGGACATGGCACGTTCTGTAAATGGGCCACGCCCCCGCGCCTCCGCGAATCTCAACGCTATCTCTAGGTAGTGTCTCGACGTGTGTGTGCTGTTCGTCGTTACCCTTCCAAGTTCCTGGCCAACTCCCTTATTCTTCCTTCCCTTTTCCCCTGTTTCCAGTATCTCTTACCTTTCTTCGATCCTCTTCCTGGACGTCCTGGAACACAAGACTTCCTGGAACTTTGAACGCTCGCGCTGGAGTCAGACTCGACTCGCGCGCATTTATACAAGTCCCGGTCCGGCCGGGAGAAGGAGTCCTCCGCGGAACGCCACAAGAAGAGAACTCAGGTGAGCCAGGGGGAAACCTTTGACAACCGGTACAACATGCATTACTGCTGGGAGAATTGATGGAGGCTGTTATATACCCAGTAGAACTCGCATTAGTGAAGTGCCAAGCTCAATCAAATGGGGAGGATCCAATTTTAAAGGGAAATGAAGCAGCAGACTACCATGCCAAGAATGCATCATATTTTGGAGAATTGTGGAACTTGAGAGAAAAACAAAAAGAGAGGGGAGGGGTGGGGCAAATGTTAATGAAAGAAGGGTACAATCACCTGCCAGAAACTCAGATCATGGAATTACAAGCAGTGGCACCAATGGATGAAAAGGAACTCTGGGTACAAATAGGGTGCTCAATGCCCCCTACTGATGCTTTTGTGGTGGCAAAACAATACAGGAAATGTAGTGATGGTCTTTGCACTATTAAAAACAACATTGACACAACTTCATCATCGCACACACACACATACACAAGGAAAGAGGTCATTGCAGCATGCATTGGAGAATCATGGTTCTGTCCCGACCTAATGGCACATGTTTCTGATTTTATTAGTAACTGCTTAACATGTCAACAATTCACTGCTGAACACACCCTATAAGTGATAAGAGGGGCAATACCTTGTCCTGAAGGCCCATTTATGCACCTACACATTCACTACGTGGATATGATCAATCTGTGTTAAGGTTACTGATACATGATTGTGGTGGTCTGCCTCTTTTCAAGATGGATAGAGGCTGGGCCATGCTCCCATACCTATGCCCTCACAGCAGCCAAATTCCTGGTCCGAGAAGTATTTCAGAGATGGGGCGTTTGTGAGGTCCTGCTGAAAGACCAAAGGAAATATTGAGGCTTAGTACCACCAAAATGAAATACGCCAATCACGAGTTCAGAGATACATGAATTATTTAACATGCAAATACAGATAGCTATCTGGCTCTCAGCGCCTTGCAGTGTGTACCAGCAGACACCGTGAGGAGAGAGAGTGCTGGACATTACAAAGCATGTGTCTTTTATACACAGTCCCAGTTACATCGTCCAGCCCTTCTCGAGGTTTACCCATTGGCTAGGGTTGATACCCAATTCACAATGCTAATACAGAATCAAATAACTCATACAATGTTCGATGTTGTCTTCAAAGATTTGACATATTTGTCTGTACACAGAATACAATGGTGCCATGTGTCTTCCGACTTAAAGTAAGTCCAGTTTCAAGAATGACCACAATGGATGTCTGCAAAGGCAGGCAGTTTCAGCTATTCAGCATTCAGTTCCACTATTTGAACAAGGATGAAGCTGTTGATGCAGACAACATCTAAATTGAGGTTCAGTTCAGCTCCAAGGTTTCTTAGTGCAGGACAAACATTCTGCTTTCGGCATCCTCAACATGTTTACACAGTACAAAGTTCATTTCTCTCAGCTTGAGCCGAAAACATAGTTTAACATGAGACTAAAACCTGAGTTTAATCAAAATGGTGGATGTTTCTAAAATGGCGGCGAAGTCAGCTTTGATTCAGGTTCATTCGGATGCGGTTTTCAGTGCAATGCGAATGTGCTTAGGCCAATGTTCATTGTCTGGCAGTATTATGCGAAATATGGTTTTACACTGCGGTCCGACAATGTTCTTCACTTCGCCAAAGAAATGTTCCGACACATAACAACCCTGTTAGGGATTAAAAACAAGTTTGAATGTGCATACCACCCACAAGCAAATGGCTTATCTGAACGCCTCAATGGACTACTGAAAGAAAGTATAGCCAAAACACAGCAAAGCACCAAAAGAAACTGGCTACACTGCCTACCCCTGGCCTTATTTGAATTACTAAACAATCCCGGCTCCAACCACCACCTCACACCTCATGAGGTGGTCACAGGACGCCACATGCACCTCCTACTAGCTCCACCCACAAGGGCGGTAAGGGATTGTGAGGGGGCTTCTGAACTAATTGGAACAGCGATGTATGAATACGTGAATTCACTTGTTTCTAGCGCTTCTTTTATATCTCGACAGGTACAACGGATACAGGGGATGACAACATACAAGAGGACAACAGCACCGACGAAATACAAAAGGAACTGGCCATTAAAATAGGAGATCAGGTTCTCCTTAAACACTTTGTCAGAAAGTGGAACGCATCCCGATTTATAGTGGAGGCCATTACAGACAGGGCAGTCAAAATAGAAGGTTGGTCCCTCTGGCATCACATACAGGACGTCAAGCCCTACAAAGCATTGGCCATGCCCCAACGCAACGGCACAGAAATCAACAGGGCCAATGCTACAGCAACAAGAAACCCTCAAGAAAGCATTAGTACCCCAAATACTCATGAACATGAAAATACCCTGTCCCTAGTAGAGACTTCTAGCCACCCTATGGTCCGACGCTCCAAGGTCCCAGACGTCCCCACTGCAACACTGGTGCAAATTGACATATAAAATAAAGGCGCCACATACCTAAGAAAAGTTAGCGCTCAATGACAATATAAGTATACATTGCCCAAAAATATCTTCCAGTCATTCGAATGAAATTTTTCAAATATCACAGCACATTAAGCTAATTGATCATTCCGCACGCTCAGTCTCATTTGTTCACCACACTGTGTTAACCCTGTCTTAAAATTCTTCTAATTTGCATATTGACTGTATATGAATAAATGTTGGTAGATGTAGATCTTAGGATCTAATTTAGATGTTGCCTTCTACTGACCACCCTGAAGCGTTGTCTCATCAATACATCCACGCTATATGAAGGTCTGCACATTCTTGACCAAGGCCACCTCGAATATACTATTACGCATTCCTTGAGTACATAGCACAAATGTACCCACAACTTCACCATATCCTGCCCACACTCAGAAATAGATCCATATGGAAAATTTGGGAAAACATGTTTGCATGAGCATTGAATGACAATTTAGTATACAGGGCTTAAAAGTACTTACAGATACTAACACAATAATGCTTTTTATCACAATTTTCAGGCGGGCAACTTTATCATCTCATCAGCTTCTCAATAGCGGGGTAAGTGAAGGGGAGTTAGGGTTCTGTTAGTAAAAGTTATAAGTACAACTGTGTGGTTAATTTTGTCAACGGGTCTCTTAGCAACTGCTCTCTGGCATTTGTATATGGCTTTGTATGTCTCTGTTGTATCCAATACTAACATTCCCCCAACCCAGGTGGCAAGGAGTACTGTGTCGGGTGGTACAGAAGATAGTGGGGATAAGATAAGGAGAGGTAAGCGTAGTGTTGGGACAGATGATAATGGGGTTACACATATCTCTCTGGTACTGCACATATCACCAACAACATGTGCTACAGGGGAGAGCTGCTATGTCTGCTCGCTAATCCCATATTCCATGAGCACCTCTAGGACCTTTGTAGCTACAGAAATACCTGTAGCAACAGCACAATGCCTCCTGTATCTTGCAATGTTCCAAACACAAGGAAGATTCCAAGGGAAGATGGCAACATTAAGATGGAGGTCAGGCAACATTCCACTATGAAGATAATTTTATTAAGACATTACCTATGATAGACAGTTACTGGCAGCACACTGAAGCACTCCAATACATAACTGATGGTGCAGTAAAGGGTGAGATGAAAACAGTAGCACTGGAATACTTGCCATGTAAATGGGAAGCAAAGGAGCGCAAAGGAGATAAGTGGAGAGCCGGCTGCTGGGAACAACCACAGGTGCTGGGGTATGGGAAGGTATACACGAAAGATGGATGGGAGGATGGAGTAGTGGGGAGCAAGGCACTAACTGTTAAGACTATAAACTACGGTATGAATACTACTGGACGATTCTGGAGTCTCGAGGTTCAGGCGGGAGTGGAAGTGAAGATGTTCCTGAGGTGTGGTAGAAAACTGCTGTCCTCTGGGAGGCTTCCTTTGGATGCACGAAAGGAAAACAAGAAGAGGATTAGAATGGAAATGAGAGTTGGATGTTTAGTAATAGGCGGAAGGAGGATCCTCTCACCGTTAATAGAGTCTAGAAAGGCTTAGACTTGACGAGATGGGTACTCGAAAGATTTGCAGGTAAGCAACAGGAACTCTATAAGAACAGACAGGTAAGTACTTTGATTGAAACAAAGAACGGGGGGTTCAAAGGAAACAGCGCTTACCCTCGCGGGTTTCTGGGAGGAAATGAAAGCCGGAGAGACTTCTCTCGAATCAGCTGGATAATGTTGGATAAGCTGGACTGGTCTGGACTCACAAGGAACGGGGGCTGAGTAGAGCAACTGTAAACAATGACTGATAGACAAAGAATCAGAAGAGTAAGAAAAGATTGGCATGAAATTTTCTGCAAGTAGGCAAGAAAAGCGATGGCGAACTCACGGAGCGTCAGTAGCAGAAGCGACGCGAAGATCCATAGACTTCGAGTCCGGAAATAGGGTCACGTGAGTGTTCTGCGGCGTCTCGCAGGGACGTGGGAAGAATGAACCACTGCTGTCCGCTCGTAGGTCTCTATGGGCGTCCATCCTGGAACTGCTCCTTCAAAGGATACCACTCAAGCGGGTACGTGTACCGTATAACCGGGTATGTGCCCATAGTGACCATTTAGGCCATGGGCCTCATTACAACTCAGGCGGTAAGGGGTTTACGGCAGCGTTAACAGCGCCGACCCTTACCGCCTGATTACGAGGTCCCCTAGCGCCATGGTGCTTTTAACACCTGCTTTTAGCAGGTGTTAAAATCCATGGCGCTAAGGGACCATGGAGTTAATTACGCCACCGTAATTTACGGTGGCGTAATTAACGCCTTCCCCACTCCCATTATGCCCTATGGGGCAAAAATGGGAATGGGGAAGGGTAAATGGGGATTGGGGACTTACCGCCCCGCCTAGGTCGGAATGGGGCGGTAAGTCCGCCAACCACCATGGCGTAAACATAGTTTACGCCATGGTGGTAAAGTCACGGCCCAGGCGGTAACTTACCGCCTGGGTCGTAATGAGGCCCCATGTGTAACAGTATACACCCTTATGCTGGGGGCACCCCTGGTTTACCGGGGTGAAGACGAAAAAACCGGCGCACTAGCCTAGGTGCATGAACACCAGAGGCTGGTTCCCATGTCCTTTCCGCTGGGGAATAGCCCTTCCAGTCAATCAAGAACTGCAATCGGCCTCGTCGATAACGAGAGTCACATATATTGGTGACCTCAAATTCTGGACCACAGTCCGTAAGGACAGGAGGTGGAGGGGCACCACTACTCCGGTGAAATCGATCTCGCACAACCAATTTGATCTGAGACAGATGAAACACAGGATGTATACGAGACCAGGAGGCAGGCAAAGCCAGTTTGACCGCCGCTGCACCCACCATGGACAACACCTTAAACCGTCCAAAGTACTTTGGAGAGAGTTTTGATGGGACAAGGCGGCGAGGAAGGAAGCGGGATGCCAACCAAACAGAGTCACCGATAGTAAGTGTCAGGGCTAATCGACGATGAAGATCGGTGGATTGCTTAGCACGGTCCTGAGCCACCAGAAGAGATTGTTTAGCCAGTTTCTGACCTTCCTGAATGTCGGCAATAAGGCTATCCACTCCCCGGCAGCTGGAAGTAGAAGTCGAAACAGTAGGAACAAAGGAGGGATGGTAGCCATAAGAACAATGAAAGGGACTGGTCCTGAGAGCAGAATGGTAAGAATTATTGTAGGCGAATTCAGTGAATGGAAGCAATTCCACCCAATTATCCTGAGCTGCTGATACAAAACATCGTAGATATCCTTCTAGGGTCTGATTCAAACATTCCGTTTGCCCATTGGTTTGGGGATGGTATCCTGAGGTGAGGGCACGCTTGACCCCTAAGACTTGACATATCTTTTGCCAAAAGAGGGAGGTATATAGAGGACCCCGATCTGAAACGATGGTATCTGGTAGACCGTGACGAAAGAAAATTTCAGAGAGGAAGATTTTAGCCATTAATGTTGCTCCAGGTAATTTCTCTAAAGGGGTGAAATGAGCCAATTTAGTGAAATAATCTATAGTCACCATAATGGTTGTCTTGTTCTCAGATAGAGGTAGATCAGACACAAAATCAGTGGATATAATTTGCCAAGGTCGGTCTGGGATAGGCATCCTTGTTAGTAATCCCAAAGGTGGGGTTCGTGGAGTCTTTGCATGAGCACAGATACTGCAAGCTGCAACATAATCACGGACATCAGATCTTAGATTTGGCCACCAGAAATGTCGTTGTATAAGTTCCAACATGGAAAGAACCCCTCGATGACCCGCAGCCCATGAATCATGACACATTTGTAGCACTTCCAGCTGTAATGAAGGAATGGGAATCAGAACCTGCGTCCCATGAAAGAAATAACCCGTTTCTTTAGTAAGTTGATGGGAGGAAGCAATATTCTCACATAATGATTGATTTTGCGCTGTAGCAATTTGCACCTTTTGAAGAAAATCCGTTATGACAGCGATGAATTGAACATTTGGAAACATTTTCTCCGAACAGAATTTAGAAGTAGGGGAATCCTTGCGGGAGAGAGCGTCTGCTCTTTGATTGTGTTTCCCTGGCAGAAAGGTGAATTCGATCCGGAATGGAAGAAAAAAATTAGCCCAGCGGGCTTGTCGACTGTTAGTAGTGTAAGCGTTTTGGAGCAATGTGAGATTCTGATGGTCTGTGCGAACCTTAATAGGATGGTTAGATCCTAATAGTAAATGTCTCCATTCCTTGAAGGCCTGTTTAATAGCCAACAATTCTTTCTCAAGTTCTGCTGTATTGAAGGTTTTAGATAAGTAGGCTACTGGTCGTTCTTCCCCCTGCTCCGTCTCTAGTAGAAGTACGGCTCCTAAATCATATTGTGATGCAACTGTTTCCACAATGAATTGCTTAGATTGATCGGGTGTGATAAGAATGGAAGCAGAAGTAACCTTTTCTTTTAAAGCTTGGAAGGCTTTCTGAGCTGAATCGTTCCAAGAGAACGTGTTACCTTTTTTCAAAAGTCTGGTGATGCGTAGAATGATTTCGGAAAAACAGGGAATAAACTTCCGGTAGAAGTTTGTGAACCCTAAAAACCGCTGCACGTCCTTTACACTTGCAAGAGATGGCCAATCCAAAACGGCTGATACTTTCTTCGGGTCCATAGAAATTCCCTGAGACGACAGTACAAAGCCTAAATAGTTAACTTGTTCCCGATGGAACTCACATTTGGCGGCTTTACAGTAGAGTTTATTTGATTGAAGCCGTTCCAAAACTGTATTAACATGTTGGATATGATCCTCAGGGTTGTTGGAATACACCAGGATATCATCCAAGTAGATGATGACAAAATGAAATAAAATGTCGGCAAATAGATGGTCCATAAACCGCTGAAAGATAGCCAGGGCATTAACCAAACCGAACGGCATAACTTGATATTCAAAATGACCAAAAGGTGTGCGAAAAGCAGTCTTCCATTCATCACCTGGAGCTATTCGTATGAGATGATAAGCACCTCTAAGATCAAGCTTTGTGTAGAGAGTCGCCCCTCGAACCGCTTCGATGATGTCCGTTATGAGAGGCATGGGGTATTTGTCAGCGATGGCTATTTTGTTTAGACCCCTGTAGTCAATACAAGGGTGGAGTTCATCTGTGTCTTTTTTGGGGATGACACTGTGACACTGATTCGGTTATAAGGCCATTTAGTAAATTGGTTTGAAGGTACTCTTTCAAAACATTCTTCTCACGTTGGGAGAGTACATACATCCTACAAAAAAGGAATGGGCTGTTCAGGAAGTAGATCAATATGGCAATCATCTCTCTGATGTGGAGGTAACGTAGGGAACTCGGGATCTTCAAAGATAGCTCGGAATTTCCAATGACATTTAGGGACAGTTTCTAGTAGATTGATAGTTGATAGTTGCTACTGAAGGATTAGGAGCCTCTACAGAGGGGATATGTAAACCTACCGATTCCTGGGAAAGGCAATGTTGTACGCAATATTCTGACCCTAGGAAAAGAGTACCCGCTGACCAGTTAATGAAAGGATTGTGGAGTCTCAACCACAGAAGCCCCAAGATGATAGGAAAATGTGCAGTTTTGATCAGATCGAAAACTAGGGTTTCCTTATGGTTAGCTATCATGCAGGTTATTGGATTTGTTTGTTCTTTAATAGGACCAGAGCTTAAAGGACTCCCATCTACTCCTTGGATGGGAGTAACAAAGGCCTTAGTTATGTGAGGAATACCGTGTCTCTTTGCCCAATCGTAATCCCAAAAAATACCTGCTGCACCGCAGTCAATCAATGCGGGAATGCCGGGTAGTAAATGATCAGATAATATCGTAGATAAAGATACTACCACCATCGTCTGGTTATTTGTGGCTTTGTCTAAAGTCATATTGGTTTGACATGGGGAAGGAGGATTCTGTTTCCCTACCGTTCTTCCCCTAACGGTAGGGTCTTGGAGTTTCCCGACTTGGTGTTAGGACTGCGACGTGGGGGCACCAAATGACAATCCTTTAACACATGAGAGGAGGACCCACAGTACATACATAATCCAAGTGTCTTTCTCCTTTCCCTCTCGGTCGTTGATAACGGTCCTTTTATGTTCCCTATTTGCATAGGTTCTTCATTTTGAGGGAGAGTTTTAGTCCCTGTAGAGGAAAAATCACTATGTGATCGTAGTCCTTTGCCCTTTCTTCTTTCGTAGGAACGTTCATGCATCGTATAATCTATCTGCATAGTTAGAGCGATCATATCAGCCAAGTAGGCTGGGCGGGGCACTTTAGAGAGCTCATCCTTAAGTTCTTCTGTTAATCCTCTACGAAAAAGGGTAAGAAGTCCGTCATCCGGCCAACCCAATTCCGAGGACAATTGTTTGAATTGGGTGATGTACCCTAGTAAATCCTTATTTCCCTGTTTAAGATCAAGGAGCCTTTCTTGTTTAGCAATTGTTATTTCCTTCCTGCCAAACATAGATTTAAGGCTATTAGAGAATGCTGGGTAAGAGTCAAGAATCACATTGTTAGAGGTGACTAAAGGAGTGGCCAAAGCTAAGGCAGGGCCCGAAAGATGAGAAATCACATATCCCACTTTGTCTTTGTCTGTAGGGAAAAAGTGTGATTTAAAGGTAAACTGTACTGTACAACTATCGAGGAATTCCTTAAGTTTATAAGGATCACCATCATACATGATTGTGTGTAAGGAGGATGGGAGAGTGTCTGAAAAAGCTCTGGCGACTTGCTGTCGCAGTTGAGCATTATCATGTTTCAAAGATTGCACCTCCAACGACATGGCTTGCATGGCCGCCATTAATTGCTGCATTTGTTGTTCCATGATGATACCGACTGTCAATATTTGGACATCGCTTACTGTTAAGACTATAAACTACGGTATGAATAAGCAGCTGTTTACCAAAGATTTCAACTCGCTCACCTTGACAAGTCGAAGAATCCAATATGGAAGAGGCAAATGCGGCTGTGAAGGTTCCCCTGAGGCAATCCTGGCCCCCCCGACCTAGAAATAGAATTACCAGGGGAGAGGACAGGACCGCCAGGGAAACCCTCTAATGGGAAGAAAACCCTGGACGAGTCTGGAGTCTCGAGGTTCAGGCGGGGGTGGAAGTGAAGATGTTCCTGAGGTGTGGTAGAAAACTGCTGTCCTCTGGGAGGCTTCCTCTGGATGCACGAAAGGAAAACAAGAAGAGGATTAGAATGAAAATGAGAGTTGGATGTTTAGTAAAGGGCGGAAGGACGATCCTCTCACCGTTAATAGAGTCTAGAAAGGCTTAGACTTGACGAGATTGGTACTCGAAAGGTTTGCAGGTAAGCAACAGGAACTCTATAAGAACAGACAGGTAAGTACTTTGATTGAAACAAAGAACGGGGGGTTCAAAGGAAACAGGGCTTACCCTCGCGGGTTTCTTGGAGGAAATGAAAGCTGGAGAGACTTCTCTCGAATTGGCTGGATAATGTTGGATAAGCTGGACTGGTCTGCACCCACAAGGAACGGGGGCTGAGTAGAGCAACTGTAGAAAATGACTGAGAGACAAAGAATCAGAAGAGTAAGAAAAGATTAGCATGACATTTTCTGCAAGTAGGCAAGAAAAGCGATGGCAAATTCACGGAGCGTCAGTAGCAGAAGCGATGCGAAGATCCGTAGGCTTCGAGTCCGGAAATAGGGTCACGTGGGCGTTCTGCGGCGTCTCGCAGGGACGTGAGAAGACTGAACCGCTCCTGTCCGCTCGAAGGTCTCTATGGGCGTCCATCTTGGAACTGCTCCTCCAAACGATACCACTCAAGCGGGTACGTGTACCGTATAACCGGGTACGTGCCCATAGTGACCATTTACGGCCATGTGTAACACTAACGTTAACAAAAGCAGCAGTAAACAAGGTTCAGGAAGAAAATAATAAATGCCCCAAGGAGTGGGCCAAAAGTGAAAGCTTGCTGACCTGGGTGGACAAAGAAAATGGACCACTCACGATAATCCCCCTGACAACACCTGCCTTGTGCTACCAACATGACGGCGATGACAAAGCAGGAATAAATGATGGGTGCAAAAGAATAGAGAAGATACCAGAAATGGGGATAGGAACGTCAGTACTGATGGATCACTATGGGGCCTGTGGATCAAAAGCCTATGACAAGCTAACACCGTAATGGGGAGGAATATGCTCTTTGGCACATGTCATCATACCCTCATTAGTGGTGCCCAAAAAACATGTGAACATAGACAACTTCCCCAAAATGGACGAAGGCAACAGTAGGAAGAAGAGGTCACTGCTATCAACACAAAGCCCCCAAAATGACACCACAACCAAAAAGAAGACACTCAGGAGAGTAAAAAGAGGAAACTACCTTTGGGGACGTCGTAGGTTGCGCTCGATGAGGTGCCACCAGCACCCAGACTATTCAGCAGGACTGCTATGTTCTTTTCAGAACTGATACATCCCGGATTCCAAACTTATGCAATGCAAAGTGGCTTCAAATAACGCGCTGGGAACTGACGATGACCATAAATTCAACTGTGAACGGATTCAAAGCAATCAAAGAAGAGTTTAGAGCAATGCGACTGGTAGACCTACAGAACAGAAATGTTCTGGATCTCCTCACTGTAATGGAAGGAGGAGTATGTGCCAAAATAGGAAGTTCCTGTTGCACGTTCACACCACCAAACAACAAGGACAATGGGACCCTTTCTGAAGCAGTAGCACAACTTACACGACTGCTCCCACCATGGATAAACACCATGACAGATACCCTGCCAACCAACCTTACAACCCTGCGATAGTACGAACCCTGCCCAGAGTGGACGAGGAGAGACAAGCCATAGCTGGAGATGATTACATGGATAGAATTGACTAACAGCACCAAGAAGCCATGCCTCAAGTCGTTAGAGACGTCATGATGACATAGCTACATTAGACAGGAAGCACACATGCAATCCACACATTCGGGACACAAACACACCAATCTACACGAAGAACCCACGAATATAGCTCTCTGAGTTAGAGGACAGTGACATATACATGCTGTCTACATGTTTATTATTTTGCCACTGAGGCTCGCTAAAGGTACGCAGAAATGCAACAAGCAAGAAAAGGTTGCGTACCTGCTTGCAGATGCTCACATGCAACTAACCTTATGGAAGAACAGGAGCACTCGAGTGACCTGATCAACCATGACACACATTAACCTATGGACGCTATGGAGAACACATGCTAGAAGGCTTTGTCGGCCTTAGGAAAATACAGTAGGCCATGATCATCCCATAGAAATCTCAAGCCACAAGATGTTGTGCTAGCAGAATAGCCACAGCAAGAGTGATGGCAGCCAAGGCCACGATGCTGTGAATGAAATTCCAGGCACGCAGAACCAAGGTGACACCGGCTGTAGCAAAGAATATTCCCTGCAAAATACAAACTATTTCAAAGTAATTAATCCCAAAAATATGGTCTCCAATCACGTGATCCGGTCAAGCTAGTGTCGAGCCAAGGCCCAGAGACTGGGAACGAGCAGCAGTCCCACGACTAGACAGCAGGTTTGCAACATTCTCGCTACTCTCCAGCTAATTTTATGATGAGAATGGAACGCTATCATGGCATTACTCTCCTACACACCATTGTATAACTACAGACGCATAGTTACACTTTGCTGACACATAGCATGCATGTAACAAGAACAGGCGTCTCACGGGCTGGGAACAGAGTTTGTTCCGGGCTTGGGGGCCTGCGACCTGACCAATCAGGACACTGGGGTCTGATGGCAGATGGTGGGGGTTCGCAACCAATCACAGGGCTCACCTAATGTAACATTTTAGAAGTAGCAACTTTCAGGGATGATCCAAGCATACCACCTGACACAGCAGCATCCACTAATATTGTTCTATATAGGTTCCTATACTGGAACTATTACTCAGGAGCCAATCCTGAATCCTGTTAGGTTTGGGGAGGGAGCCTGCTGAGTGATGAAGAATATGACGTCACAAGTCTACAAAACTGGCCTGCAAGGCAGAATGCGGCGAGATGTGCCTGGTCCCTTTCCCTGCATATGACCCCTGTGCGTTTTGTTCTGTATAATAAAACCGCAGTATCCCTTTGCTACTTGTGTGGACCTCGACTTCTTTGGGGCACAGGAAGGAGTTAGGGCCTTCCGTGAACTGGGCATCCGTGTATCCCCGGCACAGCTTTACCAGCCCAGAAAAAAACCCAAACACTTGCACAATTCTAAGTGCAATACATTGTCTAGCCTTCACAATTCTTGTAAGTGCAATACATTGGCTAACCTACACAATCCTACGAAGTGCAATAGATTGGCTAGCCTTCATAGTTCTTCTAAGTGCAATACACTGGCGGTAAGGCAAACTAAAGAGCGAAGTGCAAATCAACACAATGTTAAGATGGGGTGGTAGTAATGTAGGAGTGACAGGGTTTTACCAGAGCACAGTAATAGCTATTTTAACCGCCCATCCAGCTTACCTGGTTGTAGCTGTAGGCTATCCCGTTAGGCGCCCATGGGTGAACAGGAGCAAACAGGCGATGAGAGATGCCCTTTGCCTCTGGCCTTAGGCAAGCTGCCCGGGCAAAGCTGCCCTAGGAAGGGGCGTGAAGAGCTCTAGATGTTCGGGTCACATGCCGTCCTCAAGGGCCTATCTGGGACAGTATGCAGGCTGGGGGAGGAATGGGAGGAGGGGCTGAGAGGGACTGCAATCTGGAAAAGGAATGCGAAAATAAACAAAATGAAGGCAAGGCTCGTAGACTCACGAGCCACAGTTGACGTGGCACTCACAGAGGTCTTGTCTGCCTCTGTAGTGAAGCCAAATGGCTTCCATGGAGCACTGGCAACTGAGAATTCTCTCCTGTCCTTGCTGGATGTCCAGGTCATGTGACCTCCTCACTGACCTATCTAGGGCTGGATGCGGACTGGCGGAGGAACAGGATGTGGGCCTGGGAGTGTCTGCGGTGGGGAGAAGGAAAGCAAAATAAACAAAATGGGCGCAAGGCTCGTAGACTCACGAGCAGCGGTTCAAAGGTGTCCAAGACGTCAGACAGGTTTATAAGGGCCAGCTGTGGAAATAAGACCACCACAACCAATCTATAGCTTTAATTCAGACATGCAAAGTAAGCAGAGAGATGTGGATAATCTTTCAAGGGTCTGACACTCAATAGAGGGGCCACATAAGAAGAGCCAGCACAACTATTTGTAGGTCTTCGGGGAAGCTCAATGCACTAAGTAGGGAATGCACATCCCAAAGGTCAAGGAGCAGTGACTAGCACCCTTAACTGCAAGTGTAAGTAACCCTTTAGTCTCCAGTATGGACCCATCAAGCCTCTGGCATGGTGTTATCTTGGGCATCAGGCAAGTGATTTGCCATGTGCTCAAGATGATGCCAATCATCGGAACAATCTATATTGGAGAAGCCACGTTCTACATAGGTCTGTCATGTAAAAGACAAGCGTACATGTCACTATAGTAACTATCGGCTCATTCAAGTCATATTACATAACAAAAAAAAAACACGTTTGGGATGATGGAGAAGCAACATATGATGCCGGTCTATACAACCATTTGGAATAGGACTACAGACCTCAACTTCCTTACTTCCTTTAAAGGTTTCCAGTCCCATTCATCATAAGGTTTACTGAAGAGGTGCATAAACCAACAGGACATCCTTTGATGGGTGGTGTCTCCAGAGAATTCATCTTTTATAACGCACTTCATACTGAGACTAGTCTCTAAGACCGGGATTCAAACCTGTGTTGCTGTGCTCTGTCTTGCTTCCAAGACAAACCTGCTGCCCGCTGAGCTATCCTGCTGGCTGCCGAACTAACCCATTCTTCACTGCAAGTCCAAATCATTCTAGCTTTGTGCAAAGCCCGTGTGATTTGTAATAGTCCCATCTATATTATCTCCCAACTAGTCATCTTCCAAGTCTTCAGAAATACTGCATGTGCCCTCAGAAACCTAGAGTGTTCAGCTGTCCCCTGTGCATGTTCACAGCTTGCCATGTAGGGGCCCCACTGGTTGGTGGTACCCGTTTGCAGTTCCCCGTGATGCGCCTACCAGGAGCCTTACTACAGAGCAAAAGGCAGCAGCCTTGCCCCCAGCATGGCCCTCAAAGGAAGGAGGTATGGAAGTCGTTAGCGAATGGCAGGACCAGATTAAATTAGTTCGAATCAAGAAGCAAAAGCCCTTTGTTGAAAGAAATCCCCACCCCCAACCCTTAGGAATTGGGTGACAGCCAGAATGGGGGCATGGATACCCACGTGATCAGCATACAGGTGTTCCCCTCATGCCCACTACTCGAAAGGAGAGCTCCTGCTTTTATAGGTGGGAGTCTGGTCCATGAGACAAGGAGTGTAAAGCCAACCAACCAACTGTTCTGGACCTACAGCCAACAAACTATGGGGTGTTGGATCAGACCTTGATCTGTAAAAACAACTCAAGCAGACCCTGAAGTCCCAGTCTTCAAAAAGCCTTGCCACCCGAGCCTTGCCACCAGATAGATAAATATCATATCAAAGCTCCCTGTGCCCTATGTATAAAATGCATAGCCAGCATTCCCCATCGCCCAAACAGGCCTGCCATGAGCTTAAAACCATTACTCAAAAATCAGCAGAAAAGGAACGAGGTATGAGAACTCACCACTGTTAAACACAGCATTCCACTCACTCTCATTTTCAAGGGTGACCAGAATTGTGAATCATTTGTGCTCAAAAGGACGGTGTGACTTCGCAAATGAGTACTATGCATCATTTTATTCAAATGGTCGAGTGTTGTTGGACCAGCATTCCATTGCCGTGGGCTCTTCTTCACTTTGAAAGGTCGGACTCAAGGCTTACTAATTCAACCGCAAATTTCCCAATTGTATAAAGCAATGTGTCTGCAGATGAGAGGACCTCCCGACCACCATAATGAGTACACCGGAAAGCACCCCTTCACTAATGAAAACACCTGTTGCTCACTCTTAACCCCGCCAATGACCAGAGTTCTTAGGCCACGACTGGAAATTGCTGAATCATGCTCCTTTTCATTAACAATCACCGATTTCAACATAATATTGGAATGGAAGGTGTTAATCGTCTCACAAACATCAACCTAAGAATCCCTAATTTGGGTGCCAAGAGTCCCGGGTCATAGGTCTGTCTGACGGAGCTGCCCTTGTCTCTCAAAACCATGTTTGCGACATTGGGCCTGATTTACAAAACGGTTTTCAATGGGGTTTTGCCATTTAGAAACCATATTGTAAATCAGGGCCATTGAATTAGATGTGCTAACTTGCTTCCAGTTGTTGCAGACGGAAGTGGCAGCCCCATCTAGCTGCTGCTGGAAAGGCAGTGCACAATAATGGCGCTGCTGCAGCCCTCACTACTCCACCACGAGAATGCAGCCCTGCCTAAAAAGTCCCCCAAGACAGACTGAAGGTTAGATAAGCACAGTGCTGGTTGTTATAGTGGAGAAATGGAGGAGGGCTCCTTTAAGGGGGATGAACCAGAGACCAGGGGAAGGAGGCGGGAAGAGGGAGGAAGGGGAGGGAACAGGGAAGAAAGGGGCAGTTGTAACAGAGAGAAATAAAGAGAAGGTTGAGACATTCCATGGCTCCTGTGTTCTTTATTGGGACTATGCTTGGGGCCTAACAACTGGCGACGAAGCAACACGTCCCCACGCTGCAGGACATCGCTGCTGAATGAAAGGCAAGGTTGCACCGAAGCAATGGCAGACGCGGGTAGGGAGGACCCAGTGGGACGCTGCGCCCGGTGGAAAAAGCTGTTAAGGAGAAGGCGCAGAAGAGGAGAGCCATGCGGAAAGACCGGCACAGAGGAAAGCAAATCCAAGAAGGTAGAGCGGACCAGAGCCCCGGAAAGCAGCAAGTGGGTGAGGAGGATCCAGCACGTGAGGAGGTGGCCGAACGGAGGATGAGCACCCGACAGGAACCAGCAATACCCAGAGGGTGAGGAGGGCCCAACACCAACACCGGTAAGCTGCGTATGAAAGCAGAAAGGAGGGACAAGGAGCACTCAAAATAAAAGCATGCAGCCACACCACGAGAGCACCGGGACAAAAGCACTGCACATACATCGAAAGAGCCAGTGCAACACACGTGGCTGCAGGGAGAGAGCAGCACGTGCTATGGAAAAAGGCATTGCCCACAGCGAGGCATAAGCACTGCGCGCCCATTACAAAGAATGGCAAAACACACGTGGCTGCAGGGAGAAAACAGCACGTGCAGCGAGAAAGATCCAAAACAAATCGAGGCCAGGATGGAGAGTGGAAACATCCCAAGTCGTCATCGGAACAGGACCAGCCTCTATGGCGACCGTCTTAAGGCGGCCCAACCCGATCACACTACACCCATATCATGACCAAGGCCAGAGGTGAGAAGAGTGGATGTAGGAGTTCAAAGACTTTATGAGAGCCATAGGGGACCAGGACGCACCAAACAAAATAGATGTATTTGCCAACCTAGCCAGAAAGGTGATCAAAGGGATCCTGAAAATGATCCCGACACAAGAGAAAACCACCTATCATCGCCTGATCGCTGCCGTCAACAGGAAACTCATCATACTCCCTAATAGTGATTATGAGAGAAATGCATTTAATCAATACATACAACTACCACACGTGACTGTAGGGGAATTCGTCATCAGGCTCCAAAGGAAAATCACCTACTGTGATTTTGCCAATTTCAACGTTGACAAAGCGATCAGACTCACGATAATCGAAGGATGCACCTCCTCACTGTTTAACAAACACTTACTAAAGAAACCCCCCTCCTTACAAGAAATTATCGACTTGGTGAGAATATACGAACGAGTTGACGCACATGCGGCAGCCATTGAGAACCCAAAGAAAGGGGACACCATTGCAGCAAGGGCCACTGGACCTCAAGCATACACCCATGACCCAGAACCACCAGGTGGCCAAGACCCCCGAAGCCCACGCCAACGACTCCAAGGAGAGAAGCAATGCTGTAGGTGCAGATTCAAATTCCCTCACAGGCCAATGCCCAGCTATAGGGCAAATGTGTATGAGGTGCGGCCAGGAAAACCACTTTCAGGCGATGTGCAGGGAGAAGTCCCCAACACTCTTAGGCCCAGCCAGAAGATTTGAGAAGACGAGAGGACCTGATCCAAGATCATTTCACGACCAGGACTCTGTGAGGACATTTCAAAACAGAAACATGCCAAAACTTCCAGCCTAATCAAGAGTAATACAGACAATGGAAAGTCTAAACATGGATCCGCCAGTGCGTTACTCCGATGCATATGACTACTCACCCAACCCAGTGGCACGCTATAGCCTTGACCACAACGTGAACACGTACCCCGGACCATACTACGGCCAAGTCACTTACGAGAACCCCCACCGAGTGGACTGCCGGAGCATGCAGACGACCAATACTACACTCACGACAGATACAGCAAAGAATATATCAGACTCATCAGCGACAGCTTGGATGACAGTGCAGCACCGAAGGTCGTGGTCCAAATTGGCGGCCTGAACAACCAGTTCCTCGTGGACACCGGAGCAACAGTCAATGTTATGAGAGAAAGTCTCCACCACGCCATAGCAGATGCCTACCCATTATGTCCATCCCAGGCTTGCATATTCCAGTCGGGTGCAGCCCACCCGCTCCAGTCGAAAGGTCAATTCCAATGTGACTTAGTCCATAGAGGGCGCAGAGTGCCCACCACCATTCATGTCATCCAGAGCCCTACAACAGGGTGATGCTGCCTCAGCTACCGGACTGCCAGGCCCTGGCCCTGATCGACCTCCAATATGACACATCTGAAGTTGTCCAGGGCCTCCCGCCAGGAGTACAGAGCCTGCACTCAATATCCTGCCAAGAACTGAACTTTGAGGAAATTAAATCTCTATTTCCAAGGCTATTTGAAGTGACGGGCATGCAAAAATAAACAGTCATATCCCTCCACGTTGACCCGAAAGTCAACTCGGTACTTCAACACCCTTGCAGGGTTGGATTCCACTTACAAGCCCAAGTCACGCATGAACTGCAACAACTCCTCGACAACGACATAGTTGAGAGGGTGTCCCCTCTAGTTCTTGTCCCAAAGGATAATGGTCACTGTGCCTCTGCATCGACATGTGCCTACCGAACACTGCAATTCAAAGACAGAGACACCCAGGACTCAATATTGAAAACATGCTAGTTAGGCTCAACCAAGCCACTCGGTTCTACCAAACTAGACTTGAATGAAGGGTACCGGCAGCTATTAATTTACTCTGCCTGACTGAAATCCCCGGTGCTCAATACCCTCAACTACAGTGATGACATCCTCATGTTCAGTACCACACAATTGCAAAATGACAATGAACTGAAAGCAGTGTGCGACATCCTACACAAAGCGGGCCTCACCCTCAATGGACCAAAGTGCACTGTCACCAAACATAGCCTGCGCTTCTTCTGTCTCATCTTTTTAGACCAGGACATCACAGCTCATCCCGACAAAATCAGTGCCATCATTAGCCGAGCCTCCCCTACAGGAGTCGACGAGCTCCTATCATTCCTAGGGATGGCAGGCTACTGCGCCTGCTATCTGCCAAACTATGCCAACCTCACAGACCCACTCTGAAGCCTTTTAAAAAAAGACTCCCCGTTCGAATGGGACACATGATGCCAAAAAGCATTCCGCACCATAAAAGGGGAACTTGCCAATAATCGACAGCTCGCCTACTTCAACTCAGGGTGGGACACTGAACTCACCGTTGATGCCAGTCCCGTTGGCTGAAGAGCCATACTATCCCAGACAAGCCCCAGTGAGCATCACAAGCACAACATTGTCGTTCCAGGAATATGACTACCTGATCGTCCACAAACCATGGGGAGAGGCCAACCCAGCAGACTATCTATCCAGACATCCTGAAGAGAAAACAGAGGACTCCATGACGCAGGAGGCAGATGACTACATCTCATACCAGTCACTCAACGCCCTCCCTCCCACAATTACCACAGAGGCATTTGCTGCCACAATCAGGGCGGACCCTAAGATGCAAGCGGCGGCATGCCTCTCCAATACAAACAAGTGGAAACACCTCAGCAAAGAGAAATTTGCGGGAGGAGAAGTGGACAAAAAAGATCTGGAAAGGATGGTGAATATACAAAGCAAACTCGCCACAACAGAACAAGGAATACTGCGACTAGGTAAATGCCCAGTGGTCCCCAAAGTCCTCGGCAAAGCACCAGTGACCATAGCCCATAGGGCCACAGAGGGGATGAAAACACAAAGAAGATATTCCAAAACCAGGTGTGGTTCCTGTACATGGACGCAATCATCAACGACACCTTGACCCACTGCCTGGCCTAGCAAAAGACAGCGGCGAACAGCCCCCCATGCCCACTATAAATAGTACCACTACCAGACAGACCATGGCAGAGAATAGTCATGGACGTTTATGGCACGCTACAGGAAGGAGGATACCTACTGGTAATAGTGGATGAGTACTCACGATTCCCACTGATAAAGCATGTACAATCCACAGCATTCCACCATGTAGCTGGAGTGGTCGATGAACTGTTCAGTGAATGGGGGATTTCAAACACCATAAAGACGGTTAACGTCCCACCGTTCCAAGGACAAGACTTTCAGAAACTCGCTGCCCATCTAGGATTCCACAGCTAGAGAATCACACCGCTATGGCCACTGGCCAACGGCATGGTAGAACGGTTCACGTCCACCATTAAGCAAACCTGACAAAATGCCACTGTGGATCAAATGTCGCTACCCCAAGCAACATGCCAAATGATGAGGAGCTACAGAAATACACCACATGAAGCAACAGGACGGCGGCCACTGGGACTAATGATAAAGTACAAACCTCGGCCCGTCTTCCCCAAGTGGAAGACTACACGCCAGAACAGGATGCACAAAACAGAGAAAGAGAAACAGACAAGAAAAGGAAGGTCAAACAGTGGGTGGATCAAAGGAGGAGAGCAAGGGAACACTAATTCCCAATCGGGGAGACAGTCTTGGTGAGACAAAGACAGCAAAGGAAGACCGAGGTATAACCCGGAACCACTCCTAGTGACTGAAGTGAAAGGGCCGATGGTGCCTGCCACAGGAGATGGGGGGTGATAACCCGAAATGCCTTGTTCTTCCATAAACTATACCTCGAATAACCCAAACTGAGGGAAGAGCCAGCAGCAGAACTGGAGTAACCAGGAAGTGAAGAAGTAAGCGAACCACCAGGTGTGGAGAGGTCAGGAGAGACCCGCGAATTACCTGGTCACTCCCAGCGAAACACAAGGAAACCCCTATGTCTGATCGAGCAGATGTGAACAATGAACTTCCCTGATAAGCAAGGGGGAGGTGTTCTAGTGGAGAAATGGAGGAGGGTTCCTTTAAGGAGGATGGACCAGAGACAAGGGGAGGGAGGCGGAAAGAGGGAGGAAGGGGAGAGAACAGGGAAAGAAGGGGCAGTTGTACCAGAGAGAAAAAAAGGGAAGGTTGAGACACTCCATTACTCCTGTGTTCTTTATTGGGGCTATGCTCAGGGCCTAACACTGGTCACTCCAGACCATGGAAAGCAAAGAAGAGTGCTCCAAATGTCTACACTCTCACTGCACCCAACAGCATGAATATCAAAGGTTCATAGGATCTGGACTACATCCGATGTTTCAAGAAGACAGAGGGGAACACCTGCATTGTTACTGAGAGGTTGCTCTCCTATCAAAATCAGAACATGCTCGAACTAAGGCAACCGATTGAGCTTATGTACAGTGAATAGGTTCTATCTGGGGATGACACGCCCACCAACCTCCACAGGAATGAAACGTATGGAGATGGTATGTGCATTGTATGTCACTCAGGGCTTTAGTGGAAATCTCAAATAAAGGCCTTTGCAAGGAGATGCCACAACATGTAACCGCTACATGACATGAGCCAGAATGTTGAAATCAACCAGTCTTTGCTTCTATCAAGGAATAGCACCCTAATACTGTTCTGGAGCCAATCAAGGAGTGCAGAGAAAAGGCATTAATGATATATGCCCGCACAGTAACAAGCTCGTCCCCAGGTGGACCTTTGATTCCCTCAAGGGTCCCCACTCCTGTCCCGTTGTATGCTTCCACCCTCTGCCATTTTTCACTCATCCCCAAGCAAGTACATGTTGCCCTGTACTAGTCCTGCCTCACGTTGTCCGTCATGGAAATAGAAAAGGTGCTCTTTTTTCAGCCACCTTTCTGTTTTCCCTACTGTCCATCTTTCATTGGGCTTGTTTTTATTGTATGAAAGAAGACTTGCAAGCGTTTTGTTTTCTTAATAGGAATACTTTGTCATTAGAAATCTGGCGATTGTCGCAGGTACTACTGGCACACATTACTGCCAAGTGGCCCCGTGTCATGTGTGACACAGTGAACCAATCCTGTCCCTTAAATATGCACGCTTGGACTTGTAGGCCCACACTCACAATGGTGAGGGAAAAGACTGCATGGCCCAGCATGCAATTGGAAAAAACAGGACTGGTTTAGATGTCCCTGCAGCTATGGGCAATAATGTCTTGATAGGTAAGCTGCATTTGCATGGTAATGGCTTGCTGTCCTTGTTCAATGCCCTATGCTCGGGACTATTAACTTAGGCAGCAGCCATTACTACTAGGGCTGTGTGAAGTTGCAGGACTTCAGTAATGTAAAGTTTCAAAAGTTATGTGATAAACTTTGCAATGTTCATGAAGTTACAACGTTTTTTGCATGTCCCCACACAATCTACAGAAGTGTTTTTGTAGTTATTCAGGTCCACGCTTCCTATTTTAATGCCATAAATGGTTCGGGCAGGTAATGTGTTTTTTTCTGTTCACAAACAGCAGTCACCAAAACAAATGTGCTTTAGTATTGATTATATATTTATCTTTCGAACATAATAAGTTTGTGAAGCGACATGTTCCTGCAAAACACTAATTGCTGAACTATTGGGCCTCATTACAAGTATGCCGGTCTGGAAATAGCATTGCCGGTATCTCCTTACCGGAACCTTTTTCTGGACCGGCATAGTCCGAGTTGCGCAAGTGACCAGCCGCGTCCGGCAACATCGTTGCCGATAATTGCAGAGAGACGCGGCCGCCGTGTCTGAGATACCGGCATGGCATCAGTAAGAGCACATTCCGAGGTGCACAAATATGCAATCACCGGCATGCACGGTAACAACGCGAAAACGATGCCGGACACCGGCATCGCTGACCAGGTTTTAAGTGGATTCTGGTGTGTAGAAACATGCCACAGGTGCACAAATTCATCACAGGTGGCCCCTATGGGCTGTGCAACAGCACAAAAGGACCACTCCCACACCCCGCCCCGCTTCCAACACCACAATGCTAGCAGTTAGCTGTACTGGAGCTGGAGGTCATGCCTACAGAGCTATTACTTGAAGAGGCATGGAGGCGGAGGATGCAGCAGAGGCGCTTGAGGAGAAGAAGGGCTATCATGGCCCATCAAATCCCCAATGTGCACCAGGTAGCAGCTCGCAGGCAGCCACAAATCCCTCGCATAAGGGCCACACCATTCAACCTAAGCCAAGGTCAGATCCACACCCTGTACCGGCTAGACAGGGACACCATCATCTCAATAGTGAACCTGATCCATGATGACATGGGGCCTCATTACGACCCAGGCGGTAAGTTACCGCCTGGGCCGTGACTTTACCACCATGGCGTAAACTACGTTTACGCCATGGTGGTTGGCGGACTTACCGCCCCATTCCGAGGTCGGCGGGGCGGTAAGTCCCCAATCCCCATTTACCCTTCCCCATTCCCATTTTTGCCCCATAGGGCATAATGGGAGTGGGGAAGGCGTTAATTACGCCACCGTAAATTACGGTGGCGTAATTAACATCAAGTTCCCTTACCGCCATGGTTTTTTACACCCGCTAGAAGCAGGTGTAAAATCCGCCATGGCGGAAAGGGAACTCGTGATTGGCGGTAAGGGGTCGGCGCAGCTAACGCTGGCGCTAACCCCTTACCGCCAGGGTCGTAATGAGGCCCATGGTCAGCCTCATCAATATCTGCACATCCATCCCTCCTTAGCTGAAGGTAGTGTCTGTGCTACATTTTCTAGCCACAGGCACATACAAGCACACTGTTGCTGAGCTGCATGGGATCTCGCAACCCCGTTTTTCCTGTGTGCTATTCCAGGTGACTGATGCACTCCTGTGCCACGTACGAGACCACATCAGCCTACCCAGGACTGCTGACCAGGTAAATGTCACATAAATAGCATTCCATGCCCTGGCAGGCATGCCTAACGTCAATGGTGCCTTGGATTGCACACATGTGGAGCTGGTGGCCATGCATGCTGTGGAGGCAGTGTACCGCAACAGGAAGCTCTTTCATTCACTGAACGTGCAAATGGTGTGTGACGCCCAGCACCTCATCACCCATTGCTCTGCAAGATTACCCGGGTCAACATACGACTCCATGTTGCTGCGGAACTCCATGCAGCATCGATACATGGCACGACACGGTGGATAGCTTACCTGGCTGCTGGGTGATTCTAACTCCAAGGCCATGTGCAGTGTTGAATTATGGCCCTGTATAACACCCATGACCAGTGGATGTGCACACTGTAAGAAGAATTCCATCATTACTCCTACTGCAATTCCCAGAAACAAGTACAAAACCTCCATGTAAGTGCACAGCGGCCGGATAGGGCACCAAAAGGGTAAGGCAGATCAGGATTGACAGCAAGGAACATCATTGCAAACAAATGCAAAACAAGTAAGCCTCTGAGGGGGGAGAGGACTCTACTCAGTGTTGTGAGTGCATGAAATGTGCAGGTTTGTTGTGTCACTGAAGGTGTTACACAGCAGCAACATGCCATTATAAAACTCCTTGACAGGCGTGTCAACATATAAGCAAGATATCCATTGCATACATGATTACGACTATCCCGTACAGGGATGCAATAAAGAAATACATGTACCATTATGCACCACAATATAGTGGCAACGACAAGCAGAAACACAGTCAAGCAAATCCACAACTCATGTTGAATAGCCAGAGATACTGACTCTCCCGCTGACAAATCACATTTTGTCTGCATGCAAATTGGACAGGTACACTGCCTGTTACAACCACACAATTACACATGCTTATAATTGGTAACCAAAATGTACCATCTTACTTGGACAAATAGCTGTAATTTATTAGTAGCACACAATTTACATCAATTACATGTGTGTCAGTCGTATAAGAAGGGTTTGAGGTCATGTTGTCTGTGATTGGTCCTTGTGAATGCGACTCCACAGCACACACCCCACACTCATTGTGACAAAGTGCTGTTCTGGTACCCGTCAATGGACATATAGCTAAACTCTGTTTTCATTGTGCATGTTTGTAGCCTCAATTGAACACTGTACTGCCTGTGCCAACATGAAATGACCTGGAAATTGACATGTACACTTTCTGTTGCTCCTTTGCAGGTGATGCTGGGTATCCCTTGATGCCATGGTTGATGACCCCTGTCAGGCAACCCCACAACATACACAAGCAGGCATACAATCGTGTCCATGTACGTACTCACTGCGCCATAGAACAGACATTTGGCCTGTTGAGGGCCAGGTTCCGCTGCCTCAGCAGATCAGGGGAGCACTGATGTACAGCCCTGAGAAGGTTTGGAAAATGGTGCTTGCCTGTGCCATGTTGCACAACATGTGCATCAGGCGCAATGTCTCTCTGCCCCCAAACATGGACATGCTGCCACCCGCGGCTGAGGAAGACAGTGACGATGAGCTGGCAATTGCACAGCACCGTGATGCCATGGATGGACATGTTGCATGTGAAGAACTCATACACCACTACTCTGAGCACCTATCACACACACGGCACAGGACAACCAGCTCACTGGGCACTGGCCACTGTACATGAATAAATGCACTCAGACTGAAAGATCAAAGTCCAGTTATGATTTCATTTGCAACACCAAATATATTGTGTAAGAAAAAATTATGTACATTTGTAGAAACACTTAACACACTATACTATCCCACCCAAATTTCCCTCCCGCTATCCCCACATCCCCACCGCAACTTTCCCTCACCCCCAACTATCCCCACACCCCACCCCAACTTTCCCTCCCCACCCCCATCCCCCAACTATCCCCACACCCACACCCCCTCCCCAACTTTCCCCCAACCCCCACCCCCAAACTATCCCCACACGCTGTCACCAAAATATCCATGTGCATGTCATGTCCTGCACAACTATTTACATAGGCAGAGTACCCAGGCAGGGCAGCCATGTCACAATGTCCTATTCACTGCCCCTTTTGGGTTCTGGGGTGCAGCCCTCTGCAGGTCGAGACAGCCGTTCCGACTGACGCCTTGGGCTTGCCTGTAGAGAACTACCAGGTGTAGAACTAGTGGAAGGAGCTGTTGGTATGGTCAGGTGCCGTTGGGCCACCAGGGCCTGCACCAACATGGACACACTCTCTGCCATGATGGACATCACACTATTGCCCTCCCTGACACAGCGTGGCATCTGCAAGATGGCACTGGTGCATCTGCCCAGTGCCTGCGCGCTCCTCTTGGAGCTGGCCTGTAGACCATCGCGCATGAGTTGGACCTCATGCAGGTGCTGTTCGATAAGTGACCTCATGGAGGAGCATCTCCTCCATTCTCAACAGGCGCCCTTCTATATTCCGGATACTCCATAGGGATGGGGTTGGGGGCTCATGGGGCCCACGGGACTAAAGGCCATGGCCTCCTCATAGCTCTGGTCTGATGCAATGCTTACTGTTCCATCATCCTCCCCAGTGTCATCATGTGGACCCCCTTGTGGATGTCCTTGCAGAGGTGGTTCAGGTGCCTCCTGGGTGGGGGGTGGCAGGGTGCTGGTGCCTCCTGGTTGGGGGTGCAGGGGTGCTGGTGCCTCCTGGTTGGGGGTGGTAGGGTTGGGTGCGCTTCTGGGATGGTTGGTGGCTGGTGGAATGCAGATGTTGGTGCCCTGTCACGACTGCCAGAGGGTGCTGCTGAGTCCTATGTGGACGTGGTGGTGGTCCGTCAGAGGTGTGGTCTTGTGGTCCGGTACGGAATTGGCTGTTCAGCCTCATTGTCAGATGATGTGCCTGAGGGGGTCAGAAAGGCAGGGCATCAGTGATGGGTGTGGATTGATGAGACAGACATACATGATAGTACTTTCTGATGACAATGCTTTGTCATGGACATGGTGGTGGCCATGGCATGGTGCACACATGCCTGTGTCAGGGATGATGTGCTGATGTGCCGGGGCATGTGTGGTGTGCCAACATGGGGTGTGCAGTGGCTGTTGTGTGGTGCACTGGTGTTTCCCGGTTAGGATGTTATGGGTGTGCCACACAAGCTGTATGATATGGTGTTGTGGCTGGTTGTGACATGGATGTGTAACACATGTGACTGCTGCCTATGACACTTATTGCGTTGATGAGGATTTTGTGGGGTGGGCCGTGGTGGATGGGACAAGTGGGCCACTTGCATCATTGATGTGTCCAGCAGGTCATTTGCTGGTGGTGGATGTGCTTGACACTGATGTAACCTTGGCATGTGCTAGCACGGCGGTGAAAACATAAGTTGGGCTGTGTCAGGGGGATGTGTGTCTCAGTGCCAGAAGGTGCATCTTGTGAGGGCGATACAGGGAGCCTGTGTGATGGTTTAGGTGATAGTGGTGTATGAATGTGCATTGGGTGCAAGGTGTATGTGGTTGTTTGCAACCAGGTTGAAGGAGCAAGGGCACCAGCAGGGCTGTCCTGGCGTAGGGCCCATCATACTTGAATTGTTTGACTACTCTATTGTTTACAGGGTACAATGTGTATGATCTGACATTGGATTTATACGATATCACAGCTCCAGCCTCTGCTCCACCAACACCCTCAATGGCCTCCCGGTGCAGGACGCTGCTGCATGTCTCCTCCCATGGCTGCAGGTAGATGGGAGATGCAGGACTGCCTCCTGTGGCCATGTCCTGGGTGTGCTGGGACAACTGGAGGTTTCGCACCTGCACGCGTAGCTTGTCCCATCTTTTGTGGCTGTCCCGGACCGTTCGGGTTGTTGTCCCTACAGCTGTGACCTTCTGGGCCACCTCCTCCCAGATTACCTTCTTCCTCCATTGTGCCTTCCTTCGGAGGTCGCTGCTGAATACCTCATCGGCATGCTCAACTAGGGTGTCAGCCAGCATGTTGAGTTCAGCCTCGCTGAACCAAGGCTTGCGCCTCTGTGTTGCTGGTACCCTGGCAGACATGTCTCCTGTTAATTATCAGAGCTCAGGATGTGACTGTCACTCCTGTGCACAGAGGATTGCAAAGGATTGTGTTTTTTTTAATGGCCGCCGATCACTTTAATTCCAGTCACGGTAATAACGGCAACTTTGTTACCAACGCTGGTGAGTCCGGAAGCGTCGAGCCAGAATTGGAGTCACCGGCACCAAGGGTTTGGGTTTTTTTGGGGTGGTTTGGTGGTATTACCGTCATGCCGGTGCTACCGTTTCTGGCATGCCGGAATGCAAGTGCTTCCGCTGATTCCGGCAGCAGTGATTCATGGACATGGTAGCACTAACATGCCGGTAATTATGATTTTTTACCGGCATACTTGTAATGAGTCCCATTGTCTCTTAAATCATTAACAAGTCATTCTAGGTAAAAAGAATGCTTGAGACCAGCATGCCATGCACTGTAAGCATCCAACAAGCATCATCAAGCTAGATAGACTAGAGAGACTAGCACTACCACAATGAATATGACATGCACTGCAAGCAACCAACAAGCATCACCAATTGCCAGACCATGCACTGTGAGATTGCATCAACAAGCTAGAGAAACTAGCACATCCACGATGAGCATGCCATGCACTGCAAGCAACTAACAAGCATCTTCAAGCTAGAGAGACTAGCAATTCCACGATGAGAATACCATGCACTGCAGGCAACCAACAAGCACCACCAAGCTAGTGAGACTAGCAATTCCATGATGAGCATGCCCAGCACTGCAAGCAACCAACAAGCATCACCAAGCTAGATAGACTAGTACTTCCACGATGAGCAGGCCATGCACTGGCAGTATGCATCAGCAAGCTAGAGAGACTAGCACTTCCACGATGAGCATGCCATGAACTGCGAGCAGCCAACAAGCATCACCAAGCTAGATAGACTAGTACTTCTATGATGAGCAGGCCATGCACTGCAAACATATAGCATGCACCAGCAAGCTAGAGAGACTAGCACTTCTACAAAGAGCAAGCCATGCACTGCAAACAACCAACAAGCATCAGCAAGTTAGAGAGACGCACTTCAATGACAAGCATGCCAAGCTCAGCAAGCAGTCTAGCAGGCATCATCAAGCTAGAGAGACTAGCACTTCCATGATGACCAGGCCATGCACTGTGAGCAACCAACGAGCCATCAGGCTTGTCTTTGAACTTGGCCTTGCAAAGTATCTTGTCTTTAGAATACATGGGAGTGAGAGCACTCACTATCGTGTTCTGGAACTCCAAGTTCAAACTCTATTTTCATCCTTGGCCCACGTGACAGGAGACCATGATTTGGTCCTTTCCATTCTGCAGGTTTTAAATGCTATAAAAGAATTAAACTTGGCACACTTTGTGTTCTTTCTTTGCACCTTAACAAGGGATGATTCATCCTTCACACGTTTGCCCATTTCCAGAAAAGATAGCTGACCTTGGCTGCTTCAGTCTTGACTTCAGCCCAGACAACCTCGCCATGCAGCTCCACGCACAATTCTGCTTATTCTTGCTGCAACACAGTTTTTCCCCTCCCCTCTTTATGGGTCCTGGCTTACTAAATTCATGATACCAATGTCCAGCTTTTATACAATGGCGGCTTTCCCTGCATTCTATTTACTACGTATAGCCAGCTTCTATGATGACTTATTCTACCTTACATTTCAGCATCAGTACAATTGTTGAACAGTTGATCTTCTGCAGCACGTCGTGTGCGCGTAATCTTGTTTTTCGTATTTAAAAGTTTGCTTGACTCTTTACTTCATCATTAGTTTCATTAGGATCGATACATCATCTTCTTCGGTCAGTATCTCTGGATGTTGTATATGTTTCTTGTGACGTCGCTAGCTTCTTTCTTTGCTCTTTTTCATATTCCTTCTGGGAGTTCTTCCCTTAGGTTGTCATCACTTCGGGGATACATTCGATAGGGTTGTCTTAATGGGTATCTTCTTTCAAACACACGCTGCAGTATTGGCACAACTGCAGGTGTCAAACACAGCACAATTTCAGGTCTCCAACATATGGGAGGAAGGGGGGCATGGTTTCCTGCAGAGGCATGCAACTGCTCCTCTACATTGGTATGACTCCAAATTGGCCACTCTGAAACGCAAGTGCAGAGTTGCTGAACAGAAGTAGCAGGCCTCAGGCACATCCTCTGACAAACTGGCCTGCTGCCTGCTCAAAACTCAATATTGACTCTCCATCCGCTCTAAGAAAAGGGCCCATGTCCAAGCCCGCATTTCTGGAGGTACCAATAGCACAGCTGAACTTTTCAAAATCTGCAAGGAACTCGCCACTCCTACTGCAGTCTCCTCGTCTCCTCTTCCCTTCCAGACCCTATGCACTGCACTGGCCTCCCACTACTCCATCAGAACTCAGGAAATCATGTCCTCTTTCTCTCCTCTACTCCCCTACCCACCCCCACTCAGCTTCTGCCTCCCTTAGCCCCTCTCCCCCATACTCTCCTCCTTCTCTCCCACAGCACCGGATGAGGTCCCTAGATTAGTCTGCGCTATGAAAGTCACCCCCAAACAGGTGCTCCCCTGCTCTTCCAGAACTATCAAGGACAACATCTCCACTCTCACTCCTGTCTTGGCTGACTTGTGTAACAATTCTTTTGTCACTGGTTCTTTCCGACAGCCCCTCACAACCCCCCCATTACCTTGTGTACCCTCTCTTAAGAATTCCTGCCCTGCTAACTATCGCCCTATCTCCATCACCCCTTTCTTGGACAAACTCCTGGAAGAGTTGGTCATCCCCAATTGACCCTCCACACCGAATCTTTTGGCTGTCTCCATGACCACCAGTATGGCTTCAGAGCAGCCAGAGTCATGGAAACTGCTCTACTCAACACCTGAAACAGTCAATCACGCCATCCTCATAAATCGTTTCTGTCTTACCCTTGGCATTACAGACCGGGTACCTGCCTGGCAACCTCTTTCGTTTCTAACCGACCTTCCCAAGTGCAACTGGGCCCTTTCCTCTCCTCCGCCTCACTATCTAACTGCAGCGTTCCACAGGGATCTATCCTATTGCTGTGGCTTTTCAACATTTACCTTGTCCCTCTGGCCCACTTGATCTCCACCTTCTCTCCTCACTTCCAGTGTTATGCTGATGACACGCAGCTCTCCTTCAAGCTTCCCTCCACTATCTCCTCTTCTTCCTCTCTCATTCCTGACTGCTATTCAGGCATGGTGTTGTGCTAATGTTCTCTGCTTTAATGCCAGTAAGACTGAAATCCTTCTCATTTAGATGCCTGTCCCCTGTTTCCGTCCCACTCTCTGGTCACCCTCTTTGGGCCCCTTACCCTCACCCACTTGTGAGGCAAAAAACCTGGGGGTCCTCTTCGACTCCTCTCTCCTTCTCCCCCCACATCATGGATCTTGCCAAGAGGTCCACCTTGCTGCTCCCCCTCGTCAGAGGCATTCTCCCTTGCCTTATCTTTCCCCAGAAGTTCAATGTCTTCAGAGCCCTGGTCCTCTCTAGGCTGAACTACTGCAACAGCCTCTTCCACAATCTTCCTCTTTCCTCCCTTCATCCTCTTCAACCAATCCAGAATAGGACCGCAACACTTATCCTTGGCCTCAAGCCCAGGGACCACATTTCTTCAGCCCTATAATCTCGGCACTGACTCCCAGTTGCTGCTAGGATCAAATTCAAGACACGTTGCATTATTCACAAGGCTTACTCAGGCCTGGGACCCCGCTACATCCAACTGTCTCTCCCTTAATACCTCCATGCTAGATTCCTTCGGTCCTCCAGCTCCAACTCTCTGAGATGCTTCTCCAAGTAGAGAGTGGGGTGTAGATCTCTTTCTTCAGCAACAGCCTCCCTTTGGAACAGCCTCCCTGCCCCTTTCAGACTTGAGACGGATCTCCTTAAGTTCCAGAAATGTTTCAAGAATTTCCTTTTCACCTCATCCTTCCCTCTCTCCCTCCCCTGCTAAACTGTGCCCCTGCCGCTGCGACTGGTGCCTGGACCCTTATATGCCTTACTGGGGCCAGGCCCTCCTCATCTAGTCTACCACAGTACCCCTCTACAGCCCTTGCCCTCGGGCACCCTTGCCTGAGCAGCCTGTATTTGGTCTACCCCTTCCCCGCACTATCTTACCCTTAACCCTTGCTCCCCCTGGCACTTACCTTCCTGGACCCACATCAGCACTTGCCCAGCCCTGGGTCACCTGCCTTCCTGCACTTCTCCCTCCCCCCATCCCTTCCTCTGTGACCTGCGCCCTCCCAACTGCACTTATTGTCACTGCACTTCCACAATCTGAATGTCACAAGACCTAGTCAGACCGTTCCGCACTGTTATGGTTTCTCCTCTGTCCTCCCCCCACTCTTTGTCTTGTGGCGCCTCAAAACCCTTGTGTATAGGTGCCATACAAATGTCCAATACATAAATAAAAAAATAAAATTACTAAAAATCAGCACGCTATCTACTCTAGCACTTCCACGCCGAGTATACTAAACACTGCAAGCAGCCGCCAAGCTTCATCAGGAGAGAGGCAATATCTCTTCCAAGACGAGCATGCCATCCACCGCAAGCAGCCTAGCAAGCATCAGCAAGCAAGGGAGAATAGCACTTCTACTTCCAGTGTTTTTCCTGTAGCTCATCTACCAAGTCCCTGGAGCTTAAATAAAGATGTTAGGACAGAAGTAATGCTGTTATTCGTGCTCTGGGGCATTTTTAAGGTTTTTGAAGGTGGAATTGGCATGAAAAAGGAATTCGATTTCTGCATCCCTTTTCCACTCTGCCTCCAAAAACCACTTGGTTTTACGCCAGCATGGTATATTCATGCTTACATAAAAGCATTGGGTTCCAATAAAATCCACCTGCTAGACCAGCAAAAAAATAGGCAGATTCCATCGGAATCCATTGTAAACTCTGCCTGCTGTGCATAAATGGTAGGCAGCGTTGACTCAGTTTGCACTGCGGTGCGCAAACGGGAGACGTAAAGCAATTTTGCCAGCAATTTACCCCACTGTATTGCACTTCACAGTGCAGTTGACTAGAAATGCCTAGAGGGGACATGATTGCATCTAATTTAACATGGGCCCACTGGGCAATGTATGCATTTCACATGAGTTCCTCTGGCTCCCCAGTAGGGGAGTGTTTATGATCTGAATACATCAGTGTGACTGAAAGACTTGGGTTTGATCCTTTGTTCTTCTAAGTTACCCTTGCATTATTCCATGCTAAAACAGGAATGAATTACTAAATTGTTTGTTTTGGGGGAACTCGTTTATCTTCTTGTTTATTTCATTTTATCTTAACTTTGCAATGCATGATTTGTTTCTGAGTGCACAGTGCACTGCACATAAAGAGCAAGAGATTGGTGAAACAGGGAAGGGAGGGAGCCAGAGCCGGCAGGGCCGAGGGTCCTGGGTGGGATGGCAGCCAGAATGCATAGCGGGCAGGGTGCATTGGCTGAAGCTGCTGTAACTGGAAGCAGTTGTGTATGTTCAGTCTGCTGGCAGGCTAGCCTGGGCACATTGATCTCTATTTGTGGAGCTTGGGCTGGGCCAGCAGAGCTCACAATTAAAGTAGAAAATGACATAAAAATTCATTAGACTGTGTAGAACCTGTAGACTGATTTACTACTACCGAACAGATGGAATTTTGCGGGTATGGGAAGCGATGGCAATCTTCAGTCAAAGATCCCCCTAAAGATGTCACGCTTGATGTCATTTCTGGTCTCATTGTTGATCCCCGCTCTGATTTCATGCATGTGCTTATCATAACCTGAGCAACGGTGTAGGCTACCCTAACTCGTTTAACTAAAGTTTTTCACAAAATTTCAAGGGATTTTGTCATGATATATCTTATCCAGGAGTCCAGCCAGCACAAAGCAGGCCCTGCTAGGTTCTGCAGCAAGCTCTCTGAACAGGGCGTTCCAGACTTGCTCCTATGCTGAGCAGCAGTTACTTGTAACTGTGAATACTGCTTACCATGCGAGCCGGCCAGGCAGCGTGTACAATTAAAAGTAAACGCTGCCTGGTATGCCAGTTCGCCAGCTAGCGTTTACTCACTTTGCATAGTGTAGGGCAAAAGGTGGCATCTTTTGCCCTGCAAATGTGCACTCCACCATGCAAATGACAAAAATGGGGTGGCTGCAACCTGGCTATGCCTGAGTGCAAATATACCATGTCCCCGCCGTTATATTACACATTGGAGCAACATGAGGTCCCATATGATTTGAATTGCTTAAAATTCCTACTAAACACACCTTATACACTTCTATTGTATTGACCTTGTATTGACGTTGTGTGAGACATTATTTATAAATACTTTGCAATGACTTCACTCCTTTGTGTGAATTAGAATCATAAAAACACTTTCAATAAAATTAAACATTTGTACAATGTGATTGAAGCATACCAACATTTTGATTTATAAAATGACTGCTGAATACACAGGGAATGTGGTTTTCATCATTAATAATGTTTCCCTGATGGCGAAGAAACTGGCGTCAGTTTTCTTTGGCTAGCAGTACATTGCTTCAGTGTAGATGGGAGCTTCATTTTAAACTGTGGCGTTCAGCATTTCCTGTTGTCCCATTTAAAGTTGATTAAAAACCCAATCCTTGAGCATTGAGTAACTTTTCGCCTTACAGTTCAGAGATGTGTGGCGAAATCCATGTCATTTGGAGGGTGCTATCTCTCAGGAGATCACTCAACTGCCTGCATCCCGCGGGTGCACCCTTTCCATGGTAACTAGTGAGAAGCAAGCATTATAACTGAAGTGAGGCATCGTTTTGATGCCTCTTGCTTGAAATTGAAGCAGTCTCCATGCCACCTGTTTTTTTCCTAATACAGCCTTTCCCTCGCCCCCATTGGGACTAACGTCGTGGGGGGAAGGACATGGGTGCAGTGTTTGTTACTTTTTTAGAAGCATGCCAAACTCTTTTTTTGTTTTCCCAACGAGGTACAAGTTCTCTCCAAAAGAAAGTTGCATGTTGTTGGTGCTGGGGTTTTGCTTTGCGACCTCGTATGTTCTGCATGTGGATGTTGGATTCTCATTTCCAATTTTATTTGTTGATGTTGTGTGGAACTTGACACTCTTCCCGTCTTCATACTCCATCCTGGAAAAAAAACAATTTATTTAACTAAGAGAGAGAGGTAGAAAGACTGGTTTAGTAGGTTTAGTGTGACATCTTGGGCCCGATTCATGGGATTTCTTGCACGGTTCAAAGTGACTTTGCACTGCTGAAAAGGGACTTTGCACTGCCGACACAACCCCTGATTCATGAAACTGTGCAAACTGTATTAGAAAGTCGTGTTTGCAGCACAGCATGACTTTGCACTGACTTTGTACTGCAGAAATCCACTTTGCACGGCTCCATGAATCAAGGTTTGTTTCGGCAGTGCAAAGTCCCTTTTCAGCAATGCAAATTCAACTTGAACCGTGCAAAACATTCCATGAATCAGGGCCCTTGACACTTACAATTTGAATATTCCCTTTTACATTATATGTTGTAGTGCAATCTCTATATCAAATGTTACTAAACATGTCTTTTTGCTTTATTGAACATTTCACAAACCTTAATTCTTTCATCTTAGACATTTGCACTTACCACGGGAATGCCACTTGTGTTTTCTTCAGAGGTTCTCTCATCGGGAGGAGGAACTGATTCTGCATTAGGATTCAGGGTGGCTCGGGGCCTGCAGGAATTAAGGAGGTTTGGGAGGGCTAGCTGGTCTAATAGTTGCTTCATGAGCACAAGGATCTGGTTATCTGCCAGTGAGGGAGATATGGCTCATGGCCATTGGACCACAGTCTATTATCCTAGTTGTTGCAATGTGAACAGTGGCCACGGGTTAAGAACAGGGCCAGTGGGACCTGGCAATGTACTAGTGACTGATACGGACCACATGCTGCAGGCTAAAACCAGGGCTATGGAGGGCAAACGTTGTAATGGGTGCTAATGTTAAATGTTAAATGTTAAAGGTATTTGTACCGCGCACCGTCACCAATGGAATTGGTCCCCAGGCGCTCTGGCGGATCTGTAAATGATAAGGTGGGGTGGGGTGGGTTAGTAAGGTGAAGAGGGAGAAGGATAGTGAGAGGAGTGGTGTTCTGTTGGCAGCTTCAACTCGGTATACACCAGATGCTCAGCTTTGGTGTGGGTATCGGCTCTGTGATAGGCCGCGTGTGCTGTTGGTCCGGCTTATGTGTTGTTGCAGTGTTGTGAAGTGCGTGCGGCTTGTTGTGCGAGAGATGGTTGTGTGAGTTTGAGTGAGATAAGTATGCAGAGTTTGAGCTTATATTGGTTAGTGGGTTACCTGACCTTTGGCATGCTAGCCTTTGCAGTTCTGTCCCAGTGTGGCACCAGTTGACCCCCACAACTCTATCTGGATGCGGCGTGGGCCAATGTCCAGAATTCTATCTGGGTGTGGGCAAACCAACATTCACAGTCCCGTCCAGATGCGGTGCAAGCTAGCGTCCAGAGATCTGTCCAGGTGTGGGCATGCTATCAACCCCATCTGGATGCTGCACAGGCTAGTGTTCACAATTCAAGTGTGGATTCAAGAATCGCATGTTTATTTATTTATGTATAGCATTTGTTATATGCCCAAACCCGGAGGTATCACGGCGTAGATGTTAAATCGTGCCCCTTGTTATTAGTACGCTTCCAGGAGGAGTGATGTACCACCTACCTGCTCTATGACATTCCCACCAGGCTCAGATAGATTCCCCCAGCCCCAACCTTTGCTCCACCTACCCATCCCCGGCATCCTGTTACCTCTGTACTGTAATGGTGACCCCGTGTGCGTCCCCTTTGTGCACGGCCACGCAGATTCCCAGCTAGCAGGGGCGTGCTTTATAAAGCCCTCACATACCAAATGTTACTTGTTGCCTGACTAGCCCCTCTCTATCTCTTGGAGGAAGTAAGTGACTCCGGGAGAGAAATGGTCAGCTGCGCTGGAGTGTGAAATAACAGGAGCGGCTGGAGGACTGGACAAGAGTCCTCCGTGGGTGCAGGCAGAAGGCTGTTTCCCCGGTTGGCAGGCACGGCCCGAGGTTTCATGTAACAGAAGCACGAGTTAATACAAGAGGCAATCTGTTTAGCCGGCTGCGTCGGCACTGGAGGTTTGCAATTTAAAAGGGATTCCGGCGGTGTCCGTTACCAGAGTGCAGGCGAGCAGAGGGAGAGAGGCACTCCGTATATGTAGCAAGCGGGATCGATACCCGAGGCGGACAGCTGAGGCAGAGAGCATTAGGCCTGCCCGTCCAGGTGATCAGGCGCTGGAAGATGGCGGATTAGCATCTTTTCCTTTGAGGCAACGCTGTGCTCGTTGAGATGCATTAGGGCTCTTGAGATATTCAAAAAGCGATGGATGGAAATTGCTTTCAATTAATCATAACCACTGACATTGCCCTGGGCAGCTTCCATCCATACTCTTTAGAACATATGCACCGTTGCAAACGTGCATCAGTTCCATATGCAAATCAGCCTTAGTTCTGCCACCAATGGGCGCAGTGTATCATGTTTTTGCTCCTGGTGCAATGAAGTGCCTCTGGCTCCCTGTTGTACACTTGAATGAAGCTACATTGGCCACTGTAGAACGACGGCATAAATCACGCAGCCTTGACTCTTTTTGTAGTACAGAAGGCGGCCATGTTGTTGCCCTTGTGTAAGAAGCTATATTACCTGCGCAATCTTGGAATATGCTCCCACTTGACCTCAGACTAGAACAACCTTACCCCAAATTTAAACATAATGGGGGTAATTCATAGAATTCAGCGCACAAGTGGCGCATGCGGCTGGCGCACAGTGTGCGCGTGCGAACCCTGCGCCAGCCGTGTGCGCTAAAATAGATTTCCGCGCACAGCGTATTCATGGATTCCAGCCACCAAAGCCAGCCGTGGCGCACAGTGGTGCAGCGAGCCTGCAGCAGCGCCAGTTACGCCCCCAAGAGCGCCCCTTGCGCAGTGAAAAGCCATCAAAATCCCCAATCCAGCGCAAAGGGCTGCGCTAACCCTGTACCAGCAGGGCAAGCGGGGTACGTGTATCACTGGGGTGCGTGGGAAGTTTCTCACGTGATTTCAGCTGGGTACGTGTATTACTGGGGTGCGCGGGAAGTTTCACACGCGATTGGCCCTGTGCGAGCGGGGTACGTGTATTACTGGGGTGCGCGGGAAGTTTCACACGCGAATTCAGCAGGGTACGTGTATTTCAGGGGCGCGCAGGAAGTTTCACACGCGATTTTATCAGGGTACGTGTATTTCAGGGGTGCGTGGGAAGTTCCACACGTGATTCCATCAGGGTACGTGTATATCAGGGGTGCGCGGGAAGTTTCACACGCGATTTCAGCTGGGTACGTGTATTTCAGGGGTGCGCGGGAAGTTCCACACGCAAATGTCCTGGGTATGTGTATTTCGGGGTGCGCGGGAAGTTACACACGCGAATTCAGCAGGGTACGTGTATTTCAGGGGTGCACTGGAAGTTCCACACGCGATTCCATCAGGGTACGTGTATATCAGGGGTGCGCGGGAAGTTCCACACGCGATTCCATCAGGGTACGTGTATTTCAAGGGTGCGCGGGAAGTTCCACAAGCGATTGGCCCCGTGCGAGTGGGGTACGTGTATTACTGGGGTGCGTGGGAAGTTTCACACGCGATTTCAGCTGGGTACGTGTATTTCAGGGGTGCACGGGAAGTTCCACACGCGAATGTCCTGGGTACGTGTATTTCGGGGTGCGCGGGAAGTTACACACGCAAATTCAGCAGGGTACGTGTATTTCAGGGGTGCGCGGGAAGTTCCAGACGCGATTCCATCAGGGTACGTGTATATCAGGGGTGCGCGGGAAGTTCCACATGCGAATGTCCTTTGTACGTGTATTCCGGGGTGCGCGGGAAGTTTCACACGCAATTTCAGCAGGGAACGTGTATTTCAGGGGTTCCGTGGAGTACTACACGTGAATTGGCCGTGTGGGTCCTCTCAGGTGTTCGCTCTACAACCTCCACGGCCCCTGCAGGCAGCCCACACCACGGGGGACTACCCTGCACCCCTGCTCATGTCCCGCAGGCAGCCCATCCACCATGGCCATGCCCCCCAGCCAAGCCACATGTCACCTTGCACTACTGATCAACAATGCATGTCTCCCAGCACCCCCACCCCCCAGCAGTGCAGGGCACCCTCCAGCAGGCCCCTACACATGTCTCCCAGCACCCCCACCCCCCAGCAGTGCAGGGCACCCTCCACCAGGCCCCCACTCCTGTCTCCCTGCACCCCCACCCCCCACCAGTCAGGGGCACCCTCCACCAGGCCCCCACTCCTGTCTCCCTGCACCCCCACCCCCCACCAGTCAGGGGCACCCTCCACCAGGCCCCCACACATGTCTCCCAGCACCCCCACCCCCCAGCATTGCGAGGCACCTGCCAGCAGGCCCCCACTCCTGTCTCCCAGCACCCCCACCGCCCAGCAGTGCAGGGCACCCTCCACCAGGCCCCCACTCCTGTCTCCCTGCACCCCCGCCCCCCACCAGTCAGGGTCACCCTCCACCAGGCCCACACACATGTCTCCCAGCGCCCCCACCCCCCAGCATTGCGAGGCACCTGCCAGCAGGCCCCCACTCCTGTCTCCCTGCACCCCAACCCCCCACCAGTCAGGGGCACCCTTCACCAGGCCCCCACTCCTGTCTCCCTGCACCCCCAGCCCCCACCAGTCAGGGGCACCCTCCACCAGGCCCCCACACATGTCTCCCAGCACCCCCACCCCCCAGCATTGCGAGGCACCTGCCAGCAGGCCCCCACTCCTGTCTCCCTGCACCCACACCCCCCACCAGTCAGGGGCACCCTCCACCAGGCCCCCACTCCTGTCTCCCTGCACCCCCACCCCCCAGCAGTGCAGGGCACCCTCCACCAGGCCCCCACGCCTGTCTCCCAGCACCCCCACCCCCCACCAGTCAGGAGCACCCTCCACCAGGCCCCCACTCATGTCTCCCAGCACCCCCACCCCCCAGCATTGCGAGGCACCTGCCAGCAGGCCCCCACTCATGTCCCTCTCATGTCCCCCTGCACCCCCACCCCCCAGCATTGCGAGGCACCTGACAGCAGGCCCCCACTCATGTCCCCCTGCACCCCCACCCCCCAGCATTGCGAGGCACCTGCCAGCAGGCCCCCACTCCTGTCTCCCTGCACCCCCACCCCCCCACCAGTCAGGGGCACCCTCCACCAGGCCCCCACTCCTGTCTCTCTGCACCCCCACCCCCCACCCCCCACCAGTCAGGGGCACCCTCCAACAGGCCCCCACTCCTGTCTCCCTGCACCCCCACCCCCCACCAGTCAGGGGCACCCTCCACCAGGCCCCCACACATGTCTCCCAGCACCCCCACCCCCAGCATTGCGAGGCACCTGCCAGCAGGCCCCCACTCCTGTCTCCCTGCACCCCCACCCCCCACCAGTCAGGGGCACCCTCCACCAGGCCCCCACTCCTGTCTCCCAGCACCCCCACCCCCAGCAGTGCAGGACACCCTCTACCAGGCCCCCACTCCTGTCTCCCAGCACCCCCACCCCCCAGCATTGCGAGGCACCTGCCAGCAGGCCCTGACACATGTCCCCCAGCCAACACGTCATCACAATCTAGATCCCTGGCCCTTATGGGCAGCCTCCACATGCCAAACACCCACCCAAGTATTGCATCCACCCATTCAGAATTGCCAATTACATGATACAACCCCAATGGCAAGTATGTAAATGAACACATGTCCCTCACATACACACAATGGGTGTAAGTGAATGTCAAAACCCATATCATGACATGCATGAAACCAATGATATGATACTACACATTGAAGTTTGATGGAAAAAATGTATTAAAAGCAACATAAATGGGATTAAAAATAAACAAACGTCAATGGGAATTAAAATCAAAAAAGCAGCAGGTCCGTAAAATAATGAAAAACCACAAATCATAATCCAAAGGAAAGGTGTCCAAAGTCACAGTTCAAAAAAGTACATCCAAGGGAAAAACAAAACCAAAAACCATTGCTCCATGGGTAAATCAAAATAAAAATCCATAATCCAACAGTCAACTATATACAGATAAACAATCCAGGGTCCATGATCCCAACTGAAGAAATGAAACCTATCTAAAAATACTACGTAATAAAAAAACTATATACAAAAATGTTGGCCATTGTTCAAAAGGTCCAAAATCAAGAAAAAAGCAAAGGAAACCTAACACTAACTACATAACTATTTACAAGGGCAGCGGGCTAGTCCAACGGCTCACTGGATGCTGTCATGGGCCAGGGCATCATCAAACTCCTGTTCAATGGCTTGGAGGCGGTCATGTTCCCTGGCCCCGAGGTCTCACAGGGATAAAGCAGTGTCCAGCTCCAACTCCCTGCGAAGACCCTCGAGGCACTCAGCCCGCCTCAGCGCCCTCCGCATGGAGTTCTCCGCCCTGGCCATCGTGAGCCGTTCCTCCTCTGCCAGCTGCCGCTCCGCACCTATCTGCTGACCCAACCGCTCCCACACGGAAGCCACTCCCATTCCAGGGTTCTCCTGCCCTCCGGCCGATGCCTGCACCACTGATGTTGATGGCCTCGAGCCTTGATGCCTCCCACGTCGAGCTTGCCGCTGCCTCCGACGCAACTGCCTGTGCCAGCACGATGGCATCCAGGCTGATGGAATCCACCGACGCCGTTGTGCACGTGCCCTGCCCGATGATGCCGTCACATCCTCCATCTGCTGGGGTCCAGTAGCTGGTGTGTCCACCCCTGCTGGACCTCCGAATCCCGACTGTAGCAGGGATGGGATCCCCACCGAGTTGGCTGCATTGGTCGGGGCAGGTCCACAGGGGGCCCTGGTGGCATCTGGGCCGGAAGATGGCATGGAGAACGACTGGCGCATAGCCTTCACAGAGGAGGAGAGGGTCGCCAAAGTGCCCGACACATGTATGAGACCCCCGACCACGACCGCTCCCAACTGGGCCACGTTGGCACGGTGCTCTTCGTGATGACGTGCGTGCTCCCCCGGGAAGCACGCACCTCATCACGAATGACACCTGTGCGCAACGCGACACCAATCAGGACCTTCTCCATACGGCCAGGGGTCCCCTCGTCCGCAGGTGGAGGGGAGTCAGATGACATGGACATCCCCCCTACCTGTGGACGGGCCTGGGATGGGGCATCCCTGCTGGTGCATGGTGGTGCAGTCACAGTGTCAGGGACAGTGACATGCACAGGCACCTCCACGGCGACCTGTGCTGCCTCCTGGACTGCACCACTTGCACCAGCAGGGATGCCCCCACCAGGCCCCATGTGCGGCTCAGTAGCGGCCTCCTCCTCCTCTGTGGAAACCACCAACCTGGATGGCTCCACACCGTCTTCCGCCGTTGCAAGCCCCTGTAGGGGCTCACCCACCCCTTCCGCTGCAGCCGTGGGGGCATCCCCGCTGCTTAGCTCCACAGCGCCGTCTCCGCCCTCTTCTTCACTTTGCGCTGCGTAGAGGGAGACATAGAACACAAGCATCAGGGTACTGTACAATGGTCCCCTAGACAGGAAGCAATAGCAGATGAGTGGCACTGTCAAAGATCACTTCCATCATATCCCTCCACAACACATGGGTCAGTGCAGGCAAAACACATGCAGTAACAGGCATGGCGCATGCTATGGACATAAGCAAACATGTCCAAGGGACTCTTGAAACATACAATGTTGTTTTTGAACTCACATGCATCATGGGTCATGCCTATCACATTCACACACTTCACCATACTTTCATCCATCTGGACTCGTACACCCCAGACACAGTGGATGCAAGGATCGCTAGGCTGCATCAGTGGATCTGAACATTGACACAGACATGTGTCATGCATCCATGGCATTCACAAGTCACAGACACGCATGTCAGACACACAGACATGGAAACCATACATGTACATGGCATCATCACCCATCCCTCACCCCCACCCATGTCCAGGAACAGAGACTGGCATGCTCTCATGTGTCCATTCCGCATAGGGCTCCCCATGTAGCATTTAAACACATACACCAACCGTGTGCTTCACACATTACTGGTCTCACATGCATGACCATGATGTCCCTGCACACACACACGCGTACATGGCCTATGTCACACATATAAGCAAGTATCAGACAACCAGCACACTACAACATGCCCTGTCTCACACAGCAATGCCTGGCCACTTACCGCTCGACTCCAGACGGGTCTGCCTCTCAAGGACCTGGACGTGGAGCGCTGGGGATATGCGTTCCAGGACCCTCATCTGATCTTCCGACAAGTGGCCCCGGCGCCCCTTAGCATCCGCTGCCTTCAAGAGGCGCCGGGCCTTGTTGAGGGTCCTGGACCTGAAGTCCTCCCAGCGCTTCTTGACATGTTGGAAGTCGCGGACTGCCACCCCCTCCGCGTTGATGGCAGTCACGATGTCCGTCCAGATCCTGTCCCGTCCATCCTGCGTGATGATCCGAAGAGGGCATCATAATGCCCCAGGACATGCTCCACCAGGACACCAACTTCCTTCTGACTGAAGCTGGTGGCCCTCTGCCCCTCTGGCTGGGGGTCGCCAGTGGTCTCGGATGTGCAGGCACCAAATGGCAGGGCACGGTGGCAGCAGGCAGGCAGGCAGGCAGGCAGCAGCAGATGGCTCGTGGGAGGCTGCTCGGGGCTCTGGGGGGCAATAATTCGGCCTTTTGGGCAGGAGCGTGGTCTTCCGTGTGCTTACGCGTGGCCAGCTTGATACGGAGTGATTTGGCACGTGAAAATTCTGCACGTCAGCGTGTAATTCGAGGAAAGGCCCTTAGCGCGTAAGCGCTTCTGCACGCATACGCAATTTCATTGGACAGAAGGCCCTTCAAGCGCAAGCGCCTCTGTGACATGATGCGCGCAGGCGTGCATGGGCGTTTCAGCGCGCGTGAAAAACTGCACGTCCGCGTATAATCCGAGGAAAGGGCCCATGTGTGTAAGTGACGTGACGCGCGCGGGCGTTTCCCTCAGCACGGGTTAAAGGTGAGTGGGGCCAGCAGTTCGCTGTACCTGCCTTTCGTGGAGACCGACGTGTGTTGCTGCTTCCTGTTTTTTCGCGTGCCATCACAACTTCACAGCTATCAAGGAAGTATCTCTTCTTTTGGCGGGGGTATTGGCTACGCGTGTTTTTCTGCATCGCGCTAGTCAGACGGTGAGTCGCACACGCTATTTTTCCCACTGCGGGTGCCCCTGTGTATCACACCCATTTTCGATGTCATAGTAGCCTGCGTGTCCCACGCGTACGCATTATTTGTGTTACTGGGTGCCACTGCGTACTGCGGGAGGTTGATTCCACGCACGTAGGCTGCAGGGTTGCGTGCACGGTTTTACTGCAGTTTTGGGGTGCATGAGCGTTGCGTGACCCGTCACTACATCACCGGGGTCACATACAGTCCTGCAGGTGCAGGGGGCTGTTAACATCTTGCTTCCCACCACCTTCACCCCAATTGCCCAGGTCAATTGTGGTGTACACCTCCCATTGGCACTATTCCATCTGTGCCGGCACTACTACATCTGTGCCATGGTTGGGAGGACACCAAAGGTGAGGGGTGCCTCAGCTGGGCATACTCCTCGTGGCGGGCGTGGTCGGGGACGTGGCCGTGGTGACCAGGGAGTAGGGGGACTCCAGGGTGTTCAGGGCGGCCACAGATGGGGAAGAGGCAGGGGTGCGCCACTTGAGCACAATGTTGTGCCATGTGTCGGTGCAGTCATGCCACCACCCCCTGTGGTTCCGGGGGATGCAGCTTCTGCATCTGGCACTGGCACCCGTGTGACCCGGCAGTCCGTTCCATCGACTGCCACGGGCCCAAGGGTAGTGGTAGCTGCAGGTGCAGCTGTGGACACCGCCACCCAGACTCAGGGTCTGCCAGCGCAGGCTGCGTTGGCACTTGAGGAGCCCTTAGTAGATTTCCAACAGGCCAGGAGGGAAACCATAGGGGCAGGCAGGGCTGCTCAGACCAAGACACGTGTCCCTGGGGCAGTTATGTCATCTGCTGCCCCGAACAGCCGGGTGTTGGCAAGTGCAGGGGCAGATGCACCCAACAACACCCCGGTTGTGAGTCTGCCTACCAGGACCGTTGCGGTCATTGACCCTGCCACAGCTGATGTTGCTGCACAGGGTCCATTAGAGGGCACCCAGATGCCACTGACACAAGTCAGGCCTTTGGTCGTCCCTCCACCTGCCACTCCCTTGGCTAAATCCACCGAACCCACTGGCCATACTGGTCAGGGCGGCATTAGCCAGCCAGGGTCTGCGCCACTGTCCAAGAGGAGGAAGGTTGCACCTGCAGCACAGGCTGGGACCCCACACACAGCCACGACCTCCTGCACGTCGAGGAAGAAGCCTTTCTGCAAGCAGGAACTGGACTTCCTCGTGGGCTACGTGCGGGGCCACAGCCGTGACATGCTAGTGGGTGCCAATAGTCAGACTACGGCTGCCCAACATGACACCCACTGGAAGCATGTTGCGGAACATGTCAGTTCATTCGGCCATGAGGTGCGCACGGCACAAGAGTGTAAAAAGCGTTGGAATGACATCAAACGCAGCACTTAGGCTAAGCATGCCTCTAATTACAACTTGACTCTGGTGACTGGCGGTGGGCCTGCACCAGAGGAGGAAGAGCTCACTCCGCATGAGGCACTCGTTGCGGAGTTCATACCACCTGAATTGGTTGAAGGAGTGGGAGAGATGCTAGACTTTGATGCCCAGTCCAGTGATTGTTGATGCGTGTTTGTTGAGGACGTGTGTGTTTCACTTGTGGGATGTGTTGTGCATGATTGCCACTACATGTGACGTGTACATGGTTCTGATGTGTAAGTATTGCAATGCTTCCGTGATGCATGTCTGCTCTGCTGGATGGTGGACATGTGGAGCAGACGGGGACTGTCCGCATCACCACTATTGCACCCTACTGACATGCTGGTTACAAGTATGCCCCTCCGGCCCATATTCCAGCTCATTGGCCCTTCTGCATGTGGCGTGGGGGTGACCTTCCTTTCAGCCCAGGCACAATGTCATTGCATGACTGACGTGCATGTCTCCTCTGCCTGCATGCGGGGACTCCATGTAGGCATGCTCCCTTGCCCCTCCTCCGCCACTCTGCACCCCAGTTCCACCTTTGCACTGGTCTGCTTCAATCTTGCCAATGTGTACTTTCCTGTTCATGCGTCCTGTGTAGATGCTAACTTCCAGTGTACAATCTGCCAGACATATGCCGTGTGGTACAGCCTTAGTACTTGATGCAGGGTATCTCACTTGTACTGTGCATAGGTCAGATGTCCCGCAGGGACATGAGTGCCCATTCATGCTCCATGTGCATTGCACGCATGCCCCTATGTGTCCTTGACTGGATGATCACTGTAATACAAGTCCTGGGTGACATACATTGCATGGCATCTCATCAGCCTTCCCATGTCAACTGTGGGTCAGTACTGCGTTGCACACATGTTTAGGGTCTGACAATCTGTGTGGCTCACAGGCCTCAGCCTGTTCAATGGCCAATGACTCTGTCCAACTGTTGTTGTGTCTTCTTCACACGTGGGCGGCCTCCAGAGTTTTCATCATGTGTCCTGCTTACTGTCCCATCATCATGTGCAGTGTTGTCACTTGAATTACATTAAGCTGTTGATGCCAGTCAACACTGCCTGTCAATACACAGGTGTATGGTCAGCCTTTTGATACCATGCTAGGCATCCCTGCTTTTGTACTTGGGTGGAGGGGTGTTTGGCTTCTAGATATGGTACACATTGAATGCACAATGCACGTGATGCCTGAATTTGACCTTGCACTGCCTTCACATTTCCTGACACACACCATGGAGTCCTTGTACATGTAGGTAGTGAGTGGCGTACACATTTTCTGCACTGCATAGACCCACTTCCATGGAAACTGCCACCTTTGAACAGGTCTGATCACAGAAGCAATTCAAAGTTGACCCAGCATGCATGCCAGGTTATATGTTGTGTGTCACATGTCTGCCTGATGCTGTCATGCACAACAAATCAGTTGCACAACCAGCACAACCACGCACCATATTGCTTGACACCCCGACACACACTGCTAGACTCCCCGGGTCACAGTCCGCCTCCCAAGTCATCACTTCACCTATGGTGCGAGGGAGTCGTCATCACCGGCGATTTCGGGCCGTGCGCAGAGGCCGGCCCGGTTTGTTGCCTCGTTTTCATTGGCAACTCCCGTGGAGGCTGCGTTCGGGCTTGAGCACCCGATCACGGTTACTTCCTGGGTTCGCGACGGTTTCCCGATCACATGGTCAAGTTTCCGCTCACGTGACTGGGAGCCGATGCACATAAAAGCCGGGAAGTTCGAGTGGCTCACCGCTTCACAGCTGTTTCACAACTCTGTTTGGCGCTTTCTGGATTTTCGTTGTTTGCTTCATCGGATTTTGGACTCAGGCTTATGAACCACGGATTTGCTCTCTCTTGCTCCACGGATACTGTCACTCGGAACTTTGTATGGATTTTTGGTACTCTTTTGCTACGCTCAACGGATTGATTTTGGATTATCCCTTTCTGGCTTTTTGATCTTCCGACCATAGACTACGAGACCAGTTCCAAGCTCCCTTCGGCTACGGAAGGGCTACAGGCACCAGCCGGTACCTACCATCTAGAACACGGCTGTCCGGATCTTTGACGCTCCCTCGCAACCGACCCTAGGCACCCTAGATCCATCCCGCTAGATATAGGTAAGAAAGTTATTGCACACTCTTTCATATCAAAGTACTGTGTTTGCCTGTGCTAACCCTAACTTCCTTTTAACAGCCTCTGGGATCCTCGGCGTCATCAGATCCAGTGAATCATCAAACCACCTGTGGCCTCAAAGCTCGCACAGGGAGTTCCTTTACTCTTTTCCTGTGGGTGATTTGTGGACAGAGGCCCCTTTATTCTTCACTACGCGGCAAGTCACGACAGACTGTGAAGCCGTTGCGTTGTGATGAGTATGGAGCCTGCAGCTGAGGATCCCGTGGCTGCCTTGGTACAGGCACTCACATTGCTAAGGGCGGATATGGGTGCAGCCACCGCTGCGATACATCAGAGGCTAGATTTGATCCAAAGTACACAACACCCTCTGCCTGCAGATGCTGAGTTCGGAGAGGCCGCTGCCGCGGCTCAAACCCCAACTGTTCAGCCTATTGTTCCTCAGCCCCCTATTGTCCCTACAACACCTCAGTTGCCAGTACTCATGCCCACGTCATTTCCCTTGGCCGCCCCTGAAAGGTTCCACGGTGATCCTAGAAAGTTTTGTACATTTATAAACCAATGCAAACTACACTTCCTTTGCAGACCTCAGGCTTTCCCCGATGCCACCACAAAGCGGCATTCACTTTGTCTCATTTGGCCGGCACTGCGGCAGCATGGGCTAACCCTCTGTTGGAAAGTAATAATCCTGTTCTATACGACTTTGAACTGTTGATCACAAAAATGTCTCGTGTGTTTGATACACGCCACAAAGCACAGTCCCGAGACCTCGAGTTGTTAGATCTGAATCAAGGAAAGGGATCCCTCATAGAATATATTGCTTGTTTCAATCAGCTAACTGCTGAAACGTCATGGCCTGAACAAAAAAAGGCAGTTGTCTTCTATAGAGGGCTCAACAACACCATGAAAGACGCTATGGCCGTCATCCCTTCCTTGACCACGACTCATACCGATTTAGTGGATCTCGCGTTACAAATCGACGCAAGGCGTTCCGAACGTCGGTTTGAAACAGGAGTTCCCAATACCAATTTGCCTTCCTCCTCCTCTGACACAGGCGTCGAGCCCATGCAGATAGGTGGTATTCGCAGCCCTATCACACAAGTAGAGAGAGACCGCAGAAGAACTGACCATGCTTGTTTCTATTGCGGCCTGAATGGCCATTTTGTAAAGTCATGTCCTAGACGCCCTAAGCTCAAGAATCCGGTTTTTCAGAATGCTCGACCTTAGATCCGGGGGCTGGCTCGAGCAATACTTCCCTTTCCCCGGACAGGTACCCCAACTTTGGTAGGATTATACCAGTGTTAGTGCAAGCCACGATAAAACCAACACCCGATATTGTTCATGCTGTCTCAATTTATTTAGACTCAGGCGCCACGGGCAACTATATTGACATTAAACTGGCTGGGTCCTTAAATTTACCTCTGATTACCAAGGAGCGTCCAGAGCCGGTACAGGCGGTGGATGGCACAGCACTGATTTCAGGCCCAATCAAGCAATAGACTGCCCCAGTCACTCTAACTATTCAGAACACGCATCAGGAAGTTATCTCATTCGACCTGATTACTATGCCACAGTTTGGGATCATATTGGGTCTCCCATGCTTGCATCTACACAACCCTTTGATTGATTGGAAGTCTGGGCAGGTTCATTTAGAATCTGAAACATGTCGGAACTTTTGTCTCATTTCACCTGACAACACTGTATCACCCCCACGAGCCCTAGGGGCCATAGCACAACTCACACTACACAAAGACGCTACTATGGTCATAGAGCCTCATGTGGTGGGGGCTGTTGCCACTGGTTTTCCTACAGAATACGAGGATTTCCATGAAGTCTTTGATAAGGGTTCCTCGGAGGTACTCCCGCCACATCGTTCCTACGACTGCCCCATCGACTTGCTTCCTGATTCTGTGATTCCCTCAGGTCGTATCTATTCCTTGTCTCCCTCGGAAGAACAAGCTTTAAAGGAATACATACAGGTAGCCTTGAAAGTCGGTCATATACGTCCCTCCACCTCACCGGCGGCTAGCCCTATTTTTTTTGTCCCCAAGAAAGAGGGCGATCTACGTCCTTGTGTGGACTACCGTCGACTAAATTCTATTACCATCAAGAATCGATATCCGATTCCTTTGATTACCCCATTATTGGACAGGTTAAGCCATGCCTCCATCTTCACAAAACTTGACCTCCGCGGGGCCTATAATCTGGCCAGAATTCGTTCCGGCGATGAGTGGAAAACGGCCTTCTGCACTCGCTAGGGATTGTTTAAATATGTGGTCATGCCCTTCGGGCTTTGTAACGCCCCTGCTACCTTCCAACGTTTCATGAATGAGATCTTTCACGATTTGTTGGATGTGTGTGTAGCAGTATACTTGGATGACATCTTGATATACTCACAGAACATAAAGGACCACATATCACATGTCAGCGAGGTACTGTCCCGTCTCCGCCAACACTCACTCTATGCCAAACCTGAGAAGTGTCAGTTCCACACTGAAAGTGTGGAATTTCTGGGTTTCCATATCACCCCTGGGGGTCTGGCAATGAACCAGTCCAAGGTCCGTGCTGTCTTGGATTGGCCTAAGCCCTGTAACATTAAGGCCCTGCAGTCTTTCCTTGGGTTCTCAAATTTCTACAGGCGCTTCATCCAGGATTTCTCATCCCTTGTAGCCCCTCTCACTGCCCTGACCAGTCCCAAGTCCCCTTTTGTATGGTTACAGGAACCCCAAGCCGCTTTTGATGCCCTGAAATTAGCATTTACCACAGCTCCCGTCCTGAAGCACCCGGACCCAGAACTCCCGTTCATTGTGGAGGCTGATGCTTCCTCCTTTGCCCTTGGTGTGGTTTTGTCCCAACGCTGTCCTTCCTCGGGTCAATTACACCCGATTGCGTTTCATTCTCGAAAGTTCTCTGCTACAGAGTTGCACTACACCGTCACGGAGAAGGAGCTGTTGGCCATCAAGGATGCCTTCCAGGTTTGGCGGCATCATCTGTTGGGGGCAAGGCACGCTGTCACTGTGTTCACCGACCACCGTAATCTTCAGGATTTGGCCTCACTAAAGTGTATTAGCAGTCGGCAGGTACGGTGGCACTTGTTCTTTGCGGCCTTTGACTTTCAGATCAAACATAGGTCCGGTTTGTCCCATGGGAAGGCGGACGCGTTGTCCCGCTCTCCGGGTGGGGTATCCTTGCCTGTTTTCCCAGAAAATCTGTTAGACCAGCATGTCATTTGTATTTGCACCCCTCCTCTGCATTTGTTGGATTCCATTCGCAAATGGGTTTCACTACATCCTGATCAGGTTACAGAGTGGGATCCGGTGTTTCATGACGGGGTACCGTATATCCAAAACAGATTGTAGTTACCAATGACCGACGCTCGTAATCTTGCTTTGGAGTGGTCCCACGATAGCGCCATCAATGGTCATCCCGGACAAAGACGCACGTTGGACCTCCTCAGACGTTGGTGTTGGTGGCCCTCCATGAAACACGACGTAGAAGGATATGTTAACACCTGTGCAATATGCGCCCAGTGTAAACATCGCAGAGGGCGCCCGCTGGGGCTTTTGCTTCCTTTACCTATACCCCCCAGGCCCTGGCATACGGTATCCATGGATTTCGTAACAGATCTACCCCGAACCAAGGGATTCGATACCATTTGGCTAGTAGTCGACTCCTTTTCCAAAATGGCTCGATTCATTCCCTGTTCCGGTATCCCTTCAGCCCCGGCCTTGGCCGATCTTTTCTTCAAATCGGTCTTTTGTCTCTTTGGGTTACCCGCAGTTATCATCTCAGATAGGGGTCCCCAGTTCACTTCTCGTTTCTGGCGAGCACTCACGGTCCTTCTAGGCATCGATTCCCGTTTCTCTTCCGCATATCATCCAGAAACGGACGGTCAGACTGAGAGGGTGAACCAAGCCATGGAGCAGTATTTGCGTTGTCTAGTGTTGCAACACCAGCAGTCCTGGCTGAGTTTGCTACACCTCGCTGAGTTCTCCTACAATAATGCAACGCACTCCTCCACTGGCTCTTCTCCCTTTTATGATTTGTATGGTCAACACCCTCGCACTTTGCCTATCCCAGACCTTGCACCTTCTGATAACCCTGCTGCTGCTGCCTGTGCCCGCGACTTATCGGTCGTTCATGCTCAAACCCTTACTCACCTTCGGGAGGCCCAGGAGTCTACGAAGGCTGCAGCGGATCGGAAGAGGACAGTGGCACCTTCCTATGTTGTGGGGGACAGGGTTTGGCTCTCTTCTCGCCATCTCAAGCTTCCTGGTTGTCGCAAATTACTCCCTCGCTTTGTGGGTCCATATAGGATTTCCGCTGTAATAAACCCTGTGGCTTATCGCCTCTCGGTCCCTGCCTCCTGGCGCATACACCCTGTTTTTCACACTTCTTTGTTGAAACCTTGCCCGGCTCCTACCCGTCTCCGGTCTATGCCTGGTCCTGTTTCAGTGGGGGACTCGATGGAATACGAGGTTTCGGGTATATTGGGTTCCCGTATGGTTCGGGGTGGTCTCCAGTACCTTGTGGATTGGGCAGGTTTTGGCCCCGAGGAGCGTTGTTGGGTCCGTGCGAGTGATGTCCATGCCCCTAGGCTTGTTTCACGTTTTCACCGGGATCATCCTTATTGCCCACGTGGTCGTGGGCCATTGAGGGGGGGCTCTGTCATGCACAACAACAAATCAGTTGCACAACCAGCACAACCACGCACCATATTGCTTGACACCCCGACACACACTGCTAGACTCCCCGGGTCACAGTCCGCCTCCCAAGTCATCACTTCACCTATGGTGCGAGGGAGTCGTCATCACCGGCGATTTCGGGCCGTGCGCAGAGGCCGGCCCGGTTTGTTGCCTCGTTTTCATTGGCAACTCCTGTGGAGGCTGCGTTCGGGCTTGAGCACCCGATCACGGTTACTTCCTGGGTTTGCGACGGTTTCCCGATCACGTGGTCAAGTTTCCGCTCATGTGACTGGGAGCCGATGCACGTAAAAGCCGGGAAGTTCGAGTGGCTCACCGCTTCACAGCTGTTTCACAACTCTGTTTGGCGCTTTCAGGATTTTCGTTGTTTGCTTCATCGGATTTTGGACTCAGGCTTACGAACCACGGATTTGCTCTCTCTTGCTCCACGGATACTGTCACTCGGAACTTTGTACGGATTTTTGGTACTCTTTTGCTACGCTCAACGGATTGATTTTGGATTATCTCTTTCTGGCTTTTTGATCTTCCGACCATAGACTACATGACCAGTTCCAACCTCCCTTTGGCTACGGAAGGGCTACAGGCACCAGCTGGTACCTACCATCTAGAACACGGCTGTCCGGATCTTTGACGCTCCCTCGCATCTGACCCTAGGCACCCTAGATCCATCCCGCTAGATATAGGTAAGAAAGTTATTGCACACTCTTTCATATCAAAGTACTGTGTTTGCCTGTGCTAACCCTAACTTCCTTTTAACAGCCTCTGGGATCCTCGGCGTCATCAAATCCAGTGAATCATCAAACCACCTGTGGCCTCAAAGCTCGCACAGGGAGTTCCTTTACTCTTTTCCTGTGGGTGATTTGTGGACAGAGGCCCCTTTATTCTTCACTACGCGGCAAGTCACGACAGATGCGTTTGTTGTCGGTGTGTGTGTTGTGTGCTTCTGACATGTGTAGTGACCTTTTTTCTCTCTATTTTTCAGGTGATGACGCAATGGAGGAAGAGGATGGTGTTGTCATGCCAGACACAGGGTTGTTACATCAACCCGGCACAAGTGGGGGTCGTGGGGTGGTAGGCCACGAAAACCCCCAAGTGCTACAGTCCATCTTGTCTTTGGCTGCCTATGAGTCCAGCCTTGATGACGACTCTGACGTCCATGTTGAGTTGGATGAGCATCAAGTCCATGTGTCAGGGGTGAGTGATTCTGATGTGGACACTCCTCTGTCCGCGATACCTGCACTGAGGAATCAGACAGTCTTGGTTCCTCCGCCCGTGGTGGATAGGACGCAGCGTCACCCTCCACACCAGTCACTGATGTGCCTGGGACATCACGTCGACGGGGGCATGTAGTCGTGCAGCCCGGGCGGTGCCAACACAGCGATGACCCCCGGTCCTTGGGCCCCGCAGGGGTCAAGCCCGGCAACGCAGTCGCCGCGCGCAACCGCAGTACACTGAGTGGGAGCAAGACATGACTGCCAATTCAGAACGGCAGCGGGCAGCAATGGAGAACATCGCTGAGAGCATGGAGCGTGTGGCCCGATCTGTGCTCCCCCCTGCTAGGCAGGTGCTTCTCCAGCAGCAGGCGGCACGGTCCACGGCCCGCTCGCTCAGGCTGGGCATGGCGGCCTCAGACAGGACACGCCAGGCTGAAATGTCGTCTCTGCGTCAAGCAATTGCTGCTCACGCAGAGGCGCACATGGATGCCCTGAGGGAGGAGTATGCTTCCCTCAAATCCACTCTGGGTGTCCTTATGATGTCCCAGAGGCAGCGGGCAGAGGAGAGGTTTGCACAGCTTGAGCGTACCATCTCGGCTGAGCTACAGGCTTGCCGGGAGGTGCAGCGGTTGTCCAGCCAGGCCTTGCAGGAGGAACTTCGTGTTACACGTGCTACCTTGCAAGAGGAAGCACGTGTATCACGTGAGGTTCTGCATGCAGACCTACGTCACATCGCCACACAGAACCAGGCTCACCCATCCGGCAGACTTGCTGCCGACGAGGGGCAAGCTGCGGCTAGGCCTGGCCAGGCTACTGTGCCACGTCCTCCTTTCCAGGATGAGACAGACTCGGACGACCATCTATCTCCCACATAGTTCGGGCTGTGCAGGCGTTGAGCCCATGGAGGTTTTTTTTTTGGCTCAGCATCATCGCATGTGGGTGTTGAGCAGTACCCTGTACCTCCCCCCTCCTGGGTGCCTCCCCTCACCCCCGGGTCGCATGTGGCCATTTTTGATTTTTCTTTTAGTTTAGTTAGTTAAGTTTCTGTTTGATAGTTAGTTTCATTAGGTAATGTAGGTTTTTCATAGTGTAATTAGTTAATATAGTTTAAAATTGCTTGTCTATTGTGCTTTCATGTGACGGTGCGGTGCTTTGTGGCTTTTGAAAGCATCCACTGTCTGTTCCAGCTGGGCCCTTCAGGCTTGTCTTGTGTATGTGTTTGCTGCTTGGGGTCCTTGACTCACATATGCCACTCCTGCCTCCCTTATCCATGGGCTCGCAAGGATGGTTCGGTGTGACAGCCTATTACACAAGGGCTTTGGACTGTCATATCTGTGGCATGTCTGGTGCTGTGTGACTTGTGTTGACACCCCTAGTGGGGATGATTGCGGTGTTATTGTCCACTGTTCAGCTTTTGCTAGATGGGGTGTTTTATGATTAATGTGTACATTCATTGCTATGCATTGTGTAGTATGTTTCTTATCTTTACTGTACACATGCTTGTTGCAATTCATGCCGTAGATAGTGTGTTCCACACTTTGGATGTGAAAGACGGACTGATGGTGTGATTTCTGATGTAAGTCTCTGACATGGTCCAGTAATGAGATGCCTGAAGAGACACACACAGATGACTTTAAAGCATTAATCATGTGTTTCATGCCCTTTCTGCAGGGGGATGAGCCTCCAGACCACCTTTGCCAGCAGACATGGCCCATTGGACATCTGAATTCTGGACACGTTTGTTGGTGCCCACATGCACATGTGTGCACAAGCAGAGGCACAGGGATTGCAGACCTACATCCTAGATTTGCTGACGTGTTCCAAGGAACTCCAGGCAAGGTGAGCAGCACAGGGGGGCCACAACACAGCAAAGCTTGCACCAGGCGAGTTGCACATGCAGGCTTAGTAACAGCACTGAGGGTGAGCTTGGACGAATATTGGTGTTGAAGTACACAATGCAGCTCAGATGTGTTGGTGGACTGATGGCTGTTGATAGTAAGGTTGTCTGGGACACCTGCAGGGGCAGTGGCACATACCCTCCGGTACACCAAGGTCCATTGAGGCACTTGTATCAACCATGTAGCCTTCCGAGACATGGAACGGGGCAGCTCACAGGGACATACAGCAAGGGACATACTCGGGTGCAGTGCATTTCATTTCCATGTACATTTTGATACATGCACTGCCTACTTTGTTTCGGTCATGGTGGAACACGACTTGTTCTGAAGTCATGCCTTGCTATATGGGTCTGTCTGCTTACCCAGGGAACATTGCATGTTGTGTGAATTGTGACACATTGGTGTTCCATTTGCCATGCACCCACCGGCGGCTGACTTACTGCATTGACTGTGTATGACCCATCACAGGGGTAATGTTACATATGGGTACGAAGCATCTACACCAGATTGTCTGTTTGTAGAGTAGTTTGTTGCTATGGGGCATGTTTGGTGGTGTGTTTTTGTGTTATGGGCACGGACAGATTATTAACTGTGGCTCTCTTTGCAGCATTGCAGTGCTCCTGTAACCGGACCTGAGAGTGCGCAGGCAGGACGCCAGCACTCAAAACCAGAGCTAAGTGTCTTGTTGTTTTTCTTTCAAACTGCTCTGCATAGGCTTGCTGGGGGGTGCACTAATGCATGGATGAATGTGTAATTCAATTTGGTATGTTTGTTTTTCCCCTAATCACCCGGAGTCCTATCCAATTTTAGAACCTGTACCCTCTACCCGGTGTTCCTGCTTTCCGTACCTATCCAAGCAACGTTCCCTAACCCTCTTTCCCCGCTGGGGTTGCGGATGCCTGTGTGAGCCCCAAACTTGCAGGCGCCAAAACCCTAGAGGGGGTGGTTGGTTCGTGCCACTCCTTAGCCTGGACTACAGAAGGCCATGACAATGATGTCCAAGTTTGTTCGGATTGTGTATGTGTTCATGCAGGTAGTACGTTTTCGTGCATTCCCTACTTTCATGTGTCATTCCTCCTCCCCTCTCTTGCCACTCATTCCAGTTATCCAGTGTGCCAACACCTGTCCCGACTGCATATCCCTGACCCTCCTTCCCCACCAGGGTCTCAGAGGCCTGTGTGAGTTTGACCTTGCAGGCACCCGGGACATGGTGGGGGTGGTTGTTTCGTGCCACTCCTGCGCCTGTACACGGGACCTGTGACAGTACACAAACGTTCATGGTGCATCATTCTATGTTATGTACCACACATGGTTCACATCCTGTTGTGACATTGTTTTACTGTGCTACCTTGGTTGTTACATCATTGTGGTAGTACTTGGCCTTTGTGAGGTACTGCTACGTCAAGTCATCTACTGGAGGGTGTTCTGGTTCGTTTTTCTGGCTTGGATTTTGTGATTTTGCAAATGAGGGTGGACTCTGAGGGTGCAGGCACCTTTTTACACACAAGGTGGGAGATGGTGACGAAGGGGAAGGGTGATCCTGTGGCCAGGTGAAATTGAGGGTTGAAGGCTCCATGACCCAGGTGCAGTTGTTCAGTGGGTCATGGTCATTTGTGAGGGAGGGGGGGGGGGTTTGTTGTTGATAGTTGCCTTGCCCTGCAGTGTGATGCGAACCCTGACATTGTAATTGTGGTATCCTATGTACATGTTGTGTTCTGCTGATCAATGCCTGTTCATGTGTTGTGTTTATCTTTCAGGTGTGAGGGGATAGTTGTGGTTTGACATGCTGGGGTTTACACATGGTGAATGTTCACATGTGATGTGTAGAGGACACTGATGGTCACTTGATTGCACATGCATATGTTGAGTGCATGTCCTTACTGACCCACAAACTTGCACTATGATGCACTACATGTACAACCACCCTTGGATATCCACGTGTACACTCTGTTTGCCTTCTGGTGCCCACTGTGTCCCTGCAGCACATGGTCTGTGACCAATTATGGATCCTGTACATGCCTAATTTGCTTTTTGATGTGGTTTGTCGCTTAGATGTGATGCTCAGGGTGTGCATCACACACAATAGCTGTTCACTGTGCTGTGCGCTGAGCAGTGTGTTGCAGGAGTTGGACACAGCACACAGAAGCTGCAGTGTTGATTTTGCAATGCACAATTTGCATGTAGACAGGCATTCATTGTTATGTTACGTCTACAACTTTTGTAATGCATTTGGGAATTAATTATTTTGGGTGGGAGGTTGTTGGTCAGTCATTTCATCTGATTCCATGTCAGGCATCATTGTCTGATGCCACTGTACATTTTTGACATGGCAATGTGTACATTATTGGTACTGTGTTGGTGTATGGGTATTGCTTGCCATGTCATGTTGTGGTTTGGGAGGGTTTGAGTGACATAACAGTGATGGTCATGGCCTGTTTTGCAGGTGTGTGTGATTCACACCTTGCATGTCAGGGTCATCCGCTTCTCAAAGCAACTACCTGGGGGTAGATCTCTCTCCGCGGCAGGGGCCACCCTCTGGAACAGCCTTCCTGCCTCACTGGAACTTGAGGAGAACCATCTCCGGTTCCGGAAGCACCTCAAGACCTTCCTCTTTGCTTCTGCTTTCTCTCTCCCTCTCCCTTGCAAAATTCTTCACTGGAACTGCACTGGATCTGCAACTGGGCCACTCTCACCAACCTCGGCCCCTGGCCCAGCCACTCTCCACTTGCACTGCCTCCCTGGCAACCCCTGCACTGTGGGACTGTCTCTCTATCCCTACAGCCCCCCCTTCCCAGCACTTGTCTGCACTTACCTTTGCAGTTGCCACCAGCTGGCCTATTTATTTGTTTTTTAGTCTACTTACCCTGTAGTGCACTCCCCCCCTCCCCTTCCCCTTGCACTTTTCCCTTCCCCCTACCCCTGCACTTGCGCAATCTAAATGACACCTGGCCTAGTAGTATCGTTGTCTGTCTTCCCTTGTTCCCCCCTCCCTGCCTCGTCGCACCTTGAAACACTTGTGTATAGGCACGTTACAAATGCCATATCATGTCATGTCATATGTGTGCCTTTTGGTCACACAGGATAGCTTGTTTTTAAGTAGCTAGGGATGCAGACAATGTGGCACTTCCATGGCAACTATCACAGGGTAGTAGGGTTGTGACAGTTGACTGTCTCTTTGTCATCATCGATTGTCACCTGGTATGTGCCAGGCCTGTGTGCACTCCGCAGGGGTGGGAGTTTAGGTGAAAAATGTGGCCACAAGCTGGGTCCGGGCTTCCTCGCCATGTGCCCTGTCCCCTCCCATGGGCAGCACCTGTGCCTGTGGTTGGGGATGTGGGGGCACCACCATGTCCACCGGTACGCCCTGCCGTGTTGCAACATTGTGCAGGACACATGCTGCCACAATGATCCTGCACACTACTGGGGGTGCATAGAGTAGCTGCCCGCCAGAGCGGTCAAGGGAGCGGAAACGTGACTTGAGCACTCCGAATGTGCGCTCCACTATGGCCCTGGTTGCAATATGGGCGGAGTTGTATCTTACCTGGGGTGGTGTGGTGGGGTTCCGGATTGGCGTCATCATGTGGTTGCTCAGAGGGTAGGCACTATCCCCTGGGGAGGTGTAAATGGTTGTGATTATTGGGGTTTGTGTATTTGTGTGTGTGTGTGTGACATGCATGCATGTGCAAGGGCATTTGTACTCACCTAGGAGCCAGGTGTCACCATGCTGCCCAGCTTCCAGGGCCCGGCTCAGGGCGGACATTCTGTATATGAAACTGTCATGGGTGGAGCCAGGGTAGTTTGCATAGACAGAGGTGATGATTCCCTTTGCATCGCATACCACCTGTACATTGATGGAATGCCAGTGCCTGCGGTTTCGGTAGATGTGCTCAGTGGCCCTAGGTGGACGTAGGGCCACATGGGTGCAATCTATGGCACCAAGCACTTTGGGGAAGTGTGCCACCCTGAAAAAATCCAGGACAACGGCCTGCCTTTCTGCGGGTGTTCTGGGCATGTATATGTGCCTGCGGACTGAGGGGCGTGCTGTCATGATTGCCAGTACCTGGTGTAGGCAGCGTGACTGCGTGGCCTGTGAGACCCCCCCCACTATGGCAGTAGTCTGCTGAAATGACCCAGTGGCCAAGAAATGCAGGACATTGAGCACCTTCTCCAAGGGGCTCAATGCTTGGGAGCAAAGGGTGGGGGATGTAAGGTCATCTTCCCACTCCCTGACCAGGTCTAGGATGATATGGGGTGGAAACCTATACCTGCCGTAGACCTGGTCGTCAGGCATCCCAAAAAGGCTTGTCCGTGGTGTGAAAATGCGTGCCCTGGCTATTCTCCTCCTCCTGCGGTGTCCCACGATCAGTGCTGCGACAAATGGGGCATTCATCGTAGCTGTATATACGTGTTTGTTGTTTGCACGCACTTTTATACTGTGCGCGGGGACGCTTCCGCCTGCCTTAGTGTGGCGGACGCGTTGACGCCTGTGTGCGTCTTTTGCCGTGCCCGGGTTTCCCGTATTCGAATCCATGAATACGGGTTGTTCGCGTGCGTGTGGGCGTTCCGTGTAGTTCCCTGCAGTACTTCCCCAGTTACGCCTTCTTTTTCACACGTTATTCCCCATTCCGCGTGTTATGCCCACTGTTCTGCCCACTTTGGTTGTGTGCGCCGCGCTATGTGCGCTTTTGCTGTGCGCGTAGAGCACGCCGTGTGTGCCCGTGTGCGCCATGGCAGGTTTTGGTGCACGGACAGCGGGAAACGCGCGCAGCGTCTTCCTTGAATCGCACGCGTGCGAGTGCGCTGGGTTTCTCACGCTTGTGCCACCTTGCGCCTGCTTGCGCTGGGATTTTCGGCGCACGTTTCTCCAAGAAGCGACCCTAATGTACTCAAATAGCTTTGCACTAATGACTCATAACCGGTTCCACCTTATCCCCAACTGCAACTTGCCCCTACCAGACACGACTACCGCATCCAATGCACACGACCATGCATTACTTAATATGTAAACCCTGCCACCACTGCAACCAATGGCATCAGTTCTATACATTCTCTGGATGCACATATGCCCATAAAAGCATATGCAATTATGTGCACTGTATTGTATGTATGTATGTACATGTATGTATATGTGTTTGATATGCACTGTAACTAAGCATTAAGACTACTTGTACTGTTGCGCCCACCTACCCAAGGTTTTGGTGCGCATTATCAAATGAATAAACAAACAAACAAACAAACACATCTCTCTAGTGAATAAGTTAAAACTGCCATGTAGCAAAGCAAGATAATTTGATCTGTGTGTCCTGACATATGATAGGTAAATTATGTTAAATGTGTTTTCTGTAAACTCCCCGTGTCTCTCTCTTGGACTGCTTCTTGAGTGCATTGGCACTATGGCACCCAATCTAAAGATGTGTCTTTTCTTGACGGGGAAAACACTTGCGAAAGACCAAGGTCAAGTCCTAAAAATGAAAGTGGGGGAACTCACCAACAAACATAATGCGATGTGACATCACCAGAAATTAGCATATGATTAGAATTAAATTGGCTTTGCATAACCATCCAAATTGCACAGGACAAATGGCGTTTGCCTTTCATAAAATCAACACACACGAAACCAAGAAAGGGTATTTTCTTCTAATAGTGTTTTTGAAAACGTTAACAGTGTGCATGTATTAAACTCCATGAACCAATACCAATGTTTTCCCTGGAGCTTGCAGTACCAAAATGAGAGATTTCTCCTTTAGTTGTTCGTGGCTTTTCACCAGGTTATATATAGTGCACTGGCGACTGCAGTACGATCCCTGAGGTGCGCTTTAATTCATACATCAAAAATTACATTCAGTGTTTCTCATTTTAGCTGTGGGGGACCGAGTCCACCCTTGCTGAAAAAAAGTGGGTGCACTCTGTCCACCCGCGTGTACCCTCCACTTGAGCCCTGCAAAAGGCACCAGTCCCGGGGAGCAATCCTGAATCTGGCGTTGTAAATTAGAGAGAAAGTTAATGAGTATCCGGGCAGCGGCTGAAGGAGAAAACACAGTAGTGAAACCGCAGAGAGGACACGACACATGACAGGAGGTTCAAGGTCCCTAGATATGCACAGGGTCATGTATAGAGTGGAGTTAGAGACCCCATGGTGGGGTAAGGTGATTCACGTGAGAGTAAGTAGTGGACGGTGGCTCCTAAGTCAAGAATTAAAGGAGCGAATGGTAGCGACTTTCTGAACATGGCGGAAGCAGTGGTCGAAGTGTACGAAAAGAAGTAGTGGAACGAGGTTCCCTGCTGGCCTGCACCCACTCCCCACAAACCCCATCACCACGTCCCCTCCCACACACAAAACACACCCCCAAACACTTGCAGCTGCTGTTTAAGGGAACGTTCAGTGCAGTGCACTGAAAGTGTAAGTTTCAACTTCTTCCTACACTTTTATTTTAAAACGAAACCGTTCCGGAACGGTTTCTTTTTAAAATAAAAGTATAGGAGCTGTAAAAGGTAATTTAAAAAAGTAGAGGAGCACCGCTCCCGCTCACTTCGACCACTGGGCGGAAGGGAGTTCCAATGGTGTGGGGCAAGGACAGAGAAGGAGGGAAAGTATGAGGAAGCATCAGGTGGTCGGGAAGAAAGGGAATCGAGACGCTACTAGACTGGGGGCTACGCTTCGGAAAGTAGCAGGAGGTAGTGTCAGCTTGGTAGGGGACGCCAGCTCATGCAGAGATGGGTAAACAAGCAGTAGGAGCTTGAATTGGGACTGCCCGGCATGGAGGCGGTGATGGGAGGTGGGAGACGAACAGGGAAAACTGTAGAGGGTGCAGGTGGAGAAGTTGAGTAGGTTGTCAAGTAAGGAGAAGGAGTAGAGGGAGAGGCCTAGGAGAAAACTAGGTACCAGGGTCGGTATGAAGGTTTTGGTCGATTTGTAAGTGCAGAGTTTCTGAATAGTAAGCCGTTTATTCCTAGCCACAGTTAGAGGCAAATGCTAATAAAGTGGTCTTAGCTTGAGTACCATCAAGTGGAAATGGGATAGGAGAAGAATGGGGACATTGGAGCCAGGAAAGGGGGAATGGGGTAGATGACTTCAGTCTTGGTGAAGTAAAGCGTTGAACAACGATGTGCTATCCATTGTCAGATTGTGGGTTGCGGTGAGACAAACAGTAATGAGTGCAGGACAATCAGGAGTAATAGTGGGCAAGGAGAAGACGATTTGCGTGTTTTAGGGACATTTCCCTTGAACACCGCGGTCATAGTCTTCAGGTATGTCTTCCTGACTTGGCTACTGGTAATTCCCTCAGCATCACTAGGCTCTTTAATGTTGCAGTGTGGCAGAGAAGCACCGGTCTGACTCTTAGGATGGTGAGAGAGGTTAACATTCACAGGAAGAGTAAACCCTTTTCTCAAATGCCAAATGACAGAATGTCCACACGAGTTTGGCAATGCAGAAAAAAAATGGTGGTTATTCCGTTACCATAACATTGGACTAGCAAAGATACTGGGAGCCTGATTCATGGAATTATTTGCAGGGAAAACAGGGTACTTGCGCAGACAACTGCGTGCAAATCTGCCTTTGGTGATTCATGGAATCTAATGCACAGTACTTTTCCTGTGTGGAATTTGCGCTGGCTCGGCACGTCTGTGCGAGACGTCAAGGGCCTTGCGCGATACTCCAAGCAAAGCGTGGGCGTGGTTTTCACAGAGGGCTTGGAAGCAGGCGGAACAACAAAAATGGGGAAGAATTTGCCAAAAAGTGGCAGTTCCGAGGGACAGCCTGTACGCAGTCCCTTGTGGCACGAGACAGATTCATGGATTCGATCGTGCAAAATCTCGGCTGCGAAATGGTCACGCAAGTCCTTCATATGATACAACACCCGAAGACAGGTATAAGTACACTGGCACATAGGATTTGCAGCACGCGGGTTGGATTGCATGTCGGATTTCGGAGTGCGTGTTCTCAATCAGGGTTCCGATGTAACATAGGGGTGTTTGCAAACAGTGGAGCGGGGTGATATGATATGATGTGATATGATATGGCATTTGTAACGTCCCTATACACAAGTGTTTCAAGGCACGACGAGACAGGGAGGGGGGACAAAGGGAAGACAGACAACGATCCTACTAGGCCAGGTGTCATTCAGATCGCGCAAGTGCATGGGTAAGGGGAAGGGAAAGTGCAAGGGGAAAGGGAGGGGGGAAAAGTGCAGTACAGCGTAGAATAATAGATAAATAATAGGGCCAGCTGGTGGCAAGTGCAAAGTAAGTGCAGACAAGTGCTGGGAAGGGGGCTGTAGGGATACAGAGACAGTCCGGCAGTGCAGGGGTTGCCAGGGAGGCAGTGCAAGTGGAGAGTGGCTGGGCCAAGGACCGAGATCGGTGAGAGTGGCCCAGTTGCAGATTCAGTGCAGTTTCAGTCAAGAATTAGCAGGGGAGAGGGTGAGAGAAAGCAGAAGAAAAGAGGAAGGTTTTGAGGTGCTTCCGGAACCGGAGATGGTTCTCCTCAAGTTTCAGGGAGGCAGGAAGGCTGTTCCAGAGGGAGGCCCCTGCCGCGGAGAGAGATCTACCCCCAACTTGTTGCTTGGAGAAGCGGCTGACCCTGAGGGAGTTGGAGGCGGATGAGCGAAGAGCTTGAGAAGGAAGATATTTAGGAAGAGAGAGTTGAAGGTATTTAGGCCCCAGGACCCAGAAGGCCTTGTGGAAAATGCAGAGGGTTTTGAACTTAATTCTCGCAGTCACTGGGAGCCAGTGTAGAGATTTCAGTCCTGGAGAGATACGGTCCCTGGGCTTGAGGCCAAGGACAAGTCTCGCAGTCCTGTTCTGGATAAGTTGCAGAGGGCGGAGTGTAGAGGCAGGCAGATTTAGATAGAGGCTGTTACAGTAGTCCAGCTTCGAGAGAACCAGGGCTCGGGAGACAGTGAGCTTCTGGGGGAAGGAGAGGAATGGAAGAATACCTCTGAGGAGGTGCAGCTGGTAGTGTGACTTCTTAGAGACGTCAGATATGTGAGGAGAGAACGAGAGTGTGGAGTCGAAGATGACCCCGAGGTTTTTTGCCTTGCAAGTAGGAGCAGGAAGAGGGCCAAGAGAGGCCGGCCAGCGAGATGCAGGGAAGGAGGGAGTGGGTGTGCCGATGAGTAGAATCTCAGTCTTACTGGCATTAAGGCAGAGGTCATTGGCGGCACACCATTCCTGGATAGCAGACAAACAGTCAGAGATGGGGGAAGGAGAGGAGGAGGCCGAGGGTAGCCTGAAAATGAGCTGGGTATCACCCGCATAGCACTGAAAGTTGGGGCAGAGAGCGGCGATGCGGTGGGCAAGGGGTGCCAGATACTGGTTGAACAGCCAAGGAGAGAGGTTAGATCCCTGGGGACACCACAGGTAGAGAAAAAGATGCCAGAGAGGAAGGACCCCAGTTGGACTTGGGAGGGTGGATTGGAGAGGAAAGAGGTCAGCCATGCCAGAGCCTGACCAGTGATACCCAGGTTATCATGGAGACGGTTGAGCAGGATGCCATGGTTGACAGTATCAAAGGCAGAAGAGAGATCACAGGAACATTTAACAGGGGTTTGCATGCAGATTTCCCGAGTTATTGGCAAGTTATGATTTTTTATGCGCATGTTGTCAGGGTGCCGTATATAGTTACGGGGGACACTGCGCAGGGTTCCCGAATCGTAGGCCTGCTTATTGGGGACACGATGCACTGTTTGAAGGGTGCATGTATTTGCGCCCGGGGGTCTGTGCAAAGGTAGCTCTTTCAGCTGTTTATGCTTTGCGTGTCAGGGGCTTTCTAGGCGCGACTTGCGAATACGGTTACTTTGCACTGTAAATTCCATGAATGCACGGGGTGCGCATTTTTCTTTCTGCACGGAGGCTCACGCAGTGTCCTTCCCGGCGCACGACACTTGCAGGATTTCTGCGCACATTTCCATGAATTGGGCCTGGGTCAATACATTCATAAAGTGTTTTGTTTCAAGCTAGTGCATTAAGAACTGCTGAAAGTCCCAGAAATATTCTTATAATATTAAAATTCCTTTAATTATAGACAGAGGCACAGGCGTCCAATGCGTTTAGGATGTAAATCCTTTCTATGGAAAATGTCTGCAAACAATTATTGAACATATGTAATTAAAATGGTATCACACTCTATGTAACTTGCTTATGTCATGTAAACAAGTTAATAAGAGACCGATCATACCTGCCTCGACTGTGTCTATTGTAAAGGAAAACAAACAACATCACCTAAATTTCCGAAAATGACCAAAAATGACCACAAGAAATTCTAAAAGAATACTGCTGAATACTGAAGAGTATCGTGTTCAAAATCTGAAGCATAACAGATAATGCTTAGTGCTCATAAGATTAAGAATATTGGTGCAAGAGCCTCTATGAAAAAGTATATACAGACATGTCACCAGTTACAACACCCAGTCTCTAGTGTGCACCCTATAAGGTATACTTGAAAAAACTGTATGACACACCTATCAAATATTGAAAAATCAAGGCATAGAAAAATGATAACGTAATGGCATGGACATGCGTGGACCATTGACATACAGTTTTTTCATGGTATAGTGAATACAATAGTATCGTAATTGATTTCTGTATTTTCTTTTACAGAGGCGCTGTTACCAATGTACCTCTCTCGGACACAATGAGGTACCATTGTGGTGCCCTACCTCAGGAGTCATAAGAGCTCTTAAGACAAAGCCCACAAAAACAGAGCCACCCTCTCAGTCAGGCTTTAAAAGTCCAAAACCCATAAAAGCCAGAAGAAATTACAGAGGGCTAACACATCTCAGGAAAAACACGTTCTTTCAACCTAACATTGTATCATCCGCAAAGAGGTGAGATGAGATCAGTTGACGTCGGTAGGAGGTGTAGAGGGTAAATAGCAAGGGACAAAGGTAGGATCCTTGGGGGACACCAATGTGGATGGAGAAGGAACAGTTACATAGATAGGAGACAACCCAGTCAAGAGCATTATCCTGGATTCCGAGGTTGGCAAGGGTCAGGAGAAGAGAGGAGAGGTCCACCACATCAAATGAGGCAGAGAGGACTAGAGGTATTAGGCAGGGAAAGCGTTTTTTTGATGGTGAACAGAGGTTAGAAAGTTGAAGAACTGGTTGAGGGCTGTTTCTGCAGAAACCTCATTGGAGAGGGTCTCCAAGGTCCTTAGTGTTCAGAGAGGTATAGCTTGTGTTGAAGGTGAGTTGTTCAAGGATTTTGGAATAATGTGGGAGGGGAGATAGGGCAAGCTGTTGGCAGGATGGTTGGGGTCAGCCAAGGGCTTCTTAGGAATTGATATGAAACAGATACATTTAAACAGGCAGAAAAGATCCCAATGGATATAGGGAAGTTGAAGAGGGAGGAGAGATGCGAGCAGGTGAGCGGTGCCTTTGTGGGGCAAACAGGTCCACTGGGGTGCTGTGGGGTAGGCAGTCCTCCAGATGGGTGCCAATTCAATAGGAAACATTGCTAGGGAAAGAGTAAAGATGAGCAGTAGTGACGATAGGTGCAGAGAAATAATCTTTGGGAGGCTGGGAAAGGAGGGTGGTGAGGGTAACACAGTTTTGTCATTTCAGATGATAAGAATTGGAAAAAAAACTGTAATAGCTTGAGGAGGTACCATAATGACTTGTAGTTTGGAGGTGGGTTTGCACGGTGAGAAAACATAATACTAAATAGATTGGTGGAGTAGGATGATTTTGAATAGGAGGGCACTCTTATAGATAAGAAGAAGAGGCGTAGCACACTGCTTTTCCCACTTGCAAAGGTGGGGTGCATGAGCTTCAGGAGGAGGGAGCTTAGAAGAGCGACCCATGTTTAGGGGCCAGGGATAGAGGAAAAGAAGATACGAGTGAGATAGTGGCAATCGAAGGGGAAGCAAAGAGTAGGGGTAAACTCTGATAAAGCCTGTATAATAGAGAACACCTTAACCTTAATTTAAGAAAGAAAGAAGAGAGGACCTTGAATTCAGCAAGATGGGGTAGCCATGGAGTTAGGTTTCACTTTTCATTTTGGTGAATAGGAGATGCGAGGGGAAGAAAGTAACACTGAAAAGCGAGCTTGAAAGTGAGGAGCAGAGGAAGACAAGGTCCAGGGATTTCCTCCTGGAGTGAGTAGGTAAATGGTGAATGGGTTGGGACGAGGTCAAAAAGGAGGAAGTCAAGTTCTAGTTGTTGGAAATTATGGGGAGGTTAAAGTCTCCCATCCCACTACAGAGACTTCAGTGGGGATGGAGTCAAGGAGGCAGTCCAGATCAGAAAAGAAGCAGTTGCGAGGCCAGACAGGCCTGAAAATAAGAGGATGGGGAGAGGGGTTGGTGGGAGGAGCTGGGTTTGCGAGAACTCAAGGAGAGTGGCAGAAAGTCAGGAGGTGAAATGCGGGCAAAGGGACTAGTCGTGTTGATACGTAGGCCAACAATGCCTCCGCTTTTGCAAAAGTGGGAGGAGTGTGAAAAGATAGTGGGGTCATTGTACTAGGCTGCATGGGCAGCAGAGTCGTGAGGGGTGATCCGCATCTCAGAGATGGCAAAGGTGGCAGGGTTGGGGTTCTGGGAATAACAGTAGTCAGCGGTAAGGAGTTTTTTTGCAGATAAATTAGGCCTGCTAAAGACCGAGCATGAGAGCAGTATAATATAATATAATATAATATAATATAATATAATATAATATAATATAATATAATATAATATAATGACAAGTAATCGTGCATCAAGTCCTTATGATCATTTTTTGGCCTCACTGCACATGGCCCCCCAAGAGAGGAGGAAGGGGGTTGTTAGTGGGATAGAGTGAGGGGCAGATCCAAAACACCTGTGGTGTTGATGGGTGCAGGTCAAATGTCCTCGCTTCCTGAGTGACGCTCTGTTTATATGGGTATATCTGTGACACTTGAGAATGTGTTTATTCTTAGGGAAAAATGCAGGAGCTGATATATATATATTACAGCGCTCAACAGCTGGGCTATTGGCTGATGTGGGGTGTGGATGTTATAGAGCTAAAGAGGTGAGATTGTCGGAATCTCAACTCAGAGTTGATATAGAAGTGAAATGCCTGAGGTGGCAATGTGGCATAGTTTGTGTGTAGTGTAAAGTGATAGGATATATTATAGGACAGAAGCTTAGTTTTGGAAAAAGGGAGTCGGCAAACAAAGGATGCCTACGCAAATGCAGGGGAACTTTGGCCGTCGTATGTGGAAGGGTCAATGGCATACTCCAGTTGCTGTGCAGTCCTTTCTGAAGACATGGAGTGATCTGTCTGCTGTTATGTTACGTTATTTGGCATTTATATAGCGCTCTATATATCATTGGTATGACCTCAAAGCGCTGGTAGGTTGAACGCCCTTAGGGACCGTAGTCCAGGTCAGTAGAAGGAGTAGGATATCGAAGGGTGCTTGGGTGCACCAGTTACGTGTGCAGCTGATGTATGTGCCATCAATGTAAGCTGCATGTAGGTTTGGGGGGCCTAAAGGTGGTCTTCCTTCAGCTCCCAGAGGCCCCGGAACATGCAAACCTTATTCTAACATCAAGTAAGTGGTTTTCAAGAACTTTTGCTTCACCATTTGCAGGTTGATTGAAAGTGAGTCCGATAGTCTGTCGGAGTAGATCGTGTCTGTGGCTGCGTCGATGGTCCGCTCCAAGGTATTTTGATTATATCCTGGTCGTTAAAACGGAATGGTTCTTCTTAACTTTTACCACCTCGACCGGGAAATGTGCAGTAATGATGTCTGCCTGGCATTTATGTTCATGGTGCCTGTCATTTCTACCCGTCCCCATATATTCCAGCTGGATTTAGGTTTAAAAAGCAGGCAGAAGTACATCTTGATTGAAAGCAATCTGCCTGCATCAAAATGAGATACAGGCAGAGGAGCTGGGGGTCTCACATCATGGAGCGGGAGAAACACACAAGGCCAGATTCTCAAAACGTTTTGGGGGCGAAAGCGATGAAATGCTGTAGCACATCCCATCATTTGCATAAAAAAAGGAGCAGGCCGATTCCCAAAGGACATTTGAAGGAGCATGCATCCCAAATCCACAAATGGGATTCCCTTTTAAGGGTCATTCCCCTATGCCTGGGAACAGGCGCAAATCATGGCAGGGTCATTTCTGACAACATAAGAATGTAATAGAGGTGGCGCGAGTATGCTCCCTTTCAAGACCGGATCGCCCGGCAGATGCCACTTTTGTTACTGGCAGCAGATGTAGCCATATTGATTACATTCTTCTTAACCTCTGGACATGGACATTCATGAGGGATTTTGAGGTGATAACTAGATTAGAAAGTGATCACTATCCCCAAACCTTCTTATACATTCAGATAGTATAAGATCAAAGGCTGATATTACAAGTAGTATGCCAAGCAAAGCTGCTGGGCATGACAGACAATCGGCAAAATGGGGCAATGCTGATTAAGCTATAGTAATACGGCATTTCTTTCAAGAAATACTTGCACTCCTGCAAAGTTTGCCTGGTGATCCTTTGCCACACAATGAAGTCGCTTTTGGACTCCTACAAGAAAATGATTGACAAAATGTGTTTGTTTGTTTCTAAACCATGGCAACTGGTAAGAAAATTGCCAGCTTGGAGAACCATGTGGTTCGATGAAGACTGCAGGATAGCCAAGCTGCATCTGCTGCCTGTGTAAGAAACGTGGATAATGTTGACAGAGATAAAATAAGTTTGGTCAAATGCCAATATAAGGAATGGATGGCAATAAAAAAGAAAGAATTTGCTGATGATACCTGGGCTTCCTTGCTTAATGCTATAAGGGATAGTATACAGTTCTGGAGACTAATGACCACACAGACTAATGATTCTAGAGTAATACAGGGAAATACCCTCGAGAGACGTGATACAAGCACTTTAAGACCTTATACAGCAACTCTAGACCTTTTGGGCATGAGGATAATTTGTTGAGGAGCCTAGAAGCTTCCCCAGAACAGCCCAGGGTATTGTCCTTAGAAATGTTTTCTCTGGCTATAAAAGTAGGGAAGAACACCAAAATCCCCGGCCCAAACAAATTTCAAATGTATGTATTCAAAGGTGAACTACGAATTCTGATCCTACATTTAGTTTGACTGTTTAAAGAAATTGTTGTTTCTAATATGGCACCCAACTCTTGGTCTAGAGCATACATTGCCCCCACTTTATAAACAGGGAGGGAGGGAAATTCCCTCCAACTACTATCCAGTTTCTTCATTGGACGCAGTGAGCATCATCTATCTGAGGACTCTGCTAGCACATTTAATGGCATAGGTCAAAGAAAATAAGCTCATACACCACCTATAGGGAGGGTTTCAGCTAGGGCGTAGTACCAATGACCAGGGTTTTAGATAATTTTCACATGTCAAGAAATATGTAACCCTAGAAACATGTATTTGTAAGTACTCTTCATAGATTGGCAAATGGCTCTCGATTGTGTCCCGAGAGTTTAACTCTGGGAAACCTTAGGTCCCATACGTATACCCTCAAATCTGTTCAATTGTTACAATACACAACTCTCCCGTTTGATGATTGAAAGGGTGTGGGCCAAGGCTGCGTACTTGCCCCAACCCTCTTGTGTCTTTTTTATTAATGGCACTGTAGAAATAGTTTTGTCTGTTGTCACCAGTGTGTCATCACTGAGTTGGGATTCAGTACCCCCTTCTATTATTTGCAGATGACGCAGTTCTTGCATGTCTAATGGCAGCGGGGGCGGGGAGGGGGGGGAGGTGTTAACAGCTTGCCCTATTTAAGGATTTCTGTATGGATAAGGTTAACAAAAAATGCAGACATAAAGCAAATCTATGGTGAACCATGCAATTACCTTGTTTACTAAGTTGATTATATCAATTTTGCTGTAGCTGGTTGGACCCTTAAATTGTGTGTGCCCAATATTGAGAAACTTTAAGAAAATATTGGGCTCAAATCCTGCACCAGCAGACACACATGTGTACTGGAGAGACACCCGGCCGGCCCATAGAGTTGCGGTTTGCTCTGCAGTACTTTAAGACGAGATAGCTGCACCTTGAGATGGATGGGGGTGCCGGTTTTCTTACTCCAACACCAATCAATAAGGACAACTAAATGGTTTGGCAAAGGGGAGTCCGTTTAATGACAAGTACAAAACAACGGGGAAACATGGAAATCAACAATGATGCGATAGCCAGTCTCGCTTCAACTCCCAAAAACTTCATACAAACAGTACAGTAACATTTATACCCAAATAGTTGACGTGTAACACTCACAAGTTGACATGCAATTTTATTGGTTAGGAAAAGGTAACTTTAATATAGGTGCTATATCTGTATATGCTAACAGAGTGCGGGGATTGGATAAACACTATCAGGTGGCCGTCTAAGCCATCCTTCTAACATTACTCTTGTAGACATCACTAGAAGTACGACGTCCCATTGGTTCTACTATCTATAGGACCCTAGATTACTTTGGTCCATTGTGATTGGGTTGGCTTCAACCCCATGCATAAATCTCCACTTTACTTAGGAGCACGCAGACTGGTCAGCCAGGTGCAGGATGCCCCAAGATTCACCCGGCCTCCCTTCAATCAATCATTACTTTAGTGGCTATGTGTCAATTAGTCGGCTGCGGTTGGCCTCGAAGCTGTATCTTCTTGTCAGGAAAAGTGATGATATCTCTGTCTGGGCGACAGCCAGGCATAGGTGTGAAACTGTGCCTCTTCTCACTCGGTTGGTCACGTGCTAGCACACCATGGATCTGCCTAGTTTTCTCCAGTTTGTGTATTTAATTCTCATTTGGTTTGCCACCTGCCTGGGTCTCCTTATCTCGGCCTTCCGGAGATAGGCTGTTCTGTTCTTAAGTTTTGATTCAGCGAAGCTATTGTTCGCTACTTCTCTTGGTCTGACCTTGGCTTCCCAGGCATGAGTTGCTTTTGCTGAGTTTCGATTCAGCCATCTCTACTCGTTTTAGCTGGAATACGAATCCTGTCCTGTTTGACCTCTAGTAACCTGAGTTAATTCTGCTTTTGTGTAAAGTAGACTCGCACTTGCATAATGTGCTTCGTTGAGGTAGATATGTATAAGTGGACCTTGCTGCGGTCTATCTTCTACTAAGCTTAGCAAGCCGCACTGTTTTCTTAGCTTCTTGCAGTTTCAAACATATGTACAGGTGTTAGCTGGTTGAATATCTTCATGCTGTTTACAGCTTAAGTTTCTTTAAATGTCAACATCGTCTCTCCTTCAAAGTTCACAATATCCTTATTCATGGCGTTTCGTCTCTGTATGTCATCTTTGGGTCGTCTTATCTTCTATCTGTAAGTCTGTCCGGGTCTTCGTGACATCACCATTCATCTTCAATTAAGGCCTTTTGAGTTTCTTCTGGGACAGTGTTTAAGCAATCTTCATTTTGTGTAATTTGCTGGTAGGGTTTTCTCAATGGATACCTTACTGTCCCGGGTTGTCTGGTTATCGGTACTTCAATAGGTATTGTTCTTCTGATAGGCACTGGGCAGAGCCCTACTGCGACTCTATGCTAGTTTATTTGCTCATTTTTACATCAAATATCTCGGTGTGAACATTCCTAGTACTTCAAAATGGGTGACTGGAGTGCAGGCCTCACTCGGGACCTCCTCTACACTCCCTCCTCTGGTCGATTCATCGACCACTTCCGCTTCCTCTTTTGGATTCATCTTATTTGGTTCTTCTGTTTTCATTTCTTCTTCATCTTCTGGGTTTGTACATGATGGTTTGAAGAAGTGTCTCTTTGGAGTCCATATTTTTATCACTCCTCTCAGGCCTCCTGCTGTCCTTTCATGTTCATTTTTGTTCCATGTCATCAGCTGACATTGTCCATTTGGGCTGCAATAAATCAATTTTCCTTCATAATTTCTGCGTTTCCTGGGCTAAAGAAACGTTGTATCTTCTGGCGCATGCTCGCTGGCCTTCACAAAGTCTCTTATTTCTTCATCAGTCAGATCTCTGGGCTTCCATTCCGGTTTGACATCAATCATGATCTTCATCCCGATGGCTTTCTTCGCAATTTCTGGCATTGCGAGATTATTATCTTGATAACTCAAAATCCTAGTAATATCATCACTAGCAAGGCTCCTAGGAACTTGAATGCATCCGCCATCCATTGTGGAACCCATGAAAACAGTGATCCAAACCAGCTGTCATCATCAACTTCGTCGGTTTCATTGATCATCTGGTTCTCTAGGTTTGACAGCATACCTATAGCTTCCGTTAAAGTTCAATTTTCTTCGTCGTGAGAAGGTTTAAATGTGCAACATGATTCTCCAATTTTTGCACAAACTCCTCTATCCATAGCTGTGATCATGTCAAGTACATATCTGTTCTGGAGAGTCATCAGTCGGATGGCTCTTAACTCCTCCTTGATCGCATTGAATCCTTTTATTGCCGTATTGATGGTTTGCAGTAACTCCCATCTGGTTATCTGCAACCATTTAGTATTTGCTCCAACTTGAAATCTTGGCATCCGAATTGTCGTGAACACTGATGAGGTGAGGCTGAACAGCCTGTGTTCATATGGGATTGCATAAAATGCGTCTTCTGATTTGGCAGCAAAGTAATTCTCTCTCTTCATTCGGGTTATCAGTTCCACAGATCTCTTCTTCCTCAGATGAGCATCTTCTTTCGGGAAGCTATCAATGTTCAGGTCACTTTTCGGGATCACTAATGCTCGAACGTGGACATTCACTATAGTGCATATGCCTCCACAGTTTTTCAGCAGTCTGATGTATGCTTTGGGTCCACATGCCCAATAATGATCCATGATCACTGCAGTCCCATGAGTCATTCCTGGGGCTTCAAAAATTCGTCCATGGTTCTCATTCTCTCCCATCTTCCTTGTGCACAATTTTGGACTTTCTAGTGGCACTATCTGCAGGGGTCCTCCTCTCTCTTCGACCCATGTTAGTAATTTTGTAAGTTTAGGCCATAGAGGTTTGCAAAGTCTTTGTGAGTTTTCAATTGCTTCCTTGCAGGCTCCGAAGACCATCCATGCCCTGCAGATCACTACTCCTTTCTCCCATCAATCTGGTGAAAGCACTGTTCCCCAAATCTGCATCTGGCCTCTGTTTTTCCAAATTTGAGCCTCTGCTGGAGTCTTCCCTTGGACATTTAGTCTTGGGTTCACTTCCCATCTTATTCCTGCTCCTTTAACTCCAGGCTTTTCATACCTGATCACATGATTCCTATTATGGGCTCTGTTTCTCGTCTTAATGTCCTGAACATAATCATCTTCACCGGGATAAGCTGTTTCAGTTGCCCATATCAATGAAGCATCACTTCCCATGAACTGGCCTCTGGTGTTGCACATTGCTACGTGTGACAGATACATCGATTTCTACAGCTATGAAGATCTTGGATTTCGCCATGCTGTATGGTAAGAGTGCACAAACAAAGCATTCTCCTTCTGAAATTCGTCTTCCAACTTCTTTCATGTGCTGGTACCAAATGTTGTTTCCTAAATGTGCTGTGCTATCCAGGTAATCGTTTAGTTCATTGTTATTTTCATGCATGCTTCTCTTGATTCTTAAGGTTTTTCTGTAGTTTGCTATCACTACATCTCTGAACGCCTCTGTATGGCTTTTTCTTGCGGGAGGATCCTCAGGTATCCTGGCCCATGGTGCAGGCTTCTCCATCTGTGCCATTTGAGTGGACAGGAGCCTGGCAGCTCCTTCCCGGTCCTCATGCATCTTTTCTCTGCTGCGTGCAAATGCCCATGCCAACCAGCCTAACACTGGTCCGGTATATGGCTGCATTGTAGACCTGCTACTTGTCCCTTGTGTTGGAACATGTGTGTTTATTGATACAGTCTCTGCCGTTTTATTCTTCAGTTCCTCTTGTAGTTTCCTCGCTCTGGCTATGTGTGGAAAGAATACGTCTACTATCATTTGTGCTCGTGCAGAGAGTTTCTCCGAGTTGGCTTCTGTTTTCTCAAGACTTTCCGATATAACTGTTTCTGTTGCTCTTTCTCTTAATTCTTCTTGTTTTCTCGCACTATCTTCTGTGAAGGTTTTTAATGCAGGCAGTCTCATCTTCTCTGCTACTTTTGTTTGTAATTCTGTGGTCATTGACACTAGGCCTGTGTCGTGTGCATTCAGTGTGTGAGTGTGTGTAGTTGTCAGTGTTTTTCCTTCATTCATTTCATGCCGACCCTGTCTCTGGCTTTCCTGCTCATTCGTTACCACAAATGTGTGTATATCGCTATTATTCACATTAATTTCAAGTTCATTTACTCTACCATCAGATTTTCTAGCGACTTGAATTAGTATATCAGGTCTAGGTGCTTTTGTGGGTTTCATGCATATATCATCAGGTGGGTGCACTGAAATTTAAACGCTCCGTGTACCAATAAAGAATGCAGTTCTGATCCTTAATGACAGAAAAATAATGACAATTATAATACATAAGTACATTATGCCCTTATAGGTCAGGCGACAGCATGTTCTTCCAGAGAAGCGAGGGTGCCTTTCTGCTTGTGGGAGGACCAGGTTGCTGCTCTGGTCCCCCATCTCGTCCATTTACCGAATATCAATGTTATTGTTCCCCCACCCAAAATCGTTTTTCGAGTTCTGTGTCAAAAGTGTCAGGTGCTTCACAAGTGTCCCCCTCTTGTGAGCGACAATTGTCTCTTACTTCAGGATACAGTTCCTTTGCTAGACTATGGGAAAAATAAATTAAGATAATACTTCTGTGAGTCACTTTTACTGTGCATGTTCAAAGTACGTGAGCTCCCAATCCACTCCTCAAATCTGCTTCAGTCCGGAGGACATATTGGACACTGGTCAGTATGAAGAAATAGGGAAAAAATAACAACAAACATAACAAATGGAGATCTCGACTCTGCTCCCTCAATCTGTCCCTCGGCGGAAAGTTTCACAATCTTCTCCTAAGGATTCGATGGAGATTGTAAGTTTTGATTTGAGCTATAATACCATGCAGGAGCATGTTTAGCTGAGTACATTTTACTGGATCTCCGAGAAATCTAAGTACGTCAACATTGACTGGTCTTCCCACTAGCTCTGGAAAGTCTTCAATAAGATGAAATAAGACATTGTATGCCAATCTGCTGTCTTCTGGTGACAGGGACATCTGTTCTGTCTTTGTTGAGATTCAGGATTATATGTTCTTTCCTCGATGTAAATAATGTCTGCACTGTCCGGTAGCATGGAGTGCGACCAAAATGATTACTTAATTTAAAAGATGGCTTAAATGTTCAGTGTTTGCTGGGTCTCCAAGAAACGTGTTTGTGTTTTTTGTCCTTCCAATAAGAGTTGGACAGTCTTCGATTATGCGAAAGAACAGTGTGTTGATGAGCTCCTCTATTTCCGCCTGTGTTGGGAGCATTTGATTCTTTCTCGCTGTACTCAGGGAGTATAATAAATTGTTCGGCAATGACAGTAAGCAGTTGTCTTATTATTTTTTGTTTTCAGGATCTTGGAGAAAGTCTGTGAAACTGGTGAGCCTCCCTACCAGTGATGGGTATGATCTTAGGACTAGGTTTAAAAAGGTGATCAGGTCCTCTGTGATTTCCCTAGTGCGGGACACCATAAGTGATTCCAAACAAAGTCTCAGTTTTGGATGAATCGGGATACTGTATCTGTTTCCAATGTAAATATCCTTGGTCAAAATGTATCATAGTGTGTCATTCCGAGTAGGGCGAAAGGGCATCGGTGCCGGTAATCCCTTTGCGCCCTACTACGAGTTCCCTTAGCGGATCCCTTCCTTAACGCCTGGATTTACCAGGCGTTAAGGACGGGACCCGCTAAGGGAAATCAGAGCCAATAACGGTACCGCGAATTTCCGTACCGTTATTAGCTACTTCCCCCTTCTCATTGTGCCCTATGGGGGCTGAAATGGGAATGGGGAATGGTTTGGTGAATGGGGACTTACCGGTCCCGCCAAGGTCAGACTGGACCGATAAGTCCCATCTCACCAAACCGGACACGGTACCGGTATGGGAGGTAGTCATGGCGCAAATAGCGCCATGACTACCTCCATACTCGGAATGAGGCCCATAGTCTTTTTTCTCATAACGGCTTAAGTGTGCCTCAGTTGAAAGTTCAAATCAACAAAACATGTTGTGGCTTATACGCACAATTTTCTTCTTCACCCTGCAACTAGGATGCACAGAGTGTCCCTTTATATGTCCTTACCCCCTTTTTTTGCTTAGAGGAAGTGTCCAAGTTAGGCCACAACTTGCAAAAAGTTCTTTGTCTTTACATTGCTGGTCATGCATCCTTCTTCCTCGTCATGGATCTCGCCTGCACGTGCTGTGGTTCTTCCCCGTTGTATGTAGTCTCTTCAAGGTGGGGTGCAGGCAGGGGGGTTCCCCCAACGTATGGCTTGACATCACCCAGGAAGATCCAAGCTCTCTGCCCTGTAGCTTCACAGCGGATGGAGTGTAGTCCAATACAAAAGGATGTTAAATCTTGGCTCGTCCCACCTTTTCCTTGTATGGTTTCTCACCAGAATGGCGTCTCCAGGGAAGACGAGTGGAACACGTAGAACTTGAACTGGATCTGTTGCTGTGTCTCCTTCTGTGTTCTGTGCTGCACTGCCCTCTTTTCGTAGTCAAAGCAGCTGGTCTGAAATTACAGTAAGGCAAGATGTCATGCAGTTCAGATAGTTTTGCATTTCAGACCCTAGAACCTCTCCTGTTGACTGGGCATCACATCTAGCTCTATGGCGGGGTGTTATGGGGAGTTCTCATTCTTCTTCCTGTGGCTATCTCGTGTGGCGTAAGATGATGGTCGGAGCCAGGTTGGTTCTGAAGAGCATACAATGCCAGTGGAAGGCAGTGCAACCATCCCTTCCTTAGAATAAGCTTCAACTTGGCTATCCTTTCCTTTAACAAGCCGTTGAGCTTCTCACAGATTCCATTACCGTGTGGATGATACGCCAATGAGAACTTGTGCTTCATACCAAGCAGCAAGTTAATCTGCTCGAACACTGCATTAACAAAATGAGCCCCATTATCTGATCTCATGACTTCACACACCTCCCACCTGGGGAACACTTCCCTCACTGAAAATGTGGCCGCACAGGTAGAGTTTGGGTGTTTACATGGACCTGCTTCTATCCATCTAGAGAATGGGCACACCACAACAATTAAGTATCTGTACCACTTGCATACTTGAATCATGTAGACGTAATCAACATGCAAGTGCTGAAAAGGTCAATTTGGCCTGGGGATGACTCCTCTCATTACTTTTAATGTGTGCCTAGCGGTGAATTGCTGGCAGATTATGCAGTTCACCATAAAAAATGCAACATGCTCAGCTAAATTCGGTATGAACCAGTCTTCTGCAGGCGTTGCTGCTAGATTCTCTTTTGTCATATGCGCCGGGTAATGTAACTTCTCCAGCGCTATTTTCAATAGGGCTACAGGCATTACTGGCTTACCAGTGCTGTCTTTTCGCCACAAGCTTTCAGAGGGGTTTAAAGAACCCCGGCGACGTTTCCACAAGTTTTTCTCATCCTGTGGCACCTCCCCTTGTAGTTCCATTATCTGCGTTTGCCCAAGATCGTTGTAACCTTCAGGTGTGGTTCGTGCAACCATCATTCTTTCATGGGTGCACATGACTTCCCCTTCCATAATCGTCTCACTTTTGGATGCCATGCGCTTGGCTTCCGTGTCTGCTGCATGATTTCCGCGTGAGACAAAATCTGTCCCTTTCGCGTCGGCGGTGCATTTCACAACCGCTATGCCCACTGGGAGCTGTAGTGCCTTAATCAGCCTGTCCAATAAGGCTGCATGCTGCACTGGCGTGCCATACACTCAGAGGTAGCCCTCTCCTTTTCCAGCGCGCTAAGCCTGCGTGCACTGTTGACCTCCCATAGGCGGAGTCACTATACATCGTTACTTTCTGGTCTGCATGATTCTCAATGGCGAGTATCAACGGCAATAATTCTGCAGCCTGTGCTGAATAATGAGATGGTATTCGTACACTAAGAAGCACTTGAAACTCTCAATTCGCTGTGTGCTTTATCACAGCAACGCCTGTATATCTTTGCCCATCACTTTGTTTGATTCTCGAAGACCCGTCAATAAAGACAATCTCTCCTCCTGCCAAGGCATTTTCTTTTACCCTGGGAATCTCATCATAGAATTGTTCATAATTCGTGAGGTCATGTATCAGCTCTCCTTCCGTGACTGGCTCTGCTATAAACATAGCTGGGTTCACTATCTTACGTCAGACTATTTTAATTGATGGGTTTGAAATGATAACTTCAGAAGCTCTCTGAGATGTCAATGTGCCCTTTGGTTTCTCTAGAATGGCAAATAATGAGTGCTTGACGTACAACGTCATGGAACATCCCATTACAATGGTTGTCACCTTCTCTATGGCGAACACTGCGCAGCTAAACAATTTTCGCAGGGAAAATGACCTCTCATTACTGGGTCCAGATTCCCATTGTAATATGCCAGGGGCTTGTACCCCAAGGAGGTTCTTTGAGCGAGCACTGCCGTCATGACGTTGCCACCTGTGTGTGAAAACAGGTAAAATTTCTCTGCATAATTGGGAATTCCGAGAACTGGAGCTGTACAAATCGCTCTCTTGAGTTCAGCAAACCCTTTATCCATGGTTTCAGACCATTCAATGTTTTCCTTTGTCATTTGGGCCTTCTTTAGGGCCTGAAGTAAAGGTTTAGTAGAGGAGCTGTAATCGAAAACCCATGCCCTAACATAGTTGCACAGGCCTAGAAAGCTCTGCTTTTGCTTTATCGTGTGTGGCTTAGCCGTGTTCAATATGGCTTCAGCCCTTTCTGGGGTCACTTTCTTGCCTTCATGTGAGATTAGCTGGCCTATGTAGAGCACTTCCTGTTGACAATATTGTAACTTTTCCTTGTCAACCTTATAACCTTTCTCAGCCAGTATAGTCAGTTGCTGAACAGAATCATGCCTGCATTGCTCTTCGGTGGTGCTGCAAATTAGGATGTCATCCACATATTGTAAGACAACACTTTCTAGTGCAACATTGCTCAAACCCATCTGCAGGACTCTGTTGAAAATAGATGGAGACTCACAGTATCCCTGTGGCAGCCATGTGCTTTTCAGACGCATTTGTCTGAACGTAAATGGCGTCAGATTTTGTGAGTCACAGTGCAACGGGATTGAGAAAAATGCATTTTTCAAGTCAATCACCCTGAAATAATTTGCCGCAATTGGTATATTACATAATATTGTAGCCGGGTTTGGGATTAAAGGGAATGCAGCCTCAACAATATCGCTTAACAGTCTAAGGGCCTCATTACACGGTAGGCGGTGAGCCATGGCGCTATTAGCGCCATGGCTCATGCCGGTAAAATACCGGCACCGCCTTGGCGGAAAGGGGATTTACCGCCCCATCCCAAGGTTGGAGGGGCGGTAAATCCCCCTTCCGCCATTGCCCTTCCCCATTCCCATTTCTGCCCCATAGGGCTCTATGGGAATGGGGAAGGCGCTAATTACGGCACCGCAATTTTGCGGTGCCGTAATTAGTTCCGAGGTCCCTTAGCGGGTTGGTATTTAACGCCTGCAAAAAGCAGGCGTTAAAACTCCAACCCGCTAAGGGACCTCGTAGTAAGGCGGCAGGGATTTACCGGTACCGGTATTTTACCGGTGCCGGTAAATCCCTACCGCCTACCGTGTAATGAGGCCCTAAGATATGAATTAGCCTCCAAGACCCCCCCTTTGATTTCTTGACAGGATACACTGACGTATAACATGGTGACTCTGACGTCACTAAGATGGCAAAAATTGTCTTAGAAATCCCTTCATCTGCCTCACTGGACATGGGATATTGTCGGGCTCTTGGTAGAATTACTCCTGGTTTCAGTTTAATCCTTACTTCTCCAACCCCCTTTAAAAGACCCATGTCATAGGTTCCGGTAGTCCACACTGAGACAGGCACTTTAGCTATGTCGTCATCAAAATATTCAGGACGTTTTAGTGCCAACATCATTCTCTGAGGTACTTCTCTTTTAATCATCTTTACCCAAAAGGTGAGACTCACTTCCACCATTGTCTCTCCCGTTTCTGCTTGCACTTCGAACGTCAGTCACTCGATAGCCTTCTTCAATGGCAATTATTGCGCACCATTGTCTGCCTTCATCATCGTAACTGTCAACCAATACCACTTTCCCTCATACTACAGCTGCGTGTATCCTCAAGGGAAATACTTGTCCCTCCTCCTCATGCATAGGTATTCTTGGGTTGAATAAAAACTCATCAGGGGTTCTCATGATCCTGTCTGCAAGGCCTGGCAATCCCACCATAAGCACTCGCATGACATATGCAAACATTTCTGGCTCTAATGGTATGGCTCTCATGACTATGTGTCCTGAGTATGCCCTAACCATTTCACATAACTTTGAATAGTGCATTCCTGGAGTGGAGCATACTATGCCCCCCTCCGTGAACAAAATTGTCATGTTGAACTTTGTCATTAAGTCTCGACCCAAAATGTTTACTGGGGTCTGACGTGAATATAATAAAGGTACATTCATTTTGCACTCTCCTATGGAGACTGGTAGTGCTTATGTAAAGGGAACTTGACTGTGAGCTCCTGTAAAACTCTGCGTATCTATGGCCTCGCCGGACAAGGAAAACTTGCCTTCACGTATACATGAGCGTGTCGCACCCGTGTCCACTAGGAAGGAATATTCTTTACCCCCTATAATGACATCCACCCTAGGTTCCCTACGAGGGTCTGGTGTCACTGATAGGATAGAGCACATCACTGTTCCCAGTGAGCTGTCCTAGTTCATATACAAGTTTGACCCACTGTGCACTTGTTGATATTCCCCATTCCCATTGTTACTTCCCCTGACAGGATTCTGGGTCTGCCCTGTGCTCATCATGTGTGATGCTTGCAACGGTGCTTGTTGGGTTTATCTTTGTGGGAAACCGCCCATGCTCTGAGGTTGCACTCCGTGTTGCGCGCCTGGCGCTTGTTGTTGCACCGTGTGATTCTGTGCAACGCCCTGTTGTAAAACTGCAGGTGGATTCGCCACACCTGCTCCCATTCCTTGGCCATTATGCATCATGCCTTGGTTTCTGCATGTGCGCCCCAAATGCCCTGTCATTCCACACAGCCAACAAACTGGCGGTGGTCGGATTATTTGCCAATTTGACATATGCGGGTTTCCATTTAGCATATTTTGAAAGCCTCCATGATTATTTTGGAAACCTCCATGATTGCTCTGCCATCCTCTTACCATAAATCCTCTTCCCCGTGGGTAAAACCCTACGTTACCCTGATTATTCTGCCGTGGACTAGCCACCTGCTGCATGCTTTGTTCAGCTGCGCTAGTTAGCATGGCTCCTTCAAGAGCATACTTTGATAGTTTCTTCTGTATCAATTTTGCTTCCTCACCCTTTCGAGTTGCTTCCTTTTTGCGATTCTTCTCTTACAACAGTCTACAATAATGTGCGATGGTGAACTGTATTTCTGCCCATGGTTTAGCCTCAACTCCTACCAATTTCTTGAGTTGTTCCTGCAACGGTTCTGGCAACTCTTGGCACAATATATGGTAAAACACAGGTATTGATTTTGTCCAAGATTCATGCGTTTCGAGCACACACACGTCTTGGAAATTCTGTATATAAATGAACAGATCTTCAGAATCCTTCATTTTTCGAGTCATTATAGCTCCCTTATCGGAAGTATCTGCGTAAAATACTCGTAGCGCTTTCCATACTGCTGCTCTACAATTGTTAAATGGTAGTCCATCATGTGCTGTATTAATTGTGGTTACCCCAGGGTAGACTGCTCATGCCCACACATCGTCTGCTCTCTCACCAAGTATGGCAATCAGGAGACCTTTAATATCCCCTGTAGCTAGCGTGTTTCCTCCTGTCATTTTTTTCTAACTCATGTATCCACTTTCCAGCTCCCGATGTCAGCATTGGAAGCTTGTTTTTCAAGTTTTCTCGATCCATGTGTTGCCATGGAATATATTGTGGTCTTACTCCCCCCTTCTCTAGTAGCATAAATTGGAATGCGTAGCCCTCTTTCTCTTCTCTCATTGTTCTTCTGTCTGTTGCAGGGATAATATTTCTGCATTGCCATCTACCTGGCAATGTCCTTAGTCTGACTACATAGTGCGGTGAAGACACCCCCCTGTGACCATGAGGTACTCCTTCATGTCGGTCAGACTGCGTCGTGGCTGACTCTGATGCCCTCGGTGTAGACTCGCTAGTGTCTGACCATCATATCCGTATTTCCCTTGGGATTCATCTTTCGCTCCGTCTCCCTTCCTCATTTTCCTCGCGCTCCTCCCTTTCAGAGTCGGACATTGTTTGTCCCCAATTCACGCAACTTTTTGTGTCTTTATTGTTTCTACTGATTTCTTCTATCCAGGGACAGTTCCCTATTCGCACTACTTCGGGTGATATCCTCAGTGTCATACAGCTGATTGCTCTCCAGCAGGCGCTCGTCCTCCCCTCTCCTTGGGGTATTTGTTCTAGCCCCATTTCATCATATATTCTATCAATTGTTTCCCCGATGCTTCTGGTGTCGAAGTCATCATCAATGTTTGCCCTAGACGTGCATGTTACTGAATCGTACGCATGAAAGAATTCTTCAATGTCTTCCCAGTCTACAACTAGGTCGGGTTTTCTATCTTCCCTCTCCAAATATTCGAGATCGCATGCTCTCTGTCTTCGCTTATGTTCGATATCGTCATCAAATTCTTTGCGCTTCCTCGCCTCTTCTCTGACCCTATCTTCTTCCTTTCTCTTTTCATTTCAACGTTCATCTGCCCTTCGTATTTCCTCATCTCTTTGTCTCCTTATCCTTTTTTCACGTACCCTTTGCTCTTCTTCTAACCTTTGCTGTTTCTGTCTGTCTTGATCATTGGCTGCTCTTGGGTTGCGATCAAGCTGTTTTTCTTGCTCTTCGCAATATAGCTGTTCTTGCCTGTGCCTGTCTTTCCTTCTTATCCTTTTGTCTATTAACTCCTTCTCTTTCTCCTTTCTCTGTGTCTCATCTAACTTCTCTTTTTGTCTTGCGTCATCACTGCCTTTCCCATCGAGTTTCAATAAGATTTGTCCGTCAATCCATTCATCTTTTGCAAATGCTATCTCATCCGTTCTGTCTTCGCTCCCTTTCCATCTCTTCCCTTCTCTCTCCTTGTTGAGAGATGCACTTGTCTGTGCTTGATCTTTTCTTTCATCATCGCGTCTCCCTTTGACCCTTGGGACTGAAGAGGTAATATTCTTGTCCTTATCTCTCCCTTGATTCTCGTCACTATTATGTGTAGGTGACTCGTATGCGGGGTTACTTTACCCCATGGCTGCTTCGAGCTCCCGTACCGGGTATAATCCCTCGTTTTACTTTCTTTGATTTTTGTTTCGGGCAGGGCAGGTGGCGTGGAAGGCATCTCAACCCCCTCTGTGCATACATTAAGTATCCAATCTGCTGGCGGCTCTTCCTCCCTTACCTGTTCATACATTTTCCACAACTCAAGAACAGCAAGGCGTTTTTCTAACTTCATGCCTGTATATGTGGCATGCAAATATGTTGTCATATGATGTAAGACAGCTTTAGATAAAGACCCATTTTGTGGCCATGGCATAAACATCTTGTGGGCGGTGCCTTTAACCCACTCAGCGCTATGTTTCTTTAGCTTGGGTGTGTGTTTTGGCAATTGCTTGCATAAGTGTGCTAATGGGGTAATGTCTTCCATGTTTAAATCTGTTCCCTTTCCTCTTATATAACACTTGTCAATGCTTTCATGCAAATTCACCACTACAAATAATATGAGCGAGCACCAAATATTTCAAGCTCCAATCCAAATGTTTTACAAAAAACTTTTTATACTTCCAATCTGTTCAAAAACATCAATTCACGTGCGATTATGTCTCAGCTATCAAATCGCATGAAATTTTAACACAATTTCCTCAAGAAAATGTTCAATACTTATGACGTCACGACAGAAAACATGTAAAACAGATGCTTAACATACTAGATAGACACCAGCTGGACACAAGTATCTCTGCCTCTAATCATTACCCCTTCATGGAGTGTAAACAAACCCTTTTCACGATGTCTTTAAATGTTGTGGTAGCCTATTCATTCCCCATTATGTGGGACTTTGGGTACACGTTTATTCTGGCCGCTATATTAAAGCGCAGGAATAAGGCGAATCCTCTCACTTCTCAGGAGTCCGCCCTTGTGCCCATCTCTCTTCTCAGGTGTCGACCCCGGTAACCTTTATTTATTTTATTATTCTCGAGTCATTAAACCCATATATATATATATTTATATATATATATATATATATACAGGGCCTCATTACACGGAAGGCGGTAAACCAAGGTGCTAATAGCCCCATAGGGCATAATGGGAATGGGGAAGGAGCTAATTACGGTACCGCAAATTGCGGTACCATAATTAGCATCCTGGTCCCTTTGCGGGTTCGTTTTTTAACGCCTGCTAAAAGCAGGCGTGAAAGTAGTAACCCGCAAAGGGACCTCGTAATAAGGCGGTAAGGGTTAACGGTCACTGGTACCCTTACCAGTGACCGTTAACCCTTACCGCCTACCGTGTAATGAGGCCCACAGTCTTTTCTACTTCTAACTATATTTTGTTTTTCCTCCTCCCTCTGTTACCTTTTTCCTTTACTTGTTCTAAGGCACACACTGTTTGCCAAAGCACTCAATTTTTTCTTCACTCACCGTTCTCATGGTTCCTCTCTGGACCCTCGGGATCACCGACTTTGTTACCGCCTTCTTCAGCTTTTTGCTCGCTCAGCTGCCCGTAGGAATGGGAAGGGATATGTGGGAAAATGGCTCCCTTCAGGCCCTTACTGCAGACTTCTTAAACACTACCATTGTCTACGGGGAGCTTCACGGTCTCCTCAGCTGAATGACAAAGGACTTATGATATTTCCGAAGACCTAGAATTACTTTATGTCGATGGCCAATAGGTGTCTTAGTATAGTCAAATGCTCGATAGTTGATAAACCATCAAATCTCTCCTACCAAGTGTACTGGAGAGACCCCCGGCCGGCCCATAGAGTCAGGGTTTGCTCTGCAGTACTTTAAGATGAGATAACTGCACCTTGAGATGGCTGGGGGTGCAGGTTTTCTTACTCCAACACCATTCAATAAGGACAACTCAATGGTTTGGCAAAGGGGAGTCCGTTTAATGATATGTACAAAAAACGGGGAAACATGGAAATCAACAATGATGCGATAGCCTGTATCTCTTCAACTCCCAAAAACTTCATATCAACAGTAACATTTATACCCAAAACTCATCATAGTTAACGTGTAACACTCAAAAGTTAACAAGCAATTGTATTGGTTAGGAAAAGGTAACTTTAATATCAGTGCTATATCTGTATATGGTAACGGAGTGCAGGGATTGGATAAACACTATCAGGTGGGCATCTAAGCCTATCCTTCTAACATTACTCTTGTAAACGTCACTAGAAGTACAACGTCCCATTGTTCTACTATCTATAGGACACTAGATTATTTGGTCCATTGTGATTGGGTTGGCTTCAACCCCATGCATAAATCTCCACTTTACTTAGCAGCATGCAGAATGGTCAGCCAGGTGCAGGATGCCCCAAGATTCACCGGCCTCCTTTCAATCAATCATTACTTTAGTGGCTATGTTTCAATTAGTCGGCTGCGGTTGGCCTCGAAGCTGTATCTTCTTGTCAGGAAAAGTTATGATATCTCTGTCTGGGCGACAGCCAGGCGTAGGTGTGAAACTGTGCCTCTTCTCGCTCAGCTGGTCACGTGCTAGCACACTGTGGATCTGCCTATTTTTCTCCATTTTGTGCATTTAATGCTCATTCAGTTTTCCACCTGCCTGGGCCTCCTTATCTCAGCCTTCCGGAGATAGGCTGTTCTGTTCTTAGGTTTTGATTCCGCGTGCTACTGTTCGCTCGTTCTCTTGGTATGACCTTGGCTTCCCAGGCATGAGTTGCTCTTGCTGAGTTCGATTCAGCCATCTCTTCTCGTTTTAGCTGGAATACGAATCCTGTCCTGTTTGACCTCTAGTAACCTGAGTTAATTCTGATTTTGTGTAAAGTGGACTCGCACTTGTATAATGTGCTTTGTTGAGGTAAATATGTATAAGTGGCGTTTGCCGCGGTCTATCTTCTACTAAGCATAGCAAGCCGCACTGTTTTCTTAGCTTCTTGCGGTTTCAAGCATATGTACAGGCGTTAGCTGGTTGAATATCTTCATCCTGCTTATGGCTTAAGTTTCTTTATATGTCAACATCGTCTCTCCTTCTAAGTTCACAATATCCTTATTTGTCTCTGTATGTCATTTTTGGGTCGTCTTATCTTCTATCTGCAAGTTTGTCCGGGTCTTCGTGACGTCACCATTCGTCTTCAATTAAGGCCTTTTGAGTTTCTTCCGGGACAGTGTTTAAGCAATCTTCATTTCGTGTCATTTGCTGGTAGGGTTTTCTCAATGGATACCTTACTGTCCATGGTTTCCTGGTTATCGGTACTTCAATAGGTATTGTTCGTCTGATAGGCACTGGCCAGATCCATACTGCAGCTCTCTGCTGGTATATTTGCTCATCATACGTCACATATCTCGGTGTGAACATTCCTGGTACTTCAAAATGGGCGACTAGAGGGCAGGCCTCACTACGGGACCTCCTCTACACATGTCTGTGTGGTTTGTGTGGCTAATGGGTTTAAGAAAAACTTCTGATAGCAGTATGCTGTGTTACTTTCAAATGTATGGTACCATGTAGATTTCCAAATGTCTATAGGGTTTTCTGAATATATTTCATTCACAGTGACTTTTCTCCAGATTTGTCCTTGATGTAGTAACATTTCTGATAAGTGTCCACAAAATGGTTGTCCTTTTATTAGCTTAAGGTTTTCCCTGTTAGGGTTATCCTTCCCCTAACACAGTAAACCTAAAGCTAGTAAAAGGAGAACCATTTTGTGGACACTTATCAGAAATTTGACCACACCAAAGACACATCTGGAGACAAACAACTTTGAAGGAAGTACATTCAGTAAACCATATGGACTGTATAGATAAGTGGTTGCCCGGTAATTTTGGTTAGGCAACATATTTAGTCTTTTCAACAAAAAAGAGAAGGCAGGTGACGTGTGCCTTATCAACACATGGCAAGAATGCTGAAAGAGTTAGCTCATATGATTATTTGGGCTTAAGATTTACGAGCAGGGGAAATTGGAACTATCAAATAGAGAATACTAGACACTGTGGAACCATTGCAAATTTCCTACCACACATGGAAATGGAGCAGTGAGGGTATCTCTGGTAGCATATACATTACAGCACGACAAACAGCACTTTAAGGGCAAGATCCTTGAGGTTCTATGGATTGCGCAACATTATGTACCATGGAGAATGTTTTTTAAAAGAACATATTAGGTTTATCGACCAGCAGCCCACTATTCCTCTTCATGAGGAATTACATGTGTGCCATGCTAATAGTGTTACTGCCCTCGATCTGCTTTTGTATTGTCTCATGCTAATGAGCGCACCAACCCTGGTCAACACCTTTGTGTAAATATATCAAAGATTCCCTGTGAAAGATTGGCCATGAAAATCTGAGGTTAAACCCAAATGATATAACTACCATTACTAAGAGAATTGTAAAGAGGTATTTTTTAGCTAATGATGAAGAGCACCTGATGTTCAGTGTCCATGATTCTATTTTCCTCTCTTCATAATTTTCAAATGGGAGGATGCCAGGTTATGGTTTCCTACGACTAACGTTCATAAGTTCTTTGTATATGAAATTCAGGTGTGGAGCCTGGCCTTCATTAGCAGTTAAATAAATGGGATGAACGGCAATCTGATAGGTGCATATTTCGCAGTATCTTTGTAGAGAGCAGTATACACTGAGATTATGGCCCTTACGAACATGCATATGGAATGGATGGCATCACACCAGAGTAATTCTGAATCCAAATAACGGAACCAACTCAGGAAGATGGCAAAGTAATGTTTTATTAACAATAAACATCAATGGGCGTACACTCAGTCTCTCAATGATCTTCCCAGAAAATACAGTCCTTATACTAGATAATGCATCAGAATGACGTCATTCTACGTGGCAATAGTGAAAAACCTATCAAGGGTCTGGATTGTTTAAGGGAAATAACGAAGTATACATTTCTATAGGAGCTAGGATTGTTATTGGCTGCCCGTTATCAGGTGGACAACTTAGACCTACCTCTAAAAAACATGTAATTCCAGAAACATTAAATACACCATTCGGGTTCATTTAGCAGCATGTCAACCCAGACCCAGGTGCAAGGAGATAGGACATGGAAATAGCTCACCACCCAATTAGCCCAGCATCTCTCATCGCCCATGCCTTTCTCCATGAAATTGTCTTTGTACTTGGCCTTGCCGAGTATCCTTGTCTTTGAGAATACACGGGAGGAAGGGCACTCGCTATCGTGTCTGGGACTTCAAGTTCAAGCTCTACTTCCATCCTTGGCTAACGTGACAGGAGACCACATTTTGGTCCATTTTGCAGCTTTTTTTAAAAAAAATTTTCCAACCTTATTTTTATTGTTTTAAACATAACAAGTCATGCAGAAGTTGAGATTATTACATGTTTTGCCAGCTTGTTAGAACATATAATTTAGGAGAACAGTACTTTGCATGCTTAAGTCTTAGCCAGTCTTGCGTTCTCTTCAATAATAAAAATAATAAAAGTAATAACTACAACAGGGTGGGGGGAGGAAGGGGGAACAAGGGACAAGGAGCTGTTTTCACAAGGAGCTGTTTTCACATAAAAGCAGATTACTGCCTATTTCGACAAGGAGACAATTTCAAGGGCTCGAGGTGACACTTTCGCTAGATTTTGGCAGGGTACTTTAGCACCGGATCTTCCAAGTCGGGGGAAATCGATTGATCATTCGTGGCACTTCAGAGGACTGGAGGAACTCAGCTGCCTGTCCGGCTTGGGGCTGTGCGTTCTTTTCAGTCTTGGGTTTCCATCCAGCGTAAGTTAGGTGGCTGCCTCGCCACCCCAGGGAATTGCTGCCCATAGTCCAGAAAGGGCACCCATGTGCGGTCGAATTTTGGTTTATTGCCTGACCTGATGGCTGTGACTTTCTCTGCTGCGACAATTTCCCAGCATTTGGACCACCACATCTGTGTGGACGGACCCTCCGGGTTTTTCCAGAGTCTGGCGATGGTAATTTTGGCGGCTGTCAGGAGATGGGAGCATAGGTCCGCCAGGTTGCCGGTTAGGGGGAATTGGCCTTCTCCTGTCGCCCCCAGTAGCACGATCCCTGGATCCCAGGGGATGTTGAGTCCGGTGATTGTTTTAATTTGTTCCAGGATGTTTTTCCAAAATAGGGTGGCTTTAGGGCATAACCAGAAGAGGTGGAATAGGGTTCCGCGGTCGGGCATCCCCTCCAGCATTGCGCTGGGCTAGCCGGGTTACATTTGTTAAGGATTGTCGGGGTTCTGTACCATCTATAGCAGACTTTAAACGCACTTTCTTTGTTCGTCACACATTTTGAGCTTTTCAGTGCACGGGACCAGATGTGTTGCCATTCCTCCAGTTCAATTGGTCTCCCGATGTCCTCTTCCCATTTCACCATATATGGCTCTTTTTTTGTGGGATCTGTTCTAGTATTTTGTACAGAGCGGATATTTTCCCCTTTGGGGGGGTTGTTGAGAGGGTGTATTCCAATGACGTTAGCTCCCTGCTGCCTAGTTTCCTGACCTGAGGGTGCGATAGCCAGTGCGTCAGCTGGGAATAGCGGAACCTTTCTGTTTCCTGGATCTTGAACTTTGCTTTACACTCTTCAAAGTTCAAAGGGAGGCCATTCTCGAAGAAATCGGAAATAGTTTCTAAGCCACCGGCTCGCCACTCCGTGAACTGATTTGGTGTAATTCCGGGGGAGAAGTCAGGATTGTTCCAAATTGGCGTGAGTGGACCCATTGTGCCTCTGCATTTCCACCGGCGTGCAGCCACTTTCCAGCTGGCGACTGTGTTTTTTGTTGCTGGTAGGGGGCCCATGTCCCGGGCCTCTTTGGGCTCCCTGGAGTGGGGCAAGGATTCCAGTGGGGTCTGGCTCCAATCTTCCTCCAGTTGTAGCCACCGGGGTCGGTTGGTTGGAAGCTTCCAGGCAAAGGCCGGGGCCAGTTGGGCCACAAGGAAGTACCTTGACACGTCTGGGACCCCTAGGCCGCCCAGGGCGGCACTTCGGAGAATGATGCATTTTGGGATACGAGATTTCTTTCCTTCCCAGACTAGATTCAGCACCTCTCCTTGCAGTTTTTGCAAGGCCTTTTCCCGGATCGACACCGGCAGGGCTTGGGCATAGTATAGCAACCGTGGCGTGAGGTTCATTTTTATCGCAGTAGTTCGGCCGAACCAGGAGATTCCCTGTTTTTTCCAGCGGTTGATGTCATTTCTCAGATCTCTGAAGAATGCCGGGAAGTTAGTCTTATACAGCTTCTCGGTTTTATTGGGTATATGCACCCCTAGATAGTTGAAGCTGCTTCTTGCCCAGGGGATTTGGAACTCCTCTTCGAGATGAGCTTTGGACTTTCTTGGGATGTTTATGCCCAGTGCGACGGATTCAGTGATGTTTATTGTGAATCCCGATGCTACTCGGAATTCTTCGAGCATTTGCTATAGGGCTCTTATTGACTCTTCTGGTCTAGTGAGTGTGAGGAGCACATCGTCCGCGTATAGCGCAATTTTGTAGGATTCTTTTTTAATCGTTAGGCCAAATATTGATGCATTTCGGCGGACCCTTTCAGCGAATGGTTCCATAGATAGGGTGAATATAAGTGGGGAGAGAGGGCATCCCTGTCTCGTGCCTCTAGTTATGTTTATTCTACTGGATTTGACCCTGTTGAGGCGAAGATTTGTAGAGGGTCTTTGGTAGATGGCCAGGACCCACTTTGCAAAATTCGGGCCAAAGCCAAAGTGCTCTAGAATGTTCCCAACATAGCCCCAGTCGAGCATGTCGAAAGCTTTGTGCACGTCTAAGGAAAGAACTGCCAGCTTTGTGCCCAGTCTGTTCGCTGATTCAATGATGTTGATGGTCTTGGGTACCCCGGCCCGGGATGAATCCTGTCTGGTCTGGGTGGATGAGCTCTGGGAGGAAGGGGGACAGCCGGTTTGCTAAAATTTTTGCAAATATTTTCGCATCGTTGTTCAGGAGCGTTATGGGCCTGTACGATGCACATTGTGTTCGGTCTTTTCCTGGTTTAGGGATCAGCACTGTTATTGACTCGTTCATAGAAGGGGACGTGGAACCAGTGGACAGGAATGAATTGAATAGATTTTCCAACTGTGGGGTTAGCAGGTGAGCACATTTTTTGTAGAATTTTGCCGATAACCCGTCCGGGCCAGGTGTTGTGTTCTTCAGGTGGCGGATCATTTCGCTAACTTCCTCCTCTGAGATAGGGCCCTCTAAGTCCGCTAGGGATGGAGGTGGCTGTTTCTTTGGCGTTAAGGTCAAGAATTGGGTGATGGCTGAAGTGGCTGTCGGGGGCCCTGCCATGATTTTTACGTGGTGTTGCACCATTAACTCGAGTTTTTCGGGGTCCAGGTGGTGTAAGGAGCCGTTCCTATCCTGCAGGGATTGGATGTGGTTCCTGGTCTGAAGCTTTTTCAGTTTGTGTGCTAGGAGCCTGTTCGCTTTGTTACTGTTCAGGTAATAGTATTGTTTGGTATAAGTTAATGCTCTGGCGGCCCGGTCCGCCAGGTGGATCTCGAGCTCTCTTTTAGTTCTTTTAAGTTCTTGGTGCGTTGTTTTCCTGTAACGGGCCTTGAGTTTGTTTTCCAAATGCTGTGAGTCTTTGCTCGAGCTTTTGTTGCTTCAGTAGGTTTTGGCGCTTGAGTCTGGCTGTCAAATCCATTGCGACCCCTCGAATCACTGGTTTCATTGCGTCCCACACCATTGCTGTTGAGGAGTCGGGGGTTGTGTTCTCGGAGAAGTAATTCCGAATCGCCTCAGTGAGATCCGAGCTAGCCGCTATGTCGGTAAGGATGTAATCTTGCAGTTTCCATTGCCGCTGGTTAGATTCCGGGGCCCCGTGGATAGGCACCACCATCGTGACTGGTGCATGGTCCGATATTGCAATTGGTCCAATTTGAATCTTCGCCACGCAGGGAGCCAAGTTGTTCGTGGCTAGCAAGAGGTCGATCCATTTTGCAGCTTTTAAATAGTCTAAGTGAATTAAAGTTTGGCATCCTTTGTGTTCTATCTTGCACCTTAATGCGAGAAGGTTTGTCCTCTGCATACTCATTCTTCTTCAGAGTAGATAGGTGACCTTGCTTCTTGAATCCTAAATCCAGGCCAGGCAGCCTTCCATGCAGCTTCACAAGCCTATTATTCTTGCTGCAACACAGTTTTCCATTCCAGCTCCTTGGGTACTGGCCTACTAAATTCATGATACCAATGTCCAGTTTCTATACAATTGCAGCTTCGCCTGCATTCTATTCGCTACTCAAAGCTAGCTTCTATGGTGACTTAATCTACCTTGCGTTTCAGCGTCTTGAACGGTTGGTTTTCTGCGGCACTTTCTGCATGTGTAATTGTCTTTCTTTATATTGGAAAGCTCACTCGATTCTTTACTTTGTCATCAGTTTCTTCAGAATCTATACATCATCTTTAGCCGGTATCTCGGGACGTCGTCCACACTTCTTTATGATGTCAGCAATTCAATGGTGAACTTCTTTTCAAACTCTTTCAGGTTTTTCCTCCTGTAGGTTATCATCACGTTGAGGGTACATTCAGTTGGGTTGTCTCAATTGGTATCTTCTTTCAAACACTCCCTGCGGTATTGGGGCTTGTGTTAGGTGCGGCACAATGGTGTCTAGTCAAAGGATCGAAAAAAAAAGGGTCGACAGAACAAAGTATCGATTTTTTTTTTTTAAATGATATCATTTTTTTTTTAGGTTTTAGCAAAAAAAGAGGGATGCCCCCCCCCTCCAAAAAAAAATAAAAGTAAAAAAAAATAAAAAAAATGATCCTTTGTCCTGTCGACCCTTTGGTGTCGATCCTTTGTCCTGTCGACCCTTTTTTTTCGATCCTTTGACCTACAACCCGGCACAATCTCATGTCTCCAATACACGGGAGGTGGGGGGCGGAATATCCTGCAGATGCACACAGCTGCTCCTCTACAACACTTCATGCTGATGTGTCTCTTGGACAGGGACTGCAGGAAAGTCTATTTAAGGCCAAGGTTTCTGGCCTACGATATACGATTCACCGCTCAAGCTTTGAACTCTTGTGGAAGGACAGGAGATGAGACAACAATATTTGCTGTAGCCATATATTTGCCCAAAGCCTTGCTTCGAAGAATGACACTTTGACAGGAAGTGCAATAATCTAGCACTTCACTAAAATGTATCCTGTATTAGGATTTTCAATTAGTGAACCTTTCATATGATGATAAGTAAATAGGATGCGCATTTGATGGCATGTTGACATAAGTCGTGCTTTGTATATAAAGATGGAATGATTTGTAACCTATTTGTTTAAGAATGGATCTATTGTACTTTAAGTGTTATGATGTGTTTATATACTTGATGATGTTATGACGATTATATGTAATACATTATGATCATAATGTCATTTTCAGATTACAAGTGAGCAGTGATGTCACCGTGGAAACTAGCTGCAGCCTGTACCCTGCACCCAGCATACCCTTCCTATCTAGCACCCTATCTCTCTCTCTCCAGTGCTCTCCCCCCCTCTCCGTCTCTCCCTCGCTCTGCGTCCCGGACACACATACACACTCCCTATCTGGGCTCTCTTTCTCACTCTGTCTCTGTCCCACTCTATGTCTCCTCCGATGCGGGTGAGAGTTGCATTGTCAGGTGCGCCTTTGCTAAAGCCATGACAGCCGTTACTGACAGCTGTGGAACCAGCTGGAAAAAACAGATTTGTTGCGGGTTGACAGTGATTTGTTTTGCAAAAGCAGCTATTAAAAAAGGGCATTATTTATTTGTACTAACATTGCAAACTGAAAGCGGAGTGGGACAAATAGCACTTTGAGTGTTCCAGCCTACCATGCATAAAATCAAGGAATGGTGGGAGGACATAAGAATAACCTCATATCCTTATATTTCACTAATCGATATGTGATAAACGGGTTGTATGCTTGAGCCACTAGTCATGTGATGCACACTTGACTTGGTGCTCATTTCATTTTTTCTCAACATTTAGCCTAGCATTAAAACCTTTGTAACATGGTAGTAAATCTACTCATTAGGAAAGCCCCAGGACTTAGATGTGAGGATTAAATGGCTTTGACATCAGTCGCTACATTGGGGTCCATGGTCACGCCTGAGCGAAGGTCTCCTTTCTGCACACAGCATTTTAGCAGCGTCTCTGGGTAAGGCAATATATAAGCTGGGTTACAGGTGCTGTTCGTTAAACATGTATAAATAACCATTCAGTCACAGCCAAATTATCAAGGCATAAACATGAACATAATAGTTCAGCTGGCCTTATTACAATACTAACAAGACCTGACATAGCTGGTAGGCTGGCTATAAGTAAAGTGCAGCCTCAAATTCTCCAGTAAACATGCTGCTCTAACTACTGGACAACACATTGGCCCTCATTACAACCTTGGCGGAGGACCATGGTGCTATAAGCACCATGGTCCATGCCGCTAAGGTTACGATTCCGCCATGGTGGATGGCGGAATTACCACCCCATTCCAAGGTGAGTGGGGCGGTAATTCCCCATTCACCACTTGCCCTTCCCCATTCCTATTTTTGCCCCCATAGGGCATAATGGGAATGGGGAAGGCGCTAATTACGGCACCGTAAATTACGGTGCCGTAATTAGCTCCAAAGTCCCTTTGCGGGTTGGATTTTTAACGCCTGCTAAAAGCAGGCGTTAAACACCAACCCGCAGAGGGACATTTGTAATCAGGCGTTAAGGGTTAACGGCGCCGATGGCGCCGTTAAACCCTTAACGCCTGAGTTGTAATGAGGGCCATTGGCTTCAGAGGCAAACCATTGCAGAGACGTAGCAATCATATTGGGCCTCATTACAACCCTGGCGTTGGACCATGGTGCTATTAGCACCATGGTCCATGCCGGATTCCGCCATGGTGGATGGCGGATTTACCGCCCCATTCCAAGGTTGGCGGGGCGTTAAATCCCCATTCACCATGGCCCCTTCCCCATTCCCATTTTTGGCCCATAGGGCTCAATGGGAATGGGGAAGGCGCTAATTACGGCACCGTAAATTACGGTGCCGTAATTAGCACCAAGGTCCCTTAGCCGGTTGGACTTTAACGCCTGCAAAAAGCAGGCGTTAAAGTGTGAATCGGGCGTTAAGGGTTTAGCGGCGCCGCAGCCTTTTACGGCGCCGTTAACCCCTTAAGCCAGGGTTGTAATGAGTCCCATTGTTTACTTGTCATTAAATCATTCCAGAAACATGGAATATGAGGGAAGAATAACACTTTTCTAAGGTGGGTTTGTATCCAAAATCATTTGGCATTTGACACTCTACACATCAACAGCTTTTGCTCAAAGAAGTGACTCTAAAGTAACAGCTTTAAGACCTAAAAACCAAAATGGGTTTAAAATACAAGTACCCGAGGATCCCGCTCCTGGAATAGGAAAAAGCTAAAGCGGTTGTGAATCGATTGTCCTGAGCACTGTTGACAGCTATACGTTTCTACAAAGTCTCTCGTAAGGCAGTCTAGGTTTAGTGGTGGATCTTTTAAGAGTGAGTTGGCTTGCTCTCATATCAACATGATGTTCTGATAGCAAAGAGACTGCATACAGCTCGTATACAAGAATGTAAACTTCTCCTCAGGACACAAACAGCTCTCGTGTTTTGTGGCTTCTCAGTCACTAAAGCGATTGTAATGCACAACTATTATGACTCTCCACATTTCCACCAGCTAAAGAAGGTCCAGGCAGCAGTACCTTTTCATGCCACAAGGGCAGTGTCCACTGTAGGTGCATTACACTTTATGCACCACCAGGGTGAGAGACAATCTCCTCAGTACTGCAAGTGGGCACTGGGATCCCAAACTGCGTGTATGTGTGTCCCCAACTGGGTGTGCTCTTAAGCCTCACCTTTCTTTTTTTTTTTTAAACCTTGGCAGAGTTATTAGAGTACAGTGGTTACAGTAATCTATCTTTGTCAACAAAGATACAGAATTACAGTGCATCATGACGACATATCTTACGGTAATTGAGACACGTAGATGGCATTGATCTTTGGAGTGAGACAAACAGTGGGATCACATTTATCATTTTCATAATATCATTAGTCAGGGGGGAGGGCCACCAGGTAGGATGGGAACTCAGTCCAGGCATTGCTGGGCCGGGCAGTAGGAGACAGAGAGTCCAGGTACAGTTCTTCACAGCTCTGGGCACAGGGTAGTGCTATCAACCAGGTTTTGGGACAGGGTGGGGTATTCCACTTCAGCAGAACGCATCTCGTGGCAATCATACAACCAGTATTTATAAATGACCGAAGACCTTTATTCGGAAGGTTATCCCACATGGCAAATTGGGATCCCACCGGGAGTGTTCAAGGGAGACATCCACTACATCAGAGAGGGGTTTTAATACGGTTCCCCAGAATGTTCTCAGTTGGGCACAGGACCAGAACATATGCATATGGTCGGCAGGGCTAAGTGGGCACCTAGGACAAGAATGTTCCACAACACAGGAAACATTGCTGAGTTTTTCGGGGGCGTAATATAGTTTGTTTAACAATTTGTATTGTATGCATCTGAATCTGAAGTTCAAGGAGATCTGTTTAGTGTGTGCACACATGTGTTTCGACTGGGAATCAGACAGTTCAATCCCGAAGTCATCTGACCAGCTATGGTCTATTGGCAGAGACGAAGTTGAATGGATATTCACAAGCGTTTTGTAGAGCGTTGTTAGGATACGGTGGCTACCACTAAAGTTGGCAATAATTGCCAACTCGGTGGTCTCAGGGAGTTCTGAGGGATACAATGGCCACGGCAAATGCACAGTCGCCTGTAGCCTGTAATATTGCATGAGTTCAATTCCAGAGCCAGTATGTTCTCTGCGCCATGTCAGTGGGGTGATGAATTTGCCATCCACAAATAGGTCACCCGCAGCTCTATAGCCGAGACCTTCCCATTGAGCGCCCAATGTGGCATCTCAGGTGGGTCCCAGACCAGGAAACTTCCAGAGCGGCAGCCATTTATACTAGGGGCATGTTGCAGTATTGTTCGAGAAGATGCATCACCAGGCAAGCACCGTGGAGGACACCGGGTCAAACTGACATTTTTCCTACTATATTTGCCGTCCAACACAAGTGTCCTAAGGTCCGATACTCCAGCCGCCAGGTGCTCAAGCTTGACATGTGGTGGTTGTAATTTTTCACCATACCAGTAGGAAGCTTATTGGGCTTCTCCAGCCAGCCAGTATAACTCGAGGTCAGGAGCCATAAAGCCCCCTCATTCGTACGGGGTGGTCATGTTGACCCACTTTTTATGGACCGCTCCGGCAAGCCACAAGAATTGAGTGCAGAGTCTGTGAAGTTTTGAGAAGAAGGACCTGCCAGGCTCGACTGGGACCTTAGCAAATATGTACAATCATTTTGGTACCAGCACCATCTTGACAAGGGCTCATTTCCCCACCATTGTGAGGGGGAGAGCCCACCATTTGGCCAGCCTGCTCATCACATAATCCTCTATGGCCCCAAAGTTGTCTTTCAAGAGGGAGAATCTTGCACCAGAGACCCACACTTCTAGGTATTTGATCCCATTGGGGGATCAGTGCAGGGAATACCCCCCAGATGGTTTTTTAGTGCTGCTAGTTAGTGGGAACATTTCTGATTTTGAGTGGTTTATCGTGAAACCAGAGAACTATCCCAGCTGTATAATTTCCCGAAGGATAGTATCTTGATTCGTTTGCGGATCCCTTACATATAATAGGACGTCATCAGCATAGTGTGAGACTATTTTAGGTGGTCTGCTGAGGCATATTCGCCTGTGTCCAGGGCAAGCTCGAATCTTTTCTGTCATTGGGTCAAGGAACTTGGCAAAAAGGAGCGGGGAGAGTGGGCATCCCTGGCGAATGCCAATGCCAAGCTCAAAGGGCTCAGATTTAGAGGAATTAACCAAGACTCTAGCAGTGGGATTCGTATATAGCAGTCTTATATAGCTTAACAGTTCCGGGCCAATACCCATCTCCACAAGCACCACCCATAGGTATTCCCACAAGACCATGTCGAACGCTTTCTGAGCATCGAGTGTCACTTCCACCGCTTCAGCCGTGGGTCTATTCTGGCCATTACATCAAATAAGCGTCTAATGTTCAAAGAGGTTGACCTGCCTGGGACACAGCCCCCTGGTCACTGTGGATCAAGTGAGGCATCAGTGGGAGAAGCCTATTTGCAGAGCCTTGCATAGATTTTGGTGTCAACATTCATGAGGGAGAGAGGCCTGTAGGAACCACATTCGTTACTCGGTTTGTCAGGATTGAGCAGGATAGTTATTGTGGCCTTGCGTAGGAAAAGGGGCAGGGTGGAGTTATGGAGTGCCTCCACCCATACCTTGAGAAGCTGAGGAACAAGCAGGGATGTGTGAGTCCATCAGGACCTGGGGCCTTGCCCTGGGGCAGGTTAGAAACCACTGTGAGGATCTCTTCCGTGGACAGTGGGGTCTCCTGGGCCTCCCTGGGCTGAGCATTCAATATTTATAATTTGTGTGCTGTGATGTTGGTTAGATGTGTAAAGGGATTTCCAGAAATCAGAGAATACTTCAAGCATTTCCTGGTCCGACCAGTGGGGTTTCCCTAGTGTATCTATAATGCAGTCTACCTGGGTACGACCACCTTTGTATTAAGCCACTCTAGCCAGCGTCCTACCCAGCCTGTCACCCACCCCATATTTCCTGGCAGCTTGCGGGAGGGAGAAATAACGCAACTCACGGAGGGCATGGCCTTCGAATTGCTCCATTTCAGATCGTGTTTGTTCCGGCACCTGTTGATTGGGACGGGCAGAGTATTCCAGCTCCAGGGATTTGAGTTTGGTCTCTGAGAGCTGGAGGGCATTTCTGATGGTCTTCAAGACCACGGCTTATCTAGAGGTTGACATTCCACAGATATAAGCCTTAAGGACCTCCCATCTTACACCCTCTGAGGTTGCCCCAGCCGTATTGCACGCAAAGTATGTCTCATTGTCATCTCAGATCCCTGCTTTAAATACAATGTCCACGAGTGCCTCAGATTTGTGCCGCCAAGCACAGCCCGACCCAGGTGGTCTGTCTGTGAGTAAGTACTACTGGGGAGTGGTCAGAGATAGTACGGGGAAGTATCCTACTGTCCCCAACCCTACCCATCAACGATTTGGATATCATAAATGTGTCCATGCCTGAGGAGCTGTCATGCATAGATGAGTAAAATGTGCATTGTCTCATGTGTGGGTATAAAAGGCATCAGGTATCACCCAATTCCAGGTCTTGCATATGGGCCAAAAGCTGCTGAGCCGCACGAGACCTAGCTCTGGGGGCCACACTGGATCTATCCATAGTTTGATTGAGGATTAGGTTCATGCCTGTCCCCCCGCAGATAATCGGGACACCAAAGAAACCCACGAGGATAGACGGTACTTCATCAAAAAATTCAGGCAAGTCTATGTTGGGGCCATGGGTGTTGACCAGCGGAGTTTGATACCATCAATAGAGCAATGTAGGACGGCATAGTGCCCATCCGGGAACTACATGATTATTTTTTAGGATACATTTCACTGATTTGTGAATATGTGTCATGATTGGTTTGAGTATGAAGTAAAACATCTGTTTGCCCCCCGTGGTGGTGCAATGCCTCTGGACATCCCCTCTTTTGCATGTGTCTCCTGCAGCAAAATAATTTTTATTCTATGCCTATTAACATAAGCCATGATCTTATATGATTTCGCAAAATTCCCTAGCCCCCCTACATTCCAGCTCATAACCTTAAGACCCATTATTGAGAGCAGACATATTTATTGGGTGCACCTCTGACCTTCCAGTGTATTTTCCATCTCTGCAGGAGTAGAACTTCCCAACCTTGTACTCAGCTGCCAATTAGTTTTCAATATTACATTTTATGATCACTCCAAGAGTGCAACATGTTCCCAAACCTTCAGAGAGACCTGTCACCAATGCACATTTCAACCCCCACCTGGCCACTCTCACTGCCCACCCCCAACCTGCAGTGTAAAACCCCCCTCTACCACCTCCCCCCACCCAGAGCCCACCCCAACTAGGCCGTAAAATTCCAAACGTAACCCAAAATAGTTCAAGCAGTTGCTGCGGAGGTAACTGCTGCCACTTCGATACACACCACAACTAAGTTCTGTCAAATGAGAAATTATATCGTGCCTCCTATCGCAATAAATATATGTATATTGGCCTACGCCAAGCTGCTTACAAGTCGCTTGCGAAGAAATCCTTGTTGCAAGGACCTGACCTTAGAATCAATGTAAGCCGCCATTTTAGGTCAATCCACCATTTTAGGTTCGCTTTGTAAAGTCACCCTGTGAGTTAAAATGGTGGACAATGTCATTCCAGAATACAACATGGCCGTCTTGACCTCTGTATGTAGCTAATATGTAACTTGCCTGCAGGCCACTTGTTGAGGTCATGAACTGAGACCTTGTCCTTCGTTGAACTGTGTGTAAAGGATTACTCGTGCAATGAAACTAATCCGCGAGCATAAATTAAGAACAATGTATTCAAATACTGAACTTAGAACATTTGTTTAACTACATTGTATTAATGATTGCGAAGACCTGCATGGGAAATCCCAGAATACACAGTTGCCCTAGATCGGTGATGTATTAGCAGAATATTAACCCGAAGTGAGGCTGGACATCGTGCTCACAAAGAGTATAAAAAACCAATGCATTTTAATTTACAGTGTCACTCACTGAACACACTGAACCACGCTGGAGTTTGTTGTGTTGCACTGAGGGCCAATAGCTATCGGATGTTTGCTCTGCTCTTTGTAACTGGATTCAGTATAAAATAAAGTGCTTTGTATGTTCCTTTGTAACCCGTGTTCGGTGTATTTCCTTTTGGGGTACTCAGCCTCGATATTTTGATTTTGTTTTCACAGTTCCAGGATCACATGTTTGAATGTACCAGTGGTGGTGGTAGGTTAATTTACAGGTACTATATACTCATCGTGAAAACAGAGGCAAATTGTGAGAGAATCGTGATGTGGTCGCACAGCCTGGCAATTGGCCTTCTCAATCGCTCCCTCGTGGACTGGGATTGGTATTTGGGCCTCTATGAACTTTGCAGCCTTGTCTGGTACGTGAAGAAATACAATTTGCTGTGGAACTGTAATTTCAGGTGTGCTGGAAAAAGCATTGCGTATTGTATACCTCAGGCACACAGTAATTTCTTGACACCCACAAATTGGTGTCTCTCATTTTGGACTGGAAGTGAAAAATCTGGAAAGATACAAATTGTTTGAGAGCCCTGTCGGAGTTCCTTCTTTTCCCTGGCTAGTCTCAATAGATGGCCTCTGTCTCCAAAGCTGAGGATTTTTCGCAATTATGGGGCCAGTCTCCTGGTTTAGGTTTGGGGGCGAGACCTCAGTGGGCGCGTTCCACTATGATGAAGGGGGAGAGAACAGGTGCTCCCAGTAGATCCTTGAGTAGATTTTCCACTACTTGTTCCATGCCCCCAGACAGAGCGTCCTCTGTGACCCCCACAATGTGAATGTTGTACCTCCTGGTGCGTGATTCGAGATTATCACATTTGTTTTTACTATTTTCATCTCCTTTGGTAGGTATATGACCGTGTTTTGAAGCCCCTGCATGTCGTCCTCAGTCACCCCGATATGCCAAGATTTTTTGTTTCTGCTAGCTGTGACCACATGGATGGCACATTAGCTGTAATGTCATCCAGCTTTTTGTGGACAGCTGCAAACCCCTTAGCCATGGCTTCCATTATGTGCGTGAGGTCCAGGGATGATGCCATGACAGGTTGGATCTGGCTGGGACTGGACTGGTAGAGGGGCCAGGAGCTTTGCGTGGTGCAACATTCACAAATTTGTCCATGGCTCCTTTTTTTCCCACTGCCGGTGCCCCTAGTCATGGCGGTTGTGTAGTGGAGGTACCACCCGAAGGAGAACACCAATATTACCAAGCATGGGGTTTGATCAGCAACAGGTACCGACCCAGTTCAAGACAGCACCCCGGAAGCCTGTCGGTAGATGACGCAGACCACTGTGGATCAGCAGACAGCGGGAACAAATTGTGTTATGACACTGGTGTGTGGCGGGCCAGGGTGGCAAGTGAGGGCGAGAGTGCACTCAGGCCATCGGTCGCGGCCACCTGGGCAATGATTCAGGATTTGTTTCAGAGCTTCGAGAGTTAGATTGGGGCCGGCTCTAGCAGGTTTCAACTCAACCTACACTAATCCAGCATCTGGGGAAACAACAGATGTTAGGCTGGGACAAGGCCGGATGGAGACCTGGTCCGGAGTTCCGGAGTGCACTGTAGCTCCCAGATTATGCAGTAACCGCGCGTCAGGATGGGGCGAATGCCGGCCTGAGAGGGAGTTTGGGGACAAACAGGCCAGTTCAGTGAGCACTTCAGGCGGATGAAGAAGTGGAGTGGGCTTCGGTATGCTGGGCGGCCGGGGTCCCTCCTAATATACTGGGATGAGGGGCAGACTGGCTACCGTTTTTTACTGGAACTCACTGCCAGCATGTCCTGGGTCCGTTGTTGTGGGTGTCTGGTGCGGCCCAGATCCAGTTTTCAGTATCTCAGTGGTGGCGCAATTGCAGTGGTGTCCCGCTACAGGTGACACCAGTGCAGAGGTTGTATGTGTCTCACCGCCTGCCGTGGCAAGGACACTGACCCGAGCAGGGCAGTAGCGCGGGGCAGCCAGAGATATTTAAAGCAGAAGCCTGCCAGCAGAGGAACGACTGCTGTGGCCGCCCGGGATGTTCGGAGTGCAGTGGTAATCCCTGCGGACATAGCACGGATACCAGAGTGTGCGCGTAGCTGCCGGTTCAGGTGGGGGAGCACGGGTGCATCATTATCCCCAGCTGCATCTATAGCCAGCAGCACCATGGGACACTGCGCTGGGGGAATGAGTATCGCCCAGCTGCGGCCGTTCCTGGAATCGTCTTGTAGCCCCCACGGTCCCGGAGTTACAATGGCTCCTCCCAGGCCACTTCTGCAGAATTTCAGGATGGCGTAGCAGGCCTCCTCTGGTCTGGTATTGGAGATATTGGTGGTGATTATTCCCAGACTCAGTGAGTCGGAGCAGACCAGTTTATTAGGTGTAGTATGCAGTATTACCACCACTTCGCGAGGGTTCCCTTGTGGTGTAAGCGGACCTCTTCTGTTAGGCAGCCATCTTGATTGCTGCTCAGCAGCGCCCACCCCATCCCCAAACAAACCTTTCTTGAAAACTTCCTATGAGATTGCTTTTACAGGATACCAAGACAGCACTCCCGGGGGAATACAGGAGATTACACTTCTTGTCCATGGTGGTCCACAGACAGCTTCATAACCAGGAAGGTCCTCATAGTCTATTAGTACCCGGCGAGGGCCAATTAGATTGTATCAATCAATCTGATTGGCCCTCGCAGTGTTGTTACCCACCTGACAAAGACTCATCTGCTGCGCTTCGGAGCGCTGTGTCCCACGGAGTTCCATTCCTTTCTTCCTCCTGCCGCCATGCAAAGGGAGAAGGGACTCTGTCTAGTGCCTTCTCCCCGATCCATGGTGGGCATTTTTATATTTGTTGTGCTCAAGTTGAAAAATGGTTGACACCCCGTTTCTTAACTCGAGTAAAAATACTATTACTAGCCCCTGTACAATGTGCCGGGGTACTAATAGCAATAGAAGCCTCGGAAGGAGGGCATTACTGGCCGTTCACTTAGCCAAGTACTGGGATGTTCTACTGCGTGCATTCACAAACATTCAGAAAACTTGCATGACTTTAATAATGGTACAAGGGAATCTGCATGTGTCTACAACATCAATAGGGTGACCTCAAATTTAGGCTGCCTGCACCCCTCTCACACACCTGACAACCCGTGTACACTGAACTGCAGCTCCCTTTATTACATCAGGCACTTCCCATTTCATGTGTAAATAGAAATAATGAAAACCTAGCCTGATGTGTTTAGAAGTATGCCCAAAGTTACTGGGCAGAATGACAAAAACAAAGGGAAACGCAGCTGATATTGACCTTCTGGTTGGCCTTTCATAATTACTGGCGACAGATGGTCCTTGTGGGATTCCCACACAACACTTGACGGGAGTCAGAGTGAAACTGAGGAAAGTGAACCAGAAGAGGGAGGAATCACAGACTCAGTCCCTGTTCATTGATTGAACAGGATGTCATACGCTGCAGTGTTGAAATGAGTGTTGAGAACTATATGGCTAGTATTACCTCCATCCGCTGCTTTAAGAACATTGTCCAGATGTTTAATAAAGGCTGTTTCTAAACCGTGTCCTGGGCAGAAGCCATAATGCAGACTATTGAGAAGGCCATGGGTATCACGGTGAGGCTGGAGATGGACATCAGTGGCTTTCAGAAGGAGTTCGCAGAGTTCTGATGCCTGTACATCAGAACTGATCTATTCCAGAATCTTTTATGCAGAACTACCAGTGCCAGAACACCCATACCTGTGTTTTCAGCTCTTCCCACAGATCTCAGGCCAACAGTGGATTTAGAAAAACACAGCTTATCAATCGTGGTCCCTTATTGACTATTTCCTGATGGGGTGCCTCTGTAATTTTTGATCTAAGACATGACAGAAATTATTTTCTCTCAAAACGAGTGTATCTGGATTTGATATATGGTTCTGCTTCTCTGAGTGCGAGGAATTTGACCGTCTGCACATGTAGAGTGCACTCGTCTGGGCTTTTTTGAGTTTTTAATAATGAAAATGAATGATGGGAGATAATTTCCCGATAAATGTGCGAGGCCATTCTGCAGACATTTCATCTTCTTCCCTACACACAACGCATAGACATGTGTACTCCAGCAAGACACAGCCTACAGGCGACATCTTTCCCGGTCATATTCAGCTGGAATGTGACAGCCCCATGTACATCAAAGCATCTCAAGAAGGGGGGAATGGCACACCCTGCTCCTGCCATGGGCAGCCTAATTTAAATATCAAGGGCTCCATGGATCTGCATTCCTTTTCTCTATCCCGGCTAGTGTCAGTGCATATTAACAAGATAATTGAGGCAAGCTAGAGAGGCTTGGTTGGTGGAAGTGACAACAGGACGGCGGGACTAACAACCCTTTGGTATGCAATGTGTCAACTTGAAGCTAGTTCCAACCTCTCTGTATGAAAGGCAGTGAATGGCCTGTCTGGGTCCAGCAGCTACCTCAGGTGTCCCTGCAGAGCAGACCCCTTTCAGAGGGGCAAAGGATGTGATTTAGGGAAGACAGGAAGTCTGCTGCTGGCACGAACTTCAAGGGAGACATGTGTTTTATTCAAGAGTCACAGAGGGCTCAGTTAACCAGAGAGACACTTTGATCTGCAACAGACAGGAAGATGGGTGGGACTTAGGTATATGTTGCCACCCCTTGTCTGTCCTGTTGCAAAGCACTCTGGTCCTGACCTCATGCATAACAGAAGATTGTTGGGGGGACCCAGGATTGGTTCATTAAGGCATTAAAAGAGGCCTGAACCTCTCACTTAACAGATCATCCAACAAATTCAAAAGGAGTAAGAAGAAGGACTCATTTGGACCCGGGCTGAAGGTACAGTCTACCTTACATCTGCGGCCAGTGAAGGAAGGCCAGGAGTTCCTAGAGGGAAGCAAGACCCCTCCCGTAAACATCTCCCAGGGAACAGAGAGAGATACCGCACTCAGAGGACCCACCCAGCAGCTCCAGAACCAGTACCCAGCCAGCACACAGCATGTCCTGCTAGGTTTTGTCAGCAAGCTTCCTAGGTGGGAAGTGCCTGATAGTCTTTAGACAAAGGACAAGGCTGTTGCCTGCAATCACTCTCCTGAGCTTTGGGTTGTCCACTTGAAAGGACGATACAACACGTACGAAGAAGCTTGGAGGAGTGCCACAAAAACATCATCCAGCGTCCATCTTTTAAGGACATTTTCAAGACAGTCGAGTCCTTGACCTGCATCTGGCTGCACCACTGACTGTTGTCATGCTGCAGTCACAAAGCCATCCAAGCCGCCTAGACCAGCATTCCAGATCAACCAACCAGCACAGAGAGAATGATTCTTGGCCCCTGAGCCACCATGCCGGACAGCCTGTAGATGTCCATCCAGCCTCACTTGTCGAACTGCCTGCCGCCTGGTACCCACATCTGTTTACCGCCACTAACTCTGTCTCAAGGACTGCGAAGCGACCTGGAACTGCCATGATGCTGTCGAGCACCAAGAACTTCTTCAGCACTAAGTAGATTGTGGTTCTGTCCCCCTGGTCCTTCTTGAAAGGCCCCTAGAGACAGTTACAACCCTTTGCCCGCTTGGTGCTGGAACCGAATAACCTTGAACCGTAAGATTGATTGCTTAACCGATTATCCTCCTGTCGGTATCCAGAGTGCATCTCTTTGCCTCATACAACTGTCTGTCCTCTGTGCTCCTTTACAGTGTGGGTTGTATTTTGTAGTGTGCTAGAACTGTCAGTTGTAGTAATAATAAAGTAGATATTTTTATACAACCTTGACTGGACAGTCCCTTTTATCATTGGCTAACCATTGTATTTTTGCTCTGTTGCAACTAACCAACGATCCACGACCTTGCAGTGATAAGCCTGATGTTCCGTCCACATTACCAAAATTAGATAAGGGGGTTTATAATTGACTTGTGTTTCAATATGTTCGGATCCCTTCTTGTGTACTAGAATTGTGGGGTTGATTGATGGTTTAGAAACCGATATTCATCCCTGGACCACTGGTGCCCCGGAAGTTGATTCGTCACATTGGTGGCAAGCAGCATAATCAGTTGGAGCCTTGCGCACAGCTTAGACACCCAACAATAAAAGTACTGTTGCAGGCAACGTGTAGACACTGCTAGGTAATAATAATAGTCATGGAGCTTGACATGGAGACTATAAATATCAAGAGAGGGAACTTTCCCACATCACTAAGGTTAATAAACCTGAGTTGCTGACCAGCCTCCAAGCTTGGATAGAAGCAAGGGTGGTTGGGGAGAAGACCCCAGGGGACAAGCTAGGAGCTGTATACCCGAACGGACAAGACCTTTGGGGGAGGTGGGGGTGAATGATGAGAACGACCGGTCTCATCCCTGTACCAGCTGGGCATTGCTTGCTTACACATCTTTCATGTGGCAACTGGGAGTGCATATGTTTAGCTGTTCCTCTGCCACTTGGGAACTGTAAGTTCCTGACTGTTTCTTTGGCTTGTTCATCAGTATTTCCTTATCTCTGCATTTAGCTCAATGGCAACCCCCTCTCATGTCTCGGCTTGAAACTATTTTTCTTCGTGTTCTGACCAATTATTTTTCAGCAGCGTATTCAGCGCTTTCTATCACTCTCACTCATAGGGTTGATGCCTTTGTGGATCTCTGTGTTTTCTCTTACATGTAACTATGTACTTTTGTGTTGAATGTTCCCCATACATCTTAGAAATTCCCACTGCTGTTTATACACACTTTACAGCTAATTAAACAGCTATGATATTATTTCTGCCATATATCAACATATGTCATATGATCACGTACATTCATGCACTGCCTCTAATTCCTCCTAGAGGCCCGACTGCCTCTGCTTCCCCGATGGCAGAGTGCCCCTTCATGCGGCATCCACTATCTTATGATCCATCTTCTTCATTTCCATTGGTCCGAGATAACCTCCTCTTTTCTCCTAGTCCTGATTGGTTGTTGGCTAGCAACCCTGCCCTATTCCCCAACCTCCTTAGCGTGATCTTGTCATGTGGAGAGGCAAAACATAGGTTTCAAATAGGTCAAGTGACCATTTTGATTTCTTTGCCAAAAAAGAGCTGGGAAATCAAAGGATGAATGGAATGCCCAAAAATGTTTGCACGTAATCTGATGCATTACTTTAAGTTTTTCTCGCCGTGAGTATATGGACAGTGTATAATGTACTCCAGCCCAAGGCTTCCACTCGTCAATTGAAGTATAAAAGAAGCCCACAAAATCTAGACGGGAAATCACATTGTTCTGCTGGACCTTCTGCTAAGCATTTCTCTGAAGTGTAAAGGCCGTGGCCAGCAAGGTATCCTCTCACTGGAATCCTGGTGTTTGGAGAGCTACCCTAGGGGTTCCCGGTCCATAGCCAAGAGACAATAATGGCGTCCGGTTCTGTACATCCTGAGGGCTTCTATGGTCCACTGGATAGCTAGGCTATTCGAGTTCAGCGGTGGATTTTTTGCATCACCTTGTATGATAGCACTGCTTCAAACATTCCTTCCTAAATTCCTGTCCATAATCTTAAGGCATTGGTCTTATATAAATAAGTCTGCTGTGGAGCCAACCTGTCCTGATCTTTGTGAGCTATGTAAACGCATTTCCTGTCATTTGGCGTTGGTCGAATGCGTGCGATCATTGCTGTCTTTCCCCATCACTCTACTGAGAACGTATTGTGTCCAAATACGACATGGATTCCCTGGCCTCTGTTTTCAGCTATTCTTGTGGCCAGTTGCACTGACAATCTGTGAGGGGACAGCCCAACTGAGTAGTGGATGACATTGCGACTTTCACTCTCATTTCCTAGAGGAGGTTTGACTTCCATTAGAGGGACCTGTCTCTGAGCACTTGGTCTAGTCGTTACCCTTCTTGGGTCGTTTATGTACCCAGGCTGTATTGTAGAAGACTGGAAAACTGGAAAGTCTGTTTGCACAGCTACTTGCCATGGGAGTCCAGGCATAGCCCTGCCTCCTATCATCTTTTTCAAAGTACAATTTAACCGTGCCATACCTCTTGTGGTCTCCATAAACACGGGTAAAACAATACTAGACCTTGACACTGATGAGCTGGAGCCAAAGCTGGAAGAACATCCATTTTCTTTGCTACCAAATAAAGTAAAGCTGGAGTGGTGTGATGTGCAATGGAAATGGAAATATGACGTTTTTCATGCAGACCTACTGGGTTCTTTAACATGCATTTACTGTATGTGGTTAGTAGGTTAGTTCTCACTATAAACTCAGCATCTACGATGGACAGTGCACCACCAGAAGCCAGGACATGCGCAGATTGAAATGCGCCGCTGCAAAAAGGAAAGGACCTGAAAACCAGCCTTCTCTGCCTACACCCCAAGACTATGGAAGCTCCTCACCATCAGCATCAGCTTTGCCCCCATGCTCCTAGAACTCAGAAAAGAACTCAAGGCCCACCTCTTGAAGAAGTCGCTTCTCCTCAACACCAAGGCCATCACGCCGTCCCTCATGCCATCTGCCTCGATAAATGCTGCCCGCCCGTCTCCTCCCCAGCACCCAGGTACAGCTGTACCTGTCCCCTGTCCTCTTCAGAGTCTTACCCCCTGCTTTGTATCTGTTCTGTTACCATTGAAAAGCACTCCGTTATGCATCTGTAAAGTTGTACACCTCTGTAAAGCGCTCCGTTATGCATCTGTAAAGTTGTACACCTCTGTAAAGGTCTATGTTATGTATCTGTATTGGTGTATACCTCTGTAAAGCGCTCCGTTTTGCATCTGTAATGTTGGACACCAGTGTAGTAAAGAGCTCTGTTATGCATCTGTAAAGTTGTACACCTATGTAAAGCACTCAGTTATGCATCTGTAATGTTGTACACCACTGTAACGAGCTCTGTTATGCATCTGTAAAGTTGTACACCTCTGTAAAGCGCTCCGTTATGCATCTGTAAAGTTGTACACCTCTGTAAAGCACTCTGTTATGCATCTGTATTGGTGTATACCTCTGTAAAGCGCTCCATGCTTCTCGAAGCTAGGCCTGTGCTCAATAAATACAATAATAATAATAATGATAAAAATAATAAGGCCCCACTTGCCACAGCTGAAACCCTGATGATTTGGAGAGGAAGAGGAGCCTTTGCACCCTAAGGGTTCTTTACGCACACCCTGCTACTGATTTTGTATTAATTCATGCAATACCCAAAGCCCTTATTAGTGCTTTGGCGGAAGTGAGCCTTTGTCAAAAAGGAGGACAATGGCACATAGTTTGTTTGCTTGTTTTATTCACTTTTTGTGTGCGCCAGACCCAGGGGTAGCAGGGCGCAGTGGCAAGAAAATGCAAAACTTACAAGGTTACATCATAGCAAAATGTACATTAGAAAATACAATAAGGTCACACAAATAATTACAAAAAATACAGGTTCAAGTAGGTCAATCAGAATTACATCTGTATAGAGTGAAGGTCTAGTGATTAATACCATTAGGGGGTAGGTAACACCGGTCAACTGAGGTCAGTCGAGGTAAGGAATTGAATGACTTTTTTCCTGAAACAAAGGTAGGGCAGGTCCGCTCTAAGGTCTTGTGGGAGTGAGTTCCAAGTTTTAGCAGCCTTTACCGGGAAGCTGTTTCCTCCAATAGTAGTGAGTCTAAAGTTCGGTATTGTCAAGCAATTAGAATTGACAACTCTGGTTGGTCTAAGAGATGTTCTCCTGTGGAATTTGTCAGTCAGGTAACTAGGGGCAGAGTTATTAAGGGCTTTGTGGGTCAGGGATAGCATCTTGAGTTTTATTTTGTTCTCCGTGGTCAGCCAGTTGTGATGGCATCTGGCGGAAGAGATATGGGATCTTTTATTAATGCCTAGTGCTGCTCTCAGGGCATTATTTTGTAATGTTTGTAGTCTTTGGCTTATTTTTTTATTAGCTCCAGAGTATAGAGCATTACAATAATCAATTCTGGAGAGAATTAAGGCTCTGGCCAGGATTAGGCAACTCTTATTGGAAAGGAACGCTTTACCGGCTCTTATCAGTTTGCACGTGTAGGCCGTGGAGGAGGCAAGGGATTTTAGCTGTTTATCAAGTAATAGGGTAGAATCAAGATAGAATCCCAGGGTTTTTTACATCCTTGGATACTTGGATGATGTTCCCATCTATGTTGAATGAGGAGAATTCCTGTCCTAGTTTTTTGATATTGGCTTGGGTACCCAGGATAATCAACTCTGTTTTATCATCATTTATACAAAGGCCGTGAGTGGCCATCCATGCCTGGATGATAAGGTATACCTTGTTCACCAATTCCGTGTCTTTAGCATGATCCCCAGAAAGCGGGAGGAGGATCTGTGTATCATCTGCATAATTTGTGTAGGTGATACCAAGATGGTCCAGATCATCAAACAGGGGCTTGGTGAAGATATTGTATAGAGTTGGGGATACACAAGAGCCCTGGGGAACACCACATGAAATAGGGGTGTGATCTGCCGCTGCTGAAGGGGAGAAGACTCTCATCGTTCTCTCGCTCAAGAATGACTTGATCCATCCAATGGCTTCCGAGGAGAAATGGGCGGCGGAGTCCAGGTGACTGGAGAGGACTTTGTGATCCACCAGATCAAAGGCAGCTGAGAGGTCCAGGAGTAGTAGGAGGACTGTTCTCCCTTTGTCTCTCAGCTCATCAATTTGAGATTTCAAGTCAATGAGGGCAGTTTCTGTTCCGTGTAGGGGACGGAAGCCCGATTGTCTTTCTCTTAATAGGTTATGTAATTCTAGGTGCTTTTGAATTTGGTTGTATGCGGCTTTGTCCAGAATCTTAAGAAGAAACGGTACTGTAGTAATAGGGTGGTAATTAGTAGGGATGAAGGGATCTAATGTCTGTTTTTTAAGGAGGGGGAGTACCCAGGACTCTTTAAGGTTGGCAGGGATGGTGCCTGAGGCGAAGGAGGCGTTAATCAGTTTAGTGATAAAAGGAGATAATTCTCTGGCAGCGTCTTTTATTAGCTGTGCTGGGCAAATGTCACCTTTACAATTTGATGGTTTAAGCGACAGGATAACTTTTTCTACTTCCAAGGTGGTCATTTTGGAGAAGTGGAAGGTATTGCTGTGCGCCAGTGGGTTATTGGTGTGAGGCATTTTAGGCAAATCCTGAATTTTGAGTACTTCTTTTTTTTGCTGGATTTTATTTTGGAGTGTGGTAATTTTATTTGCTAAGGCTTGCTGGATATCCATGCACCAAGGTTTGTCCTTGGTACAGGTGGTCCTGAATGGCAATGGGAGACTCGAGTTCCTTTAGAATGGAAAAAAGCTCTTTCATGCTGGAGTTAGATTTAGCTAAACGGTCATCATATGAGTTACGTTTTGTCTGGCACACTTCTTTTTTGTAAAGTGAGGAGAGAGTGGATGGTTTAGCTTTGTTATCGACTGATGGGCAGAGCCTCCAGGTGGTTTCGCTCTTTCTTTTCAGAATGCGTAAATCTCTTAGCTGTGGTGTAAACCATTTGTTTAGATGAGCTTTCGGTTTGCTTGGCCTAAGTTTGAGAGGAGCCACTTTATCTAGGGTAGTGAGCATGATAGTATTAAATTCTTGCACTAGGATGCTAGGGTTTAGATTAGCTGATAGAGCGTTAAGGGTCGGTAATATAGCTGGGATCACTTTCTCTACAGTGATAAATCTTTTATTTCTGGTTAAGCAAGGTGGCCCTAGTGGGAGGGCCGTAGGGTTAGGTCTGGCAGTAGCTAGGTTAAAGGACACCAAGGAATGGTCTGTCCAAGGTAAGGGCATTATAGATGAGATAGTGGCTGTGCAGTTGCAGTCAGCTATCCAATCAAGTGTTCTTCCCTTCAGGTGCGTAGGCTTGTCAACTCTTTGAGTTAGGCCAAGTGCGTGAATAGTGTTGGCTACCAATGTAGCGTTGGTATCTGTGGTGTCATGGAGACCTAAATTAAAGTCCCCAAGAAGGATTGATTGAGAACGAGGTTTGAGGTTATTTGTGAGTAAGTTATGGAGATCCTCTTCAAAGGTGCCTAGAGGGCCAGGGGGTCTATATAAAAGGTGAATGATAAGTGTTTGATTATTATTTAGTTGAAGTTTGGCAGATAGGGTCTCACAAGATTGAATCGATGGGTACTAATTTGAGTGGAAGGCTCGTTTTAGAGATTATAGCGATGCCGCCACCTCTAGCACCTTCTCTTCATAGACTGACTTCTCTTACATTCAGCCACCATTTGCATGACATCTGCAATATTTAAGTCAGGGTGTGTTGCCTCATTGTACTGCTCTGAATACATTTCTTCTTGAGCCCTTTCCTCTGACGATTATTCTGGTTTTAGCCACTTGTCAACCACACAGAGCTCTGGATGCATCTTGCTCTCAAAGAAGTCGCTCTGCCCTGGATTCCATGTGAAGAGATGTTATATCAAAGCTCATTCTACAAAGTGACAGCTTCCCCATGTCTATTTATGAGGTACATGGGTTCATTGTTGCAAAGTCAACCTTAAGACCTCCGGTGAGGTGAGAAGAGAGGTCACATACTGAGGCATTTGATGTTCAGCCCCCCTCCGCCCCCAGATTGGGTGACAATCCCCCTGGACCTAGTGATGAAGAGCTTTTGATTTTTGATCTTCCACACTTTTAGGTTTTTGTAACTGGTTATTAAGGGGTGCTGGTTTATTTCTGGCATATCAAATGGCTTCCACCACTTTCTCAAGCACGTCTGTTTCCTGCATTTGAGTTGCTTTATGGAGTTCACCAAGGACGACCAATCGACATTGACTTCAGCCAGACGCCGCAGAAGCTGTTTCAATTTTTAAAAGTTCTGGGAGAGCTTGGGGGCCTTCCTGCCAGGCCCTTTTCCGTCCTGGTGCTGTTTTCCTGGTATTTGGATTATTAATGTTCATCTGGTCTAGCAATTCCATTTGTAACATCAGGTTAGAAATATTTTAACCAGTAATGATTATAAATAAATAAATAAATAAATAAATAAATAAGTTTTCTTTTCGTTATTGAAAGTAAGTTTAGGTCACTGTTAACTCATCAAAAACAAACAGTTTCATGGAGGATTCTCCAGGGGGAGTCCTTGAATCATCACTGCTTCTCAGAGGTTCTCACCAATCCCTTGGCTTAAGTATGCAACTGCCCATTAGAGACCCTCAGCAGATGTGTGCATCCCACGCACTATTTAAAGGCTCCCACTAGTAACTGAACTTGCTAGCTTGGTCACACTCATGCATTTATTGAAAGCTTTCACCAGCCTCTTGCGTCTATTGCTCAAACATCTACTAGAGGTTGTCTCCGCCATCTTGGGTTTTTCTTCCAAGCACTTTTGAAAAGTCTCTTCACCCAATGGACTTTCTTTTTACAGATGTCCCTTAGAAGCCTTCATGAAACTTTTATCTGTGTCACAACTGTTAGTTGGAGGCTCGTACCATCCTCGTGTCTTTACCAAGCAAGTGTTGCTCAGAGACTGTCACCGCCTCTTGTATTTGTCCAGCAAGCATTAGTTTCAGCAGCCTCTTGGGTTTGTCCAGCAAGCACTCTTCAGAGATTGTAAGTAAAGGCTTCGAGCAGGCCATCTATCGACCATTGTGTTCTGGCATTGCAAGGACTGCTTCTGTTGACTGTTCGCTGCCTCTGCTCCCTGGTGGGCACTTTGCCTCTGAGTGATGCACCCTCCTTGTCATGCTTCACCTGCATGCTTTCCATTGGTACGGGATTCTCGCCCCTTTTCTCTGAGTCCTGATTGGTTTGGACCCTTGCTATCATCCCTGTATTTTTTCCCAAGCACCGTTGGTTTGTTTCCCTTGTCCCATGAAGAGGGAAATCTAGGATACAGAAGGTCCAGTTGCCCTTTGGACGTTCTTTGCCAGAGAGATGGAACATTGCAGCGAAAGCACACCAGCAAATCAACTACTTGCAAGCAACGAGCCATTACTTTTTTTTTATAACAGAAAGCAACGGAATATAGCACAGGGTGAAAAAACTGGTCTTGGAAGCAAGACCATGCAGAGCAACAGAGGTTCGAATCTTGGGTCCATGCTTAGAAACCAAACTCAGGTATGGTATTAGGAGCGTTCTAGAAAATAAATTTAAATAACTCAAATCCTGGCCTAACTGGTACTTATCATTTCTGGTGTCTGGCTTGTGTCAATTAACGACAGTGAACACCTCGAATTGCCAAGTCTAGCTCCCAGCCCTGCAGGATTCTATTTCCCAGTGTAATGGCTGCCTGTATATCAGTCTTGCCAATGCTGCCCACAAGCCTTGACTACAACCACCCCAGGCTGTTTCTCTGTGGCTGGAACCACCCTCCGGAATCTAACCTGTGAGAATGTGATGGTGGTGGAGCAATATCATTGTGAAGGCAAGACTTTTGTTGCGCCCTAACCATACAGTTTAATTTCAAACCTAGCAACAGGAATTCCTACAACAGCCACAACATTGACATGTCACTGATCGACTGTTTACAGCTTGGTTGTCCATCATCCCCCTGTTGACCAACATTGGGAAAATATGAGGAACCGAAGTCTGCGACCGACCACTTTCCTCTCACCCCCTGCCCTCCCAGAACTCTCAGGAAACGGAGCACATCAGAGCACAACTGCTCTCCCCACCTTGTCCATTCAGCTGGAGGCTACATTGTGGCCCTTTGCAATCGTCCTGAAACTTCTCCGTGAAGGCGAGATCCTCCCTCATCCAATGGGTGACGTGGGTCCTGTGATTGGGGCTTGACCACCCATTGCCCAATGCCTTGTTCCTGCTGGAAGCTCTCTCTGCAAAGGGTCATCAGCCTGCCCGCCAGGTTCAGTTCGTGCCTGAGGTGAGCACTCTCAGCCCTCAGCCCCTCCTGCACCAATCCCTTCATCTTCACCCGTTTGTCATGAGGCAGGCAGGCCACCGCAAAAAGCGTCATTCAGGCAGTGCGGCACCTGCTCTGGATTTTGAAGTTGCGTCTACTTTATTTTGCCGAGTTATTTCGCCGAATAGTTTGGCAATTTTTATCATCTTTTTATTTCAAAAAGTAGGGGGAAACCCCCATCTGCACTCTTCTCCTTCGCCCACTGCCCTTCTATAATACCTAACCGAAACCAACCATCTGTCTTTTGCTGTGAAAAATACTACAAAAAATGCAGCAAAATGTAATTAGGTGAAACGGTCATTCAGCAAAAGGGTGGAGAACCCCAGCTCTTACGCCGACCATTTGTGAACACCAATTCCAGAAAGAAACTAAAGGCTCCTAACAAGACACCCAAAATAGAACACCACATTGCTTTATTTATTGCACATTTTTAAGGTGCTTATACATCAAGTAAATTGTGTTTCAAAGCGCCCACAGGGCAACAGAGGGAACATGGGAATGAAAGGCAAATATAACAATGACAGAGAGAGGTGGTCCTACTAGACCTTGTGAGACAGTTGTCTTCTCAACAAATACCTGACCCTAAAATTGGCGTTCCAGCAAAGATGAATCCGACGGGTGCACAGGCATTAGGTCATAAGGGCAACTTAATGTCACATTTTGCTATTTATGCCCCTTTCTCACATTGCCTCACCAAAGAGATCACTAAGGCTTCGTCAAAAAAGATGGGCCTGCAGTCATCTGGCTCAGTTATGTTTTTTATAGACCCCACTGAACACCGAAATCATCAAACCCTCGAATAGTGGCTCACTAAAGGGTCCCAAAATCCTGCCCCTGTTTACCTCCGTTGTGAGTTTGCCTGACACCAACACTCCGAAGTCCTTGGCTACTTTCAAATTATCTATCCACCTTTCTATCGTGCTGTGAGAATAGCTCAGGTGCAATGCGCTCGCCTTGGAAGCAAAACGACACAGGACCTACACAGGTTCGATCCCCGGGTCTGTGCTTATAAACCTTGGTATTAAGCCTGTTATAAATAACGGATTATACATTATCTTGAAAACACTGTATGCGATCAAGAAGTCTTGTGCGAAACCCATCTCCAACAGCATTGCACTTTTACTGTTCACATAGATGCCCCTCAATTCCCTCACCCTTTCTGTTATAACTTGTGTGGACACTGTTTCCCTTTTCTATTGTCCCGCTCCCACTACCCACAACACTGCAGGTGTAGATGGCAAACTGAACCCTTTTAGTGTTCACGTTTGAACTGAGAAATGTCTCTTGTGCAAGTCCGTTTGCTGTAGACTGTCTCAAAGCTGATTAGGATCACTATGAGGCAGACACCGAAATGTATGTTTAAAGAAATAGATTGATTATGGAATGTGGCAGAACTGGGTGAAACAGGGAAAAATGCAACACACAAATGTGAACAACAACGGGATGACTTCCCCACAATCCTCGACCCTTTCAGTCTCTAGGTTTGCACCCCGGCGCTATTCCTAGGGCTTTGTTGGTGTTTCTCGGACACTCGCCATGCTAGGGTTTTGACCCTTGTATTTAGGTCTGTCTTCTGGGATGTTGGTTCAGGTCCATTGCTTCTTGTCCTCATTTCAGGGAAAACCCTCCTTGGCTCGGAGTGGGGGGGGGACATGTGCATGCATACTATTCCAAGCAAAGCAGCCTGTGGTCAAACAGTAATGGAAGAAATCCCCAAAATGGCCACCCAGTGGCAGGCAACCGTAGTTTCTCCAAAGGCTTGATGTAAAGATTCTCGCCACCTCCATGTATTGGGGTCTTGGCTCTATTTTACCCCACCCCATTCTCATCTTCTCCCCAGATGAGTGGCAATGGCCGTGTTCCTCTGCCTGAGGGGCCACTCCTGCTCCTCCCGCCCCTTCATATCCACTGTAATTCTCTCTCCTTCAACTCTTCCTGTACCTCCATGACTCTCCAGGTGCGCGCACCTCCACCCCTCCTCACTGCATTCCTCTTAGGCTTGCAGCATACCTGCTCCTTCCAATTCCTTCAACCGTGTATCTCTTATTCCTCCTCTCCTCTTGCTGCTTTTTTTCACATCTCCCTTCTCTAATCCCCTCCTTAGTACTCTTCCCATACTTACTCCTGAAATCTCCTCCCACTACCTCCTCCACACTCCCCAACCTCCCTAACTACTTCCGCCTACTGTTTCCTACAACCACCTTCCCAATATTCGTACCCTCCCTTCTGCCTACATCTCCTCTAACCACGATCTTCCTCCTGAGGCCTCTCCCAGCCCCCTCCTCTCTCCTCTTCACATCCTCTCTTCTCTCTTTCCGCCACCTGCTTTGCCTCAACTCCAACCAACCACATACTGCTTAGAAGGTCTGCCTCTTTATAGAGGAGATCATTTCCCCCTGTTTTCTCTCTTCTCTATTGAGAACCGCTATGTATGATTATAAGGTTCTCTCCGGTACTTGTTCAACCAGTCAGATGGAACAAGACCACCTGTTCTTACTAATTGTATGCCACAGTGAAGAAGACTGAGCCTATAACAGGCCCAGACACACTTTTGGTTTTGGATCCACAGTAGTGGAAGACAAATGCAATTGGATGAAATGAGGAGTCAAAAGATTAAGTTGCTATTTCTGTGCAATTGAGTTCTGTTGAAAAGCCTAAAAGACATTTCTTTTACCGATCTTGGCACCAGTTCCTGCACCAGCCTTGTATAGCAAGAAAGGAATACATTTTGAAATACATATACGCTTACTGACAAGATGAAGTTCTGCTATCACACACAAAGCAAGATGTATCCACATGCCTGCCAACACAGGAAAAGACTTTGGAGATGGAATTCTGCACACACAGCTAATCTCTTCTTGGTGCGAGCTGAGCTAGCTTCCAACAGATAAGAGTTTGCTAGTTTAATGGGGGTGCTAGCATGCAGCTGCGCTATCATTTAGTCGGTGCAGGGAGTGTTCCGGGAGAATTCGGAATTTGGCTGCTTCCACATAACGGTAGTGTTGTACACCAGTTAGGGCAGCTCAATTGTGGAACTCCCTACCTCACGCACTTAGATATGACCTAATGTTCAACAAATTTAGATGGACACAATAAAATGTATCACTGAGAATGCTATGTAACCCGCATCCTCCCCACGCTCCTACCGCATGTATTGTACCTGATATAGATTTGCTATTATGTTACGTCAGCCTTCTGACTTGTTGTCAGCATACCGTTGTACTTGTACTCTATTGACTAACTTTCATCCTGAGGAGCCAAGAAAATTGTTCTACCATGCTCTGTAAACTTGTAACTACTGTAAACTTGTAACTTCTGTAACCAAGCTGTAAGCCCTCTTGTCACATGCGCCCTGCTACCTCAGGGTCTGGCGCGCACAATAAACAAACAAACAAACAAACATTGGAAGGCGTGAAAACCTACTTAATGAAATCATCCATTCTTTTGCTGGGCTCATTGGTTACAATGCCTTGGCTATTCTATATTCTATATAAGATGATGCACTGGGGGCAACGGTGTGCAGGATCGGGATTGCCTGAAGTGTCTTGCCGGCATACGTTTTCTAAAACCACCTCGCATCTGCTGCTATTAAATATAAACAGAACAATCCTCCCCTTAATTGGAGTCCCGAGTCTGATTGCTCATTGTCAAAGTGAATGTGGCATGGAGTAGACTGCACATGTGCACACTCCCATTCTCAAGATACCTGCACCACAATTCCTCCAGCTCGGAACACCGCAGCCTACACCCACCCAGGAGCTGCAAACCTCAACTCAGTATTAATTATTGGGCTTGAACAGCATTGCACCGCAAGGGTACTTGAATCTGTGACATTATTTACATAACTTGGAGAAAGAAAATCACACAATGAAGGTGCTTTAGTGCTGATTAACAGGCACATGTGTTAGGAGTACCTTTAAGGGGCAGCAGAAGATACATTGGGCATGTGAGTTGCCCCTGCCAAAGGAATGGGGTATTGCATTGTGGTCCCAGGGATCTCTCACATACATACTCTGGACTTAGTATCACGCCACAAGGGATGTAACCGTGCTTGAATGGCCACCCCACCTGCTACCACAAGAGACAGGCAGAGGACGTATCTCAAGGTTCAACGCACCCACCAGATCCCCCAATCCTGAGTGCTCTCGACACCCTCCGTGAGTGTGGTACCGGGAAGGGAGTATATGGGACATGGAGGTCACTGGCCACGTGGAACGATGTTGCAGGTTTTGAGCGCAGTATCTATTGGAGTCACAGTCCCATGTCTAGCTCCTGCAAGCAGCCAATCTCCGAGGACATTGAGGGTTCTTCGGCTTTCTAGATCTAATTTCCGTACCTGAGCAATAAGACATCCCAAAACCCATGTGCATTCGTCGTATCATTTTAAGGTATTCAAAACAACCCACACACCTCACACAGAACCTCTCGTAGTATACATCACCAATAATAAAAATTAAAAGGTACAACTATCCACCTGCCTCTTAGCTAATTCCGCTTCTAAATCCTTGGACCCTTTCCTTCAGCCTGATTTCTGGGTCCGACCTGTGTCCCCTATTTGCCAAACTACATTCTCGGGGCATCGCTCTCTCTACAGGATATACGTTCCACCCTCTTAAATGGCATATTTTGCTCCCAAAATGAAAGCAGTGTTCTTTCATACTCAATTGTGGCTTCACAGGGCAACTCAATGTATTCCATAGTCCCGCTTCTGCTAAGGCACCCCCTTTCCTCTTGACCAGGGTTATCCCAAAGGGTGGAACGACTCCTCTTCCCCATCACCTGGACCTCCTAACTCCCAATGATCTATGTTGTTTCCGGCCATACGCCAATTCAATGTGATGGTCCTGCTCCATGGATCCACTCTGACCTCAGTCTTTCTCTCTCCCAGTCACCAGTCCAATTCCCCTGCACGGAATGCGGAAATCTGCATTACCTGAACCTCCGACTCTGAGCTGCTTGTGCTCCCTAAGTCTTCTCCTTACACTCTAGTAACTGGTCTCACCACAGCATTTCAACACAACTTCCGACCCCCAGCTGGGCAGCCTTCTCTGCCATGAGGTGTGTAGGCCAAGCCAAGCCCGATTGTCCTCTGTGGGATGTTCTGACACAGCCACTTCCCTACACTCTTCCTCATTAGTGTGGCAAGCTTCCACAATTCTTCCCATCACCTCTCCAAGTGCCCCAGGCATTACAATCTCTGCCTCTAAATTGTGTTGCATCGATCTCTTGACGCAGCAGAGGCGTCTCTTTGTTTGTCCTCGTTTGCCACTTCCCAGAGCCTCGCCCCTTCTTCTACACTAAGGCCAGGCCAGGCCTTACTCCGGCTGTGCTCCTAACTCTAGTTGGAGACCAAGAGTCCAAGACAGTCACAGAAATCCATCGTTCCTGCCTGGTCTGCACCTGTCTCAGGAAGATAACCCCCCACCCACATCCTGCCCCTGTCTCATAACAGGGTGCCAACCTCTGCCAATGCAGCTGGGGCTTTCTTTGTCGGAGCACTTTCATCATAAGCCTCTATTGTGGACCTGAGCCGTCCCTCTCTCATTGTGTCAGTGGTGGGATCCCCAGGAGAGGCAGACTCAACAGCGCTGCTCTCTGGTGACCAGTGGTGGACAGGCCTACAGGGAACTCTGGACATTTCCCATTGGGCCTCTGCACCATAGATCTCTTTTTTTGGATACCCTGGCTTTCTGCTTCTCTTAGCCTCACCCAAGTCACCAAAATCCCTCCTTTCTATTGTTTCCCAATGCCCCATGTCCCTTTGTTGTGTTTAACTACCTTTAAACCCCCAAATCGTAGGAAATAAATGCATAATTTGAACCCCATTTGTTTCAAAATGATTTTGAGGCAGAATGCCCAAACCCTAATTACAGAGGCTGAGTCTACTGGCGTAGTTTAAAACGGGACCTCTTTGCAAAACATTTTCAGGGCCAATTTTGGTTCCCAGTCCACCCATAGCCTCCCGACTTGTACCCCCAAGTAGCCCACACTCTTTCTGATGCCCTAGTACAGGTCTCCCCCTTCCCATCAGCGACCAACATCTAGGATTGACAGCAGATCCTGGGGCCCACCAGGCTGATGACGCACCACGTCACCATCACCACGCTTTCCGTATGTGACATCCGCACAGCACCAACAACGGTACCTTTCTCTGCCAGGGTTGCCTGGGAAGCGCGTGGAAGCTCCTTCCAGGATGGTCTTCTGTGAGCTTTCCTGCCTGCTTGGCTCCTGCCTGTGCAGCGGACCCCTGGGCCTCTGGGGTATCCCCTCCTCCACAGAGCCGTGTACCTTGCGTTTTGAATTTGACTGAGCTTGTCTTCATTTGAAAGAGCTGCGAAACCATTTAGTAGTGTTTTGCCAGTGTTCCTGTCAGTGATTCTGTCTTTCATTATTTAAAAAAAAAACATTTTAAATGTTCTTGGCCTGCATTGCCCTAAGCGCAAGCTCGAAGCCGCGGTAGGAAAAATGAAAATGTTGCCATTGGAATACAGGAAAAAGGGTTTAGGCGCTCGTTAAGAATCCATTAGCAGGCCTCATTAATAATAGGCATGCTTTTGAGAGACTCGTGGGCAGAGGCCTTTCAGCGGAGACGTGCAGTGATGGGAAGATGTCCTCTCACGCACCTGACTCCTGCGGGTGTTCGCGCCAAACTGTAATCAATGCACACAACCAGCCAAGCCTTTCTTTTCTTCTTTTTTTGAGTTGGTTTACATAAAAGGGCTGTTACATATCGGGTTTGAAGATCCTAGCAGTGTGTTTCGACTCCCTTACATTATTTGTGAGGCAGAGCCTCAAAGGTACAGTCAGAAACTGTGCTCGCGGCAGGCCAGCTGGGCTATGCGTCTGTGAGGGGATACAGTACTGAACACCAAAGTGTACAATCTGTGCCCTTTGACATGATACCATACATAACGCATACTTGCCAACATGACCCATTCCCAATCTGTAGGTGCTTATCCAGTCCTGGTTTTTAATTTGAATTCTGTGATTTGTAGTCCCACTTTTCCCATTATAAAACTCGGACTACAATTCCCAGAACGCAAAGAAAAACAGCACTGGATAAACATCTACAGATTGGAATGGGATATGTTGGCAAGTATGATAACATATTAGTGAGCCACTTCACGCACATTAATTTATTTTAAATTGTCGCTATGCTTCAAGGAAAATTAACTGCTGACCTCCACTGTGTCCACTGCATTGTATTAAATGCACACTACTGTTCCTTTGTGCTAACATGTCGCACTGCTTATGGTCCTGCAGTGTAGCAATTGAATGCCATCCCTGCCGAACAGTGAAATGCTATACTGTGTTCAAGCTTATATGTGCATTAATGCACTTCAAAATCAGAGCATTGGCAGAGGTGCAACAAGAAACGTGGGGGCCCCCTGGGAGCCAGGCTGAGTCCCCCCACCGCAAGCCTGGCAACAAAGCACAGGCCGCGCCACACTCTGGGCCAGCCTGAATCGCCACGCATTCGCAACGCACAAGATCAGCCTGTTGCTGCGAGGGCACGCTGCGCACTACACTAGGTGAATGATGTAAGTATGTGTTTTAATCATACCTAATAAAACCTTGAGTCTTTCACCTAGCATATAACAAATGGGGCTGTGCCTGGCTCCTGGCACCCAAATGTACCAGCCAACTCTGCGCAAGTCCAGGAATATTACGCACAGTAATGATACCATAAGAAAACATGTTCATAGTGGTTCTTCGGGTGGCCAACTGTCCCGTATTTTGCGGGATCATCCAGTTATTGGGGACTCTGTCCCACAGTTTGCAGAGTGGCTGTGCAGGACACAGGTTGTCCCGACTTGCTTTGTGCCCTGGATGTGACTCTCGGGAGACAGCAAGTCGGGACAACCTGCCTCCAGCACAGCCACTCTGCAAACTGAAGTGGCCATCTGCACAGCACGGCGCTGACGCCTGCTGCTTTCTTTCTCTGCTGTTGGAACTACACATGCTGTCAGAGTTTCCTAGCGGTTGCTTGTATGACGCGCCGTGCTTAGTTCTCAGCTGAGGTGTGATGGAAATTCACCTTGAATAATCTGAACAGGCTCCCATCTGGAACAGGTCTGCAGGGCCAAGTCAGCCCATTTGTTCTGATGACACACATTTTGCCAAACAGTGGCTGGCATGGGACTGATACATCATCACTCTACGCACTACTGTGCATTAATTAAAATGCCACATTGCAAACGTGCAAACGTGGGGAGAGTGGACACAACAGAGTGTGTACAACAATGAGCCTAGCTGTTTGCAAGAAATTGGAGAAAGTTCCATAAATTAGGGGCAGGCGGGGCCAAACGTGAATGACGTGGTGACGTCCTCACCGCAAGTGTCCCGCAAAAGGATATAAAAAAGTTGGCCACCCTAGTGGCTCTGCCAGTATATGCCAGTATCCCAATGTAAAAACATTCACTTATTGTCTTTGCCCTTAATGCCAATAAAAATCTCCTGACACAGGAAGAAAGCATTTCTGACTGCACAAATGTTTGCCCAATCCCTGCACCACCGTGTAAAAATAATGTTCATGTTGACTTTACACTCAACACCAGTAAGCCATGCAATGCCACAGTAAGGAAACATTTGCTTGTTTGGCCGCACAAATATCTCCACCACCATGTCAGAACATGTTGACTTTGCCCTTAACACCAGTAAAGCATGCAATGCCACCGTAAATAAAACTTTTCTTGCTGACTGCACAAGTGCCCCCACCCTTCCCATGTAAGAACACACATCATATTGAACTTGTGTCTTATGTGGGAAATAAATTCCATGCCACAAAAAGAAAATGTCCAGTCTGCCTGCCCCTTTGTGCTATAAACACCTAACCCCAAACAGTGCTCCATGTAATAACATTTATCAAGTTTGCATTGCCTGAAAATGCTGGTAAAGCATGTAGGAAAACCTACATGCTCCCGTGCCCCTTACCTGGGCCCAATGCTTGCATGCACACATTCCTACCCATTCACCCACCAGTCACTTACCCTGTGGCGGCTGGAAATATTTTTAATTAGAGGGCCATAAGCATTTCCCACAAATATGCTAAGGAGACCGAGCGTAGTAAGGGATCCCAAACCAACCAAAGAGGGTTCGGGGGTGTGGGGAGGGGTGAGGGAGGTTCCCCTAAAGCATATCTTTTGAATAATGGCTTAAAATAATGCATTTTTGCAGAGCACTTTCTGTGAAAAGTTGGGTAAAAAGCTGGATAGTTTGCAATTGGTTTTGTAGGGTCACTCCAATCCAAAGATCCAATAGATGAAAGTCATCTACAGTGCACAGGATCATTTCTGCAACCATTTTCATGAAGCCTTTGCCCACAATAAATGCCAGTAATACAAAAATGTCACGCTGGTTGTGCCCATACATTTCCATGATGGTTGCACCAATATATGCTAGTACTCCCATATTTGCCAATAATGCTAGTAATGATACTATAATAAAACATGTCCACGCTAGCTCTGCCAACACAGGGCAATATCCCCACTTCAAGACATAATTCGGTTGGTTTTGCCATTAAAAATGTCATGCCATAATAATAAACCATGTCCAAACTGGCTGTAAAATGTAGCCCAGTCTAGACACCTAATAAAACGAGTCATGTTTGCATTACTGTTGGGGCCCAGTAAAAAAATGGCATGCCACAGTAAGAAATGGCAAGGCTGGCTGCACCAAAATTCCAGTCTAGCCAAGTAACAACACATATGATGATTGCTTTATCACAGATGCCTAGTAAAAAATGCCATGCCACAGTAAGAAATGGCTAGACAGGCTGCACCAAATTCCATTAGAGCCAAGTAATAACACTTATCATGCTTACTTCATCGTAGATAGACAGAAACAAATGTAGGTAATAGCTAGACTGCCCGCATTAAGATGCCTGTCTATACACATAATAACACATATCATGCTTGCTTTATCATAGGTGTCTAGTAAAACATGTCATGCCACAGTCAAATACAATGACTAGACTAGCTGCACCAAAATTCCTTACTTTGCTTGCTTTAATATAGATCCTCAGGAAAATGTTTCGGGCAACAGTAAGACATGGCTAGACTGGTTGCACCAAAATACCAAACTAGCCATGTAATAACACATATTATGCTTGCTTTTATTTTTTATTGTGTTTTTGGTTTTAAAATTAAACCATAGACAAATCACAATATGTACACAATAGCTTAAGAAAAGACACATTTCAACAATCTTAATCGATACGCAAGTAAACATAACAAAGTGCACGTAACTGTTCTCTTCTTCCCTCCTTTAAATATAAAAAAGAAAATAAGAGAAAAAAACATAGTGATGAGTCTGAAAGCGTGTTTAACTAAATGTCCATATTATAAAAGTATGCAATTCATAGATCAGACTAGTTGTAATAAACCCATAAACATAGTACAAAATGTGTCGCACACACAACATATACGATTTAAAATGTAAGAGCCAAGTCCCTTTAGCTCAAATGTTTTTTAAACATAAACCTCTGTGCAAAATTGAAAGCACAGCTTACAAACACAATAAAATATGCATCTTAAAAAGAGTCTGTGCTTCACCAAATTATTAATAACCTTTATCAAAGTGACTGTTGACAATAGAATTAAAGATGCAGCATATATCAGTAGGTAGAAAACAATGAACATAAAGAAAAAAGACATATTAGGAATTTACAAAGGGCTAAAATCAGGGATACATTATCTCCCTGGCCCACAAAACCTCATCTGCATCTGAAAAAGGTAAGTATGCAAATTTACTAAAGTGGTTGGATCTCTTTACCATGGCCTTCTTGCAATACATTGTAATGTGCTTTAATGACTCTAGTTTGTTTTTCTAGTTTGTTTTTGTCACCACACCATCTACAAATGCAATCAAGGGTTGGTAATTGGTTCAGTTTAAATCTGACATATCAGCTCCTCATGTTGTTACATGGGAACAAATAAATGTATTTTGTCAGGTTTAACCTTTTTCTAATAAATTCAGAGTATTTAGAATAATAAGCATAATAATTCACTTTATCCACAGCTAAGCACCAATCTCTAACACTGAGATTCTTCTTAACCTTTGTGGGATTTACAACTAGTTATTGTATATTTGTGCCCATCATAGAAAAGAGCAAGTCTAGTGGACAGATACAATTAGAAAGAGAGTCTACTTTATTTTCATGTAGGATCCTTTTAGGATCCTCAAACTACAAAAAGGGACATTGTATATCTTAACATATAAAGATAGTGTTTTCCAAATGACTACGCTTTGAAGGAATATAAGTTCCAACTCATGGCACCAGATGCAATTTGGAATGGGTGATACCAACCCCAGGACCCTTTTCCATATCATTCATTCCATGACATTTAAAAATGGTCCCATGTCAAAGAGAACCACTTCTAGAAAATGTACAATATGTTTGATGAATAGGTTTCAATTGGGTAAAAAGGGGAGACATCCTTGCTCTTAAATTCACCTGGATTGATTGTATTGAAGAGTTTTTTGTACAGTGAAACAAAACCACTCCCTCCAATTTTTAGTGTCACCCACAATCCAAGTCATTGTTTCAGGTGTTCTTTTATTGGAGAAAATTATAACCCTCGACTTGCTACCGTTGACCAAAGGTTGTTGTCTATTGCTCAAGATGTCAATATTGACAACTTCCTTTGCAGGCCAAATGGGGATAAGTCAAAGAAGAACAAGTCATCCGCAAAAGCGAGCCAGTGTAGTTTCAAAGAGCCCCATTTTCCCGAAAATTAATTTACATATTCCCACAATTTATTAATGTCCGAAATATACAGATTAAAAATAAGTGAAGCAAGGATGCACCCCTGTCTAAGACCAATAAAGGCATTGTCAGAACGAGATAGAAAACCATCCGCAGTTAATCTAATCCTTATCTTTGTTTTATCATGAAGGAATATGATTACCTTCACCAATGATTCAGCGATGGCCCAGCTTCTAAGTTTTTCCCACAGACTTTCTCTGAGTACTCTATCAAAGGCTCGTGTCATGTCCATGCTTGCAATGTATGTTTGTGGAGCTGTAGACCTCTTAGTTGATGACTGTATGTGTGCAGAAAACTGCCCTCCACTGATCTCTTTGCCTCCACCTCTCACCCACCATCTTGCAAAATCAGCATCTCTACTCAGCACAAACACAGGTGCACACACATTCACAGAGCATTCACTCGGTCATCTACACACACCTTTCACTCGCTTATTCAAGCTCACACCCATACACCATACACTCACTCATTCACACGTTCACCCAGCCACCCATACATCACCCACATTACATATTACATAATGCAAACCCTTGCAGGTACTCAAGCATACATACATGCAAACATACATCATAAACATGCAACACACGCACACACACTTTCCAAAAGTTTTTCTTTCTTACCCGTTTTGAGAATCTACATAACAAACCCAATCCACAAGGAAGCTTCTGTACCATTCCAGCTCCACAGCAACTTGACAAATCAGGTCATTCATGTATTGCCTCTTTAATGAGTAAACTCAAGTTGGGTTAAATTAATTAGAATATTTATATACTAATTAAATGTATTTCTCTATTTTACATCTAAAATGCATTAAAGCACCACCAAATGTGTTCCTATTATGCCCTGAATGAGGCTGAGACCTAAATCAATGGCTTGATCAGCTGAAACATAAGTTGGCATCAGATTTGTTTAACTAATGTGGACTAAAGCGGTTGACGGATGCAGACCCAAAAAGAATTTCAAATGCATCAAAGGAGTCCTGCAATAATAATGGTCCTTTTCCCCCTGCCCCTACTGATATGGAACAGCTTTTATGGCTCTTTCTGTATGTTTATCTCTAAACATTAAGACATTATTTGGGTATTTAGTTGGATTAGTTTGTTCAGCTTTAGAGATTGTCACACAGGTGATGTCGAGTTTGTGTTTGGTGAATCAATAGATTTCTATCTTATTGTCTGTTATTTAGAGGCTATGTTATATTTCATAATAAAACATACATACGGGTTTGTAAGTTGTGTCTACACAGAAGCTTTTATAAATGTTTTTACTATTACTAATTATTTTGTAAGTACATTCTCAGAGATTCTTCTTTTGGGATACTGCTTTCAGAATCCAGCACCTGGTCCCTGAGGAACTCCTCTACAGGCAGGCCTCTGGCTCCCCTGCTCCATGCAGACAGGAACCAGGAAGCATGGAGAGCTTCCGGGCTCCTGACATGCAAATGGAGCTGTAGCACCTCCAACTCACGAGGCAAAAGAAATAATGTATTTCTGAAGTCTGAGTGCCTCCAACATGTCATGGAATGTCAGGGCCCTCCACACCACGGAGGCTGTAGTGGCCCCTGCTACACCAGTGAGCAGCATTGGTAGTGCAAATTATCAGGCATACGACTTTTTAATAAAGTGGGCAGCCTTATAAACCGTGTTCAAACATTTCCATCAGTGCACAACCTCATTTGCTTTTGATATAGGCTGTCATGACCTAAATGGCCTAAAATACAGGCCTAGAGACCCAGGCTGCACCTCACTGGTGATGCCCAGTGAGGCCAAAATATCTCTGGAGTTGCTTGTGGTCTCTTCCAGAAAGTATGTGACCTGTAATGGCATGGCCAAAAACAATGACTGTGATTTATTTCAGGCCTTCCACCCATCTCACTTGAATATTGCACTAAAATTAAACACACAAGTTGACTGTAATGCATGATAGTTTAGTTTGGTTTCTTTATTTATACCGCGCGCCGAACCCTGGGGTAACCGGGCGCCGGAGACTTAGATGCAGTTACAACATGGCAAGACTTAGATGCAGTTACAACATGTCAGGAATATACAATATACAATAATACAAGACTGTGAAATAACAACAATAAGTGTGGAAGACCAGGTTATGGAAGACCAGGTTACAGGCTGGTCGACCGGGACATGCGGAGAGGAAGTACATTAGGCAGAGTTTCTGTTGGAAAGCCAAGTTTTAGTTTTGGCTCTAAAAGTCCAAAAGGAGGGTTCTGTTCTGATGATTCGCGGCATAGCGTTCCATAGTTTGGCAGCTAGGACCGGGAACCTGGCGCCGCCGGCTTTTTTTAGGGTGAATTTGGGAACGGAGAGGCAGTGTGAGTATGGCGTTCTGGTTGATCTAGTTGAGGTGTAGTTGTGGAACTTGTCTGTCAGGTATTTGGGTGCATCATTGGAGCGGCATTTATGGACAATGACGAGGGATCTGAGGGTGATTCTGTCTCGTACCAGTAGCCAGTGATCTTGCCTGATGCTGGAGATGTGGGCGTGTCATGGGATACTGAGGGCGGCTCTGAGGGCATTATTTTGAAGCACCTGTAGTTTGTTCAGGTTGCGTTCTGACGTGCCGAGAAAGAGTGTATTGCAGTAGTCCATTTTTGAGAGCACTAGTGCTCTGGCTAGCGTAATGCAGCTAGAGGCAGAAAGAAAGGGTTTGCAGGCGTTGATAAGCTTATTTGTGTAAGCTGTGGATGAGGCTGTGGCATTTACCTGTCTTTTGAGCGAGAGAGTGGAGTCTAGATAAACCCCAAGGGTTTTAATTTCTTTGGCAACTGTGATTAGGTTACCATCTATGTTGATGGACGCGTAACGGGGGTTTAGTTTGTTTAGCCGTGGTTGGGAGCCGACAAGAAGGAGCTCAGTTTTCTCATCGTTGAGGCATAGCCCGTGCTCTGCCATCCAGGCTTGGATCTCCAAGTATAGATTGTTGATTCTGGTGGAGTCCTCGTCATAGCACCCTGATAGGGTGATGAGAACCTGGGTGTCGTCAGCATAGTTTGTGTATGTGACACCCAGGTTGTCTAGGCGGTCAAACAATAGCTTAGTGAAGATATTGTATAGGGTCGGCGAGACGCATAAGCCTTGAGGGACGCCGCATGTGATGGGGACAGGGAGTGCTGAGGCCCCCGGGGAGAAGACCCGGGTGGTTCGGTTGGTTAGTATTTTTAAACAGATTGGCTGAGTTTTACAAAACCAAGGAAAGGAGCAGTGGTTGTCTGGCACATAGTGACGTTCAGCGCTTTGTTAAAATTAACATATACTTGTAAACGCTTCAACCAGAACGCTCACCACTAAAAATGTATTTATTCAATTATTTATTTATAGTGCGCCAAAAGCCTGCAAGCATCAGGGCACAACAATCAAACGATCAGACAAATAAAACGGGACAATCAAGATCCTGGAAAACCCGATGAAAAGCCTGGGCAAATGATTACTTGAAGAGGGAGGTTTTTAATGCTTTGCAGAAAGACCTTGTATTCTCTTCCTGCCAAAGCGCTAGTGGCAGGGTGTTCCAAAGCTTGGCAGCACACACTGGAAGCGATCTACCTAGCCCGTTCGAAACTACCAGCGCCATGTTGGAAGAATGTAGTAATCTTGCAGGTGAATAATGGCAGACTAGAGATTTTAGGTACGGCGGCGCCGTTCCAAAGAGGCAGCGATGCACCATGGTACCTGCTTTAAAGTTGATGCATTCTTGCACTGGGAGCCAGTGGAGGTCCCTCCTGGGATCTGAGATATGATCCCTTCTCAGGATTCTCCTGATGATGCGCACAGTGTCTTTCTGTATAGTTTGACATTTTTCAAACAGGATTTAGAGGCACCAATTAACAAGGCGTTACTATAATCCAGCCTTGAGAGTATTGTGGCTCGGGCTATGATTGCATAGTTCTTTTCAGCTAGAAAAGGCCAGATGTTTTCGAGCAGGCGGAGACAGTAGTTGCAATTGCGGCTGATCTGTTTAACATAAGCATCTGCATTCATAGAGGCCTCCAATTGGATGCCCAGGGTTCTTACTTTACCCTGCACTGGGATAGTTCCCTATATTAAAGCTTTCAAAGTCTGGGGTCAATTTAGAAAGAGCATGCCGTGGACCAAAGGTGAGAAACTCTTTTTTGCTACCATTGAGGCTAAGCCAGTTTCTAGACATCCAGAACTCGATTAGAACGTACCTGCCAAGGAGTTTGGGCGAGTCTAAGGCATAGTTGCCGCTGACTTCAAACACTAGCTGTGTGGAATTTTATTTCTCACTGTTCGGTCTGTTAACACACCTGCATACCCATCTTCTCTCTGGTACGTGCAATCAATTTATTTACTGTATGAAATGTACACGTATATATTTCTTTTTGTAACCTAATTTGTATGATTTGATGTTCGTATTAATCAATAGACAAGTGATGCTTATATTATTATTTATCTGGTTTATGGTATAATTTGCTTTTGCTGGCAGCTTTGATAAAGACGATGTGTCGAAACACGTGTAGGCTGCTCAAAACTGATATGTCAACTGACTGTTCTAGCAACACGAGACTAAAACAATACAATCATATTTTTGCCAAGCGCATGTTACTAGTATTCACATTTGTTACCTCTTGAGTAATAGTTGGCTGAACAAAAGTAAGTCTCTCCGTTCCTCTATGAGCCATTCTACGGGGCATCCCAAAGTAAACAGTCAATACAAAAGCAACGGAGGCTTGGCAAAAAAGCTTTCAACTTTACTGGTGCTTAATAATGAGGTAAACCCCCAAGTGCCCCGTTTACCGGCCCCCGAGGCAAAGTCTGCTGTCTCTCAGCTGGGGATCGCAGTTCTATTGTGGCGAACCTCGAGTCACGGGACACGGCTCTCAGAGCGGGCCTCAGGCTACAGTCTGCAGGCCTCAGGCCTCCATGGGCTTCCACGGCAGCAGCAATTAACTGCAATCTTTCCTCCTTCAGCTTAGAGGAAAGAACCTAGTATCTAGAGATCACGTCAAGCTGCACTGCACTCTCACTCGTTCACAGCCGCTTCCGACGCAATCTGTCAGTTTAGTATTCGAATACTGGTTGTATATAAGGCAGTTGCTTTGTTTTATTTAATTTGCCCATATATTCGACATTTTGTTTCACTTTCTGTTAACATGTGGCCGGTGCATGTGGGCGAAGTCTTGTATGGCTATGGACGGGGCATACATCTCAGGGTTTTTGATTTTCAAACATAGGCGGGTATGATTTAGCCAAGAACTTTGTCCAAACCTTTTGCACTTACTGTGAAAAAGTGTCTCTTGTGGTCACTCTTATTTAAGGGCATATCAGTGTGTGCTCTCTAAAAAGAGCAGAAACGACACAGCCACTGCATATGTTGCTGACAATGAGGCAATGCCCTGAATGTGTAAGCCTCCAGAAAACAAGGTTTTCCGCTTGAACGGCACCCTACAATAAACAAATCTATGACAAGACTGAAGGCTAGCATTATGCTTCACTTCTTTTATTACTACTCTTCAGCAGTTCAACAAACGTATATATTTAACAACACAAAAATGTTAAAAGTGCTCCACTGTAACTTTTCCATCTTAAAACTACAATCCCCATAGTCTCTGTAGTCTAACTCTCTCACAACCCCTCTATGACACACTTCCTGTCCTTGGGCTCCTCCTCTTCTTTTACTGCTCTTCAAGCAGATAAGTACCATTTCTAGCCCTCTCCGTATGTCAGATGTATATTTGATTAAAAGTTTGACTGAGGAGAGTGAATGTGGAGTAGTGAGAGTACAGTATAGTTCTGTAGAATAACGACAGTGTTCAAGGTAGAATTTGGTATTTTACCGTAATACGTGGGGCGCAGCAAGTTAGCAACATTTGCCACAAGGGAAACAGGCCCCAGAGAACAGGCGTTACAGATAAGCAGGAGCTTCGGTGGCCCAGAGACGAGCAGCCCTGTGCCGTATTCCCGGCACCGCAGGGGCCCAGCCGGCCTCGCGGCTCAAGTTATTTCGATTCCATGCACCTCCAGCAGGAGGAAGAGCATTAGAGCTCACAGAGCTCCGGACCCCACCCTCGCGGGGGTGGAGCTCAAGCGCTCGCATGAGAACGCTAGTGTGCAGGCGCCGCAGCTCTATGCGGAGTAGGAAGAGGAGAACACCGGGCCCAGCGGTGATTTCAGAGCGGCACACCTTACAAGTGCCTCAAAAGCCGACAATAAGCGATCCGAGAATCGCATAGGCAGCGGAGGTCACGCAAAGTACAGTGCACCTCAGAAGACACAAGCAAAGACACGTAGCAGATCTCCCTCCACATGATCAAAGCTCCACAACAAGAAGGAGCACAGAGAAAGCACGTTTTCTCGCACACAGCCATGAAAGGGACAGTTTGACAGCCTGGTGCAGTCAGGGGATTTCTTTTTTTTTTAATTAAACATTTTGGCTATTTAAAAAAATAAATAAATACTAAGCATCACAGGAGCAGTGGGCGTGCTAAGACATCTGGTTAAGGTACACAGACACACAGCACCAACTGATAATGTTAGAATTCGAGTGGAGTGAAGAGGAGCAGCAGCTAGACCTCGCTGCCAGCTTCAAAGAGGTGCTAGGAAGCTCCCTAGTAGATGCAGTGGCTCAAGGGGTGAGACCCCTACAAGAAAGACTGGAGACGCTGGTAGCCATGCTCACAGAGCCCAGTGAAAGCACCAGTGATATGGAGCGCATGCCCACAGGACCCTCAGGATCAGGGTCTATGGGAAGTAAACAGGCTCGCAAGAGGAAAGCTTCTGACGACCCCCAGGGCCCTTCGGACGGGGTGAAAGAAAAGGCCCCAGAGGTTTATGACGCCTTTGCTAAGCTCAAGGAAGCTGACCTAAAGCTTCAGACGATACCAGACCTCATGACCCCCACTCCAGGGGATGATAATGCAGGATATGATCCACGCTCGGAAGAGGAGCCATAAGGAGACCTTGCCTCACCAGAAGGTGAGGAGATGTCAGAGGAGGAAGAGGTCAAGCCCAGTGGTGGCAAAATAGCTCGTAAAGAGAAACACCTCAACGAAATACAGGAGGACATGTTTGATCCTGAGAGTATTAGGAACCCAAGGTCCAGGGAGTGGCAACCATCCCCGAGGGTAACACAATACATGACAATAAGACTATGTAAGGCCCTCGATAAGGAAGTGAGGCAGTGACTACGGGTGGAATGCCCGTGTCCAGACCTTCCAGGAAAGGAGGCAGAGTCCCCCGTGCTAGACCCAAGATGCTAACATTCGTAGCAAAAACCAGCAAGGATCCACGCAAACAAATCAACAAGTCATGGAGGAGTTGCCAGGAAAAGGTGCTAGACTCACTAAGATCATGGACCTAGCAGAGAGGGCGAAAGACACACGGGAGGAAATGGACCCCGACGCACTAGCCGGCTGGGCGCAAAGAGCAGTATGCCTTTTGGGTAACGCGAACTTCGCAATAGCATCAGAAAGAAAGAGAGGCCTGCTTCTTAAGATCGACCCGAAATTGAAATTGAGCGACTTAGCAGCCTACGAGGCAGTGCAAGGGCTCCTCTTCGGGGAGACCTTTGGGAAAGAGATGGGCCGATTCATTGGCACATATACCTCTTTAGAAAAAGCACAGGCATCCATCCAAAAGATCTTTCCCAGCAGAGTTTTTTGTGGGACCAGTCGCTACAGGGGTCGTGCAGCCGGTCGAGGTCAAGGAGGAAGAAGACCCTCTAATCCCAGAGCACAATACTGGGAAAATAAACAGCAGGACACGTTCTTCCCTTCCAAGAGACATTTCCCCAGAGGTCGCAAACCCAGAGGATCAGGACGAGATCAAGGATTCACCAAAGGTGAGAGCAATAGTATACCCTCCAGTTGGGGGGAGAACACGCATGTTTTGGAGCAATTGGCGCACGCTTTCCAGCGACACATGGATATTGCAGACCGTCAGAGGTCTGCAACTAGATTTTATAGAGGCAGCGACCCAACAGTATTGGCCACACCAGCAGAGATTAGCACTAGCAGAGCAGAAATGCCTAGCAAGCGAGCTAACTCAGCGACAACAGAAAGGCGCAATAGAAAGATGCACAGCGATCCACAGATCTGTCAGCAATATGTTCCTAGTACGCAGGAAGGAGAAAGTACGTCCACTTATAAATCTCAAGGAGCTGAATGGGTGGATTCTGTACCGACACTTCAAGATGGAGGACATCCACCAGCTCAAAGACTCCCTGAGAGAGAGGGACTGGCTGACACGTTTAGATCTGAAAGATGCATACCTTACGATTCCAATACAAGAGGAATACAAGGCGTTCCTAGATTTTTGCTTGAACAGACAGCTCTGGCAATTCAAGACAATGCCCTTTGGTCTTGCATCCGCTCCCTGGGCGTTCACAAGACTGATGAAGCCAGTAGCTACAGCGATTCGAGAGAAGGGCATCAGGCTGATTATTTACCTAGTCGATCTACTGCTCCTAGCAAAAGACCGAGATGCGTTAGTCTATCAGACGAGTTGGGTGCAAAACCTGCTACAGTCACTGAGGTTTCTAGTGAATGTAGAAAAGTCAGATACCATGCCAGCGCAGAGACTAGATTTTCTAGGATTTGTGTTAGACACCAAGAAAGCTACATTAGAACTTCCTGCTCGAAAGATAAGAGATATCAAGAGAGAGATCAGAGCGTGCTTAAGCAAACAGCAAGTCTCGCTCAGTGTGTTAACAAGAATAGTGGGATTGTTAGCAGCATCCATTCAAGTCATATTCCCAGGTCCTTTGCACTACCGAGCCCTCCAGAGACAGAAGATAAGGCACCTACAGCAACGTCTGAGGTACCACCAGCTAGTTCCACTCGATCAGGAATCCATTACTGAACTGGAATGGTGGTTGAAGAATATGGATGCCTGGAATGGTCGAGCCATTTTCGGAGACCGACTAGATCTGGTAATCGAGTCAGATGCCAGCCAGAAAGGCTGGGGAGTAAGATGTGGGACTCTGGAGACCGGAGGGAAATGGAGCAAGGAAGAGCTTCACCTTCATATAAACTGCCTGGAGCTTCTATCAGGCTCTTTCGCGATCAAGGCATTTACAAGAGGAAAGATGAAATCGTGCGTACTGTTGAAAATGGGCAACATATCAGCAGTCCGATACATAAACCATCTCGGAGGGACGAAGTCCAAATTGTTAGCGGAGCTAGCGAAGGACTTATGGCACTTCTGCCTTCAATCGGAGACATCAGTGACGGCAGAATACCTGCCTGGAACCTTGTATGTAGTAGCGGACTGGAACCCGCGATACCTTACAGACTCCAGCGACTGGAGACTGGATCCAACAGTGTATCAGATTCTGAACACGCGATGGGGCCCAGTGCTGATAGATCTCTTTGCATCCCGGCAAAATGCTCAAGTAAAGGTGTACTTCAGTTGTAGACTAGACCCGGGAGCACAGGGGATCAATGCTTTCCTACAAGATTGGTATGGCGGTTCAAATTATGCATTTCCCCCCTTCGTGATGTTGAGCAGAGGTCTAGCGAAATGTCGAAGGGAGAAGGCAGAATTGATCTTAGTAGCACCATTATGGGAATCGCAAGTGTGGTTCCCGACACTGATGGAACTCTTGATAGACCTCCCGAGAGTCCTCCCCAAAGGAGACCAACTGCTCAAGGACCCAGTTGGGTTGTGTCATCCTCTGAGAGTGAGAGGGACGCTCCCGCTAGTCGCGTGCAGGATATCAGGAGACGCTGGGCGCTGCCAGGAATTTCGACGGAAGCTGCAGAGCTTATCGCGGAATCCTGGGCACCCTCCACTAGGAGGATCTACGACGCGGCTTGGCCCAAGTGGATTAACTGGTGTAAAGGGAGAGTTTTTCATCCCGTTTCAGCAACTGTAGTAGCAATGTTGAATTTTCTAGCCCATTTATTGCAAGACGGTAAAGCATTTCGTACAATAGGAGTGTACAGATCAGCAATTTCGGCAGGACATCTGCCAATAGAGGGAATTCCAGCTGGGGAGCATCTAGCAGTAATGAGGCTCATCAAAGGAACAAAATACAAAGTACCACCAGAACCAAGATATAATGCTATGTGGGATGTGACAACGGTTCTCCGTTGGTTAGAAGACTGGCCTTCAAATAGATACCTATCCCTGAAACAACTGTCAGGCAAACTAGCAATGCTGTTATGTCATGTATCTTGCAAAAGAGTAGCGGATGTTAGAGCATTAGAGAATAATAGGCGATCTTTTGGGCCAGAAGGTGTAACCTTCTTGATAGCTAAGAGGACTAAGACAGGGATGACGACAGCCATTACCCCTATTTTCCGAGAAAGACTAATTGGTGTGTAGTAGAATGTATTAAGGAATATGAGGGAAGAACAGCAGGAAGTAAGGCGGCAGGTACGATGCGGTTATTATAAGTGTGTAGGAAACCTTTTCACGCAGTTGCGACAGCCACCATTGCAAGATGGGTTAAAGAAGTGATGCTCGCAGCAGGTGTGAATGTGGGAACGTATGGAGGGCATTCAGTGAGAGGAGCAATGGCCTCCAAGGCCTTTATGACAGGAATGCCACTGAGAGAGATTATGCTAGCAGCAGATTGGTCGAGTGATCGTGTATTTAAAGAATTTTACTTTAAACCTACTGTGAGTTTGGCAAGAACAGTATTTGGGAAGCTTTGAACAAGCATAATGCTCGCCTCCAGTCTTGTCATAGAATAAAGATTACCCCTGCTAACTGCGCAGGGAATATTAATTCTATTAAAGACTAGGAGGCGAGCATTAAATTCCCACCCGATCATGTAGTGTCTAATAAATAATGTAATGTATGGTTTAGGACACGTACATAGCCACCACCCTGAATGTCTCTATTGTGTGTTTCATAGGTGATGAGCAGAAGAATAGCCGAAGGCAGAAGGAAGGAACATGTTAGCCTAAAGAACCGTCAGGTCATCAGCTGTTAAGCGCACAAGTTTCAGAGTCTTTGCACAGTTGGCGGGACAAATTATGGATCTCAAAGACAGTTCAGAGCACGTAAAGCAGAGGAGGAGCTCAAGGACAGGAAGTGTGTCATAAAGGGACTGAGAGAGAGTTGGACTACAGAGACTATGGGGATTGTAGTTTTAAGATGGAAAAGTTACAGTGCAGCACTTTTAACATTATTGTGTTGTTAAATATATAAGTTTGTTGAACTGCTGAAGAGTAGTAATAAAAGAAGTGAAGCATAATGCTCGCCTCCTAGTCTTTAATAGAATTAATACTCCCTGCGCAGTTAGCAGGGGTAATGTTTACTATCTGATTCCGGGCCATGGTACGCACAACCACCTTCCTCCCTTTCAACTCACAGGCTGCCAGTGTTTAGAAATGCAACCTGTGTCCAGGTGGCTGCCCTCATAGTACTTTTCCTTTGCCGTGACTACCGCACCACACACTGCATGTAGCTCCTATTGACCTTTGCTGCTGCCGTCAAATACGTGTAACCCACCGTGCACCCAAAAGTGTGCCGCTACAAACCAGGCAGGCCTGGTCAGAACCTGACATAGAGTTTTCTGCATGCAGTGAAAGGGATTGGCAGGGCAGCCCATGAAGCTGGAGAGAGAGCTGAGAAAGCATGCTGTGAGCCGAGTAGCAAACAGCTTGTGGGGGTTGGGTGGGGATTGGGGGGGCAAAAGCCCTGCAAAACTGTGGAAGTTACAGGCGAAAGGAAGCAATCTGCAGTGAGTCGATGACAAAGGAGCGCTACAGCAAAAGCCTGTCAAATCTCTCATCCATGAGAGAAGCGGGTGATTAAACAATCATTAACAGGCAGAAACAGAAGACAGAAGCCTGCTCGGCCCATGGAAATATACTCCATGATTAGGTCAAAGATTAAACTGATTGATCACATTTTAGATGGCTAAATATCCTCAACATTGGGGTGGAAGATGGATGTATTGTGTGTGGGTGTCTGTGTTTGCAAGTCCCAGTGTGGAACATGATAAGACCGCCCAATGAGTTAATGCACATACTTCAGAGGTCTATGCATAGTCTGCAGGCCTCTCATCCAGTTCCTGGTGAGATGCTGATACTGGCACCTGTTAGCTTTCTATGCTGGCACCTGTACTCGCCTCACATCAAGAATATGCTCTTTTTGATTGCCAGCACAAGTAACTTCTCAACACGGACCCCTTATGCGTCACTAGTTTCCCTCAACTTTTCTAAAGTCAGTTGGGAGCAGTGAGAACATATGTAAGGGGAGGTTACCTGAGTCCAGGATGCACAGAGAAAAGGCACAAATGATAGCGGGCTTGCAGCCATTTGGAAGGGCATTGATTATTGGGTGGCACGCATGGCCTCGCTTGCGCCCTGCTTTTTAAGACTGTCCTCCACCCCAGCCCCTGAAAAAAGAAAAGATTTTGAGGGTGGCTCCAACCTCGGAAGTGACAAAAGCAGCCCAGTGAGAAGGCGACAAGCTCCCTCAAAAGCACTTGCTTGCATCCACACGGAGCTTGATTTCAAGTAATTATATTATAATGGAAAATGGAGGGTGACCTGAAACAAACCCCGGCCTTGACCCTCTGGCATCTCTTGGTTGGATTCAAAAGTAACCTGACACGGCACTCCCAGTACAAAGCACACAGGATATGCTACCTCTGAGACTCCATCATGTTCTCTAACCAACAGAGGCCCTCGAAATAATGTTAAAGGGGCCCCATATTACACATTTTCCACAAGCCTAACCCTTTTCCTGTGGAAACATTTGGAAATACCACACAAAAGGGGCCCATTGTGCAGAGATCTACTAGGAAACTTCCAGAGTTCCCTATAGGCCAGTTCACCCCTGGCGAGAGTTCTCTACACTCCCTCCTCCACAGGCTACGTTCAAGAGAAACCACGGTGCACTAAAACTGTTGTAATGCAATGTTGGAAGTGCATTTCTCTCAAACCTAGACCAGCCTACAGACTGCCCCCCCCCAAAAAACAACAGCCCATACTGACATGTTTCTTTGGACATTAGTCAAATTCCCAACGGGCAAGCCCAAGCCTTTGGATTCCTGCCAGATCCAGTGTGGAATCAGAAAAATACAATATTAAGGCTTTTACACCATGCAAAGGAAAATACACCGACACAGGCTTGTAAAGATTCCCAGAATCTTTATTACAAAACTGAACAGTATCGAACAAAATACACAAATAGCTATTTGGCTGTCAATACGTCACAGAGACCACCAGCAGGGTTCAATGTGAGCAGTGAGCAGAATTTGCTAGCTGGACATCAGCGTATTTATACAGTTTGTTATAATGATGTCAAGCCTCTTACAAGTTAATTATACACTGGGCTAGGGTCGCGCCAGGTTTGTTTCCTAATTTACATATCTCATGCATGCGGTTTACTTTTCCAACATATTTACTACACACACTATTATTCTTTAGTTTTAACGTTACACTCTTTACACATTGCTTTAATACAGATCAAACAAATGTTTTGCATGTTGTATTTGGATAGCATTATTGTTCTTGTATACTTGTAGGTTAACATCGCCGATTCAAGTAATCCCCTGATCCCGAGGTCAACGAAAGGACAAGGTCTACATGACCCTAACATGTAGCCTGAAGGCAGGTTGGACATTAACTCCCCTACAGAGTTTAGGGAGGTTAAAGCAAGAACAAGAGCACATGAGACGGCCATTTTAGACTACAGGGTGACTTTGTACAATAAACTAAAATGGCGGCTGTAACCTAAAATGGAGGCTTGATTCACTTGAGGTCACGACCTTGTAATACGAATTTCCTCGCAAAGCGACTGGGCATAGGCCAACATATACAATGAGGATGAAACAATATTATATCAGTTCTAGCAAACCCTCCTTTTGGCCTATGCCAAGCGCTAAACTACCTTCAATCACTTTGCGACTAACTCCACATTTCAACATCTATATATCCCGAATCATTGCCTGACATATCTATTGCCATTAGATCAGACACCAGAGTTTCTTTCAACACATACTCTTTGGAAACCTTCTCTGGGGCCTATATTATATGACCTAATACACTTGTTGCTTGCGCGCAACATCCCCCTAATACTGAGCATATAGCAGGGAGACACTGTATACAACAACAAAGAAACAGAAAACTTCCCAAGATAATCAGCAGGGCCGAAAATAACTTCCATCCCCATGACCGTAGGAGGTCCCAAAACCATGCACTAAGTTCCCAGTTTCCCTCAGGAACATGTACTTCTGAACTAAGAACATGTAGATTTTGGATAGCCTTAAAGATGGTTGGAGAGGCGTCTGGTACGTAAACGCAGCAAGCGGACCCCACTAATTTACATACTCCTCCACACTCGGCCAGAATGACATCTAAAGCCATCCGGTTCTGAAGAGCCACTAATCTTATTGCTTTCTTTCCTAAGGTCATATTATAGAGTATGTAAGTGGTCCGATTGATGGTTCTCTCCAATACTCTCGCTAGTCCCCTGATATCTTCTGAATTCGTAATTTGCCCAAAAAATGGCACAAAGGATTTCATGATATCTCCTAGAGTTTGCACTGGAGTATCCCCTTTCACACCTCGTTGTGGACGAGTTTTCGAAATTTCTGCAGTACTGGCAATAAATACCCCAGGTAGTAGAATCCCTAAATAACAGGTTCCTTGCCAATCCTTGGGCAACCATGGAAATGCCACATTACCACAAACAAAATAGACAGGTTCGCCTACATACAGAGGTCTGTTCTCACTAGTCAAATTTGCAACGTTGGCGCACTTTCTAAAATTACTCATTGACCGTGTTCCATTCCTCTGTATGCAGAAGGATACTGAATCAGGGCCATGGTTAACAGAATAAGATGGAGGTGTGGCATCCTTACTGCCTATAGGAGCCATTTTGAAAGAGATTGAAGACTGAAAAGGATGAGACAATCTATCAGGGGGCCTAACAGAAGCAACGTTTGGATTACTTCTATTTGCAAAAAGCGAGCATCCCAGGGGCATCAAAACATGCTTTTCAAAACTATTCAAATTTGTACCATCAAAGTTCCCTGAGATGCTGTCATTCCATCGGCCAAAGAATAGTGCTCTAAAAGAAGCATAACAAGCAGTTGTCAAGGGTAAAGGATGAATATACCAATCTAGCCCCTTATCCCCATGTTGCGGTAGATGTGAACAGATCCAGCAATTGGTTCTTTTTAAAATTGCATGAGTGGCATTCATAATTAACAAAAGAGTATTATTCTGATAGTTCCGTCTATGCGAAGAATCTCTAGGCGATAAAGTCTGCAATTGCACGGAAGGAGTGGGGATAACAGATACGTTTTCAATAGGTAAAAAGTCCTCTAACGGATATGCTTCCTCCAGATACCATAACCCAAAACCAACAGTTACTAAAAATCCAGTTATTATTACAAAAGGACAACAATTCACTGTGGGGGTCCCTTTACATGCTTGATCATTGGCTCTGCTAGTCATATTTTTATCTAAAAGTTCGGTACGAGCGGTAGCGGGTGCAGGCATTGTAGTCTTCAATCGAAAAAACACCAATTGTTCGTTTGCTGGCGACTCCAGTCGTGCGTCTTCTTAATGTTTTTCCCACAACCCTTAGCCAACAGAATCCTTCCATACAGTCGGGCCAAAAGACAAGCCCTCAAATGATTTTCTCAATCGCACAGTCAGACCATGCTGTACGTTTACTTCCTTGGATGTAAATTATATTTCACAGTTTCTGGCGAGAACAAAGTGTCGTCACTTCCTCCTGGAGGTGGGGAGTGAACGGAAATGGGATCAGAAAAGGATTCACCCGGAAGTTCCACTGTTGGGGAGTGTGGAGGCAAGATGGCCATTTTGTCTGGCCTTGCGGATTCTGGAACGATCTCCGATTCTCCCTTGTTGGTTGTTGCTGTTTACAGCAGTGGGAAGGGATTCTGTATCTTCTGTATTGTATGGCACAGGCTGTGGCATCCGTTTGGTGTGCGTCGCATGGATCCAGTTCTTACGGCCCGCTACCCGCACAGCAGTCTGAATGACTAGCAGGACTTGGTAGGGACCCCTCTACCGAGGTGCAAGGCACGACGACCTCTCAAAAACCTTCGTGAGGATCCAGTCCCCCGGTCGTAGACTGTGACCGGGACCCTCATAGCGTACAGGTAATGCCTCTGCACCTGGTGATAAATTGAAAACAGATTTTTAGTCAACTGGTTACAGTAATCTGAAAGAAGCAAATTTTCTATAACCCGCAAAGAACTGCTTTTTGGCAAACCCCAAATATTAGCAGGTCTCCCCATTACCACCTCAAAGGGAGAGAGCCCAGTCATAGTTTGAGGGGTTGTTCTCATCGACAGTAACACGATCGGTAAGGCGTCTGGCCATTTTAGCTTGGTGCCAGTGCACGTCTTAGCGAGCGTGTTCTTTATAATGCCGTTATGCCTTTCCACTAATCCAGCACTTTGGGCATGTCTGGCTGAATGGAATCGTTTATCAATCTGCAATCCTTTGCAAATTTGTAGGATTACAGTAGCGATAAAGTGTGGCTCATTATCCGACCAGATGACTCTCGGCAGCCCGAACCTAGGAAAAAACTCTTTCAACAGAGTTTTTGCCGTGGTTATGGCCATTGCATCTCTAACCGGGACGGCCTCAACCCACTTGCTAAAGGCACAAATGACAACCAACACATATTTAAGATTGTTACAATGTTCCATTTCAATAAAATCAAAGTGAATAACCTCAAACGGGACAGAAGGTAGAGCAAAAATTCCTCTAGGAGCCGAGGTACCTTTTCCTATATTGTGCTGCAAGCACACCATGCACCCTTGGACAAAGCGCTGTGCAGTTTTGAAAATCTTATTATTGGCCCATGCACTGTGTAGCATTTTAGTCAATTTATGCGCACAAACATGTGTCAGACCGTGAGCCATAATAACCATCATTGTAATGTAGGCATCAGGGAGTAACCATTTTCCTTCAATATTGTCCACCCATCACCCATCATCATCCAGTCTCCCTGCACCCTCGATCCATCTCTTAGTTTCCTCTATGGTAGCTTCTGCTTGAATGTCTTTTACAGAATTGATACTTTCACCCAAAGTGCAAATATTTACAGTTTCTCTTACAGCATACATTTCTGACCTGAAATCAGTGGCAGTTTGTTTAGCTATTTGATCTGCGAGAGCATTCCCTTTTCCTACATCATCTGTAACCTTTTGATGTGCTGAACATTTTATAATAGCTAACTGAACAGGTAGTGTGAGTGCTGAAAGTAATCGCACTATTAAAGTGCCATGCTGAATTTTCGTTCCGTGCGAGGTCAAGAAACCTTGTTCATTCCAAAGTCTACCGAAGTTATGGACCACCCCAAAAGCATAATGACTATCGGTATATATATTTACTGTAAGCCCTTCAGAAAGTTCACAAGCTCGAGTTAACGCTATAATTTCTGCGGCCTGCGCGGAATTATGCATAATTCTTTTGGTTTCCACAATCGTGTTTAAAGTAGTGACAGCGTAAGCAGCCGTGGATGTACCGTTCGTAAGTTTAAAACAAGAGCCATCACAAAATAGCTCTCTTTGTGGGCTATTCAAAGGCATGTCTTTCAGATCGATTCTGCCTTTAGTCTCTTGTTCTGTCACATAAAGGCAATCGTGTGACGTTTCGTCACCATCAACAGTGTCTTGCGGGACAGGTAAAAGTTCAGCCGGATTTAATACACAACACCTCTGAATTTGAATGTGGGGGGCAAACAAGATTAGTTCATATCTTGTCAATCGTGCGGAAGTGAGGTGTTGCGTTTGAGTTCTATTCAATAAAATATCTACAGTGTGAGGTACCATTAGGGTTAACGCATGGCCCAGGACCATTCCCTCACTCTGTTTTACAGACGCAGCAGCAGCAGCAACAGCTCTCAAACATCTCGGCAAAGCGCATGCAACAGGATCAAGGGCGAATGAGAAATAGCCGCATGGCCTATTCTTCCCTCCATGTTCCTGCGTTAACACAGCCAAAGCACATCCATCACGTTCATGCACATACAACACAAAGGCCTTGTCGTAATTCGGAGTTCCTAAAACCGGCGCTGAACACAGCGTGGATTTGAGCAAATCAAATGCTGTCTGGTGTTCCAAAGTCCATGGCAATGGCAAAGAAATGCCCTTCATTGTCAAAGCCAGCATTGGTTTAATCGTTAACGAAAAGTTAGGGATCCACAATCTACAGTAAGAAGCCATACCTATTAGGGCTCTAACTTCCTTCTGCGTATTTGGGACAGACATGCCAGAAATAGTCTTTATTCGTTCAGGTGTCAACCGTCATCCCTCCTTTGACAGGAGGTAGCCTAAATAGGCGACATCCTGACAACAATATTGGAATTTTTTAAGTGAAGCTTTGTGGCCATGTTTCGCTAGATGACAAAGCAACAACACGGTGCCTTCTTTACAGGCGCTCTCAGAATCAGCAGCCAAGAGGAGATCATCTACATACTGTAGTAATGTGCAAGTAGTAGGCAACTCGAGAGTATCGAGCTGCTCTTTCAATGCCCTACTATAAATACTTGGACTCTCAGTGTACCCTTGTGGTGCACGAGTGAATTGGAACGAGCGTCCACCTAGGGTAAACGTGAACAAATACCTGCTATCCTTGTGTATGGGAATACTGAAAAATGCGTTTTTAAGATCAACAACGCTAAAATGAGTGGCAGAAGCCGGAATCATGGTTAGTATCGTTGTAACATTAGGTACAATAGGAAATTGAGGAGCCACAATTTTGTTAATAGCACGTAAATCAATTATAAAACGAAAGGGAATCGCATTATCACTTTTTTGTATACTGGCAAAATGAGGCTGTTACATAGGCTACCTGTAATTTCCTCAATTACTCCACGATGCACAAAATCAGAAACTGTACATTTCAAAGCCTGCTCGCCTTCAACTGAGATCTTATATTGCGGGATGCGAGGCAATTTTACTCCATGTTTCAAAATAATTTTAACAGGTTCAATTTGAAGAATGCCCACATCATTATCATAAATTGCCCATAAGCATTCTGGACCATTACTGAATTCTGGCGGTAGAGGTCGAGTCAAAAACTGAGAGGCGAGTAATTGCTGAGGTGAAATTGTTAAACAAACTCCGTCCAGAGAACAATGTATTACTACATGCAATGCCTTCAACAAATTTAGCCTCAGCAAGTTCTCCCCACAGTTTGTGGAAAGTAGAAATGGACACTATTCCGTGAAGGGACCCAGTGTTATCGGTACCGGCAAAGAGACCGGACAAACTACAGGTGTGCCTGAAAACCCTACAGATACGTTGGACTGCCCTGACAGGGGAATATTTGGAACCCGTGAATGATCAATGGAACATTTCTGTGCTCCCGTATCAACTAAAAATAGATGCTTCCTATTTCCCACTGCCATCTCAACGTAGGGGCCTTTCTGATGAACTGGAATAGGCGTAGGTTCCAAATCATGCTTCAGGCAATCCTAGCGAAACAGAATATTATCAAAAGGAAGCTCTTCAGAGAGGTATGCGGCAGAAGGGTGATAAAAAATGTTTCTATTATCCACATTCGAAACTTGCTTATCTTGTGAAGGAGGTTGCTGTGATTCTGGTGCAAACTGACCTCTGCCAGGGCACCCTGCACCTGGGCGACCTCTGGATCATCTACCCATGTTCCCAAATGACCTTTGCTGCAAGGTCGGACATTGTGCGCGCCGGTGGCCTTCCTACCGACAATAGGCACACTGGTTAATGGTTACCGGAGCCAAGGGCGCACTTCCCTGTGGAATGTACTGACCTCTAAATTGATTACCCCCTCTAGGGCTTCTAACAATCTGTTGTAATAAAACTTTTGTTTTCAGGTCACCCTTTTTTTTCTCAAGTTTTTCCTTTTCAATATTTACACGATTTTCATAGTACTGAGCCATATGCAGTACTTCTGATTGAGACTTCGCCTGCCAAGCGCTTTCAGAAGACATATTCTGTAACTGGATGTCAGGCAGCAATCCACGTACAAATTTGTTGACAAACAGCCTTTTCCCTGACTCTGTGCCTAGGTCTTGTCCACTGAAATCTGTAAAAAACCTGCTCGAACCGATTGAAGAAATCGGTAGCACCCTCAGACTTTCATTGGACACAGGCCGTAAGCTTGTCCCAAATGATTCTTTTTTCAGGAACTATAGTTTTCAATTTTACAATAATTCTATCAGGCAAGGTTAATATCACTTGAGGGGACCGTTCGCCAGCTGGTCTTTCTCTATCTAGCCTAACCATGTTATCCCATGTATCTCCCAACCCAGGTATCATCTATAGTCCTAATCTGTTTCCACAAATCGATTGGCAGGAGTACGGGAAATAATAAATCAATATCACTTAAGGTGAATACCGACGACTGTAAGACCGACTCTATTTCTTTATAGAACCCGGTCGGATTCTTTCTTACATCGGGAATAGATTGCTTTATGGTGTTCACTTCCTGTCTTGAAAACGGGACGTGAACAAACTGTGATACGTAATGTGCAGGAATTTCTCCCGCAAGTATTCTTCGTCCAGCATCAGCCGCAATCTCAACTTTCGGAAAAAATGTTGGAGGGACCTCTCTCATAGGCAACTGAGAAGTAGGCAGCTCCGAACGCTTACTAAGCAACAGAGCCAGATCAAGCGCTAGGGCAGTCGAAGAAGTATCAATCGAAAAAGCTCTCTTATAAACACTCAACAATTCTGCGGGACAACAAATCTTTCTTTTTACACACTCATTCTGCAGGTACTCTACCATCACCTGTATCACCTTCTTTTGCATTTCTAACGTATACTGACTATATGTCTCATATACTTCATCTGGAGTTATCGACATATCCGAAATCCATTTTATCGTATCCTTTATACAAATTTGTGCTTCCTCACCTTTTAATTCATGGCGAGGAGAAAACCGTTTCTGTAAGTACATGATACCTAAACTTCCACGATCTGCTTCCTCGTTCTGTAACCCTTCCAACTCCTTCCTATACTCAAAAATCCTCTCAACATGCTCATATACCTTCTCCGCAGTATCTCTGGACAACGCTAAGGCGTTCAAATTCTGTAACCCATGTGGGAAATCTACATTGTTTAATCTATTCCACATTATACTCAAATGAGTCCCTAATCCTTCAATAAAAACATTTTTCTCAGGAATACCTTTTAAATTTTCGAGTGTGGAAAAAACATCAGCTTGTTCACCCTTCTCCATACAATGTTTAGCCCAAGCAATTAATTCATTCTTTTTGTCTGGGGACACAGTATTACGAGTCACAACCCTTGGTCTCGCTCCCTGGTCTACTACAAGCGATGCAGAATCACTTGGAAGAGGAAGAGTAGTCACATTCTGAATATCAACAGGTGGACGCAAGGGGGCAGGCAAAGGAGCGACAGCTGGAAGAACAACAGGAAGAACAGCAGGGAGGACCAGAGGAACTATAGGAGGGGGAATAACAACGGGAAGGGGCAAAGCGCCGGGGGAGGGACGTACGGGGGTGGCGCGGAGGCATAGGGCCTTCGTTCATGTAAAAGTTTATTAATCAATTCATTTGACGTATGAAAATCTTTCGAAGGGTAGATTTTCTGAATGCCTAATTGAAACGCCCTGTCCGTGTTCCTAACTGACTCCAATTGTTTATTTTGATCATATAACCGTGCCTTTTCGACACTTGTCATATATCTACGCATATGTTTCTCTCTACTCTTTTGTTGCTGCAAAGCTTCTGTTTTCCAACTGTGCAATGCGTCAAATGCTGCAGGTCTAGCCTTTTTCTTTACTAATACAGACTCTAGATATTCTATACGAGGGATTTCAAAACTACCATTTCTGTGCCAAATGTCATTAAATGCTATACTACCAAAGCCTTTCTTACAGTACATAGTACATGCCGGTGACCCCTCCTGTGGTGCTGGACGGCTATCTTCCAAAGATTGTCTGTCGCTGCGGAATAATGCCCTAAAGCAGGCAGACAATTTCCCAGGCATATCAAAGTTCTGGTGTTACCTGGTCAAGTAATTGTGCTCGGTAGTACAATGCGCCAAATTCAAATTGTCAGGGTTAAATTAAGAATCGGGACACGATTCACCTGACCAAAGGACTGGGAGGCCCGATCGGGTTACTAAGGACAATGCTAAGGACCCACGTGTCTGATGATTTTCGGCAAATTTACCCACCTCGATGTATGGACCCTCGTCAAGACGTTGTCTCGGGCTACACACCGTTCAGGGATCGGATCGTGCAGTTTTGTTGAGGAATTTGCTTCTGGTCTAGAGTGGCCGTTTCTGTTGGCACCGTCCGATCCCGGTCCGATAGCCGAGCCAACCTTCAACGAGACCAAGTCGATCTTGAGGGTCCCTATTCGGGCGCCATCTGTGGAATCAGAAACATACAATATTAAGGCTTTTACACCATGCAAAGGAAAATACACCGACACGGGCTTGTAAAGATTCCCAGAATCTTTATTACAAAACTGAACAGTATTGCAGTAAGTACACAAATAGCTATTTGGCTGTCAATACGTCACAGAGACCACTAGCAGGGTTCAATGTGAGCAGTGAGCAGAATTTGCTAGCTGGACATCAGCGTATTTATACAGTTTGTTATAATGATGTCCAGCCTCTTACAAGTTAATTATACACTGGGCTAGGGTCGCGCCAGGTTTGTTTCCTAATTTACATATCTCGTGCATGCGGTTTACTTTTCCAACATATTTACTACACACACTATTATTCTTTAGTTTTAACGTTACACTCCTTACACATTGCTTTAATACAGATCAAACAAATGTTTCGCATGTCGTATTTGGATAGCATTATTGTTCTTGTATACTTGTAGGTTAACATCGCCGATTCAAGTAATCCCCTGATCCCAAGGTCAACGAAGGACAAGGTCTACATGACCCTAACATGTAGCCTGAAGGCAGGTTGGACATTAACTCCCCTACAGAGGTTAGAGAGGTTAAAGCAAGAACAAGAGCACACGAGACGGCCATTTTAGACTACAGGGTGACTTTGTACAATAAACTAAAATGGCGGCTCTAACCTAAAATGGAGGCTTGATTCACTTGAGGTCACGACCTTGTAATACGAAATTCCTCGCAAAGTGACTGGGCATAGGCCAACATATACAATGAGGACGAAACAATATTATATCAGTTCTAACACCAGTGTCATTTCAACTGATATGGCTCACCAAACGATGCGGTGCACCCTGGGAAAATGACGAAAAAAGCTTAATAGCTTTTACTAAATCACCGATTAGAGTTTCTGCCGGTCACTCCCTGGCTGGCTGCCCCTCTTTGTTCTGCTGTGCAGAGGACAATACACATTTCCCTTGATTGCCAGCATGCCGCACACCTCCTGCACAGCTTCATCTAGGTTTTTGTGTCAGGATCAAGACACAACCTGAGGCTTTGGGAAGGGCTTTAAATGGGCCAGAGCTAGCCGGGACAGAGCCCCGTCAGTTTCCAAAAAGTGGTGTTCAGCAGGAGCGTCATGATGTCCCAAAGATATGAGAAACAAACAAGGCCAGCTACGGTTGCCAGCTCAAATCAACATTGCTGCCCCTTGCCAGGAGGGGTAAGGGATTGCCTCAGGGAAATGCAAGGTTTCTGGAGGAGATGCCTCCACTGCTCTAATGCTGCTCCTGGCAGGTGGCTGTCTCTTCCCACACTGATGAATGGGAGTGGATGGGCACTCCCACTTCCTGGTGCTTCGCATTTGCATCAGGGCATCCATCCATCATGGAGACCTGGAGATGGCCTGGCACCCTGTGAAAGCAGCACAGAAGCCTAGGAGTGAAAGGGCGGTGCCAGGGCTCCACTGAAGCCAGCAGGTATGAGGCCGCAGGCAACCCCTCCCATAGGCCCACTGACTGCCTTATTATAGCTGAGGCCATTACCAATTGGTTTATGCAGGCGGTGTGGGGAAAAAGTGGATGTCATTCCATTTACCTCAATTTTTCCTGCACCACCAAACTACAGGTTTGCCGGTATTACCTCAGGCGTTATTAACGGATAGTAATACCACTGATCTTTTGAGGTAAAGTGGAGGATTTTACCTCCATCCTCAAGTAGAAGGTAACTCTTCCGTTTTACCTTGAACAATCAGTAGTGTTACCATCCGGTAATACCTCTGATAGCTAATACCATCAAAAATCCCAAATGGAGTCCTATGAACTCAATAAAATGGGGGTTTATACCACCACACCACACTTGTAATCTGGCAGTATTAGTGCGGGAGGTAATACCCCCAGTGATAATACCATGTACCAAGTGGTGGTAACGGTCCTTCCATTTACCTGTATTCCGGCGGATTTACAGCCAGAGTACCGGCAAACTCATAAGGAGTCCCAAGGTCTTTGTGGGGTAACAGCTCGGCTGGAATCTCCAGGGGAGTTCATCAAGCCAGTGCCACATACAATAAAGAAACCAAATATCCAGGCGAGAGCTAACTTCAGAGGTGGGCTGGGTTGTGGAATCAGAAAAAATACAATATTACGGCTGTTACACCAAGCAAAGGAAAATACACCAACACAGGCTTATAAAAATTCCCAGAATCTTTATTACAAAACTGAACAGTATTCAACAAAGTACACAAATAGCTATTTGGCCGTCAATACATCACAGAGACCACCAGCAGGGTTCAATGTGAGCAATGAGCAGAATTTGCTAGCTGGACATCGACGTATTTATACAATTTGTAAAAATCATGTCCAGCCTCTTACAAGTTAATAATACATTGGGCTAGGGTCGCGCCAGGCTCACTTTCCTAATTTGCATATCTTGTGCATGCGGTTTACTTTTAAATACATTTACTAACACACTCTATTATTCTTTAACTTAACGTTACACTCTTCACACATGGTTTTAATACAAATCAGACAAATGTTTTGCATATTATATTCGGATAGCATTACTGTTCTTGTATACTTGTAGTTTAACATTGCTGATTCAAGTCATCCCCTGCTCCCGAGGTCAACAAAGGACAAGGTCTACATGACCCTAACATGTGGCCTGAAGGCAGGTTGGGCATTAACTCTCCTACAGAGGTTGAAGAGGTTAAGGCAAGAACAAGAGCACACGAGACAGCCATTTTACATTACAGGGTGACGTTGTACAAAACCCCAAAATGGCGGTTCTAACCTAAAATGGAGGCTTGATTCACTTGAGGTCACGACCTTGTAATACGGATTTCCTCGCAAAGCGACTGGGTATAGGCCAACATGTACGATGAGGACGAAACAATATTATATCAGTTCTAACAAACCCTCCTTTTGGCCTATGCCAAGTGCTAAACTACCTTCAATTGCTTTACGATTAACTCCACATTACAATGTCTATACATCCTGAATCATTGTCGGACATATCTATTGCCATTAGATTTGACACCAGAGTTTCTTTTAACACATACTCTTTGGAAACCTTCTCTGGGGCATATATTCTATGCCCTAGTACACTTGTTGCTTGCGCGCAACATCCCCCTAATACTGAGCATATACCAGGGAGACACTGTATACAACAGCAAAGAAACAGAAAACTTCCCAAGATAATCTGCAGGGCTGAGAACAACTTCCACCGCCATGACTGTAGGAGGTCCCAAAACCATGCACTAAGTTCCCAGTTTCCTTCAGGAACATGTACTTCTGAACTAAGAACATGTCGATTTTGGATAGCCCTAAAGATCTTTGGAGAGGAGTCTGGTATGTAAACGCAGCAAGCGGACCCCACTAATTTACATACTCCTCCACGCTCGGCCAGAATGACATCTAATGCCATCCGGTTCTGAAGAGCCACTAATCTTATCGCTCTCTGCTCTAACGTCATATTATAGAGTATGTCAGTTGTCCGGTTGATGGTTCTCTCCAATACTCTCTCTAGTCCCCTGATATCTTCTTAATTCGTAATTTGCCCAAAAAATGGCACGAAGGATTTCATAATGTCCCCTAGAGTTTGTGCTGGAGTATCCCCTTTCACACCTCGTTGTGGACGAGTTTTTGAAATTTCTGCAGTACTGGCAATAAATACCCCAGGTAATAGAATCCCTAAATAACAGGTTCCTTGCCAATCGCTGGGCAACCACGGAAATGCCACATTACCACAAACAAAATAGACAGGTTCGCCTACGTACAGAGGTCTGTTTTCACTAGTCAAATTCGCAACGTTGGCGCACTTTCTAAAATTACCCATTCACTGTGTTCCATTCCTCTGTATGCAGAAGGATACTGAATCGGGGCTACGGTTAAGAGAATAAGATGGAGTCGCGGCATCCTTATTGCCTATAGGAGCCAAGCCATTTTGAAAGAGATTAAAGACTGAAAGGGATGAGACAATCTATCAGAGGGCCTAACAGAAGCAACGGTTGGCTTACTTCTATTTGCAAAAAGCGAGCATCCCAGGGGCATCAAAACATTCTTCTCAAAGTTATTTAAATTTGTACCATCAAAGTTCCCTGAGATGCTGTCATTCCATTGACCAAAAAATAGTGCTATAAGAGAAGTGTAACAGGCAGTTGTCAAAGGTAAGGGATAAATATACCAACCTAGCCCCTTATCCCCGTGTTGCGGTAAATGCGAACAGATCCAACAATTGGTCTTATTAAAAATTGCATGAGTGGCATTCATTATTAACAAAAGAGTATTATTCTGATAGTTCCGTCTATGCAAAGAATCTCTAGGCGACAAAGTATGCAATTGCACGGAAGGAGTGGGAATAACAGATACATTTTCAATAGGTAAAAAGTCCTCTAACGGATATGCTTCCTCCAGATACCATAACCCAAACCCAACAGTTACTAAAAATCCAGTAATTATCACAAAAAGGCAACAATACACTTTGGGGGTCCCCTTACATGCTTGATCATTGTCTCTGCTAGTCAAATGTTTATCTAAAAGTTCGGTACGAGAGGTAGCGGGTGCAGGCATTGTCATCTTCAACCGAAAAAACACCAATTGTTCATTTGCTGGCGACTCCAGTCGCGCGTTTTCTTAATGTCTTTCCCACAACCCTTAGCCAACAGAATCTTCCCGTACAGTCGGGCCAAAAGGCAAGCGCTCAAATGATTTTCTCAATCGCACAGTCAGACCATGCTGTACGTTTACTTCCTTGGGCGCAAATTATATTTTGCAGTTTCTGGTGAGGACAAAGTGTCGTCACTTCCTCCTGGAAGTGGCGAATGGACAGAAATGGGATCAGAAAAGGATTGATCCGGAAGTTCCACTGTTGGGGACTGCGGAGACAAGATGGCCGTTTTGTCCGGCCTTGCGGATTCTGAAGCGGTCTCAGATTCTCCCTTGTTGGTTGTTGCTGTTTCAGGCACGCTAGTTACAGCAGTGGGAAGGGATTCTGTATCTTCTGTATCGTATGGCACGGGCTGCGGGATCCGTTTGGTGTGTGTCGCATTAATCCAGTTTTTACAACCCGCTACCCACACAGCAGTCTGGGTGACTAGCAGGACTTGGTAGGGACCACTCCACTGAGGTGCAAGGCAAGATGACCTCTCAAAAACCTTTGTGAGGATCCAGTCCCCCGGTCGTAGATTGTGACCAGGACCCTCGTAGCGCACAGGTAATGCCTCTCGCACCTGGTGATAAATCGAAAACAAATTTTTACTCAACTGGTTACAGTAATCTGAAAGAAGCACATTTTCTATGTCCCGCAAGAGCGACTTTTTGGCATACCCCAAATATTAGCAGGTCTCCCCATTACCACCTCAAATGGAGAGAGCCCAGTCTTAGTTTTAGGAGTTGTTCTCATTGATAGCAACACGATCGGTAAGGCGTCCAGCCATTTTAGCTTGGTGGCAGCACACGTTTTAGCGAGTTTGTTCTTTATAATGCCGTTGTGCCTTTCCACTAATCCTGCACTTTGGGCATGTCTAGCTGAATGGAACCGTTTGGCAATCTGTAATCCTTTGCAAATTTGTAGGATTACAGTAGCAATAAAGTGTGGCCCATTATCTGACCAGATGACTCTCGGTAGCCCGAACCTAGGAAAAAATTCTTTCAACAGAGTTTTTGCTGTGGTTATGGCCGTTGCATCTCTAACCGGGAAGGCCTCGACCCATTTACTAAAGGCACAAATGACAACCAACACATATTTCAGATTGTTACAACGTTCCATTTCAATAAAATCAAAATGAATAACCTCAAACGGAACAGAAGGTGGAGCGAAACTTCCTCTAGGAGTCGAGGTACCTTTTCCTACATTGTGCTCCAAGCAGACCATGCAGCTTTGGACAAAACGCTCAGCGGTTTTGAAAATCTTATCATTGGCCCATACACTGTGTAGCATTTTTTAAGTTAATTTACGCGCACAAACATGTGTCGGACTATGAGCCATAATAACCATCATTGTAATGTAGACATCAGGGAGTAACCATTTTCCTTCAATATTGTCTACCCAATACCCGTCGTCATCCAATCTTCCTGCACCCTCGATCCATCTCTTAGTTTCCTCTATGGTAGCATCTGCTTGAATATCTTTTACAGCATTGATACTGTCACCCAAAGTGCAAACATTTACAATTTCTTTTACAGCGTACATTTCTGAACTGAAATCAGTGGCAGTTTGTTTAGCTATCTGATCGGCGAAAGCATTCCCTTTTCCTACATCATCTGTAATCTTTTGATCTGCTGAACATTTTATGATAGCTAATTGAACAGGGAGCGCGAGTGCTGAAAGTAATCGCACTATTAAAGTGACGTGCTGGATTTTTGTTCCGTGCGAGGTCAAGAAACCTTGATCTTTCCAAAGTCTACCGAAATTGTGGGCCACCCCAAAAGCATAATGACTATCGGTATATATATTCACTGTAAGCCCTTCAGAAAGTTCACAAGATCGGGATAACGCTATAATTTCTGCGGCCTGCGCAGAGTTAAGCATAATTCTTTTAGTTTCCACAATCGTGCTTTAAGTAGTAACAGCATAAGCAGCTGTGGATGTACCATCTGGAAGTTTAAAACAAGAGCCATCACAAAATAGCTCTCATTGTGGCCTATTCAAAGGTGTGTCTTTCAGATCGATTCTGCCTTTAGTCTCCTGTTCTGTCATATAAAGGCAATCGTGTGACATATCGCCACCATCAGCAGTATCTTGCGAGACAGGTAAAAGTTCAGCCGGATTTAATACACAACACCTCTGAATTTGAATGTGGGGGGCAAACAAGATTAGTTCATATCTTGTCAATCGTGCAGAAGTTAGGTGTTGTGTTTGAGTTCTATTCAATAAAATATTTACAGAGTGAGGTACCATTAGGGTTAACGCATGACCCAAGACCATTCCCTCACTCAGTTTTACAGACGCAGCAGCAGCAGCAACAGCGTGCAAACATCTTGGCAAAGTGCATGCTACAGGATCAAGGGTGGAGGAATAGTAACCGCACGGCCTATTCTTCCCTCCATGCTCCTGCGTTAATACAGCCAAAGCACATCCATCACGTTCATGCACAAACAATACAAAGCCCTTGTCATAATTCGGAGTTCCTAAAACCGGCGCTGAACACAGCGCGGTTTTGAGCAAATCAAATTCTGTCTGTTGTTCCTAAATCCATGGCAATGGCAAAGAAATGCCCTTCTTTGTCAATGCCAGCATTGGTTTAATCGTTAACGAAAAGTTAGGGATCCACAATCTACAATAAGAAGCCATACCTATCAGGGCTCTAACTTCCTTCTGCGTATTTGGGACAGACATGCCAGAAATAGTCTTTATTCATTCAGGTGTCAACCATCTTCCCTCCTTTGACAGGAGGTAGCCTAAATAGGCGACCTCCTGACAACAATATTTGAATTTTTTAAGTGAAGCTTTGTGACCATGTTTCGCTAGATGACAAAGCAACTACACGGTGCCTTCTTTACAAGCGCTCTCAGAATCAGCAGCCAGGAGGAGCTCATCTACATACTGTAGTAATGTGCAAGTGGTAGGCAACTCAAGAGTATCGAGCTGCTCTTTCAATGCCCTGCTATAAATACTTGGACTCTCAGCGTACCCTTGTGGTGCACGAGTGAATGTAAACGAGCGTCCACCTAGTGTAAACGCAAACAAATACCTGCTATCCTTGTGTATGGGAATACTGAAAAACGCGTTTTTAAGATCAACAACGCTAAAATGAGTGGCAGAAGCCGGAATCATGGTTAGTATCGTTGTAACATCAGGTACAATAGGAAATTGAGGAGCCACAATTTTGTTAATAGCACGTAAATCAATTATAAAACGAAAGGGAATCGCATTATCACCTTTTTTGTATACTGGCAAAATGGGGCTGTTACATATGCTACCCGTAATCTCCTCAATTACTCGACGATGTACAAAATCAGAAACTATACATTTCAACTGAGATCTTATACTGTGGAATGCGAGGCGATTTTACTCCATGTTTCAAAATAATTTTAACAGGTTCAATTTGAAGAATGCCCACATCATTATCATCAATTGCCCATAAGCATTCTGGGACATTACTGAATTCTGGCGGTAAAGGTCGAGTGAAAAACTGAGAGGCGAGTGATTGCTGAGGTGAAATTGTTAACCGAATTCCGTCCGGAGAACAATGTATTACTGCATGCAATGCCTTCAACAAATTTAGCCTCAGCAAGTTCTCCCCACAGTTTGTGGTAAGTAGAAATGGACACTGTTCCGTGAAGGGACCCAGTGTTATCGGTACCGGTAAATAGACCGGACAAACTACAGGTGTGCCTGAAAACCCTACGGAAACTTTGGACTGCCCTGACAGGGGAATATTTGGAATCCGTGAATGATCAATGGAACATTTCTGTGCTCCCGTATCAACTAAAAATAGATGCTTCCTATTTCCCACTGCCATCTCAACGTAGGGGCCTTTCTGATGAACGGGAATAGGCATAGGTTCCAAATCATGCTTCTGGCAATCCTAGCGAAACAGAATATTATCAAAAGGTAGCTCTTCAGAGAGGTTCGCGGCAGAAGGGTGATCAAAAATGTTTCTATTATCCACATTCGAAACTTGCTTATCTTGTGAAGGAGGTTGCTGTGATTCTGGTGCGAACTGACCTCTGCCAGGGCCCCCTGCACCTGGGCGACCTCTGGAAAATGACCTTTGCTGCAAGGTCGGGCATTGTGCGTGCCAGTGGCCTTCCTGCCGACAATAGGCACACTGGTTAATGGTTACCGGAGCCAAGGGCGCACTTAACTGTGGAATGTACTGACCTCTAAATTGATTACCCCCTCTAAGGCTTCTAACAATCTGCTGTAATAAAACTTTAGTTTTCAGGTCACATTTTTTTCTCAAGTTTTTCCTTTTCAGTATTTACACGATTTTCATAGTACTGAGCCATATTCAGTACTTCTGATTGAGACTTCGCCTGCCAAGCGCTTTCAGAAGACATAATCTGTAACTGGATGTCAGACAGCAATCCACGTAAAAAATTTGTCGACAAACAGCCTTTTCCCTGACTCTGTGCCTAAGTCTTGTCCACTGAAATCTGGGAATACCTGATCGAACCGATTGAAGAAATCGGTAGCACCCTCAGACTTTCCTTGGACACAGGCCGTAAGCTTGTGCCAAATGATTCTTTTTTCAGGAACCATAGTTTTCAATTTTACAATGATTCTATCAGGCAAGGTTAATATCACTTGAGGCGGTCGTTCGCCAGCTGGTCTTTCTCTATCTAGCCTAACCATGTTATCCCATGTATCTCCCAACCCAGGTATGTCATCTATAGTCCTAATCTGTTTCCACAAATCAACTGGCAGGAGTACGGGAAATAATAGGTCAATATCACTTAAGGTGAATACCGACGACTGTAAGACCGACTCTATTTCTTTATAGAATCCGGTCGGATTCTTTCTTATATCGGGAATAGATTGCTTTATGGTGTTCACTTCCTGTCTTGAAAATGGGACGTGAACAAACTGTGAAACGTAATGTGCAGGAATTTCTCCGGCGACTATACCTCGTGCAGCATCAGCCGCAATCTCAACTTTCGGGACAAATGTCGGAGGGACCTCTCTCATAGGCAACTGAGAAGTAGGCAGCTTCGAACGCTTACTAAGCAACAGAGCCCAATCAAGCGCTAAGGCAGTCGAAGAAGTATCAATCGAAAAGGCTCTCTTATAAACACTCAACAATTCTGCGGGACAGCAAATCTTTCTCAACATGCTCATATACCTTCTCAGCAGTATCTCTGGACAACGCTAAGGCGTTCAAATCCCGTAACCCTTGTGGGAAATCTACATCATTTAGTCTATTCCACATTATACTCAAATTACTCCCTAATCCTTCAATAAAAACATTTTTCTCAGGAATACTTTTTACATTTTCGAGTGTGGAAAAAACATCGGCTTGTTCGCCCTTCACCATACAATGTTTAGCTGAAGCAATCAATTCACTCTTCTTGTCTGGGGACACAGTATTACGAGTCACAACCCTTGGTCTCACTCCCAGGTCTACTATAAGTGATGCAGAATCACTTGGAAGAAGAAGAGTAGGCACAGTCTGAATATCAACAGGTGGAGGCAAGGGGGCAGGCAAAGGAGTGACGGCTGGAAGAAGACGAAGAACAGCAGGGAGGACCGAAGGAACTATAGGAAGGGGAACAACAATGGGAAGGGGTAGAGCGCCAGGAGGAGGGACGTACGGAGGCAGCGAGAGGCATCGGGCCTTCGTTCATGCAAAAGTTTATTAATCAATTCATCTGACGTATGAAAATCTTTTGAAGGGTATATTTTCTGAATGCCTAATTGAAATGTCTGTCCGTGTTCCTAACTGACTCCAATTGTTTATTTTGATCATATAACCGTGCCTTTTCGACACTTGTCATATGTCTACGCATATGTTTCTCTCTACTCTTTTGTTGCTGCAAAGCTTCTGTTTTCCAACTGTGCAATGCGTCAAATGCTGCAGGTCTAGACTTTTTCTTTACTAATACAGGCTCTAAATATTCTATACGAGAGATTTCAAAACTACCACTGGTTGGCCACCGAAGATTAGAATTATGTCTGGTCTGTCTGTTCCAAATGTCATTAAATGCTATACTACCAAAGCCTTTCTTACAGTACATAGTACATGCCTGTAACCCCTCCTGTGGTGCGGGACGGCTATCTTCCAAAGATTGTCTGTTGCTGCGGAATAATGCCCTAAAGCAGGCAGACAATTTCCCAGGCATATCAAAGTTTTGCTGTTACCTGGTTAAACAATTGTGCTCGCGAGTACAATGCTCCAAATTCAAATTGTCAGGGTTAGATTAAGAATCGGGACACGATTCACCTGACCAAAGGACTGGGAGGCCCGATCGGTTTACTAAGGACAATGCTAAGGACCCAAGTGTCTGGTGATTTTTGGCAAATCTACCCACCTTGAATGTATGGACCCTCGTGAAGACGTCGTCTCGGGCTACAGCTCACCGTTCATGGATCGGATCGTGCAGTTTTGTCCGAGGAATTCGCTTCTCGTCTAGAATGGCTGTTTCTGTTGGCACTGTCCGATCCCGGTCCGATAGCCGAGCCAACCTTCAACGAGACGAAGACAATCTTGAGGGTCCCTATTCGGGCACCATCTGTGGAATCAGAAAAAATACAATATTACGGCTGTTACACCAAGCAAAGGAAAATACACTGACACAGGCTTATAAAGATTCCCAGAATCTTTATTACAAAACTGAATAGTATTCAACAAAGTACACAAATAGCTATTTGGCTGTCAATACATCACAGAGACCACCAGCAGGGTTCAATGTGAGCAGTGAGCAGAATTTGCTAGCTGGACATCGACGTATTTATACAATTTGTAAAAATGATGTCCAGCCTCTTTCAAGTTAATAATACATTGGGCTAGGGTCGCGCCAGGTTCACTTTCCTAATTTACATATCTCGTGCATGCGGTTTACTTTTAAATACATTTACTAACACACTCCATTATTCTTTAATTTAACGTTACACTCTTTACACATGGTTTTAATACAGATCAGACAAATGTTTCGCATATTATATTCAGATAGCATTACTGTTCTTGTATACTTGTAGTTTAACATTGCTGATTCAAGTCATCCCCTGCTCCCGAGGTCAACAAAGGACAAGGTCTACATGACCCTAACATGTGGCCTGAAGGCAGGTTGGGCATTAACTCTCCTACAGAGGTTGAAGAGGTTAAGGCAAGAACAGGAGCACACGAGACAGCCATTTTAGATTACAGGGTGACTTTGTACAAAACCCCAAAATGGCGGTTCTAACCTAAAATGGAGGCTTGATTCACTTGAGGTCACAACATTGTAATACGGATTTCCTCGCAAAGCGACTGGGCATAGGCCAACATATACGATGAGGACGAAACAATATTATATCAGTTCTAACAGGGTGGGGAGTCGGGGGGTGTAGGAAAAATCCTAGTGAAAGAAATCTAGAATGGGGTTAATAGCTGCACGTTGGCACGGGACTGTCAGCCAACAGGCGATGAAACCCCGAATGAGCTTTAAAAAAGGGTATTAACCACACTGCGCCTAGGTCCTCTAGAGCTAAATTGCTTATAACCCTTAGAGGCAGCACTTTATGTAGGAACTGCATCAGAGGGAGCTTTATTTACAGTTTGCAAACAAGGCCACCTGTGGTAATGGTGAGTGATCCAAAAAGTACCTTAGTCGCTGTGATTGGTGGCCAGGGCCCTTGTGTATCTCTTCGGGAACCTGGCCTCCCATACCCAATAACTTCTGCCTCTGCCTACCTCTCAGCACTTGTAAAAATGGCCGCGGTGTGACGTCATCACGAGCATGCACAGGTGACGTCACCCGCGACTATAAATACTCGATCCGCTTCCATTTTCATTTTGGAAGCGGATGGAGAGTCTCCGGTGACCATCACTATAGGAAGCCTGCTTTTTCATCTTCTTTTACTTGTAAGTACGCCACTCTGTCACTACATTGAGCCTCACAGCCAATGTTCCCTCAATATTACAATATATCCTCTCCTTTTCACTTTATTTAACAGAACAGGACATCCTATCCACACAGAAGCCTTAGATGACTGCCTGTTGAGTCCTACATTACTTGCATAAGTAAGTTCTACCTTCTTATTAGTACCTCTTGTACAAGTCATCACTACTAAGGTCCTTTTTTTATAATAGAAGCTATCAATAGAGTGTCTACTTCCTTAAGTAAGTGTGTGCTACAGCATGAGCTCTAAGCCAAAATCAATTATCTTTTAACCACAATTGGAACAAAGTCAATTCCCTTATTAAGATGGGTTTGTCTGTTATCTTAATAGGCTCCTAGCATTAGCAAATCTCATTACTTTAATGGTTTTGTTTAGAGCAATGAAACTGGAATAGATTTCAATGAATGAATCAATGATGTATACAGTAACATTTATATGTGCCTCTAACTGATTAATGAAGTACCTTGTTTTTGTTCTAAATGTACATATGAACATTAATATGAATATTAGATTATTAATTTAATTTATTTTTTCTCCAGAGTTTAAACTTAATGTAAAGAATTCAGAACACATTGCCCCTGATGAAGAGTGAAAATTGATACTCGAAACGTGTTGGGCCAGATTATAAATATTTTTTTGAATGTCTTTTGTTAAAAATCAGAATAAATTACTGTTTTTCTGATAAACAGATGAAATTGTCAAGTATCAATTGGGAGATTCCAGAACACTTTTGGAGTCATAGCAAAGCAAAGAAAATTACTGAAATTGTAAAACAATTCTTGTAAAAAGCAATTAGGTTACCAATAGTACCCTATAAAATTCCATATAGGCTACGGCCTTTGTTGATAGTGTGCAGGGGGCGCGGGTTTCCTTAATCTGGAAACCATTGTTCCATACCTCTTAGCACTTGCCCGGCACCCACCGGCCTCAATCCTGTAGGCTTGTACTTTCTACCCAATGCAGCTCCAAGCCGCATAGGATTTACCATACTATGCACTTCATCTGCTGCTCACCCACAAGCATGGACATTCCATCACTTACCCCCACAGCCCCCCAGATCCCCTCTTCTCACTGCACTTGCACGTTCTGAATACTCACAAGGCATAGTAGGTCCACCTTTTATCTTCCACTGGTATCTTTGTTTTCGATCCCATGTTCCCTCCCTGTTGCCCTGTGGGTGCTTTGAAACAGAATTGAGTTATTGTATAAGCGCCTAACAAATGCACAGTCAATCCATACATAAATAAATACATAAATACCTAAATAAAATGATGTGTTGCTTGTTTGTTGTAGGTGATCCCTGCCTGCCTAAGCCACCTGCCCCTCCTTTTAGGCCACACACCCCATTTGGTCAGGCCCCCTTGCAGAGCCACTTTAAGCCCTGGCTCTGGGCATGCACGTGTTATATTGCTCTAGGAGACCTATCATCCAGCAAGGAACGTGTTAAACCTTTTGCGAAGCATCAGAAAAATAACAGACAATTTTCCCCATACCTCTTCCCATTCCTTGTAATATATTTATTGTGTGGTATAGATTCACTAGGGGTGCCAAACTGTACCAATTGAAACCGAATCTCCCGTATAAAACACCCTTTTCCACTGGCCTTTTGCTTTTTAAAAGCATGAACTACACCACATCAATGCATTTGTGTTGCTGGCATGTGCAGGTTTGTTTTCCCAGCTGAAGGCAAATGGTTGGGCACCCGTGAATCTTCAGCTGGTCCTGCATCCTCTATATACACACACGCTGTGGTCTTGTTTCACATTCTCATCTCTTCTCCCTTCCACTCATCTTGCATGTCTCCCTGGCTCCCAGCCACTCCCTCCCCGTATATCTGTGTCTGTGCTTCTCCCCATCTGCACCCATCTCTCTCTCACACTCTGCCTCACATCATTCGCATCCCTGGCCCTGTCCTCGGCCTCCCACCGCATGGCCTGCGGCATCTTCATGTGCCATCTCTCCTTCGCATCTGGTGTACCATGGCTGCTGCCTCCCGGAGTCCATTGCACAAAGCTGCTCGCCCCAGGAGGCACAGAACTCTCCGTTTAAGTCTCAGCCATCGCTTAATTTCACCGTCACTCGGGCTGACGCCTTGTAAGAAATGGGGGGGCGGTGGGGGGCAGACTGTCCCTGGTGGGGCCACACGTATTCTCTCTCTCTTTCTCCACGACACACATTTGACATGTAGTCAAGCAGATAGGTACAATTTAACCTAGTTAAATAAGGCCACATTCAGACACATGAGGGCATTCCATCCACCCATCTTTCTATACTCTTACATCTTTCTATACTCTTACCCTAGACATGTATTTATTTACATTTTTAAAGCGCTCACACAGCCCGGGGCATTGAGGCGCTGTTACAGGAATATGTCTTAGTTGCATATTTGAGCGCGGACCCAGGGATCGAACCTGTGTTGCTTCATGTTGTCTTATTTCTAAGGCGAGCACATTGCCGCTGAGCTATCCCCCGGGACATGCATTACAGTACCTTTTTCTTTTCCACATGTCTTCTCTCCCTTGGTCTCCCCCCCTCCCCATCTCCTCCCTTCACACGAATTGCAGGGCATGTCTGCCAGGGTGCCCATAATGTGTGGGTAGGGCCTGTCAATATTGAAATCCAGAAGATGGGCCATTTCCACTACCTCTGCAGCATCACCTGATCCACAGCATGGCAATGGTGTGCAATCAAGGCCTGTCCTCTGCAGCCTCAGCACCACCCCTGGACCAGACAGCAGCCGCAGTGTGAGGTCTGGAGAACATCCCTGGGCCTCACTGGGCCCACGGTCTACCACCAGGGCCTGTTCAAGGCTAGCCGCGCACACTGTGTTAGCCATGGGGGCAGGGCATGTTAACTGCTGGCTGCACATGGACTAGCCAAAGTGTACACAGAGGCACACGCCATTGCCTCAGCCCTGAGTGTTCAGGCGGGGTGTGCTCACTGCATCATGTCAGATAGGCCTCACGACGGACACCACCCAACAACTCCCTCCTAGCCTGATACCTGTCCTTCGTTGGGGGCGGTGGGGTCTTTGAGTATGGGAGCCCATTCTTCATGTCACACTACTGACCCTGGTGCTAAACTGCATAAGCAGATGTAATAGTATGTGATGCAGCAATCGCCCAATCCCGTTTTTAAAAAAATAAATAAAAAATGTTTATTCGGATGGATGATTTTGTGCTGCATTTGTTGCAATGTTGAGTTGGAAGTGATTGTTGTAATGTGTAATTGTTCTCCATCACAGCGTCAGGAAAACCCTCACTGTTGAGAGGAGATATGCGAGAAATGCACTTCCCTGGGGAAGGTCGGTGCAGACACCAGCAGCCACTCATACATTTGATAAAGGCCTGTTTTATTTAAAGCTGGTTTGTCTCTTGCATCTTGTCTCAACCTTTCCCAATATCATGCATGACCCCACTGATGTCTTGATACCCCAGCTCGTCCCAATTTATTGTCCACTTTATCCCTTTTTTTTCCACCTTACTCAAAATTTTGTTTCTCATTTTCTACCCTCCCCCTTTCTCGTTCAATTGCGCTCTTTCCTTTTTGTTGCCTTCTCCATCCCCTTTTGGTTTACCGGGGTGCTCCTGGACCAAATAGACCTACTTCCTTACTTTTGTCCACAAACATTACTACATATAAGCCCATATTTTTTTTCCTTACAACTGTGATGAATCCGATTGTGCCATCACAGATTTCCCAGTGGTGACATTCTCCCATATGGCAAGGGGATGGCAGCCACTACCTGTTCCTGACCCTGGGGGAGGCTATATGAGGTAGGATCACATACGGGTAGGTAGCCTTCGAGAGGGTGTAAAGACATCATCGGATGAGACATGGGCCCTCATTACGACCCTGGCGGAAAGTAACTGACATGACCGCCATAGCGCAAACAGCGTTTCCGCCACTGCACGAAGGAGTAAAGTGCGGCTGATTCCGACCCATCGGGCACGAGCATCACGCCATGGCGGAAGTGCAAAGTCCGCGACGGCGGAAATGACCCCAAAACGCCCCTTACCGCCGTCGTACGCCGCCCTAGGTGCAATACCGCCACCCATCTCAGCGGTCACCGGAATGAGCGGCCGGCGCAAACTACGGTCACCGTAAATATACGGAAACGGAAGCAAATACATGGGGCCGGAACGGGAAACAGCACACCGTACACCCATAAAACAGAACCCCCACACAACCATTAAAACTCCGACCCCGAGACACATCCCAACCCGTCAGCCAGCCCAGATTAAAAAACAAATATGGGAAAAGTAGCTAAAAAAGCGTGCGACCGCAAGCGGCAGGTCCACTTCTCCCATGAGGAACTCACCGTGCTCACGGAGACCCTCCAGGAGCATGCTGCCGTCGTCTTCTCGACGCAAATGACGAGGACGGCCCTTGCGAACAAGAAGGCCATATGGGCCCTGGTGGCACAGCGGGTAAGTGCGGTGGGGACCGCACCCCGCAACCCACAGCAATGCAGAAAGCGATGGGACGACCTACGGATACGCGTCCGGAGCATACTCTCTGCCAACTGGAACATTGCCACAGCCACCGGGGGAGGATCGGAATCACCCATCAAGTTGACCCCCTGGGAAGAAATCTGTGCCTCCACCATTGGAATGGAGAGCATAGAGGGAGTCGGAGGGATGGAGAAAGGAGTGCAGACATCCGAAGAATCAGGTAGGTGGCCCAATTAAAACTATGCTAAATCCACAATTACCAACCATGTGAAGTACCTGTGTCCCCATAGTGCAATAGGAACACATGTCCAGGAGAACGACCACATACATCGCCATGACAGCGCCCTTTAAAAGTCAGAATAAATACATAAATAATTAAAAACCCCAAAAACAAACCCTACATGTGCAGCATGCACACCCTAACTGCAGACTGCAAAATAACTGCATCCCCAATCCACACTAAAATGAGACCACCTCCAAGGCCCTGACCCAAATCACCCTCAGGTACCACCCCAATGCATGTGATACAATGCCATTACAATTACCACAGACCCATGAATAACGCTCGCCCTCCTCTACTCCACCACAGGGTCCGATTCAAACGACGAGCTCCACGATACCCCTACCAGCACACCTGCAAAGAGGGCCAAGACCAACGGCCAAAGACCCTCCACCTCAGCTGCACGGATCAAGACACGGCAGCAGCACAAATCAAGTGGCAGCACACTGGAGGGGACTCCAACAGGCACCCCAGCAGCCAGCATGTCCACAACAGCAGCACCACAGGTCCCCCCAACGGATGCCACAGAAGGCACTGCCTCTGGTGGCAGCAGCACCATGGGTGACACTGCAGTCATGCCAGCATGCTCCGACAAAGAAAACGGTGCTGTCGACGTAGGACCCATCCATGACCTGTCACAATCCCCCTGTTTGTATCATCCCGTACACCATGAGGAAACCACGCAGGGGCACCCACAAGACGACGACTGGCCAACCCCCACAAGTCCTGTGGCAAGGCAACATGAGGCGTCCAGCCCCTCTGTGACACCACCGCAAATGGGCATGGCCCAGCAGAGGCAACAGTCCCTCGAGCACATGATCGTGCAACAGCAGCAACTGGCCACGCTCCTCAAGGAGCATGCTGCTGAATGTGGGGGTTCTAAGGCAGCCATTGAAACATCTACTGAGACACTCAGGGCAGAAATGGAGCGAAGTACCGAGGGCCTGAGGGAACAGATGGAGAGAAGCACCGAGAGCCTGAGGGAACAGATGGAGAGAAGCACCGAGAGCCTGAGGGGGGAACTGCATGCGACGTCCAAAGACGTATGTGGTGAACTTGCCGCTGTGCGCCGTGTGCTCACTGAGCTCTCACAAACCCTTAGGGACATGCATGGACGTGAGCAGGCAGAGACATCATCCGTTGCAAGTTCCGTCCAGGGCAGCCCCCAACGTAGATCTGGGAGGACCCGGCGCTCTACAGGCAGGGGTGCCCCTGATACCCGGAGAGGGGGCTTGCAATAGCGTCTGCCCACTGACAATGAGCATCTCTGGACACTGGTGTTCGGGGGGGAGGTGGGAGGGTGTAGGGGGTGTGTTGGGCTTCATTGGGTGGCGGGTCGATTGGGTGTGTAATGTCATTTCACATATGCAATACAATCCTTCACAATCATCCAATGAGATGTGTGGACATTGATCTTTGTGTACGAGGCCTATCTATGCGTACAGTCCACAATGTGCATGTCCCAGACACACACAGTGCCACAAGTCCCGTGTCCATGTAACAGCCACCAGGCGTGAGTGCTAGAAGCATGCATCTATGATACTCTGACGAATCTCACGGGCCTCCTGTGCCTCGCGGCCTCCTTGAGGTGCTGCCACATCCCCGCCCTCATCATGACCATCTTCAGGTGCTTGCAGTTCTGCGTCGGGGGGCATGGCCACATTCCTACGTACGCACATGTTGTGTAGCATGACACATGCCATGACCATCTTTGCAACCTTCTCATGGCGGTACAGGAGTGCCCCGCCAGACCTGCTGAGGCAGCGGAAACGAGCCTTCAGTAGGCCGAATGCCTGTTCTATGACCACACGGGTACGTGAGTGGGCATGGTTGTAGTCCTCCTCATGCTGGTTCTGTGGGTTCCGGACTGGTGTAAGGAGCCATCTCTTCAGTGGATACCCGGCATCACCTGTATGTGGACAACAAAGGATGTTTGTGGAATGTCATTGCTACGTACGCATCCCCCCCCCTTCCTGCCAGGTCATTCACGCATCACCTACCCCACATACTCATGCATAAAATGAGACTCACCGAGTAGCCAGGATCGGTGCCCTGCGTGTCGCTCCATGTAGCGTGGTATCCTAGAGTTCCGCAAGACCATAGAATCATGGGTTGATCCTGGAAATCGTGCACAACAATGTGTAAAGATCCTGTTGGAGTCACACACCATTTGTACATTGATAGAATGATATTGTTTCCGGTTGCGGTACTGGACCTCCATGGCATGTGGGACAACCAATTCCACATGGGTGCAGTCGATGGCACCAATGCAACCCGGTATGCCGCCAAGTGCATGGAATCCCACTTTGGCGTTTGTAATCTCCTGCTCCGAGCGTGGTAACTTGATGTAGTCGTCTGGGTGCTTCAGGAGGGCATCAAGCACTTGGAATAGTGTCCGTGAAAATAGTGGCTGTGAGATGCCATGCAACTGTCCGACTGTGTGCTGGTAGGTGCCTGTGGCCAGGAAGTGGAGTACAGACACCACCTTCAGTAGGGGTGGGATGGCGGTTGGGCTATCTATCATGCTGACAAGGTCGGCGTGTGTCATGTTGACAATGGCGGCTATGGTGTCCCTGTCCAAGCGGTAGAGGGTGTGGATCTGCTCAGCTGTGAGGTTGAACGGATTAGCTCGGAGGCGTGGGATTGCGGGCTGCCCGCGTGGTGCTGGTGGGGCTTGCTGGCCCTGCCTTGCCCTCCTCCGCCTCCTCCTCCTCCTGCGTCTCCTCTGTGCGGCCGGTTGTTGGTGTAGTTGGCGTTCGTCTTCTTCCTGCAGTTGGAGTACTTGCAGTGCAATCAGGTCCCCCAGGCCCAACATCGCTAGTCCTGCCGGTAGCATTCTGGAGTGGGTGTGGTTGGGGGAGGGGGTTGGGTGTGCAATTTATGTGTGTTCAGGCTGTATAGCCTTCACCTGTGGTGATTCATTCCACCTGTGTCAGCTGCGATGCCTTTCGTGCGAGCACGTCCCGCACACAACGCTGCAATCCGACGCATGGCATCTTGCATTTACATTCATGTTTTCAATCCAGATGGCAGTGGCATATTGGTACATTTGTTGATTCTGCTATGGTCCCATTGTTCCACATACTATATTAGCATTCGCGAGCAGACTTGTGAAGGGTCAGTGGAATGTAGTACTCGATCAACGGTGGACCCTCATGCAGCACTGTACCGACGTGCACCGACGGGAGGGGAGTACCATTACTGATTGAGGCCAGTTGCCATTTTCACACACAGCCGCACTACATAGATGAATTTGTGAATATAAGCGTACACAGATGCCTTATCGACGTGATGTTGCAAATTAGGAATTCGAAGGACAGCGCTTTCGGGTCTCAACTAGCGGCGTGGAGACGCCCACAGGTCTGACTGGAAATATAACGTTCTACTGTTGAATGTCCTTGGGACAGGGCCCATGACGGGTATGCAATGATTGATATGAATTTTATGGGATGCGCAATAGCGTAGTGGACGATTAGGCAGGACGTTCCCAAATACATGTAACTTCACTACACTGGGAATCCGGGCAGGAGCACAGTGGATTTTGCAGGCTGCATTACGCACAGACTCAATGGAAATTTCTAATGTCATGTGAGTGGATATTCTGGCGTTTTCATACCGGGATGAGGGAATGATGGATGGATGGATGGATGCATGGACAGATGATTTATTTGGGAGTCTGCCATGTACATGGCTATTTGGAATCTGTCCCCTTCCCCTGCGCTATGTGATGCAAAGCTGCCATAGTGGGACCATCGCCTGTCTGCCCTTGTTGAACCCTCCCTGTCTCGACGCGCCTTCAATCACTTGTGTCTATGCACGTTGATAATCCCATCTGATGGATCCTGTTCTGACAGGCGCATGCACACAGACACTCGTTTGTGATAGTGTATTCACCTCGATTAATGTCGTTGTATTTCGCAAGTGATTTTCGGGTGGAATTGGTCCGTTTGGGTGGGCTAGCATGCATATGGTTGTATGTTTAGTGTGTTGCATGTAGTGAGTTATTCGTATGGAGTTCGGATGCCCATGCCATTTTCTTTTTCATTCGGGTGACAGGTATCTCCTCCCCTTCTGCCGCTGCCATCTGTACGCCACTCCTGCAGATGGCTTCTTCAGTCGACACCTGCAGCTTCGGGTTAATCAGTGGAGCTCCATTACGGTCTTATGGGACGATCGCCAATGGGCCACATGTCCTTACGCAGTACTAGTGGCTAGGACCAGCATACCTACCTTCCAGCTGGACTAGTGCCTACTTCATGGTACGGCCCTGCGGTCCTGGCCGCTTCCATGTTGCCTTTTTGGACGTTGATGTAGCCCCTGTGTGCCATGAGGGTACAGGGCGTCATACAAGGGGCAGCTGGTCATTTATTGCGGATGCAGCCCACAGTAATGATGATCAGTTGGGAGTTTATGTTCGTATGGCTGTATGGGCTTGGTGATTTTGATGTGCATTAAATTTATATTCAGATATTGCCCGTGTGGTGTTATTCTTTGCTGGTAATGTGGCATATCCCGATTTGTGGCGCGATGTATTGTGAGGTGATCTGCATTGGGTTCCGGCTTCTGGGTACAGTTGTGTGGTACGTGCTTGTGCTGATGGTTGGTTTGGCAACTGGCATGTGTACAGGGCTGGTGCGGTCTCCCTCAGGTTACTGCTTTGCATGATGATTTACACTGGTGGCATGCGATGGGGGACTTGTTCATTCCACTGGTTGCATGGTGTGACTACATTGCGCCTACGGGGAGTTGTGCTATGTGGCCAGGTAGTGGAGTACAGGCACTCAGTAGGGCCATTTACGGTTGGTTCGCGATGCCGTAGTTCTCGCCATGGCGGAATGGTACTTTCCGCCATGCTTGATGGCGTTATGTGGATGTCCGCTGGGGTCGGCATTCGCGTACCGTTGCGCCATGGCGGAATTTACGGTTTTGCAGGGCGCGCGTGCGCGTACTTGGTGCAGTTAGCGTTGGCGTTCACTACGGTGTCGCTGATGGCATCGTACTTTACGGTGACGGGTCATAATCGCAACGGGCGGTATTCGATGGCGGTATTCCATTTCCGCCATCGTTTTTCGAATTCCGCCAGGGCCGTATCCCGCTTTTTCTATTGAGGATACCACTGCCATTCCCCATGTCTTAATGCCATATTGTCAAACCTCCCCTCGCTCACCTAGGGAATGTACTGAAAACACTTTCACAGGATCTGTATAGAAGTCCTTAAAATCTGACTTGCCTTTCAGAACACCTGAAAACACCTTGCCAGACTTTGCATACAAGTCCTCAAGAACTGACTTGCCTTTTAAGATCACTGTGACGAAGAAGATGAGCTGCGTAATGAAGATCACTGCAAGCCAGGAGCACACGCTGCACTCTAGTTGTTGCAAGAACAAGTCTGATGCCAGGAGATTTTGAACCTATAGACCACCTGACGGGCAAAAGCTGGCTGGAGGTCGATATTTCTTTAGGTGCTGACCAAGGGGCCATGGAGCTGGTGCGGTGTCTGTGGAGCCAAACGGCTTGCTGACAAGGAAGAGGGGAGTAGACTGCAAGCAGGAATATGCTGCGAGAACCCCAAAAGCAAACAAAAGGCTTCTGGACGTTCACAGGTACTGGAAGATAGCCTCCACACCACCGAAGCCCAGGAAGATGCAGAACAGATGAGCCGGAAACATAAGAGGCAGAGAAGCGGAGAAGCAGAGGCGGTGAGAGGGAGCAGAATGCCAAAAGACCACCATATGCTTGCAGCGGGGGAACCAACATACACCTTCAAGAACCATTGAGTCCACCAAAGGGAAGAGGGGACAACGGGGCGTATTGGGAACCCTGCCAAAACCCAATGAACGTGAATGAAGTATATGAGAGAGAATGAACAAATGAACATATCTTAAAGAGGCAGAACAGAATGAGTATAAGAGACTGTCCAGTTTGTGAGTGTATGCAGTACACCTTTGAGAGAAGCCCTGGCAGGATAGTATACCAGGTGAATTCAAGACAAGACAGAACAAATATAAGAGATTATAAAGTTTGTAAGTGTGTGCATAGCCCACATGAGAAAAGCCTTGGCTGGACAGTATGCCAGGCAGATTTAAATTGCAAGAATATACATATGATCGAAGCTTTTGTAGGAGAGTATAGCAGGCAGATGCAAGTTGCACGCGTGTTCATATAAGAAAAGCCCTGGCAGGAAAGCATACCAGGGATCATCACATTGAGCAGTGTGTGATATACAGTACCCAAGGAAGTCTTGATAAGGATACATCAGGACTAACAAAAGGCTGTGGAAACAAATTAAAGATGAGAGAAACCCTGCCAGGTGAGTACACCAGGTATCCTAACAAGATACAAACTAATAGACAAGTTGTTTTGTATATGTGTCATATTGTCGATCAAGAGAAACTTAAGGAACTGATATTCTTGAATATAAAACAGAGTGAAGAAAAATCCAAAGTAAGGGAACCACCGTCTGGAACAAGGAACTCTATCCTTCTGGAACCTTTACTGTTGGAGTCACATATTTCGTTTTTGAACATTTGTACACTACAAAAGGACAAATACATTATCCCTTTTCACCCTAGAGTTGATTTTTAGAATGTGAGGGCCAGAATAATACTTTGGACATGGGACGGTTTTGCTTTGGACATTCTGACATTGACAGACCCTTAGTTTTGGTTTTAGGTAGGGAAACACCTCTTAGAGCAGAGACAGAGAGGCATTTCCTAACCCCCTTTTATTTTGATAAACCTCTTTGGCCAAAACCATGAATACCCTGTGTCTGTGACTTATTCCTGGCTCCTCACAAACCTTAACATTTAAACTTATTTCTGTCTTTCCTCGAACTTGCCTTAGCAACAAACTATCATTGTACAGAAGGAAACACCACATAATCCCAAGTTGATAACCCTGCATTTGAATTGTGCACCTTGACATTTCCCCTTTATAAATCACGATCCCACAAATTGAATGCAAGGACTGCTGGATGGATAGGGTTGGGTTGCCCTATAGGGCAATAGGGAAATGCTTGAAGTTCAGACTCAACATGCTAGTGTGTGGCCGTTTTTTGGACAAAGTGGGGCCGTTTTTTGGACAAAGTGGGAACGTTTAATGAGATGCTTCCCTGTGCAGCTAGTAGTCTTGACCAGTGTTACTGAATACATATTCTTTCAAATGCAAATTTGAAACACATTGTACTAAAAACCTCCCTCTTTGGTTCTGCCACAAAAGGAACAAATTGCCATTTGGGACTGTAGGCCACCTTTTCATTGGTCCCTGAGCCAATGTTATGCCCTAATCCGTCCACGTTCGCTACTTGCCATATTGGAGAGGGTAAACACCCCCTCCGCCCCTCCACCAGCATGCTTCCTCCCAGGCAGCCAGCCACCTCTGAAGCGGCACTTCCTTTTTCGCCCTATTTGCCACCTCCTCAATGGACTCGTTAAGGGAAAAGGAAGTCTCTATCACCCACTGGGCCCCTTTGATGGTGAATCGCCCGCAACACATGCAGTGGGCACAGCCTGGCACTCTCTCTCCCTACACCCCCTTGACTAAAGCTGAGTTAAATGATTCAAACAGCAGTGGAATAGACAGCATATCCTGCTTCACTTCTGATGGAATGCAGCACGTTCTGTACAATTCATGGATCCGTGCATAGCTTATCAGACGATCGGATTGGCCAAAACGCATGACATTTCACCCAGTACCTAAAACGTCTCACAATAAATGGGAGGTATAAGCAGACTTCCCAGCATTCTGCTGTTCTCTTTCTGGAAAGTTGCTATTGTATCTCATATTCCCACCCCTACTAACATCCCCACCACCCTTCTTCTCCCCTTAAGTGCTAAGGGTGTCTATGTTCGTTTTGAATTCCCATAAGGAATCGTTGTAGGCTCCACCCACTGTGGCAGTTGAAGTAGCTTTGGGTCCTGTGTTGTGACATCCAATCAAGTTTACTTCTTAACACATGCATACAATGCCTTAATACCCAGGATGAGAAATCGTTATGGTGGGAGGGGAGATAACAAATCACAAAACAATATTTTTGGTCTGAACCTGAACCTGGTACTGCTCAAGAGCTAAGAAAACTTAATTAGAGGTGTGGCCTATTAATCTAAAGGTGTGAACATAAGGGGATACATTTTCCATTCATTACCAAATACATCTGTCATGAAGGGGAGAAGACTATAGTCAAGGCGTATTAAATTTAATTACTAAAATTACAATGTGCAGGGGGTAACTGAAACTAAAAGTGTTGAATTCAGATTTCACGCCCTGTAAAATAGCTCAGTGTGTTAAAGTGCCTGTGGCAGAGATATGTTTGTAACTCGAAGTTAATAATATTGGATCTCACTAAGATGAATTAAGGGGTAATGTACCTGCTGCAACAATAAGTGTGGAACAAGCAGTGCAAATTTCACTCCACTGAAGCATACACCAAAATTGCAGTGTCCCCACTCTCACTCTTGAAGCCCTCACCAAGAACGGAAAAATATAATCTCTAAATCACTGTTCATAAACAAAATTTCCCTTACAAAAGGTGAAAGGGACATTTGAACAAAACAAAGGCTCTCCTTGTAGCTTCTCTCTGCAGTGATGACTCAGGTCCATGGGTTCACCATGGGTTCATGGGCCATTTGTGTTTGAATGCCGGCGGGCCTTGCAGGTGAAGTCCTGCAGAGGGAGCATGTGGCTGGGGGAGAGGAAACGGGTGACTTTATTGTACTATGTGCATCTGCTTGTTTCCCCGGCCAGGAATTGTTTTCCCATCTCCGTCTGACTTATATTGGTAGCTGAAAGGTACAGGCATAGGTGCAGTCTTTGTCCTCAATTTTGCAAACAGCCAACTTTAAGAATATGTCTATACATGCTGAGTGTGTCCTTTTTTGTCAGTCTTATGAAATGTTGTTATGTGAATGTCTCGAATAACTCCATGCACAGCCCACCTCAACCTGAAACTCACTCTGAATTTCCATTAATGGTCCAGCCTTTTCCTTCATTTTGTAATGCGCCATAAGAATGAATGTTATAGACAGGTCTCTCAGAAAAAAAGCAGCTTTTTTTGTTTTCATTCTAGTCATTCTAGTCTGCACCAACATATCCGAAAAGTAATTTGCCCTTTGAGCAGTCCCTCTCAAGACAGCACATTGTGGTAAATGAGAGGACTATTTCTGATAAGATGAAATACACAACTAGCAATTGATTTCATGTAGCGACCTGAGAAAATGGAATACTTTGCTAGAAAACAGAAGCACAGAAAGACTCTTCTGCCAAACAAAAGAACATGTTCCTGTTGTGAAGTGCTTGGTTGGATGTATGGAATGTGCGGGGTCAGAGAGAATGCTGTGAGAATGTTATTTATTTATTGAACATTTGTATGGCGCCTATATAGCAAGAAGTATTTCTAGGTGCAACAAAACAAAAATCGAGGGGGGAACAGAGGAGAAAAGAACAATAACGGTCCTACTAGGCCATGTGACATTCGGATCGTGCAAGTGCAGAGTAACAAGAAGTGCAGGGGGAGGGGCAGGTCAGGGCAAAGGGATGGAATACGGAGAGGGGGGAGAGGGACACGTGCAGGTGGGATAGGGCCCCAAGGTCTGGGCAAGTGATAGGGGGAGCTCAATTGCCAGGGCAACCAGGGGTGGGGGTGAATAGCGTGAGGACGCTGATGGACCAGACTCAGTAGGTTAGTCAGGGACAGGAGCCCGAGGGAAAGTGCTGGTATAGGGGGCGCAGGGAAGACTGGTCGAAGGAAGGCCTGGCCTCGGTAAGACTTATAAGAGACACGGGCAACCAGTCACAGAGATGGGTGGAGGCTACCAAGGGAGGGGGAGAGGGAAGGAAGAGGAGAAAAGGAAGGTCTTGGGAAGTTTCTGGAACTTAAGAAGATCCGGCTCAAGTAGCAAAAGGGCAGGGAGGCCGTTCCAGAGGGAGGCTCTTGCCAAAGAATGAGATCCACCCCCCACTCTCTGCTTGGAGAAACGTCTGATCTGCAGAGAGTTGGAGCTAGAAGACCACAGGACTCTAGCATGGATGTATGTAGGGAGAGAGAGTTGGATGTAGCGAGGTCCCAGGCCCCAGAAAGTCTTGTGGATGATGTAGAAGGTCTTGAATTTGATCCTTGCAACCACCAGGAGCCAGTGGAGAGATTTTAGGGCTGGAGAGGTGCGGCCCCTGGGCTTGAGGCCAAGGATAAACCTTGCAGTCCTAGTCTGGATTACTTGAAGAGGGTGGAGGGAGGAAAGAGGAATGTTAAGGAAGAGGCTTTTGCTGTTATCCAGCCTGGAGAGAAACAGAGCTCCGGAGACATTGAGTTTCTGGGGGAAGGTGAGCAAAGGGAGAATGCCTCTGAGCAGGTGAAGCTGAAAGTGGGCCTTCTTGGCAAGATCAGTGATGCGAGGTGAGAAGAAGAGAGAGGAGTCAAAGATGGCACCATGGTTTTTAGCCTCACACGACAATGAGGGGAGGGAGTCCAAGGAGGGCGGCCAGAGCGTAGGCGGTAAGGAGGGGGCAGGAGTCTCAATGAGAAGGATCTTAGTCTTTCTGGCATTAAGGCAGAGATCATTATCAGTACACCATGCCTGAATAGCAGTCAGACAGTAAGGAATAAGTGAGGAAGGAGAGGAGAAAGAGGCGGGATGCTTCAAGGAAATCTTTGTGTCATCAGTATAGCACTGGAAATGAGAGGAGAGAACGTGGAGATCAAGGGGGCAAGAGGGGCAAGGTAAATGTTGAAAAGCCACAGCTAGAGGATAGAGCCCTGAGGGATGCCTCAAGTAGAAAGTGAGGTAGAGGACAGAAGAGGGCCAAGTTGCACATTAGTAGGGTGATTAGAGAGGAAAGAGTTCAACCAATCCAGTGCACAGTCCGTGATGCCCAGTGTGTCTTGGAGCCGATTTATGAGGGAGAAGTGATTGACCATGTCAAAGGCAGAGGAGAGATCGAGGAGGATGAGAACGGAAGGAGAGTTGGAGTCGAGGTTTGAGAGCAAGTCATCACTGGTGTTCAGGAGAGCAGGTTCTGTGCCTCTGGCTGCTCTGAAGCCAGACTGGTGGTCGTGGAGACGGTAATGAATGAAAAGATTGAATCTAAAGTGCTGAATGCACGTTTAGTGTGCATTCGGCATAGTAAATTAGATCTTTTGGCCATTATACCGAACTAGGGAGCAGGGGTTGCGGGGGTGTCCCCCGCTCTCCCAGTTTGGTATTATGGAATGTGGGGGATGCAGGGGTGTCGCCTGCATACATTAAAAGCAGTGCTGGGGACAAACATGCAAAATCCCAAAAGATCAAATTATAAAATACGGGCAAGTGGGCTCTGTGATTTTGTAATTCGATCTTTTGGGATATGTTTTTTTTAACATACATCCTGTGGAGACAGCCAACAGATTCAGTGTGATGGATTAGTTGGGAGATGACCAAATTCGCCAAGAGTTTGCTCAAGAAGGGGGTAGTGGAGATAGGGTAGTAGTTAGCCACTCAGGAATGGTCTGCAGACGTGTTTTTCAGGAGGAGTTGCACAACGGAGTGCTTGAGGGGTAAAGGGAAGGAACCAGTGGCAAAATACAGGCTTTCATGCCCTGCCAGGAGGGCGGACAAGGCCTTTAATGGCCCGGCAGGAGGGCTGACATGGCCTTTAATGGCCCTCCAGCCCAAGCTAAGGTAGGCCTGACCTGTAGAACGTTAAAGGCCCTTTCCGCCTCAGTGGCAGGGCATGAAAGCCCTTCACACCCCAGGGTTCCTGCCAGGTGCTAGCACAGTCAATCTCCCAATGAAAAACACGAAAACAAGAAAAGAAAAGGTGGCCACTGCCATATGGGAAAGGAACTAAGTCCCTTTTCCATGTCTATTTTGGCCAGATGGGAGGAGCTCTGGGACTGGACCACAATGCTCCAGCCCCACTGGTAAGTGGAATCGGTGGGGAGGCAACAGGGAACAGTTGCCACCATCAATGAAAAAAGGAGAAAGAAAACGCTCGGGTGGCTGGGACAGCGGGCGTGAATTGTGTATTCCCGCCTGCTGTTCCAGCCACCTGATTGGCTGAGCAACCTTCCACGGTTGTGAATGATGTTTGAGTGATGGAGTGTTTGCCTGAGAAGTTTCCAGCCCAGGCAGTTGGAGAGATGTAAGCCTGGGTGATGGGAGCTAGTAGGTTCCTATTTGACATCTTACTGTACCTTGATGTAAAGGAATAAAGGTACTTACTTGTAACTCACCTGAAGTGCCTTCAGAGCTGCTTTATTTCGCTTCCTAGAAGGTGACCGCATTGACAAGGTGACAACTTTCAGATACCACTGCCTAGCTTTTCCAAGCCCTTTTGGCTGGCAAAAACATATTACAGCTGCAAAAGAAAGAGCCAGAAGAGTCTGTCAAGGTGCAGCAAGGTTTGCTAAACAGGACAGCTCCAACATGGCAACTTGCTTACCAGAGATTCTTCAAGTACCGACAGATAGCATGCTATGGTATGGTGTGGAGAAATGGGTCCTTGAAGGAAACACTGAACGTTTGGCGCCGTACAGAGGGCCTTCTGGAAAAAAAACTCCTTCATATTCCACAGGCCATCCAGAATGTGATTATGGGAGCAAACTGTTGCCTGGATCACGCAGAGATTGCCTGCACGAAAGCAACATTCTGCCGACGCTCTGCAGTCGATAGGTGAGTGCTGGCTATACCTAATTACCACAGACATGTTCCTGGCTTACAAAATGGTGACAGCCCCGCAGAAGCCAAGCAAGCCCAACTAACAGAATCTCAAGTGCTGGGAACCAAAACAAAGCAACGCCTTGTGGGAATAAAATGTCTGCTGAAAGAAAACTCTGAGATGCGGCTCGAGAAAAGTTGGCCACTAAGCTGAACAAACTGGCGTCGATCCCATGGGTGGTCTGAACACGCAGTCGTGGTCTGAAAAAATCCAAGCATGGGAAAAAATGTGGTCTTCCACTAAAATGGGCCTCTGCACTGGCACGATTGAGGGCCCGATCATAGAATTAAGCGCAGACTAGACGCAAGTGCTGTGTGCCAAGATGGAGCTTGGGCCACGCGTGTGCCAGCCGTGGCACAAATAAACAATTTCGTTTCATGTGTATTCATGGATTAACTGAGGTATCACTAGCCGTGGTGCAAGGAACATCAAGCTGCGGCAGTAACGCCCCCAACAAGCCCCCACGTGCAGCAAAAAGCCAGCAAAATGGCCAACACAGCGTGAAGCCCCGCATCATACCTGGTCGAGCATACAGCCCCACCAGGCAAATCGAGTGAAAATCAGTTGCAGACGGGACACGTGCCTACTTTCCACGTGACTTGGCTGGGGTGTGTCCAGGGTATGTGATGAGTTCCACGCGATTTGGCTGGGTTGCGCCTGGGGTACGCAATGATTTTCCACACGATTTGGCTGGGGTGCATCTGGAGTACGCAATGTGTTTCCACGTGACTTGGCTGGGGTGCGTCCAGGATACGGGTTGTGTTTGCATGTGACTTCACTGGGGTGCGTCCGGGGTATGCAATGTATTTCCACGTGACTTGGCTGGGGTGCATCCGGGGTGCGTGATGAGTTTGCAGAAGACTTGGCTGGGGTGCATCAGTTTGCATGCGACTTGGCTGGGATGCGTCCGGGGTATGCAATGAGTTTGCATGCGACTTGGCTGGGGTGCGTCTGAGGTACATAATGAGTTTGCACGCGACTTGGCTGGGGTGCATCCGGGGTACGCAATGTGTTTCCACGCGACTTGGCCCGGGGTGCATCTGGGGTATGCAATGAGTTTGCACACGACTTGGCTAGGGTGCGTCCGGGGTACGTGATGATTTTCCAGGCAATTTGTCTCGGGTGCGTACGGGGTACACAATGAGTTTGCATGCAACTTGGCTGGGGTGCGTCCAGGGTACGCGATGAGTTTGCACATGACTTGGCTGTGGTGTGTCCGGGGAATGCAATGATTTTCCACAAAATTTGGCTGGGGTGTGTCCGGGATACGCAATGAGTTTGCATGTGACTAGGCTGGGGTGCGTCTGGGGTATGCAATGATTTTCCACACAATTCAGCTGGGGTGCGTCCGGGGTACACGATCAGTCTTCACGCACCTTGGCTGCGTTGCGTCCAGGGTGTGCAATGATTACCCACGCAATCACGCCACCCCCACAGGCAGCCCAACACGTACACATCCCCTGGAATATGACCCTTCCTCAGGGGACAGCCACATCCCAGCCCCCATCACGCGTGACCACCCCCTGCATGCAGCCCACACCACGTGGGACCCCCCATCACCCCATGACCACTCCCGCAGGCAACCCACACCACATGGGACCCTCCCATCACCCGTGACCATCCCTGCAGGCAGCCCACACCACATGGGACCCCCATCACCCGTGACCACCCCAGCATGCAGCCCACACCACATGGGATCCCCCCATCACCCGTTCCACCCCCGCAGGCAGCCCACACCACATGGGATGCTCCCATCACCTGTGACCCCCCCGCAGGCAGCCCACACCACATGGGAACCCCATCACCCGTGACCACCCCCACAGGCAGCCCACAACACAAGGGACCCCCCATTACCTCTGACCATCCCCGCAGGCAGCCCACACCACATGGGACCCCCATCACCCGTGACCACCCCAGCATGCAGCCCACACCACATGGGATCCCCCATCACCCGTGACCACCGCCGCAGACAGCCCACACTACATGGGTCCCCCATCATCTGTGACGGCAACCTGCAGGTAGGCCCCGCCTCATGTCCACTACCCCAACACCAGTGATGGCAACCTGCATGCAGGCCCCACCCACCTCATGTCCCCCCACCACCACCAGTGACGGCAACCTGCAGGCAGGCTCCGTCTCATGGGACACCCCCACCCCAGAACACTTCCGACCAATATACATTCATGCAGCACATGTCAAATGAAATGCCACCACACGCTGCACACTTCCGGTGTACCTCAACACCCATCTATTTGTCATGCTCCCCAGAACATGCCCCATGGCATCAGAATTCCAAAATCACACTTGCATGCATGTGTGTACACACATGAACAACATTGGCCAACAGCAGGGACACAGAACTGAATCAAGGAAGAGTGAAACATGTACTAAACCATTGAGACCAGACACCACTTTGATTTCAATGGTAAAAAATATATTTATAAATCTGTATTAAAGTCATACTCAGTAAAAACAACATATAAAACCAGCATGAATTAAATAAAAAAACAAAAGAATGTGAAAACGGAAATAAATTGGATGTTAAAAATGAAAAACTAAAACATGTGGTCCATGTGTATTAATGTAAATCCAAATAAAATCACAAATGAAAAGAAAACCATTCTTCCATGGTGAACTAAAAATGATCCGGGAAAAAGTCCTGGAACTTAAAAATAAAGTAAAAAATAAATTAAACCTACATCTAAAGAACGGGGGGGTTGCCACTTGTCTCAGATGGTGTTGTGTCAGACAGGGCAACCACCGAGGCAGGTGTGTGTGGGCAAGGTGGTCCTGAGGCTGGGCTGTGGAGCGGTGGCCTGGCACGTCGGGAGTCTTCTGTATCAGCAGATGTGGTCACAGGTCCAACGACAGGAGCTCTAGCAATGGCTTGTACAGCAGGCAGCAAAATTGCAGGGCACGTCGGCAGCAGGCACACAGAGTGGGCAGGCAGCAGCAGATGGCTCGTAGGAGGCAGCTTGCGGCAGTTGGAGGCAGGTAAATTGACTGGTAGGCAGGAGCGTGGGTCTTCCAAGTCACTAACGTGGCCAGCCGGAAACAGAGTGACTCCGCACGTGCGGAAACAGCACGTTAGCGTGAAATCAGAGGAAAGGCCCTAAGCGCGTAACTTATGTGACAAGCGCTGAACGTTGGGCGTGACTTTCAGGATTGGGATAAAATAGTGCGTAGGAGAGCATCATACGCTTGCTGAGTTACAGCGGACGGACGTGTGGACTTCTTTTCCATGCGATCTCTTCACTGCGTGCAAGCCTCTTCTTTTGGTGGGGGATTGCCTCAGCGCTCACGCGCTTGTACTTTTGAGGCTGACGGTGAGTTGTGTACGCATTTTGCAATCTGTGGGTGCCCATGTGTGTCGCGTAACCACTTATTTAACATCACTCTAGCTTACGTGTTCTTTGCGTACATATTTTTTGTGTTGCTGGGTGCCACAACGTACTGCGTTAGGTTTTTTCTTTACATGTGGGCTGCGGAGGGGTGGCATACACTTTTTTTTTCATATTTTGGTGCCTGTGCATTACGCGGTCCATTTATTTTTTCCCCAGGGGTTACATTGAGCCTTGCTGGTGCACACTGGTACCTTTGACATCATGTACACTGCAACCTCACTCAAATTGCCCAAGACAATCGATAGCTGCACCTCCCATTGCACCAATCCATCTGTGCCATGACTGGGAGGGAAACTAGTGAGAAGGGAGGCAAAGGTGGCCGGGGTGGCGGAGGCGCCCGAGGTGGCAAAGGTGCCCGAGGTGGCAGAGGTGTGTGAGGTGGCGGAGGTGGCCGGGCCCGTGCAGGGAGAGCCATGCCCCTGACCCAACTGGGTCAGGAAGCTGCAGGGGCAGCTGTAGCAACCACCACCCAGCCTCCAAGTCACCCAGCCATGCCTTTGGTGCTCCCCGCCCCGGTCCATGGTGACACAGGGGTAGATGCTATCCGTGCATCGAAGGAGAAGGGACATGCTGTGCAGCGTCATGACACCGGCACCCAGGGTCCAGATGCAGCAGTGTCACCTGCTGTACACACCCGTCAGGGTCAGGTAGCTGCAGGGGCAGCTGTAGCAACCACCACCCAGCCTCCTGGCCACCCAGCCCTGCCTGTAGTGCTCCCCACCCCGGTCCACGGAGACACAGGGGCAGATGCTATCCATGCAATCGAAGGGGAAGGGACATGCTGTGCAGTGTCATGGCACGGCACCCAGGTACAGCCACCTGCAAGGGCTCCTACAGTTACACCATCAGCGTGTGATGCCACAGCCCAGGCCACCAGTGCCCCAGCCCCTACTGTTGCAAGTGGTCCCAGCCACTCAGGGTCTGCACAGCCTCGCAAGAAGGCAAAGCGTGCAGTAGGCAAACAGGCTCAGTCCCAAGGCACGGCACAGGAGACCTGCACTTCAAGGAAGAGGATCTTTAGTGATGAGGGATCTAGGTCCTCGTGGACTACGTACAGGAACATGAACATGACCTGCTTGTGCGTGCAGGGAGCACACATACGTCTGCCCAGCGTATGGCCCACTGGCAGTGTGTTGCTGATCTTATAAACGCCTTGGGCCATGAGAGGCGCTCAGCTACAGACACAATGAAGCATTGGTATGACCTCCGGTGCCGATCCAAAGGTAAGATGGGTGCCAACTACGCCTCTACTCTGGTAACTGGAGGTGGGTCATCATGAGAGGACGAAGAACTCACTCCACAGGAGGAGATCATAAGTGCTGAAAAGATTGATGTGGAGCAGATACAAGGCGTGGGAGACCTACCAATTTATGAGGGAATGTCTGGTAAGTGGTGATGCGTGTGTGTCCAAGTCATGTGTATGTTGCTTGGATGAAGTGTGTTGGTTGTCCTGCATTTCTGGATGCATTTGCATGACTGCAATGCGTGAACCATGTCATGGTGGACTGAAACGTGCTTGTTGACCTGCAGACTGCATACTCACAATGTGCTGCACACCGTGACAAATCCCATCACCACACCTGCTCACTCCTTCCATGTCACTCTGGCCAGGCTCTCTTGGCCCTCTTCCTGCTCCAACCTGTGAAGGCGGATAGCCTGTGACAATCTTGCACTCCACACTCGCCTTGTCTTCGCACAGCTCTGACGTCTCTGAGAGGTCACCCTGCCAGCTGCACCTCCTCAGAGGGATTCATCCTTTCCTCTCATTCACCCAGAAGCTCCTTGTCTCCAGTGGACTGGTCATACCTATGGTGGGGTACTGCAACAGCCTATATTCAGATTTATGTGCCTCTACTCTCTTCCCTCTGCAACTCACCCTGACCTGGACAGTGCGGAGTGTCCTTTTGTCTGGGTGCCAGGTATTGTGTCTCCCTTGGACTGTGATGATGGCACTGGCTCCCAGTGGCTGTGACTGTTCATTTCCAATTGCTCTGCATTGTCCACAGGGCCTTATGGGTCCGGGTGCTGCAGTTCCTTCAACTCCATCTTCCCAATTTGCTTCCTTCTCATGGTATTTGATCATCCCTTTTCTACTCCCTCAGGGTCAGTTACTTCTCAGAGCAATTAGTTGGTGGTAAATGTCTTTCTTCGACTGGGGCCTCACTCTGCTACGGCCTCCCTGCCTCAATGACACTGGAAGTGAACCTTCTCTGGGTCTGGCAGCTCTTATGATCCTTCCTCATGTGTTCTGCTTTCTCTACCTCCTCGCCCCTGCTGGAGACCTGGATGACTGAGAGAACGCAATAGTCACCTGCCCACACTATGATATCCGACACAGGCCTCTGAGCCACCAGTTGTTCCCATGCACTGCCTCCCTTCCATACTCCACACTCGGTGGCTGTTGACTGTATCCCTGCAATCCTCTAGCAGCTATTGACACCTGATGTCTGCACATACACTTCCACCAGCCCACCGCATTTTCATTGATGATAATGTAGTTGTATTTATTTGGTATGACATTCCCATGTACTGCACTGCCCACTCCCACTTCCAACCCCAGGTCTCACCTTCACCATGCCTATTCACTCGCGTGATGTCAATGTGAGCTGGCCTCATGGGATGGTTGTGTCTGGCTTCACTCTATTCCACCACCCTTGTATCGTTGCACTGTGTGACACTTGTGTGTATTGAATTTGTGACTTACATGTCATGTCATGTCACATCCATTGTACATGGCTCTGGGACAGTAGTCAGCAAGTCCAATCTCATGCAGTATTACAGATCAGGCATGGCTATGGTGTGTGGCATATGTGTTTTTGCATCTGTGATGTTGGTGGATGAACAATGCCAGTCAGGTGTTCATGTGTGTAGCAAGTGCTATGCACCATGCACTACAGGTTGTATTTAGCCCTTCCACACAGGTCCACGGCTGCTTTCATACTACCCTTCACTTGCATTGACACTGCGTAGGTGCGGGAGTTTGTAACATGGCAGGCTGATTTGTTACATGACAACATTGTGATGTCTATGTTTGTGGGCTATGGTATTTACACGGCTCTTCATTTATTTGTCTGTCCATGTTCAGGTGATGAGGCACTGGATGCAGAGGAGGAGGTGGAGGAGGAACAGGATAATGAGCCACGACCAACCACCAGTGGAGGACGTAGTGTGGTAGTCCATGAAGTTCCACTTCTGCTTCAGGCCATCCTAGCCCAGACTCAGTCTGAGTCCGCCTCCGAGGAAGCCTTGGGCTCTGGTGCTGAATAAGATATGGATACCTCTGTGTGTCGCAGGTGAGTGCATCTACTGTGGGTGCTGTTGCATCCCAAACCTCTGGAGGGGGGGAAGACCCCTCACAGGGCCAGTCAGTGTCAGGACGTCTGTCTGTGGTGGTTACGGTTGCAGGGTCATGATCCACATGACCCCTGGTCCTGGGGCAGCAGATCAAGGGAGGGATGCAGTTCTGCAGCCACAGACGGCGTCATCACATCAAGGGCCAGGTATCCTTGGCCTAGGCAGGCGTGGGTCCACCAACGCGGTGGCTGTGTGTTAGCTGGCGATACTGTGTGGGAGCAGTCCATGTATGCTGTTGAACAACAACAGGCTGCCCTACATGAGATGTTGGCTGAAGGCATGGATAGGGTGGCCAATTCCATGATACCCCCAGCAAGATAGGTGAGCACCAGCAGCAGGCATTGCAGTCCACATGCTGCTCACACAGGCTGAACATGGTGGCCATCAACAGGAGTCAACGGGCTGAACTAAGGGATCTGCATGCTTCCTTGGCTGCAGAGGGTCAGGCCAACAGGGAAGCCCTGAGGTCAGAGTATAGGTCCCTCAGGGTTTCACTGACTGCACTTGAGGCATCCAGCAGTTGACGGTCTGAACAGCAGATGCAAATGATGACTCAAACTATCAAGGAGGAACTGTGTGCATACCGTGAGGATCCACTATGCCCCTAGTTTCAATATGGGCTGTGTTGTATCTTACCTGGGGTGGTGTGGTGGGGTTCCGTATTGGCGTCATCATGTAGGTGCTCAGAGGGTAGGCACTGTCCCCTGTAGAGGTGAGATGGGTTGTCTGTGATGTGGTTTTGTCTGTGTTAGACATGCATGCATTTGCAGAGCCATTTGGACTCACCAATGAGCCATGTGTTGCCATGCCTCCCAGCTTCCAGGGCCTTTGTTGGGATGGCATTCTGTATATGAAACTATCATGGGTAGACCCCGGAAAGATGGCATATACAGAGGTGATTTTTGCCTTGGCATCACATACAACCTGCACGTTGATGGAATGCCAGTGCTTGAGATAGATGAGCTCTGTGGCCCTAGGTGGACGTAGGGCCACATGGGTGCCATCGAAATCGATGGCACCAAGCACTTTAGGGAAGTGTGCCACCCCGTAAAAGTCCTGGATCACGGCCCGCCTTTCTGCGGGTGTTCTGGGCATGTATATGTGCCTGCGGACTGAGGAGCGTGCAGTCATGATTGCCAAAACCGGGTGTAGGCAGCATGACTAAGTGGTCTGCGAAATGCCCCAGACAATGGCAGTTTCAAGGGGCTCAGTGCTTCAGAGCACAGGGTGGGTGATTTCAGGTCATCTTCCCTCTCTGTGACCACGTCTAATATAATATGAGGTGGAAACTATACCTGCCATAGACCTAGTCATCAGGCATCCCAAAAAGGCTGGTCCTGGGTAAGAACATGCGTGCCCTGCTATCCTCCTCCCCCTGCGGTGTCCTGCGATCACTGCTGCGAAAAATGGGACATTCATCGTAGCTGTATAGCGCGTTGGTTTTTCGTGTGCCCTTTTTATGCATTGTTTTTAGTGCGCGGTGACGCTTACACCTGCTTTCGCTTGGCCTTTCATGTTTCCGGATTAGCGTGTCTTTTGGGCCTTTGTGAGCATTGCAAGTATTTTACTGTGGTACTTCCCACGTAACGCCCACATTTATGCTTGTTGTTCCCCATTCCACGTGTTCCGCCCCCTTTTCAGGTGACTGCACTAGCCGTTTGTGGTGTCGCAGTGACATGTTGGACCTGCGCGGATTCAGCGCAAGTCTCTGGTAAGCCACGCGCAATGAGTTCCATGCAATGTGTTCCATGAATCGACAAACAGGCGCTTCCGCGCGTTTTGCACGCAGGCACCCATTATTCCATGAATCAGGCCCTTAATCTGCTTGCTACTAAGGACCAAAAGAAAAAATGGAAACAGACTGAAGATGACGTCTGCAGCTTTAACGAGGGCCAACAAGACACATCTGGCCCAAACATTGTCTTCCAGGTTAAAAACACCAATTCCGAATACTGAAGAAGTTATAGAGAAATGTCAGCATTTGTCCTGAGTGATCAACTTCCGGAGGTCACCCGGAAGGTGTCTCTTTGCCTCTATGGACCCATTAGGGTTAAAAGGAGATTATGCTCAGTCCAGGGAGCTTGCTGTAGAGCCTAGCAGGGCACGCTGTGTGCTAACTATGAACTGTTTCTAAACCAGATGGAGGGTCTTCTGAGTTCTTTTCTCCATCTGTTACCTGGAAGAAGTTAAGGGAAAGGATCTTGCTTCTCTCTTTGGATGTACCTGGCCTCCCTTCACTGGCAGAATCTGTAAGGCAGACTGTACCTTCAGTCAGGGTCCATGGTTGAGGTATTTTTCGTGCTTCAAGTGAAGTCAGAGGATCTGCTTGAAATAGGGACTCCATCCCTCTCTTAAAGTCAAGTGGGCTACAGGGATTGGTGTAGGCTGGGCCTGCCTTAGTTTACCAATCCTGGGCTCCCTACCAACCATTTTCTGTATGTTCAAGGTCATAACCAGAGTGCCTTTGCAACAGGACATAATATATAAATATTATATATAAGAATATTATATATATTATATATCTATTATATATTTATAGGAAATATAAGGGGGTCCTACAGGAACAAGGCGTATCCAAGAACCAATATGGCTGAACCCTTCTCTCAACAGATACAGTTCTGGGCTCATTCCCCTGTGAGACTAGGCCCCACCCACCTTCTTGTTTGCTGTGATCAAAGAGTCTCTCTGGTCAATGGTTCTCCCTGTGTGGTTCCTTTTTAAAGTCACAAATCTCCCCTGACGATGCTGAGAGACCAGACTCTCTGGCTTCTGCAAACCACATTCTTGTATCTGATAAATGGGGCCCCCTAGCAGGGGTTGTCTACTGTACAAATGGACTCAGACCTGTCAGTTCCCTGTCATTGATACTGAGGGGCGGGAGCTGGCTTCAGGTTGACACAGTTACATATGAAATGTTTGTTGAGGTTCCTGTCTCCTTTGTTATCCTCTGCAGCCAGGCCCCCTCTTTGAGCTACCCTCTGTTGCTATGTTAATCACTGCCACCAGCTGCAGGGCTATCAAAAGAGCAGGGCGGTTCCAAGGAACACTTGTCAGTTAATCAGGCTGTCCATGTCAGGGGAAGGCCTCCCCACCCTTACTTGAGATGACATTGTGCTCTCCTCTACTGCCATATTCCAATTAAATATGACAGGGGTGGACTATACCTGTAGGCTGTGTCCAGGCGGGAGTACACAGGTCTATGTGTTTCTTGTGGTGTGAGCATAGGAACATGTGTGTGGATTATTCCCACACATTTTCCTGAGGCAAGTCTACCATCATCCATTTACTTAAAAATGTTAAATATCTCAGGGGATCCCATGCCCAACATGTGAATGGTTGAATTCCTCACATGCCCCTCATCCTCAACATGTGATACATCACCCTACTGAGGTTCTGGTTTGTCATCTAGGGGAAAGTACCGGCTTCGACCATCTGCATTTCGATGCTGGGAGCATGGATTGTGCTGTATGTCCATATCTTATCCCTGTAGGTACATGGGGCAGTACAAAAGATTATGGATCTCCCCTTGCATGGCCATTAACCATCTAAGAGGCCAGCGGTCTGTTTGGACTGTGAAGTGAGACCCAAAGATGTAGGGTTTCAGCTTCTTTACAGACCAAACAACTGCCTAAGCCTCTTTTTCTACGATGGCCCAGTTCCTCTTCCTTCTTGTTAATCACCTGCTAATGTAGGTGACAGGTTGCTCCACCCCTTAAGAGTTCAGCTGCGCTAAAGCTTCTCCAGTCCCAATATCAAAGGCGTCTGTCTGGATAATGAGTTCCTGACAAGAGTCGGTCACCTTCAGAGCTGGGGCACGGCACAATCCATCCTTCAAATCCTGAAAGGAGGTTTAACAGGTCGGGGTCCAATTTACCTATCTTGGCATGTTTTCAGAAGTTACAAAGTTCAAGGGCATGGCAATGGTCCCATACCCCTTGATGAATGACCGGTAGTACCGATGACGCCTAGGAAGGCTCTCACATGTGTCTGTGTGGTGGGGATGTCACAATCCTTCACAGACCGCACTTTGGCTTTGATAGGTTGTTTCTTACCCCCACTGACCAAGTGGCCTAGGCAAGTCACTGCGCCCTGCACTATCTGTCACTTTGTGGCCTTGATAGTCAGACCTGCATTCTGCAGAGCCTGAAGCACTTGTTTCAGGTGGGAAATGTGGTCCTCCCAGGTGTGTGTGGCTGAACACAGAAATATCTTCTAAATAGGTGACACTGAAGTATTCCAGGCCAGACAAAACATGGTTAACCATACTCTGAAAAGTGGCAGGGGCATTTGTCAATCCAAAGGGCATAACAGTGAACTGATAAAATCCTTCTGGGGTTGAAAATGTGGACCTCTCTCTTGCTCTGTTTGTCAAGCCGACCTGCCACTACCCTGCTATGAGGTCAAGGGTACTTGTGTACTTGGTAGAGCCACGCATTTCAATGAGCTCATCTGCCTGAGAAATGGAGTTTGCATCTGTCTTCATAACAGAATTTAGCCCCCTCTAGTCCATGCAAAAGCAGACTTCAGTCTACCCATGATTGATCTTTTTACGGACCAGTACCACTGGGCTAGCCCAGGGGCTGTGGCAAGGCTCTATCACTCCTAGGGTAAACATCTTGGAAACTTCCTCCTTGTTGGTGTCCCTTACCTTATGGGACATCCAGTGAATTCTGATTTTTACAGACTTACTGTCTCCAGTGTCCACATCATGGGTGCACCAATCTGTGCAACCCGGGGTCAACGAAAATAGACCAGCAAACTGTCCCAGTAAATGGTGACGGTCTGTCAGTTGCTGTTCTGGCAGGCCTGTGGCAAGGTTGCCACCTTTAACTGACCCATCTGCAGCTTCAGTTTGCAGGAGGTCTGGGAGAAGATTGGTCTCCTCGTCCGTCTCTCCATTTATCACTAACGCCATGACCAAGTCATCCCGACTATAATGGGGTGTTATCCAGTTGACGTGAAAGACCCTGCACATCTCTTTAGGTCCTTTCACGTCAATGAGATAATTTACTTCACTGACTTTTCCAGCACACAGTAAGGTCCAGTCCACTTGTCCTGAAGGGCACTTGGATTGACAGGTTCCATAATCCACACCCACTGGCCTGGAGAATAAACTGTCAGTGCTTCATCATCTCCTGGGTGGTCTTTAGATTCTTTGTTGACTGTTCCATGTACTTTGTCATTCTAGACCAAAGGCCAAGTACAAAGTGCACCACATCTCATATGGGGCAAGGTTTGCCCTCCCATGCCCCTCTCACTAGACTGAGGGGGACTCATACAGGATGTCCAAACAGAAGCTCAAAGGGACTACACCCTACTCTGTTCTATGGCACCTTCCTGTAGGCGAACAGTAGGCATCCTCAGGTGCTCTTCCAAGCCACCTACCATGCCTTTCATGGTCTGGTTGAACCGCTCAGCAGGCCTGTTTGTTTGTGGATGGAAGGATGTGGAGAACCAGTAGGTTAATCCACACTCTTCTCACATAGCCTTCATATAGGCTGATATGAAGTTTGTTCCCCTGTCAGAAATGACTTCCTTGGGAAACCCAAAATGGCCGAATATCCCAATCAGAGCTTTCACAACCATGGGGACTTTGATGTTCCTCTGAGGGAATGCCTCGGGGTATCTAGTGGCATGGTCTACCAACACCAATATTTATCTGTTCCATGAGCTGGTTTTGGGAACCAAAGAAGCCACTATTTCCATGCCTATTCTCTCGAAAGGCCGCCTAACCATGGGTGGTGCAATAAACCATCAGACTTACTTGACAAGTAGGGCAGGACCGGACTAATTCCTTGACTTTTATGCCAGACGGGGGCCAGTAAAAGTGCACAGACAACCGGTCTGATCTCTTAGTCACTCCCAAGTGACCTGCTAAAGGAATTTGGTGAGCCAAATCCAAAAGGAACTTTCTGTGGCATTGGGGAACCACCGACCTTCTGGTGCCCTCACCCCCAGAGCCTTTTGGCTCACTGTACAGGAGTCCATCCTCCCAGTACACTTTGATCAATCCAGGGTCCTGTCCTTAGCCTGCTCCTCCACCTTCATCCACAGACCCGTCAGATTTAGACACTCTTTCTGGACTTTGAAGAAGTCAGTCTGATCTGGGCCCCCAGCAGATGCAAACTCATTCAACTTGGGCAGGCCCTTCAGGTCTGAACTCACATGATCCTTCACCTCGGTTCCAGTGCTGCACCAGGCAACTCTGAAGTCCCCTGCTACCAAAGAAGTGTTCTCGGTGGCTACTGGCCCCTCTCCCGGAGGAGTAGGCAACTCAGCAGTCTGCAAAGCTGGACTAGGGGCTACCAGCCATGCCAGTCCTTCCAACAAGCCCCCTGGAAGCACTTCAGGTCCTAAGGTGCAGAGAACCTTCAATCTGGCAGAATCTTTGGCCTTCAATCTGGTAGCTGCTGTGACTATCTCAGGGTCAGGAAGATAATTACCCAACAGACATTGGACAGGGATTGAGTCTTTCACTGCTACACAACACTGCATCATTGTACCTCACTGGCTGAACTCTACTATCACCAAGTGGCACTTACTCTTTCTATCAAACCCACTAATGCAACAATCAGGCCCATCAATATACTGTCCTGGTTGTACCCAATGCTGTATGACAGCATAGATGCTATTGGCAGTGTCTCTGATCACCAGAGTTTTGTGTCCATTGGTATACACATGTTCTAAGAACAGTTGAGTATTATTGGGAAATGGAAACTCTTCTGGTGATCTGGTACCATTCCCACTTAGTGCTACCAATCCACATTTAGCCACTCCTTGTCCTAGTGGGAAGTCCTCCTCTAGGAGGCTCACAATAATGATGACCTCCTCCTTGATTCCAACATTCACTATGGCTTGCTTGGATAAGCTATTACAAGCAGGATCCCCTTTCCTATGGCCCATCTGCTTACACATGAAACAACCTTTAGGTTGTGAGAACGTTGGTGTCCCAGTGTTAGGGGTTCCTGTGTTCTGCTTTTCGAAGTGCATGGCTGAACTAGAGTAATGGGTTTTCCCGTCATGCTTTTGGGGACCTGACTTCTAAGAGGAGTGGGTTTGGACCTTTGTCCTTCCATCCTTGATAACTTTCTTGTCCGAAGATCTCTCTTCTGGTTTAGGTGTGCTCGACTGAGCATTTTTCTGAACTCGAGTACTGATAAACCTGTCAGAAGCCTTTGCAAGCTCCTTATAGTCTGTAATAAACTTGACCACAATACATTGGTCTGGGCCAGCCTTACATTACTTCAAGATGCACTCACACACAATCAAATTGTACATCCCTTGAAATGTGTCAACTTTGTTAACAGACATGTAGCCATTCATATATTTCAACGACAGGTGTGTGAACGCTTCAGATATCTGCCCACTTCTCTTTCCGAACTCTCTGAAGCTCTTGAGATACTTTTCCAGGCTCTTACAGAACTTCCTGAGAAGGGCTGCCATCATGCTCTCATAAACGCGCCCTTCCCAGGAGTTAACTAAATAATTGCATCAGCACCCTGGGTCGGTTAGCGACTCATTAGGGCTGCAACCCACGGTACCTCCTCCACCTCCTGCAACTATAAAACCAGCTCGAGCATTTCAAACCAACCAAAAATATCCTTCCTCACTTCATAAGCATGCACTAAATCTATGGGTATGGGGCAAAGCGGCTTTACCCAAGCACGTTGGTTTGAGCCACTACTGCTGGCCTAACTAGAGGTGGTTCTGTTGGCCTCCTTTTTTTCTTCAAGTGCCAGCCTGTGCAACTCTATAACGGCCAGGGGACACCTGCCTATCTTGATAATTCAGCTCACCTGGGGAATAATATGTGGTAACAACACGTGAGAAAGTTGGGGGAGAGAGAATCTGAAGAGAGCTGCTACATCTGCTCTCTCATCCCCTATGCCATGAGTACAGTAAGAACCTTAATTTCAAAAGAGATGTCGTGCAAGATGCGAAGTGCCTCAGTCATCTAACAGCATATAGTACTAGAGGACAGTTTCAAGGGAACTGGGTAACCTTGCGATGGAGATCAAGACAGACATTTCCATATCAGAATGATTATATCAAGACAACACAAATGGAAAAGGAGCCTGGATGGACAGATAAGCTGCTGTGTATCCTTCTGCAGGAAAAGACAAGGTGACTGTTGAAGAAATGAAGAGGATGAATTGCTCTGAAATGACAGAAAGGGCTGGAATGCCTGGATGCTGGGAGTGTTCATGGCTGCTAATCTATGGACGAGGAATTATGACCAAAGGATGGGAAGATGGAATGATGTCCTGTGCAGCTCATCTGCTAAGGAAGGAAGCAATGCACAAGGTGCAGAAGGTGAATGATGAGTATCTAAAGTCATGGGCCACGTACTCTAAATTGCTGACATGGGTGGAAGACGAATTAGGCCCAGTGGCTTTAGTCCCATTGGTTAATGCGACACTGTGCTTTCGGAGCAAGGGAAAAAATCGAGTTGGACAGAATAACGTGTTCAGAAACATAATTGACGTTCCAGGAATGAGGAGAGGGGTGGCTGTCTTAATGGGTCAATATTGGGCCTGCAGATTTAGAGCATATATGAAACTGCCCAGGAATTGGGGTGTAGTGTGTTCATTGGTATACGTTCATGTTCCAGCATTGGTGATTCCTCAGAGTGATCTATTTCCAAAAGTGGACAAGCACCTGAGAAAAATAAGATCACTTGAACTCCGGCAGACGAAGAGAGATAATTATTTCTCACAAAAATCACTAAAGGCTTATGAAGACATTCCTGATCAGCACAAGTTGTCCAGGAAGACTGTGATGATGCTGTCATCTATCTTCATGCCTGGAATTCAAACAGCTGTGAATGCCAAATGGCTACAGATCCCCAGGTGGGAGCTGCTGCAAACGATCAATACCACGATAAAAGGATTTAATACCATAAAAGAAGAACTGAGGGCCATAAGGTTGATGACCCTCCAGTACAGGTATGTCCTCGACAGGATTACTGCAATGGATGGAGGAGTTTGCACCAAGTTCGGGACATCATGTTGTACATTCATACCATCTCATGACAGCGAGAAGGGGACTTTGACAGATGCTATATCAATGTTGACAGAACTACACGTAAAAATGGAGGATGAGAGAGAGGCCATTGGAGATGACAGTTGGTTCTCACTCGTGTTTTCATGGATTCCTTATTGGATGGCAAATTTATTCAAGTTCTTTGGAGCAAAATTGGTGATAATAATGTTTGGATTCTGTATTTCAACAAAAGGAAGGAACACAAACAACAATCTGTAAAAAACAGTTGATGTACCCTCAAATAGCGGAATTGCAAAGCAGCCACTTAGCAAATATGGGCTGCATTCTGTGTTCTATGTACTCAATAACAAACAGTGTTACCCAAAAAATATAATTTTTAATATATTATTCTCCTCCAAGCTCAAGTAATACAGGCATTTAAAAACATATACACATCACATAGTTATATACATGTTAAAATCATTCCACCTCACAGTATCGAAAGTCGCCAAATACTTGATCAACAAAAGACAACAATGGCAACTTAAGTATTCTTATTCCCCATTGTATAAACAAGCCCAACTTATATAAGTTTCTGTCCTATGTGTTACAGGTAACTGGACATTCATCAGGGGTAGAAGTAGTCCTGTGCTTCAGGTAGATCTCTCCTATTCACACACCAGATTCCTATATCTAAGGGTACAAAACAAGAACATATTACTACACGGGCATTATGGGTCTGATTAATCAACTGGATTCTGTATCATAAGGATAATAATTGGACAATGCCAGAAAATAGCAAAGAAAGCATTAGGAATGAAGATCATGATTGACGAAAAGGATGAACCAGAAGACAATGTCCTGACCGATAGTGCCATTAGAGATCGTATTAAAGTATGTATTGTGGCACCTGAAGGAACAAAGTTCTGGTATCCAAAGGATCATAAGAATTTTGTGGAACGTTGGGTCTTCTGTACCCCAAGTGGAGAATGCAATTACATGAACTGGAGTGTGGATGAACACAATAAAAATGCAGGCATCCTGAGGGGGGTGACACAGATTTCGATACCCAAGAAACCCTTCTTCATGAGAGGATACAAAGAAGCAGAAAAACTTGAGGAGGTGGTCGAGGACTCCACCAAAGGGGGGAATGTAGAGGAGCAGATGTATACATCCGCAGGAGATGCCGCCCCCCTACATCCTGAGTATTGGAGACATGCGACTGTGCCTTGTTTGACACCAGCAGTCGTATCAATACCGCAGCAAGTTTTTGGAAGGAGATATCCATTGAGACAACCGTATCGAATGTACCTGCAAATTGATGATGGCCTGCAGCAAGAATTCCCTGAAGGAATATTAGAAAGAGCTAATACAATGAACGAATGACGTCATAAGAAAATGTGCACGACGTTTAGAGATACTGAATGAAGATGATGTATGGATCCTAGAGGAGAAAAGACGAAGTAAGGAATCACATGAACTTTAAAGTGTAAAAGAAGAAGATTACACGATAAAAAGTGCTGCAGAAAACACAAGTTTAATGAATGTATAGGCGCTGAAACGCAAGATAGATCAAGTCATCGTAGAGACTAACTATTAGTAGTAAGTAAAAGGCAGGTGAAGCCGTCATTGTATAGGAAATTGACATTGGTATCATGCAATAAATAAACAAAACCCCTAAAAGGGGAATGAAAAGCTGTGTCGTGGCAGAATAACAGGTTGCTGAAGCTGCGTGGCAAGGATGTCTGGCCTGAAGTCAAGATTTCAAAATCAAGGTCAGCAATCTATTCTGAAGAAGAACGAGTGTGCAGAGGATGAATGCTCTCACATTAAGGTGTAAGAAAGAACACAAAAGATGCCAAATTATAATTCATTTAAAGCATTTAAAAGATATAGAAAGAACCAAATAGTGGTCTCTTGTTACGTGAGTCAAGGATGGAAATAGAGTTTGAACTTAGAGTTTGAGATATGATAACGATTGCCCTCACTCCCATGCATACCGAGGACGAGAACACTCTGCAAGGCCAAGTGCAAAGACAATTTCATGGCAGAAGGCATGGGTGATGAGAGATGCTGGGCTAATTGGCTGTTGAGGTAGCTTCATGTTCTATCTCCCCGCACCTGGGTATTGGCTTACGTGCTGCTAAATGAACCGAATGTTCCAAACATGGCACAAGCGTGCCAACCAATTGTATTAGTCAGTATAACGAAGGACCTTATAGCTTAGAAGACCAATGAAACACGGTGTAACTAGTTTGTCTTAAAATGACACGTACGAAGAGGTAGGCATAAATTGTCCACCTGATAAAGGACAGCCAATAACAATCCTAGCTCCTGTATGATTGTATATTTAGATGTCTCCCTTAACCAATCCCGACCCTTGATAGGTTTTTCACTATTGCCACATAGTATGACGTCACTCCGACGCATAATGAAGTATGTAAATTGTATTTTTTGTGGAAATCATTGAGAGACTGAGCTTACGTCCGTTGATGTTCGTTGTAACCTCACAGTTTGAGATAATTGTTAATAAAACAGTAACTTGCAATCTTCTTGGGTGTGGCAGATTATTTGGACTCAGAATGAATCTGGTGTAATCCCATCCAGTAACAGATGCACGTTCCAAGGGCCATAAACTCAGTGATGTGCTTTGGCAATTTGCACTTGGATTACATTTTTGTTTTAGCCTTCTCTGGATTCCCCTTGCAGAAATACACCTGCATAGTCTGCCTAAATAGGCCCAATTTGTCATATTGCAGGTTTCTGAATGCTGGCTAGTCAGAGTCCCAGGGGGCCCTTCAGTTCTGTTGATTTGGGGGCTTTGATTACAACCCACAGAATGTTTAGACTTCTGGCATTGCTCTGGGCAACCCTCTAGACCTTCGTTCTGCACCTGCCAAGCCATCACAGAAGAGGAAAGACCAGATGCAAATCAGTCTTGGTCCCACCACAAAAGGGGCAGTGCAGACCAAACTGCTCGGTTGCATCCCTTCTGCACAAGACTACAAGCATCCCCAGGCATCTTTCAGCCTTGTTAGGCCTCATCAGTGAGGAGTTGCTTGGGTCTCTAGGCCCAGCAGGCACAGGACCCATGTGACCATAGCAAAACGCAAGAGGAGATGGCTGGAAGGTTTAGAATTAATCTTAACCTCTGGCATTGCTCTAGGCAACCTCCAAGCATCTGTTCTTCACCCGCCAAGCCATTACAGAAGAGGAAAGTCTGTATGTAAATCAGGCTTGGCCCCTAACCCAAAAGGGGCAGTCCAGCCCTAACTGCTAGGTCCCATCTAAGACCTCAAGCATCCCCATACATGTTTCAGTCTTGTTGGGCCTCATTAGTGCGGCGTAGCTTGGGTCTCTAGGGCCAGCTGCCAATGGACCCTGATCGGGCATACCCCTCCCACTCGTGGTGACTATGCAAAACACACGAGGTGATGGCTGGAAGGTTTAGAATTCCTCTTAACCTCAGACATTGCTCTGGACAACCCTCCAGGCCATGGTTCTACAGTACTAGACCAGAGGGATAGCACAAGAAGTGGACAAGGGGTGCAGGCACCATACATAACACAACCTTACAAAGGCGTGGCTTTCAGCTGTAGGATTTATTACCTCTCTGAATCCCTCCCGACTAACATCATAGTCTACTGGAGCAAAACGCAAGAGGAGATGGCTGGAAGGTTTAGAATTAATCTTAACCTCTGGCATTGCTCTAGGCAACCTCCAAGTATCTGTTCTTCACCCGCCAAGCCATTACAGAAGAGGAAAGTCTGTATGCAAATCAGGCTTGGCCCCTAACCCAAAAGGGGCAGTCCAGCCCTAAGTGCTAGGTCCCATCCCTTCTGCACAAGACCTCAAGCATCCCCATACATGTTTCAGTCTTGTTGGGCCTCATTAGTGCGGCGTAGCTTGGGTCTCTAGGGCCAGCTGCCAATGGACCCTGATCGGGCATACCCCTCCCACTCGTGGTGACTATGCAAAACACACGAGGTGATGGCTGGAAGGTTTAGAATTCCTCTTAACCTCAGACATTGCTCTGGACAACCCTCCAGGCCATGGTTCTACAGTACTAGACCAGAGGGATAGCACAAGAAGTGGACAAGGGGTGCGGGCACCATACACAACACAACCTTACAAAGGCGTGGCTTTCAGCTGTAGGATTTATTACTTCTCTGAATCCCTCCCGACTAACATCATAGTCTACTGGAGCATTGCTCTATCCGACGTCATTAGGAACACGGTGCATATATATCCCCGCCGTTTACAGCAAGCAATCTATAATTCTATATGTAGCTAATCAGGGTTTGAAGGTATTCGTGTTTGAGACCAGCTGGAGTGCATGAAACTGCATCTCCTGGCTCTGTACTGCTTTGATGCTTATTCGGCTTCCCACATACACTGAAAGGGGTATTTAAATACACAGTCAACCGTAAATCAATCACTGTTCCACCTGTGTTTGCTACTCCTTTGGCAAGAGATGCTGTGCCTGCCTTCCCGAGCCCTTAGCCTGCCAGGCTCGCCTCCTCCCTGGCTGCCCTGTGCCAGCCAGGTCCCTCTGGGCCAGCTGGGCGCGTGCGGGGGGTGGAGCAGGCGGGCACTTCTGAGGCAGGGCACTGCATAGCGGGCCGTCACTGGAGGCAGGGCTGGAGGATGCGATCGGAGGGCGGCTGCTCCCCATGATATCACTGTCTGCCTCTCTCCATCTCCAGACGGCAGCGCTGGTCCTCCCCTCCGCCCATCGCTCCCCTCCTCCCAGCCGCCTCCTCCTCCTCCTGCTCCCAGCGCTACGGAGCTGCCAGCTGAGCTCCACACAAGGAGGCAGCGGCATCGGGGAAGACGCCTGCTCCGACGCTCCCCCTCTCCCCATCTCAGGTAAGGGGGCACGGCTGGTCCCGGAAGGCCCGATCAGGGGACGGTTCCCCCAGGAGGGGCTGCCGGACCCGACTGTCAATGAGGGCTACTGGGGGCAAAGGGGATGTGTCGGGGGTCAGCAGCGCCGAGCTAAGGTTGTGGGTGTCTGTGGGTGCGTGAATTAGCTCCAAGGAGTGGCACGAGGTGGACAATGAGATCACAGAGACCGTCCATCACAACTGCACTGTACCCCCCATGGCGACCCCCCACACCTCCTAGCACTTGCATTATAGTCCCCACCCATCACTAGACCCCGAAAGAGCGACACGCGTTAGTTCCCTGGCCATTGCGCTGGGCTGTGCCTGCACCACTCTACACTTATAGACAGACGCTGCACTACGCCGGCCCGCGCCATGAAGTGACTCGCGCCTGGCACTACTTCACCAATCTAGCGCCACACGAGGAGTCTTCGTCTCTTTCTGCAGGCGCTTCGGGGTTCGTCCTTTCTTTGGGCTATCATCTCTTGTAATCGAACGGGCAGCATCCTTCCAGAAGGTTCTTGGACCCCCGCCCATGCTTGAAAAATGGTAGAAAGCGTGGGCTTGGGGAGAAAAGCTGACTGTCCATCTTCATTAAGGTGGAAAGAGGACATGTGTGTACACTGCATCGTGTGGGAACTATTACAGACATGCACGGTATGGGTTAGCGCAGCAGCGCAGAGAAAAGGAAGGCAGTAGGAGGGGGCATGCAGGGAGAAAGATGAAGCTAGGAGGTAGGCGTGGAGATAGGAGAGAGAAATGGAGATAGGAGAGAGGAATGGAGATAGGAGAGAGAAATTGAGATAGGAGAGAGGAATTGAGATAGGAGAGAGAAATGGAGATAGGAGAGAGTAATGGAAATAGGGGAGAGAAATGGAGATCGGAGAAAGTAATTGAGATAGGAGAGAGTAATGGAGATAGGAGAGAGGAATTGAGATAGGAGAGAGGAATTGAGATAGGAGAGAGAAATGGAGATAGGAGAGAGTAATGAAATAGGGGAGAGAAATGGAGATAGGAGAAAGTAATTGAGATAGGAGAGAGTAATGGAGATAGGAGAGAGGAATTGAGATAGGAGAGACTAATGGAGATAGGAGGGAGAAATGGAGATAGGGGAGAGAAATGGAGATAGGGGAGAGAAATGGAGATACGAGAGAGTAATGGAGATAGGAGAGAGACAGACAGGAGGGAGTAATGGAGAGAGAAATGGAGATAGGAGGGAGGCGTGGAGATAGGAGAGAGAAATTGAGATAGGAGAGAGGAATTGAGATAGGAGAGAGAAATGGAGATAGGAGAGAGTAATGAAATAGGGGAGAGAAATGGAGATAGGAGAAAGTAATTGAGATAGGAGAGAGTAATGGAGATAGGAGAGAGGAATTGAGATAGGAGAGACTAATGGAGATAGGAGGGAGAAATGGAGATAGGGGAGAGAAATGGAGATAGGGGAGAGAAATGGAGATACGAGAGAGTAATGGAGATAGGAGAGAGACAGACAGGAGGGAGTAATGGAGAGAGAAATGGAGATAGGAGGGAGGCGTGGAGATGTGAAGGAGGAATGGACATAGGAGGGACATAGAGATAGGAGTGGCATGGGGATAGGAGGGGGCGTGGAAATAGCAGGGATGTATGAAGAGAGGAGGGAGGAATGGAGAGAGGAGTAAGGGATGGAGATCGGAGGGAGGAATGGAGATAGGAGGGAGGAGTGGTGATAGGAGGGAGCAGAGGAGATGGGGCATCCAAATAGGACGGAGGAATGGAGATACGAGGGAGAACTAGAGATATATGGTAGGCATAGGAGTAGGGGGAGTCATGGGAATAGCTGTAAAACAATATGAGAGAGAAAGAAAGAGAGAGAGAGAGAGAGAGAGAGAGAGAGATAAAAGGGCGTCATGGATAGAGGGGAGATTTATAGAGAGAAGAGGGATTAATGGAGATAGGAGGCAAACATGGAGAGGTGAGTGATGTTCATCGAGAACATTTAGGCACGCAGGAACGGTGTATTGTAAGAGAATGCTGACATCAATAGGGAAGGATGGTAGAGAGAAGGGGACTGGGAGAGAGAGAGATGGGTGTGACTGATGGAGAGAGATGGAAGCCCCATATACTTAAGGGGATATATATATATATATATATATATATATATATATATATATATATATATATATATATATATATATAATAGATATTTTTGCCAAGTGACACATGCCACAGCACTGCCCAATAGCCATCCCTGGAAGGTCACCTCACTTCCAGTTCTGAGCCACGTGAGCAATGCATTGTGGGCATTCAAATGACCTCAAATGCAAGTCTTTCGCTCTAGAGAATTGTCTCTTTCTAGTATGTCAGCGGTATTGTATACATAGCTTCTTCAACCCAAAACAGGCAGCTCACAAGGATGCAGACATCCCCATACATGTTTCGCGCGTGTTAGGGATAATCACTAGCAAAGTTATGTTGGTGAGACAAAGATAATTTTCTGGAGCAAGAGAGTTGCATTTGATTTAATTTGCATACCCACAATGCATTGCGCATGTGGCTCAGAACTGGAGGTGAACTTCCCAGAATGGCTGCTGGGAGGAGCTGTGGAATGTGTGACTTAGCAGACATGGCTTATTCTGTTTTCACATGTGAGCCTTTACAAAGGAGTCAGAGAGATATAGAAAGTAGTCACGTACGAACTAAACATGAATGGTGGTGTTAAAGCACCACCTACGAGTACAAAAATACCATAAACCGTGGTGTGTGAGTTAAAACTATATAGCTTCACTGGGTTACACCAAAGCCCCACCTACCAACAAAAACGAATGGTGCTGGTAAAGTACCACAAGAGCCACAACTAATAGAGGTGCTTACGTGTCATCTATGAACAAAAACACGGTGAGCAAAAGTAAGCAGGTTAAGGACACCTCTATCTGACTCATCCCTCTCAAAACCCACCCTCACAAATATGTGTGCTTCACTGGGTGGTGCTAAACATATGAGCAAACACTGAAAAGCGCGGCATGCAGAGATGGGCTGCCCAGGGAGAAAAGGGAGAGACAGAGAGATGGCTCACATGGAGAGAGCAGGGAGGCTTGGATGAGGGGAGAAAAATGGAGAGATGGTTCACATGCAGCCCAGAAGAGAGGCATACAGAGGGTAGAGGAAACTGAAGAGATAGTACTCATGGAGCGAGAAGGGAGGCATGGAAGGAGGAGGGAAGAGGAGGTGGTCCACATTGAGAGAGAAGGGTTGCATTGAGAGGGGAGGGAGGCATGGAGAGATGGTCCTCATAGAGAGAGGAGAGGAATATGGAGGAATGGTCCTCATAGAGAGAGGAGAGGAATATGAAGAGATGGTGCTCATAGAGAGGGAAGGGTTGCATTCAGGGGGAGGGAGATTTGGAGAGATGGTCTTCATAGAGAGAGGAGAGGAATATGGAGAGATGGTCCTCATAGAGAGGGAAGGGTTGCATTCAGGGGGAGGGAGATATGGAGAGATGGTCCTCATGGAGAGAGGAGGCAATGTGGTGGTATTGGACATGGAGAGGGCGAGGAAGGAGGCAATGGCAGAGAATGGGGTATGGAGAGCAGGGGATGCAGAAAGAGAGTGGAGGCCTTGTGCAAGAACGTAGGCACATGGAAGGGAAGTGTGGAGAGAGTTGTGAAGCAGAGAGAAAGGAGGCAAAGAAAGATAAAGGAGTCAAGGAGAGGATGTGGAGGAGGGAGAAGATGAACATCCACAGAAAGGATACTCATGGCGATATGGGTGCACATGAAGGATGCAGCGGGAGGATGCTGGTATGCAAGGAAGCCAGGAAGTATAGGAGGAGAGAATAGATGGTAGGAATGGAGAGAAGGCAGACATAGAAAGGGGAGTGGACAGCACAGAAGCCTGAAAAGCAGGAGAGGGGGAATGGTGAGAGAAACAAGATAGGGAAACAGGGGAGCTAGAAAGAGAAATGCGCTTCCTACATGGAGAACGGAGACATAAGGAGTGCAGGGCAACATGCAGAGAGGAGGTGCACAGAGAGGGAGGCAAATACGGCGGAGGGTGCTACTGCGCAACAGGGCACACATGCGGAAACATTAGACATGGAAAGAGAACATGTTCACAGAAAGAAAAGAGAAGCACGGGGAGGGAAGGGAAGGCAGTGGACAGTGAGAGGGAAGGGGTGCAGGGAAAGAGAGCCGTCACGTGGAGAGAGATAGGTAGGCATGTTAGGAAAGAGCGAAGAGTTATACAGAAGAGCGAGAAGTGATACATGGACGCAGAGAGAGGGGAGACCTGGAGAGCGAAAGGAGGCTTGCAGAGAGGGAAGGCATTGGGAGAAGATTGGCAGAGAGAGGAAGGCAGTATGCAGAGACTAGGATGGCGCAGGCAGGGGGTGCGTGGAGAGAGACGATAGGCATGAGAGGCGACATGGGGCAGAGAGAGGAAGGCAGTATGCAGGGACTCGGATGGCAGAGGGAAGGGTTGAAATGAATTGAATTGATATTTTATTTCTATCGCGCTCATACACAAGTATTTCAGAGCGAGGCAAGGGAGGGTAACAAGGGAGAACACAACCATGATCTTACTAGGCCCAGTGACATTGAGAACGCGCAAGTGCAGGGGGGAAGGAAGGGGAAAAGTGCAAGGAAGGGGGGAGAAGTGGAAAGTGCAGAGCAAAGGAGAACAGAATACATATGCATAAATAAATAAATAATAAAAGCAACAAAAGTGGCAGTGCAGCCAGCAAGTGGCAAGTGCTGAGTTTAAGGCAGAAGACAGAGTAAGTCAGATAAATGCAAGAAGGAAAAAGGGGGGGGGGCTGTATGGGTACAAATGCAGACCCCAGTGCAAGGGGTGGCCCGGAGGCAATGCGGGAGGGTGGCAAGGTGAGCAGGGACCTGGGCCCGGAGGACAGAGGGTGGCCAGGTGCACAGTGCCAGGAGAGTCCAGATCAGCAAGAGAGAGGGAAGGTAGGCATGAGGGGTGGCATGGGGCAGAGAGAGGAAGGCGGCATGCAGAGACTAGGATGGCAGAGAGAAGTGGTGCACGGAGCAGTGCCGGATTAAACCTTGTGGAGGCATTCGCAATGGCAGTCTCCCCTCGCAAATTATCTTCTTATACGTTTAAAATGTTACCAACCAACAATTTTAATAAACCCATTGCATTACAATTGTGTTACGCACAAATTTACATTAACTGAACTTGAACAATGATTAACAATTATACCTGTTGCTCGGCGTCTGAGGGCCTCTGATGACTTGGCTAGTCCTCCTGCTGGTGCTCCTGCCTGCTTGCCCGTACACACCATCCAGGGTCTGACTGAGACCTATTGAGTCTGCTCGTGGGCCCTGGCTGGTAGCACGGGCAGTCGAGCTCGGGCCCTGGCTGGTAGCACGGGCAGTCGAGCTCGGGCCCTGGCTGGTAGCACGGGCGGTCGAGCTCGGGCCCTGGCTGGTAGCACGGGCAGTCGAGCTCGGGCCCAGGCTGGTAGCACGGGCAGTCGAGCTCGGGCCCAGGCTGGTAGCACGGGCAGTCGAGCTCGGGCCCTGGCTGGTAGCACGGGCAGTCGAGCTCGGGCCCTGGCTGGTAGCACAGGCAGTCGAGCTCGGGCCCTGGCTGGTAGCACGGGCATTCGAGCTCGGGCCCTGGCTGGTAGCACAGGCAGTCGATCTTGGGCCCTGGCTGGTAGCACGGGCATTCGAGCTCGGGCCCTGGCTGGTAGCACAGGCAGTCGAGCTTGGGCCCTGGCTGGTAGCACGGGCAGTCGAGCTCGGGCCCTAGCTGGTAGCACAGGCAGCCGAGCTTGGGCCCTGGCTGGTAGCACGGGCAGTCGAGCTCGGGCCCAGGCTGGTAGCACGGGCTGTCGAGCTCGGGCCCAGGCTGGTAGCACGGGCAGTCGAGCTCGGGCCCGCTGGTAGCACGGGCAGTCGAGCTCGGGCCCTGGCTGGTAGCACAGGCAGTCGAGCTCGGGCCCTGGCTGATAGAACGGGCAGTCGAGCTCGGGCCCTGGCTGGTAGCACAGGCAGTCGAGCTCGGGCCCTGGCTGGTAGCACGGGCAGTCGAGCACGTAAAAAGAAACTGAAAAAAAAGAAAATGCTGAAAATGCTGCAAGTCGGACTCGGCAGAGGGAAGGTCCCTCACGCGTGTGGGGAGACAGAGACCAATATAATTATGAACTCAGCGCAAGCTGCAAATAAAATACAAAATCCAAATTAAGCACTGGCAGGGGCGGCCCCTAAAAGGAGTTGTGCCGCTAGGCCCGTGCCTACTTGGCCTAATGGGTAATCCCTCATTGGCATGGACAGATGGTAGGCATGAGAGGTGAAATGGGGCAGAGCGAGGAAGGCAGAGGGTAAGGGTCAGTGGAGGACTGGCCTACAGGCACCTCTGGGGATTTCCCGCTGGGCCTCTGCACCTGGGGCCTCTTCTTAGTGGGATGAAGTCAAGAATCTGTTACCAAGCTTTTGCCATATGATGATATGGGGCCCCTCTGAAACATATTTCCAAGGGCCCTTTTGAGAAAGCGGGTATGAAGTGAAAAGGGTCGTGGGCGGGAAATGAGCCTGGGGGTAGGGGTGTAGTAGCCTGTATATATGTATTACAGGTGGGGTCACCACTATCAAAGAAACAGCAGGGGTCTGAAAAACCTCAATAGCCATGAATTGCAGCCTGGCGCAATCTCAGAGTAGGACATTGCTTAACCAAGGAAAAAACAAACGCACATGTACTATGATATAACATAACAAGTAGCATTTGCTATGCTGCTGTAATGCTCTTTCGGGGTCCTGGGGACAGTGACCGTGTTCTCAAACTTCGGCTTGTGATGTATGAGCAGGTGATAACCAGAACCTAGATGACCGTACCAGAATGTCCCCTGTGTGCACGTGTTCCAGTATACCTCCCATCACACAGTGGGAAATGTAACTGACTGTAACTGTATCTGCTCCTTTGCAATGTGCACTCAAAAGTCCCAAACACCTAGGGCCTGATTCACAGACTGTTTCCCTATGGCAAGGCGCCATTATAAAGCGCTTCTGTGAATCAGGCCCGAAGTGTTTCAGATTTGAGTGGTTTTGTTATCGTGGGTGTAGAGCAGTCTCAGAGGACTGGACACATGAAGTGTTGTCTGTCTATTTCACGATGGCATTGACTGGCAAGATAGAGTCAAGCGTTCCTGAATGGAACCTCACTGTATTCTACAGAGCTTACACAATTGTGCTCTGATGGTGCAAGGTTCAGGTGTTGTTCAGGTGGTCTTCAGAATATATCTATCCATCTATCTTCCTATCTCTCTGTCGAGCCATACCTAAAATGGCAGTCCCAAACTGAGCATGTCAGTGCTGGCTGGACATTTCCCAGCAATCGTCCATGTTGGATCTGCGGCCAGACCACTGAATCACTTTGGTATATGGTGTATGTATGTATGTATGCATGCATGTAGGCATGCATGTATCAGATTTCTAAAGTGTGAGCCTAGACGGCAAGAAGCATAGCCATGTGCAAAGGGGACACAAGTGTCTGACACCATTGGTGTGCCAGAAAAAGCTTATAGGATATAGTGTTTCTGGAAATAGGATGTGCTTGGCGTAGCCAGACTGCCAATCTGCAGTAGGTTGTGGGGTCATGCCAATTAGAAGACCCACTTGAAGGAAACCATGCCACTGGAACCCGAGGGGGACGGAGGAGGAGATAGGGGGTGCACATTCAGGTGACATGTGCTGTGCAGGTTAACACCATCTCCTGCTGCACACAGGGTGAGAAGAAACACCGAGTGACGCCCACATGAGGACCAGTCCAAGGATCTATAGCCCAATGAAGGGCCTGGGATTGGCATTTGTGAGTGGTGTACACGGTCATGCACACTATGTGCATGCAATGAAAGTCGGTCCCCGCCCACAGGCTGCATGCAGTCTATGTTTGGTGTTTCTAGGTCTACCATGTGCATACATTCACTGTGGTCTGCAACCACGACCATGGTCATGTATATTTGCGTGAGACACAGAACATGTGTGCACTGTATGACCTACTTCTACATGAACACAAAGCATGACCACATCCATATGTTGATGGCCATGTTTTTCATATCGGTGCCAGGGCGTAGCGCCGCTCTCCCTTCTGCTGGCCACCGCTCTTGTGCAGCAAAGCCACCTGGCACCGCACGTGTCTATTCTCCGAAAAACCCTGGCATCTAGCCGCAGTGCCCCGAATGGCAGGACCTGTCGCCCCTCATCATGTGCCTTCTTCATGGTAGGCCGAGTCTCTGCTATTGCCTATTGCGCCGCTTTGACTCCACCAACTCTCTCCTCCTCCTGTGCCCCCTACTTTGCAGCAGTGAGTCAAGGTCAGGGTGTGTCTGCAGTGCCCCTGTGGCATGGTGTGTCATATCCACTCCTGGGCCACTCCTTAGCACAGGGCCAGAGTCTATCTCCCATTCTCCACAGGCCTGGGTCCTATCCAAGGCACACGTATGCCAGCCGGGCAGGATGAGCAGCTCTTGCGTGGCTCTCGCCTCCTGTGAATGCCACCTCCTTGGCACAGATCCCCCGGGCTGTGCCCCACTCTCCCCTTCCTGTGCTCCTAGCGCCCAGGAGCAATCAGTGCCTCTTCTTTGTGGTGGCCAACCCCAGCTGGTAGCAGTGCCAGGGGAAGGGTCTTTCTGTCATGCCAGTGCCCACTGCCTTGGCATCGGACTCCATGGGCAGGGCGTGGCTCTATCCTAACAATGTGTGCTTTGCTTTTGACAGCAGGCCCAGGGGCCTGGGTGCGGTCTCTCTTTCTCTCTCTTTCTAGAGCCGCCTCCTTGCCGTAATGCCCCAAGAGGAGTGGGGGTCTCTCTCCCCTCCTATTTGCCGAGCACCTCCCTGGCAGCAGTGCCAAGAACAGGGTCTTTCTGTTGTGGCCGTGCCCCTTCCTTGGCATCAGTGTCCAAGGACAGGGCGTGACCATCGTCCTCCTGCCTGGTCGCGCTTGCCTCTCCGGCCTCCTCTTGCAGAAGTGCCCCGGAAATGGTTTGAGTCTCTTTTTTCCTTCCTGTGCCCCCTCTTTATCAGCTGAGCATGTGTATCCTCTTCTTCCCGTGCCTATGCTTGGCAGAGTAGCCCCAGTGTCTGGGCCTGGCTCCCCTCTTCTTCTACCTGTGCCCCTGCCCCTCCTGGCAACCACAGCATGGAGTGCCACACATGGCACATAGATGCCGTGCCCGGATTAATCCCATCGCTGCCACAGCCCAGGTGGCTCAATGGCACTGATTTGCATTGCTTGCTCCAGGCTGCTTTGCATAGGGTGCGCGTGTGCCCGCAGTGCCAGCTCTGGAAACACAATCCAGCAATGCGAAGTTGACAGTACTCCTGTATTTCTAGGACATCGTTTAGACACAGATGAGTACCTCATCATGAATTGCTTTTGGTCCACTTGTTCGAGGGCTTTAATGCCCCTGCATTGTTCGGTCGCTGTGTATGGCTCACAGCAGTTGTGGGCCTAATACTGTGGCACACTGCCAGGTATTCTGCAGGTCTCCCGGCCTTCTGGCAGTTGATGACCAAAAGGATTTGCATTTGGTGTCTAGCATTAAGCTGAGGAAGGTCTGTGGTTTGTCTTGCACACCCTATAGAATGCTGTCCGCTTTCCTGTGCGCTTTGGTTGCAACGGGGGAGGAAGTGGTTTTCCACTTGGCGGGGGAGCTGGGCACAGACAATCTCTTCCGCTGGTTCCCAGGGCTGCACGGCTTAGCCCTGGATGTCATTTAGGGATAGCCGAGGTAGAGGCTGCTACCGCTAGTTCTCATTGGGTACCCCTGGCATTGCCCAGATTCCATTCCTGCCTCCAGATGCTGAAAGCTAAACATGGCTGCAGGGTCTGCACACTCGCTCAGTGTCTGCTCGCGGCACCATCTGTCCTCTTGGGGCTGGCCAGGCCTCCCTATTGCAACACTATTGCAACACTTTTTTTGGTTCCACGATTGCTGCTTTTATATAAGCGAGGATCACTTAGAGGTTGCTAGGTCTCCTTATTTTCATTGTGTTACAAGGAAGACTAAGATCACTATTGGGTGACTCCATTTTGTTTGTTTAAAACAAAGCTGTCACCAAAAGCCTGCAGGCAGGGTTGGACTGGGAAACAAAAGGGGCCCCAGAAATAATTTTCAAAGTGTCCCCATGTTGCACATTTCCAGCAAGCCCAACCCTTTTCCTATGGAACATTTAGAAATACCACACAAAAGAGGCCCTGGGTGCCTACCAGGAAATGTCCAGAGTTCCCATAGGCCAGCCCACCCCTGCCTGCAACACAGGCTATGGATGGTAAGCACTATGCACTGGCCTATGCATTCTCTGATGAGCGATATATATTTGCATGTTAGCAAAATGATTACACAGGATACACAGCCATGCTACTCTATAAATATGGGACATATAATGTTGCACTTGGCACATTATGATAGCAACTGGAAGTGTGGGGATTCACCCTCATTCTGGTGACTGTACAGTGCACACTGTCAGTGGGGATAGCGCAAAAGGTAAGCGTTCGCCTCTGACATGGGTCCAGCCTTCACACGTTCAAAACTCAGCAGGACTGCCTCAGCCCTTCATCCTTGCAAGGTTGATAACTTCACTACCATTAAGTGGGGAAAGCATAACATGTTATTGCAGAATTTAGAAACAGGAGCAACCAGCATGAAACGCTATATAGAATTCTGATTTTATTATGACGCATTGTTTGGCATAGAGTGGTATTACCGAAAAAATGGAGGCCACACTATGCATGTGATCCCAGCAACTGGGCATGCGATGCTGTGCCTTACATATGATAACTTTACCAGAGATGAACTGGCATTAGATGCCACGTCTTGCGCATTTGAAACATTGCTTGGCCTATGATGCAAGTAGTTGCACATGCCAGCCTTTACCTTACATATGATGAATTTACCAGGCATCTGAAGTATTTACTGGCATTAGATGCCATTGCAGAGGCATTTCAGGCTACCCTTGCATAAAATGGCCGCACCTAAGCAGGTGAGTCTGTACCTTGCAATGCGATGACTTGGAAGGTGAACTTGCCATATGATGATGGCACCTGCACATGTGAAGATCCACCTTGCATGTAGTGATCGTTGCAGTGATACGAGACCTTACGTGGCATTAGCTGGCATCCTAGGGGAATTTGATGCTGCACTTGCATTCAATAACATCACCTAGCTAGGCGAGGCTGTACCTCCAATACGGTGACTTTACCATAAATAGGTGGCATTAACTACCATTAGGGGCATTTCTGAAGCCTGTGAGGATGCATTTGCCATAGTAGCACCTATACACACCAGGCTGTACTTCACATATGGGCACCATACCAAATGTATGATACATTAGGTGGCATTTCCGAGTTATTGGAGACTGCACTTGGCATATGAGGGCATCATCTGACATAACTACACATGAGACTTGATCAGGCATACACTGTCAGTATCTGCATATTGCAGGCTGCACATCAACAGTAGGACCGCACCTAGGAATGTGGGGTAGCATCTACAATATAATGGCTCTTCCTGATGTGTGATGATATGACTAAGCTCTCCTTGTTAGCCCTATTGCATTCTCCCACATCAGCGGCTATCCAGATACAAAGCTCTGTAGTCTGTCAGATATCGGGCTCTTCTCTGTGGATAAGATACTCCTGTTTCTTCCACCAAACCCATAGAAAGGAATTAGGTACTTCGGACCTGCACCTATCAACACCACAGGCTTTGCATCTGCCCTGCCTTTCCCACTGTCCCACTAATCAACCCCACATCCCTTTTTCTCTTACAGATCCAAGTGCAGCAAGCTCACCAATAGGGGCAGATAGGCACTATAAAAGAACACTTACCTTTTATTACATTACATATAACAACTAGAAGATATCAGAAACTTGTCATAAGAGTCTGTGTTGTCCTATGTTGGTTCTGTTTGTGATATCATGAACCCACTCATGGCATGTCAAGGTTGCACCCTAGTTAAAATATGGTTAGGCACAATAGCCCTTTGTCTGATGTGATAACTATTTATGTTTTTTTTTAATTGTAAGCTTGTTCAAGTTGTTGTTACATCTGCAATATCCCTTCTGGGCGTGCAAAATAAGGTAAGGTATGATAAGTGGGATGGGTGAGTTTAGTGGGGACTGAGGGAAGGAAGATGAGAAAATAAATCCCTTTGGTGTTGGTGATTGCACGTCACAGGTACCCCTCACCTGTGTGCCAAACTGGTGACTCTGTATTCTAGGGGGGTGGTGGGGTGTATACCAGGCAGGCTAGCCATCAAGGCAGCCTGGGGTTGGGGTAGTGCTTTTGTTGGTAGAAGGATAGGGTAGGTGTATGTTTGCACACTAAGGGCCTCATTACGACCCTGGCTCTGACGGAATGAAGGGGGCCGGTAACAACGGGCACAGTACGGGACCGCCCCCCTTCATTCCGTCAGGGCCGATTACGAGGTTCCCTTTGCGGGTCCGGGATCAGACATCTGGTAAAACCAGAAATCTTTTCCGGGTCCCGCGAGGGGAATAGGGAGGTAAAAATGAAACACTTGTAATGTGCCCGTTGTTACCTCCATCCCCATTCCCATTGAGCCCTATGGGGGCTCAAATGGGAATGGTGAATGGTTCCTGCAAGGAGGAATTACCGGGTCTTCCTAAGTTGGAATGACCCGGTTATTCCTCATTGCAGGAACCCGGTAATGGAGCCCGGTTTGGAGCTAATAGCTCATGGCTGCCTCCAAACTCGTAATGAGGCCCTAAGTGTTAAAAGTGTGTCTGATGGCTGAAGGGTGGGGTGTAATGTTACAAGATGTTAGAGATGAGAACTTAGTTGTGAGGTTGTGGGGATGGAAGGAGGAGGTGGGGTTACAGTTAAGGTTGCATTCTCGTGTGTAGGGTCTTTCCTTGGGTGGGGTTTTTGCTACCTGATCTGGTGCTGTGCCGCTGGGAGGATCCATAGTGTGGCTTTTTTCTTAACAGTGGAAAAAAGAACAGGTTGACTTGATGTATAATAATCGGGATGTAAATGGGATTTTGGTTTTAGTGTTGAAGAGGATATTGATGTGATATATTAGTTTATGGGGTGTGACACCCATAAGTCTTTGGTTGGAGGAGGATCCTTTGAGTAGTGTTCAATGAGGTTGAGCGCACTAATATTGTGTCACCAAAGGGCATGTGGTATAACGTTTGTTGATGCCATAAGGGTCAAAGGTCACACAGCATCTCACTTCATGTAATGCCATTGGATGTGTCATGTCACTTACTACGCTGCCCCTGGCAAATGCCGAAATCGGTGGGCCAAAATCAGTGAAGTGGTGTTCCCAGGCTCTGCCTGTTCTGATCGCATTACTATGGTCACACATATTATGCCATTGATTCTCTGTGTTTCATAGTTTTATGTGCTAGTAGATAATGTAACAGTTAATTGAGAGGCCACCCTCAACATAGGGAATTATTTCCCTCCCCACTCACAGTGCCATGTAACAAACTGTTTAATGGATTCTTTTATTCAGCCCCATCTCCAATTCATCTAATACCCCTTGGATTCCTTACCCTGAGCTACCAATAAGCCAAGAACCAGGCTGGTGTACAGGAAATATATTTATATTTATTTGAATTAGATGTACCAGAACTCACACTGACATGTTAAACACCACTTGATCCATGGCACAAACACGAACCTCTCTCAACATAAATAAATCACACAAGTGAGTTCAAAAGAACACAAATCACAATTCACAATTCTTTACTTTCTACAAATTTCACTTGAAGAAATAATTAGCGCTGGGCAGTGAACACAATTTACAATTTACAAAGGCAGAGCTGTGCAATTTTGATTTCCCTGTGCACTTAAAAGGCTAGCAGTTTGGTTTTTGAGATTTGGACAAATGCATACGGCGATTATGATTTCACCCACACTTTTGGTTTAAAATAAACACAGGGTGATTTAGCAGTTTGTTTTCAGCCCCTCCCTGCTTTGGTCTGCGTTGGGGAAGCCGGACAGAAAAATTGGAATGATATGGGAATTTTGGATTTCAGACCCACCCTCCCCTGAAAGGCCTGTGTTGGGGAAGCTGGATGGTTCCTCACAGTGCATTCCCACTTATATAGCAGCAATGACACCATCACATTTATAATCTTAGGGAAGTACCATGCAAGTGTTCTTGCAACTAGGATTGAACAGTTACCCTTCTCTCTCCTCTCCACTCCAGCCCATCTCAACGGATTGATCTAAGAGACTGAAGCAGACATATAGCAATTCCCATTTGTAATCACCATCTGTTCTCATGTCAAATATTTGGCCAACACTAGTTATGTGGCAAAACTTCATATTTGACTAATAACTGCCATAGTATACATATTTTCTGATTCAGTTAATCATGACAAATTAAAAAAGATGACGGCCAGGTTATGCAGCATTTTGCATGGCCATGTGGACATTTTCTGCCATTTTCCAAAACGTAAAACCGTTCTGAAAATGCAATTTATTCCCCATATTTCTAATTTCACCAAAATCACCTGGAAATTACATAAACAATGACGCATAAATAATGAAAATCCAACTTATGGTGTCTGAGAAAAAGGCCCACATGATAATAGTCCTTTTAAACAAAGGCAGTCTTCATCTGTGCATATATGAGCTTCCCTTTCTCCACGCCATTTGCCATTTCTGGGCCAGTGTTTTTATTAGTCTCTTTGAAGTTGGAGTTTGATATTTGAAGTTGAAGTTTCAGCCTCCCTTAATTGTAGCCCCCATCTTCACACCTCCTGCTTTCATTCTAGTCCTGCTCCAGCCAAGGGAAATTGTCCTGCAGAGAAAGTACGTCTAAAGGACACTTGGTTTTAACACCTTTCAAGCAAGCCACATTTGATTGCAGTTATAAAATAGCTGGGGGTATGTAAAGCAGGCCTTCTGTGGGGGAGTTCTTTGTGACATTTGTCCCACAGCCAGCAAACAAGGTCTGTCTTGGGCCTAAGGAGGTTTTCATGGAAATGTTTCTCTTTTCAAATATTTGCTGGTATTCTGAGTACAAAAACATAACATACACAATTCTTTTGTCAACACACACCATGCCTTTTCCCTAACATGAAGTTGAAGTTTCAGCCTCCCTTAATTGTAGCCCCCATCTTCACACCTCCTGCTTTCATTCTAGTCCTGCTCCAGCCAAGGGAAATTGTCCTGCAGAGAAAGTACGTCTAAAGGACACTTGGTTTCCACACCTTTCAAGCAAGCCACATTTGATTGCAGTTATAAAATAGCTGGGGGTATGTAAAGCAGGCCTTCTGTGGGGGAGTTCTTTGTGACATTTGTCCCACAGCCAGCAAAAAAGGTCTGTCTTGGGCCTAAGGAGGTTTTCATGGAAATGTTTCTCTTTTCAAATATTTGCTGGTATTCTGAGTACAAAAACATAACATACACAATTCTTTTGTCAACACACACCATGCCTTTTCCCTAACATTTTTATGTTGGCAGGGGTACATTTCTCATATTTAAACTACTTTAACTTGCAAACACACATACAACGCCATTTTTGTGTCAGTGTTTAAAAGTCCTGTTTTTCATGTGAAAGGGAACCTTGAATTTCCTCTTCCTTTGTGGATTAAAATGTTGCTTTTAATATGGTAATGACAGGTAGGCCTTTTTCACATGGCCCTTCAGTTTTACCTTGCAAACATATGCAATGCTGTTTTTAGGTCAGTGTTTAATAATCCCGCTTTTCCATTGTGAAAGGGATTTTCAGTTTGGGGCCTTTGAATACACCCCACATGCCCCCTCCCCTGTTCGTCCAAAACTGTTTGGTGGGGAAGAGCAGGGCGTAGTGGGGTTTCATCAGGTATCCCCTTATTTTCCTTATATTAATCTTTCTGTTGGAGCCTGTCTGGCTCAACTTCCTTCTTTATGGAGTGGGCACTCCAGCCTCCCCTTCCATCTTTGGGTTGGAGGGTATAGTATGGCACCCCCTTTCATCCTTCTTTCTGAAGTCCCTGGGGTTCTCAACAGACTCCTCTTTCTACTCCAGTCTGGAAGGTAAGAAGGTTAGTTCTCCAATAAAAGAAAGAAAAAGAGGTTCAGTACTTTTTACACACATATTTCTCCCAGTAGAGTGACATAAAATTAACAAAAACAACAACAGCATGCACGTATAAAAAGACATTTTCACCATTTCGCAAAACATATTTAATTTATTTTCTTCTTTTTTACAATGAGCACCAAGTAAATTACTGCCATATATATATATATATATATATATATATATATATATATATATATATATATATATGTCTTAGTTTCCATCTGATTTTTCATAATTCTTTTTCATTTTTCAGATGGTTCATTTGGATTCTCCATCAGTCGTAAAGCATGTCCGGGTTTACAGCCTTTATACTGATCAATGTGGACCCATGTTTCTGCTGTCTGTTCTCCTTTTGGGATGCAGATCTTGTAGACAACAGGTGATATTTTATCCATGATTTCAGAGGCACCGCGCCAAGATGGAAGGATTTCCGCTCCTTGGCGTGATTCCTTTGAAAATTGTACAGGTAAACCTTTTCCGTACTGCATATATTTTCTAGGTGGTCTTTAGGTCACAATAGGTCTTCATTTCTTCAGCTGACTTTTCTAAATTGCGCTGAGCATACCCAAATGCATGCTGGCGGTGCTTCTTTAAATTTTCAATGTAGTCATGAGTAGTGGACCCATTTATCAGTGTCTGCTCTTGAGTTCTATAGAGCAGATGCTGCGGTAACACGATTTTACAACTTCCCATGAGCTCAAATGGAGACATCTTTGTTGCAGAAGATGGTGTAGCCCTAATAGTCATCAGAACAAGCGGCAAACCCATGTCCCAACTGGGTCCAGAATCTGCCACAAACTTCTTTAGGATACTCACAATTGTTTTGCTGTATCTCTCTATCCCCCTGCTTGAGGCCAGGTGGTAGGCAATATGGAGTTTGCTTTTTACCCCTAGAATCTCCCACATCTTCTCCATTACCTCACTGGTAAAATAGCTCCCTCCATCCGACTCAGTCCTTTCCAGGAGGCTATAAAGAGAGAAGATGTGGTTGATCATGAGTGCAGCAGCTGTCTCCACTCTACAATTAAGGGCTGGAAGGCATTCTACCCACTTTGTGAACAAGCATGTCACAGTCAACATGTACTTGTTTCCGCTAGGGGAGCGAATCACTGGCCTGATGAAATCGACTTGCAAGTCTGACCAAGGCAGTGTCACTCTGGTTTTTTATAGGGGAGCTCTGTGTTTGCGTGAACTGGATTGAAATTGAGCATACATGAGACACCCCTCTAGGTATGTGTTGAGGCCCTGGCCCATGTGTGGCTGGTAGGCAACCACGCGTAAGATTTCTAATGTCCTGTGAAACCCCTATCACCCGCAGTGGCCAAGTCATGGGCGTGGTTCACCATCAGGCTTCGAAATGAGGTAGGCACCACCCACTGGTCTTAGCTAGATAGGACTCCCTTACCAACAAACCATCTTGGATCCGAAATATCTTGGAAAACCTCATGAACACCCTGAGATCTTCTTAACCGGTATAATCCAACTCTGTTAAAGGAAAGCTCACAGGGTCTTCAATGTGTTGATATCGTTTCCCAATGATCAGGTCCTCTTTCTTTGCAGTGATCAAATCTGCATCTGGGGTATCTTTACTCCACTGGGCTGTCGAAAGTTCACTCTTAGCATGAGTTTGTGACCTGGTCACAGCAGCAATTTAGATTTCACCCAGCAGGGATTCGTTTCTATGAAATCCCCCTGCAGGGCTCTGATTTTTTGCTAGTTGGTCAGCCAGATGATTCCCATTCTTATCTGGCCCCTCGATTTTGGAATTACCCTTTTTTTTCTCCAATAGACGGTCATCTAAGTGAAGGTCACCAGATTGTCAATTGACTGGATCAGTTTGGCATGATTTAGGGGTTTGTTGTTGACACAAAGCATGCTTTGATTCTTCCACTTAATGAGGTGTTCCACAAAACCATTCCTGACATTATCAGAGCCAGTGATTATGACCAGTTAATTGAGTTGGTGGTGCACTGCACTCAGAATGGCTTGATGAAACGCCATCAACTCTGCAACCTGACTACTTCGGGGTCCTATTTTATAATCGGCAGAGCATTCAGGGGTATCATTCACCCAGGCATTCCCAATGCCAGCCACCAGTACTTTTCCACCGTTGTTATCAACATGGTAGGAGTACTCATAGACCTTGTGTGGGGAAGTTAAGTACGACTCCATGTTGTTGTTGGTCATTAGACTTTCGTCCTCGAGACAGTTTTCTTGAGCACAATAATGCAAGTCAACCAACCATTACGCAAGGGGACTCTTCTTGTTTGGCCATACCTACCTCCACAGGAAAGCCTTGCATGGACAGAATCCAGGAAGTAATTCTGGAATTACTAACGTTCCCTGCCCGGATTCAGTCCTTTTGGAGATATTGCAAGGTTGGTGAGGAGTCTCGACAATTATATTTTCCCCCTGTATGAACGGGCAGTAATTTTCCAACACCCACACCGTTGCCAGGAATGCCTACTTGCAGTCACTGAATTTTTCCTCCAGAGAGGACAAAGTCTTGCTCGCATACGAGATGACTTTGTTGACCTTGTCATGCTTTTGGTACAATACCGCTGTTGGGAAAGTATCTTAGAACACTGTCTCCAAGAAGAAGTCCTTGTTCTTTATGGGGTAAGCCAAACAAGGAGCCTAGAAAAGGCTTATTTTCAGTTGTTTAACTGCCTCAGCTTATTCCGGACCCCACACCCACTACACTCCAGCCTTTAATAAATGGACCAAGGATCGAGTGACCTTTGCATAGTTTTCAGTGAACATCTGACTATAAGTAGTGAGTCCAAGAAGTCTTCTTAATTCTCACACAGTAGTTGGGTCTTTTAATTTCAATATTGCTTCTACCTTCTTCGCCTTGGGATTAAGACCCTCAAGGGTGATCTTGTGCCATAAGAAGTTCTCTCAGGTCTTAAACCACTGTGCCTTCTGAACGGACAGTTGTTCTCCAGCTTTCTGCAACTGGGGTTAGAACATAGCACATTTCTGTTATATGTTCCTCCACAGTTGAGCTCTTGATCAAAACATCATCCACATAGGCCAGGTTTCCCCTTTCACCCAAATCAGACATGGCCTGATGTAGGAAGATGTTGAACTCATTGCCGAAGGTTTTGTATCCAAATGGGTTTCTGCTGCCCCACAAAGGTAACTGCAAGCTTGCACAGGACTTCCCTACCCACGGGTACTACCCAGTAACCGTTGGTCGGGTCAGTGATGGTGTACACCTTTGTCCCTTGGTTCTGGGCCAGTCCCTGATCAATGTAGGGAAGGGGCTATCTTGACATGTGAACCCATATGTTCAACTGCCTCAGGTCTGCATATATTCTACATTGGCCATTTTGTTTGAGTATCCCCAGTACCAGGTTGTTGAAGGTACTGTGGATTGGACAAATTATCCCACGGGATTCTAAATTCTAAATAATCTGTGTGAGTAACTCCATGAAGGCGAGAGGTAACCGTTATTGTTTCACAAACACTGGAGCCACCTCGGGGCCCTTGGTTTTTATTTTATTGTAGAGGAGCAGTCAACTGCCCCTGCAGGAAGTCCCACCCCCCACTGCCTGTACACTGGCAGCCTGAAGTTTTGCCATACCTGACACCAGCAGTTGTGACTATTCGGTGTTGAACCTTCGAGAAAAGGTATCCACTAAGAAAACCCTATCAGATGCCTTCCTGAAGAGGTGACAATCTCTTGGAGGAGATCCCTGAAGGAATATGAGAAAGAGAGAAAGAGAAGTTGGTGATGTTACAAGAAACAAGCATTACGCACAGAGAAGACTGACTGAAGAAGAGAAGGTATAGACCTTATAGAAACTGATTATGAGGTAAAGAATCAAGAAAACTTTCTTGTGCGAAACGAAGATTGCACGTATGAAGAGCACTGTAGAAAATACAAATCATTCAATAACTGTACAGATACAGCAACGCAAGTAGAACAAGTAATATTAGAAGCTGGCTATATGTAGTGAATAGACTGCAGGCGGAGCCAACATTATGTAGAAGCTGGACATCAGTGTCACAATTTTAGTAAGTTCATACCCATGAAGAGAAGGGCTGAAAGCTGTGTCGAAGCAGAGAATTAGCTGGGAGCATGGAAGAATCGAGAAGGGCTGTCTGGCCTGGTGTCAAGACTGAAGGCAGCCAAGACTGGTTATCTATTCTTGAAGGCAGAGAACATGAGAAGCTGAATCTTCCCATGCTGCAAAATGGGCCGAATTGCGATCTCCTGTCACGTGAGCCCAGGATGAAAATAGAGTTGGGCAAGCAGTTTCAGAACTTGGGCCTCATTACGACCCTGGCGGAACGGGTGAACGGGTGCCGCAAAAGGATGCGGACTCGTTAAACCCTTTCCACCACATTACGAGGTCAACTCGCGGGACACGGTAAGCACGCTTCGTAAAACCAGGTCCCACGAGGGGAAGAGGGAGCAAACAACGGGCCAACTCGTGATGGCCCGTTGTTTGCTCCCTCTCCCATTCGCATTCAGCCCTATGGGGGCTGAAATGGGAATGGGGAAGGACCGGTTCCGAGTCCTTGGAGGGAGGAATTACCGGGCCTTCCGAACTCGAAATGGCCCAGTAATTCCTCATTCTGTGGACCCGGACGCGAATTTGGTGGCAGCCATGCCGCCAATAGCAGCATGGCTACCGCCGAGGTCGTAATGAGGGCCCTTGTGAGCATTCAGAACGTGCAAGTGCAGAGAGAGGAGAAGGGATGAGGGGTTGGGGGGATAAGTGTAGCTGTAAAAGGAGGGAAGTGCTAGGGAGTGAGCAGCTGTAAGTGCCTAGGTGAGTGGTCAGCTACCTATACATAAATAAGTGCAAGCCTGTGGTGGCATAGGTCAGTGGGAGCCAAGGCAAGTGCTGGGAGCGGGCGGAGGCTGAAGGCGATTGGTATGGGAGGCCAGGGCCCAAGCAGGCACATAAAGTCCCTGGTCACCAATCCCAGCAACTGTGTGGTTTTAGCCGAGGAGGGATGAATGGAAGGAGGTATTGACAAGGAAAGTCTTGAGGAGCTTCCAGAATTTGAGGAAATACGGCTCAAGAGGAAGAGGAAGGGGGAGGCTGTTCAATAGGAGGGAGCCTGCTGAGGAAAGAGATCGTCCACCAGCTTGCTGTTCAGTGAAGCATTTGACACGCAAGTTGGTGCCAGAGGCACGTAAAGATCTGGAGGGATTGTATTTAGTCAGAGCCAGTTGTAGATAGCGTGGTCCCTGGCCCCAGACAGCTTTATGGATGATGCAGAGGGATTTGAATATAATCCTTGCGGCAACCAAAAGCCAGTGGAGATTTCTTTGAGCTGGGGAGATGCATTCCCTGGGCTTCAGGCCAAGGATAAGTCTTGCAGCCCTATTCCACATTAGCTGGAGGGGTTTTAGAGACAGAGCAGGTAGATTAAGGAAAAGGCTATTTCAGTAGTATAGCCTAGAGAGAGCCAGAGCCCTAAAGACATTGAATTTCTGGGGGAAAGTGATGAAAGGGAATATTCCTTTGAGGAGGTAGAGTTGAAAGTGGGCCTTGTTGGCAAGGTCCAGAAGGTGAGGGAGGAAGAAAAGAGCAGTCGAAGATGACTCCCAGGTTTCTGGCTTCAGATGAAGGACAAAGTGGAGAGCCCATAAAAGATGGACAGCATGAGGAGAAGAAAGAGGGAGCAGGAGACCCAATAAGAAGGATCTCAGTCTTGCTGGTGCTGAGGCAGAGATCATTGGAAGTGCACCAGGACTGGATGGCAGATAGACAGTCAGGATCGATGGAGGAAGTAAGGAGAGGATGAGAGGGATGTTTAAAAAAAAGTTGTGTGTCATCTACGTAACACTGGAAGTTAGGGGAGAAGGTGAAGATGAGGTGAGAATGAGGTGTACAAGTCGGGCAAGATAGATGTTAAAGAGCCAGGGAGAGAGTTTCAAACCATGGGGGACACCACAGGTGGATATAGAGGTGGTGGAGGAGAAAGATCCCAGAATAAGCTGGGACGGTCATTGAGGAAGGAGGTCAGCCAATCCAGTGCCTGCTCCGAGATACCTAAGGTGTCATTGTGAGGGATTCGACCATCCACGCAGGGAGTGTGCGCTCGGCTGGGTTTTTTTAGATTTTTTAGGAAATGGAATGATGGGCGATCAACCTCTGAAAATGTGTGGGGCTAATCTGCACACATTTTCTAATGATCGCTGCAACAAACAGATAGTCCACTGTACTCTGGGGGACACAGCCTACAGGCACAGTCCTCCCTGTCACATTTATTTGGCAGGTGACAGTGAGGGGTGCACCCATGAAGATACTGATGAGAGTTAATTGAAGCAGGCCAGTGAATAGGCCTGGTCACAGAACTTAACAATGGGCAGGAAAACAAACACCTTTTTGATATGCAATGTGTCACCCTGAAGCAAGCTCCCATGACCTCTGTATGAAGGGCAGGGAATGTAAAGTCTGCTACAACTGTTTACAGTAGCCAAACTCCCTTTCAGTGGGTAGAAGTATGTGATTTGAGGGAGACAACAGTCTGTTCTCACCACAAACCTCAAGGGAGACCTGTGCTTTGATCAAGAGCCACAGAGGGCTCAGTTAACCAGAGAGACACTTTGATCTACAACAGAAAATTTGATCTACAACAGACAAGAAGATGGGTAGGACTTTAGAGTACGTGTTGTCATCTCTTACCTTTCCTGTTGCAAAGCACTCTGGTCCTTACCTCACGCATACCAGAAGATTTTGGATGGGGATTCCAGATTGGTTCCTTAAGGTGCGCTTATCCTGCACCAATCACTGAGGCCGATTTGGCTTTAAAAGAGGGCTCAGCCCCTCACTTAGCAGATCATCCGACAACTTTGAAAGGAGTAAGAAGGACTCATTTGGACCCTGGCTGAAGGTACAGTCTGACTTACATCTTCCACCAGTGAAGGATGGCAAGGATTTCAGGAGGGAAGCAAGGTCCCTCCCCTAAACATCTCACAGGGAACAGATGAATATAATGGACTCAGAGAACCCATTCAGCAGCTCCAGAACTGGCACCCAGCTAGCCAGCTCCCAAGGTGGGAAGTGCCAGAAAGTCTGTGAACAAGGCCGGTGCCTGCAAGCACTCGCCTCAGCTTTGGGCCGTCCGCCTTAAAGTACGACAAAAGCCCTGCAAAGAAGCTAGGAATAGTGCCACAACAAGCATCAACCAGTGTCCATCTTTTAAGGACATTTTTGAGTCAGTCGAGTCCTCAAACCGCTACCGGCTGCACCACTGACTGTTGTCACGCTGCAGTAACTATAGCCATCCAAGACGCCTCAACCAGCATTACAGATCCACCAACCAGCACTGAGACAATGATTCCTGACCCTGAGCAAACATGTAGGCCAGCCTGCAGACATCCGCCCAGCCTCACTTTCCGAACTGCCTGCCGTCTGATACCTGCAGCTGTCTCCCGTCTCGAACTCTGTTGCAGGAACTGCAAAGTGTCCTGGAACTGACTCGATGCTTTTGAGCAGCAAGAACATCTCAAGCATCAGGTACATTGTGGTTCTGTCCCCCTGGTCTTTCTCCAAAGGCCCTTAGTGACATTTATGACCCCTTGCTCCCTTGGTGCTGAAACCAAATAACCTTGAACAGTTAAGACTGATTGCTTTACCAACTTCCCCCCTGTCAGTATCCAGAGTGTATCCCTTTCCTTTGTGAAACTGTATGTCCTCTGTGTTCATTTACAGGGGGGGTTGTATTTTGCAGTGTGCTAGATCTGTCTGTTGTAGTTATAATAAAGTAGATATTTGTGTACAACCTTGACCGGACAGTCCATTTTATCATTGAGCAATAATTGTGTTTTGCTGTGTTGCAACTAAACACCGATCCACGACCTTTGCAGAGATAAGCCTGCCGTTCCACCACGTTACCAAAAATTGGACAAGGAGGTTTATATTTTACTTGTGTTTCCAATCTGTTCGTATCCCTTCTGGTGTAATAGAGATGTGGGTCTGATTGATGGTTTAGAAACCAATATTCATCCCTGGACCACTGGTGCTTAGGAAGTTGATTCATCACAGTCATGGAGACGTTTTATGAGGATGGACTGGTTGCCCGTATCAAATGCAGAGGAGTGATCAAGTAGAATGAGAATAGCTGGCAAGTTGGAATCAAGAGATGCCAGCACTACCTCACGGGTGTTCAGAAGAGCAGTTTCTGTGCCTCTGGATGCTCGCATTCCAGATTGATGGTCGTGGAGGCAGCCAACAAGTTCAGTGTGCTGGGTATTTGGGGGAAGACCAGCTTCTCCAAGAGTTTCCCAAGGAAGAGGGTGGGGGAAATGAGGCTGTAGTTGGCTGGACAAGAAGGGAAGGCAGAAAGCTTTTTCAGGTGGGGGCACACAAGGAAGTGCTTGAGAGAGGAGGGGAAGATCCAGTAGCAAAGGGGTGGTTGCAGAAATCAGCAAGTTCAGGGGCAAGTAGCCAATGTTGTCCTTAATGGTTCTGGAAGAGTAGGGGGAACCCTGTTTGGAGGAGACCTTCCTGGAGCGAACAGCTCTGGTAACCTCATCAGGTGCGATAGGACAGAAGGAGGAGAGAAAGGCAGAGGGAGGATGGGAGGCCATAGGAGGAAGGGGGTGGGCGAAGCAGAGGGGGAGAGGGTCTCAAGAGTGCTCAGGATGTCCTGCAGTTTAGCAGTGAAGTGTTTGGCCAGAGTATTGCAGAGGGCCTGGGAGGGAAGAGGTGAGGAGTAGACGACGGAAGGGTTGGCATGATCCCTGCTGATTTTAAAGAGTTCAGCCATGTTGTTGGATGCACCAGAGACACGAGCCTAGATGTGGGTACTTTTCTTGATCTGGTTGGAGAGTCTGTATTGTCTTTGGAGCAAGCGACAGGCCAGTTTGTCAGGGGGTGAACCTGAGGTCTGCCACTTCCGTTCAGAAGCTCTGCACTTGTGTTTCAAGGCTGCAAGTTCGGAGTCATACCAGGTGTTACACTTGAAGGCATATTTCAGGTGGATCCTCATGACTGGGGCAAGAATGTCAAGGGTGTTAGTAATGGCAAGATGAAGGTTGCTGAGAGCAGAATCAGAGGTAGAGTCTGTAGTGGGGACAGAAGGGGGTGAAGTTAGATGCGAAGGCAGCAACTGACACTCGTTTCATCGCATGGGTGTTCGTGAACGAGGTTGGCATAGCTGGGGAGGTGCTGTAAGAGGGCCAAGAGGGCCCAGGTGAGAATAGAGGAGGGAGTTGTCTGACCAGGAGAGAGTGGTGATTAGTGGGCAGTAGAGTGAAAGATCATTGTGGATGAAGGTGTTAAGATTGTGTCCAGCCATGTGGGTGGGACCAGCAGGGAGAATGGGAGAATGGAGAGGGAAAGCGAGGAGCAGAGGTCACGGGAGAGAGTGGATGCTGTGGTTAGAGAGGAACAAGGTGGAAGAGCCCAGTCGCTTGTAGATAGTTTAAATTATCAGACAGGAGGTGGGAGAGATGACCAGCTTGCAGATCAGGCTCTCGAAGCAAGAGTAAGCCTGGGTGGATATGAGCGAAGAAGAGACCCACTCAGGGAGGATCAGAGCAATTCCACCGCCAGCACGGTTAGGGCAAGGCTTGGAGATGATCTTATAGCCATCAGAGAGAAGCGACTCAAAAGCAGTGACTGAGTTGGTCTTAAACCATGTCTCTGAAAGAGCCAGGATATCGAGGTCAAGGTATGGTGGTTTAATGAATGGATGTGCATCCACAGTCATACGAGTCCACTAAAAAGATATCTTCGAATTCCAAGAAGACCTGTTTCAACTTTTGTCTTTGCTCCTCGGTCTCACAAGCATCAGCAATATTGATCCTTTCCTTGGCCATCTGCTTGAAACCTCGAAAGACGTCAGGCTTGGCAATTTCAGCAGTATCCTCCAGTTGGCTGGAGAGATCTCTTTTGATGGTGTTGACCTGGACAGGGGATTCGAGGAAGTGGTCCTTGACTCTGAACACTACCTTCTCCCTGCTCCTAATGTCACAGGTCACCTCTTCCACCCCGTAGGGGCAGGAAGAGTAAATCATGAAATTCCCTGCATGCCCAGTAACATTATTTTCTGGAGGAATAACATTGCTGATGTCGCAAAAGTCGTTTGGGATTGGTCCCATGATTTCATTACTGAAATCAATAGAATAACCACCATTTAAATAAAGGAGTCTCCGCCCAAAGTGATACTTTGAGAGTCGCTGTTATCCATCAATATTCAAATGGTGTCATCTTCTAGGTCTACTACAGATGTATGTAGGCGTCCTGATGATTGAGGTTCTGTCCTTGCTTAATTTTGAGGGGAAGAGTACATTGTTGTTCCTGTCCTGGGATGGAGCCTCTTCTTGCACTTGAACTTTAACCGCATACGGCAGCAATTGAGCCGTCCTGAATGCTTTCAGTGTTGTCAAAGCCCATGGGGTTACCCCCCATTCGGGTCTAGGCTTTATTATTAATTAGTTCCAAATTGATTGTGAATCGGTTGAGAATGTCATTTCCCAGATAAAAAGCGGAAGGGGTATCTCCCATGACCCAACAATTATGGTCTATGCTTTTGTTGCCAATGGACATTTTTAGCATACACCTGCTAGGCAGGAGATCTTTGGAATTTGGGGTTTCCAGACCTACTTCCCATTTGTCAATCAATTTAAATGTGGGAATGGTCTGATTCTTTAGGGGGTTCCATGAATAATTCTTTGCTGATGAAGCTCCTTCCATTATTCAGGCAGACTCTGGCTAGCACCGGGTCCTCCCCCTCATTTAACTGAATGGGAAAAAACAACTACTCACTCGTCTTCTGAATGTGTGTCAGACTTTGAGCGGGCTCTTCTTTGTCTGGTCTCAAGTGACTCAATGTTTCTTCTGATTGTGTACTTGTGTGAAATTTTAGGGTGTTCCATTCCAGTGTGGATTGCCTATTAAAACTGGGAAGAATGTTGATTTTCAACAATGGAAAAGGGTTCCCATCACCAGTTTGTTCTGCCACAGAGATGACAGTTATGACTGGGACCTGGTTATTCTGGAAATGTAATTCTACATTCTCAGAACATTGATCAATTAAATGACAGGTACCATTCCTGCTCACATAATTGGTACTCATGTTTAGTTTTATAGGGCGGTTAGTCTGAGTCCAGATGACCTTGTTCTCACAGTCGATCAGAGGTGATATCCTCCTCACGAGATTGTACCCCAATAAGCAAGGTGTGAGTTTATGAGAGTGGCCACCCTCCCATTCCAGGATCACAAGGGGCTGCCCCACACCTCTGAGTGCACTCTCACAAACTCACCTCCTACACGTCCTCACACTGGACCCTGCCCTCTCTCCTCTTCGACTGTGCACTCTATCGGGTCACCAACCCACCACCGGGACACCATGGAAAGAACCTCTTAACGACAAGCGAGTCCAACTTAGTTCTTGCATCACCAACACAATGTGGACATTGTTGCACAGTCTGCATAAGTCACTCAAGGCCTTTATAACGAAGGCACTTAGAGGGTAACTGCCAGATAGTAATTTACCATCACATTAGCTATAAGTGTGGAACTTTTGCCAAACTCCTAAACTCACATGAATACCGTTTTCATTTTCCACTCTCTTACAGATGGAATCCCTTGTAAATCTATTGAGAATTAATGCAGTTTGATTGCATATGTTTAATGTATTACATATGGCTTAATGGTTTATGACAAGAATGTGTGCACCTACCAATGATTGGGCCAGTTACCGACTAACTAGATGCTATACAGCAGAGCACACTTAATATCAATTTCTGTAAATACTAGACAATTTGCAAACACGAGCCTAGAGAAAGCCATAGGATTGGAGAAACAAAACAAGCACGTGCTCAAAGGTTATTGTTGGCTAATGCACAAACGTATTTATACAGCCTGTAATAATCGTCTCCCAAGTCACCCTTTTGAATGTATGTAATTATGGGATATGAGGGAATTTCCTTGGTTGCTTGATTTATAAACCTGACACTGACTGCACTTATCACTTATTCCGAAGTCTACTTCACTCTTTCAGACAAGACTGAGTACAGAGCACACAACTGAGAGGAGAATAACCTTTCGCATTGCATATGTCCTTGACTGTCAAGGTGTTACAGTCTCATCTTCCTGCACCAGTTGCTGTCAGTGACTCAGTAACTTCACGCATAATAGACCAATACACACCCCAGGGTTGGCGCAAACACACTTGGCAACACCGACTCACACAAACCTAACTCCTCTTGTGCCCAACACTCAGGTCCGCCACGGAGGTGGCACACCAACTCACGGATACGCTCTGGGGGCTCCTGGCCCTTGCCTGCAGTTCAGGGCAGCGGCCCACACCGCAACATGTGTTCAAGCCGACCACAGGCTTTCACTGCCAATTTCTCCGCCCGTAGCCAGAACGGGTTCAGGCATGATCGAGCTCTTCCCAAGGCATTCAGGTGCTATTCAGATGTCAAAATTAGGGGAATTATGTTAATATTTCCACATTTATGTGGCCGTTAGTTGTCTCGGGCGAAGGCGACAGCTTTTCACGGTTGCATGCTGTTTGCGCCCCCTGGCGGTCTCCGTTGTTATCTTTTTTGATGCAAAATGTGGTTGCTGAGCAAGTGTGGCAAGTGTGTTTTGAAATTGGCATTTTCGGCAATGCGATTAGCATGTCCTAGTGTTTTTTCAATACACGGTTTAACGATGAGTTGTAAAGGGTTCCCACCTGCTGTATAAGTAATTAGGGTAGGTTGTGTTGGATGTTGGGGTGTGCTTTTTAATGCTGCTCAAGTTTGACTTCCTAAATGTCTGAACATGGCTACACTTCATACTGAAATTTGCTTAGTTCATGTGATGTTTTGGTGTATAATTGAATACACTGTGTGGCTGTGGCGAGCCTCTTTTGAAATTGCACACTAGGCAATGTGTGTGAGATGTTTTGTATATTGTTTGATACGCTGTGCACATGTGACGCGTGTTTAAAATTGCACATTTGTAAACTGAATTTAGTCACCGAAGTTGCCTTTCGGTGGTGTGTATTTTAGTGCTGCAGAGGTTGTGAGATATGATTTTGTTTGTGAGAGGGCGCCTGTGCCATGTTGTCGGCCTGCATTTTGGCGTCAGTCTGCGTGTGGGAGTGTGATGGGATGAATGTGCGCATGCAGGAATGTGATAGGGCTTGTCTTTAGCACAAGTGTTATTTTATTTTTATTTTTTATCAGCATGTCCTGGTGGTGAGGTGCGTGCATGGTATTTTGGCATTGGAGTTGTGGGCCTGGCCAAACCAGGCTTTCAAGTTACCAGATTTGCTGCTTGAATCAGCAATCAGCCTGTCTATGGGAGACATCTTGCCAAATACAACAAGATAACAGCGCATTCAAATGCTCAGTGTGTGAGAGTTGCATATAGGAATGGGTGGCTGTGCGTGTGTATGTAAGTGTTATGTTGCTGTTGCCTTGTCCTTCTCTCGCCGGTGTCTCATTAGTTGTCACTGTGGGATGTCTTTCTCTGGACCAAGCAACACACAGCCTGCACGTGGATCTTGTGAATGACTATATAGGTATTGTTGTTAAGTGGGTCCCCTGGATATATGATTGGTTTTGTCATTGACACTTTTTTTGGAAACATGCTGTGTATTGTCTTATGTCTTCCTAGCTGATTGTCTTCTGTATTAAGGTGGGCTGCACAATGCCTCCCGTTGCGTGTGCCAGCAGAGAGAGTGTGTGTATTTGTGTGTGGGCAGTTGCCTTGTTGCATGATGTCTAGTTTCTGTTGTGTGAGTGTGCGCGTGTACTGCATTGTGCAGATGCTAGTATGCATTGTGCAGTATAATCCAGAGTTGCTTTTGTTCCTCTCATCCTACAACATGCACGTTCGTCCGCGCGGTGTCCCGTTGAACAGAGGAAAATAATTTTTTTAACACCCCGGGCTACCGGTTTGGTAGCCTGTGGTGCTAATGGACTTAATCCCCTGTTCCAAGTTTTGGAATTGGGGGGGGTAACGGCCCAAGTTTTGGAATGGGGGTAACGAGCCAGAACCCTCGTTAATGGTCCGAGCAGGCCATTACCCCCATTCCAGACCTTGGAACGGGGGCATAATGCCACATTGAAAGACATATGTATGTATGTGCGTATGGCATTTATAAAGTGTGAACATAGATGGGAAGCAAACGAGTTCTGTAAATAGGGGATGTGCACCCTGGAGGTGAAATGTAGGGTACCAGGATAGCAGAGGTTGTGGGGATGGCTGGGGTGAGCAGGCGAGAGGGGGATCTCTGAGAGGGAAGTAGGGTTGAGTGGAGTGAAGAAAGGTAACAAGATGGTCTTTGCAGAGTAGGGTCTTCACGTCCAACCGGAAGTGCGGCTTGGAGGGGGGCCAGTCTTATCTGCATTAGTCACGTGATCCAGAGACAGAGTGCATAGCAGGAAAAGGCCTGTCCCCTATTTATTTCCCTCGTGCAGATATTTCCTTCTAGCCCAGCTTCTGGTGGTGCGTTGGCCTTCAGAACTGTTTGGTTTACAGGCCAGGTGGAGTGGTGTTTTAATATTTAACTGCTTTGCAGATGATGTATGCTATCTTGAGCACAATGCGTACTTTAGAGGGTAGCCAGTGTATCTCTCTGAAGATGGGGTGTCACAGTCAATATTGCCTAATTATGTGGCGGGGTATGCTGCAGCTTGCTCTATGACTATTAATAGGGCCAGGTGACACGTTGGACTCTTGCGAGTAGGGTGCAGCCACCATCCAGGTAAGAAGTGACCAGGACTTGGATGACAGTTATGAAAGTTGAGATGGGAATGAAGGGCCTAACGTAGTGGAGGTGCGTGAGCTGGACCATGCTGTTTGGGTCTTCTAGGTGATGTGTGTTTTGAATGAGAGGTCAGAGCCCATGCCCATTTGATCAGGGCTCCCGTAAAACTACTTCACAAAGGATTGAGTTTATCTAGAACATATTTTCTCCAGTTGTCTCCAAAGGTTTTTTTGTGTCTCAGAGTTAACACATTTTTACTGCATGTACATATCCTTTAGAGCCTTACGTTTTCATTTCCTAAATGTAGTCCATTCATGACTGCAACCCTTGAGTTCTATGTGATATGACGGAAAGATGTTCATCTAATTTCTTTTTTTATTTTTACTGGTTGATTTTGCCATAAACATTTGCGGGGGAGACCGCCCTCAGCCACCCCTTTGCACCCCTAAATTAGATATTCACTTAAACCCATCGCCTACATATATTCTGGGCATAAAATATGCGATGAATTCTTCTCCGACTAAATCTTCTGTGGCCAAAACTCTGTATCCCGACCTTTGCATCCATCTGTATTATGCAATAGGTCACTTTGCTGTACGTGTAGTGGCATTCATTAGGCAATAAGCCCTGAGTCAGCGGGCCATTATCGTGCAAGTTAATGCCCACATGGTCCATAGTTACAGGCACAAGCGTGGCGAGGGCCTTAACAAAGGCCCAGGGGCATTATCGAATGCGGTTATGCCCCACTAGTGAGGGGGTTATTGACATTAGTGCCCCAGCCCGTTAGACTGGGGTAGTAATGGTGGGGGGGTTTCGGTTGCGAGACGAGTTGTGTTTCACAGAAAAAAAATGTCAAAAAATGGCCGTCGTAGACTGGAAAATGTAGCACGTTTTCCCTTTCAATGGTGGCCATAGTAAACAAAGAAAATGGTCGTCAGGGAAGGGGCGATGGGGCTACATGTGGCCATTAAAGTAAAGGGAAAAAAAAGTTTACAAAAAATGCCTGCCATGGAAAATGGAGAAGGGACTACATATAGTCCCTTCTCCCTTTCCATGGTGGCCTGAAAGAAAAAACAACAACCAAAGACCGCTGCGAGGGACGTGCACAAACTTGCGCGGGTTTACTGTGTGCTAAGGCTCGCAAACGCACCAATTGGTGTCTTTCTTTCATTTAACATAACCCGCGCCGGCCACTAATTCCCTTTCACCAACCCATGACAGGTGGTAAGGGGATGATATTAGAAAGATGGAGGACTTAGACTCAGGAAGTGTTGGATTCCCCTTGTAAAAAAAAGGATCAAAAAGAAAGTTGCCACCAGTGTTTTTACCTACCAGGGTCATTTTAAGTGAGATAAAGTGACAGAGAACTCTGTATTGACCGTGGTTTACACTACCTATAGGTGACCCAAATTCAAGGAAGTTCCTAATTGTCGTTGTTTGGCAAGGCTCAAAAGAATGTTGTGGGAGCTCAACGGGAGCATCTCTAGAGTCTAACCTCATTCCCACTTCTACTCTCCCAGTAAGCTCCTTGCACAGTCTGCGTAAAGATTACTGTTGATGTATGGAGCTAATGCTGGAAGGCTGTCATTGTTCTATCCTTTCAAGAGAATCAGAACCGATGTCTCCAATGGATGTTGAAAGACTTCACTTCTCAGTTTGCTCAACCTCAAGACTGTAGCGCCTTACACGCCCAAAAGGTCATGTGACCAAAGTCAATGTCAAGGTAACATGGCCACGCACGATGCAGCAATAAAGCAGTCCCGCAACTGCCAGGCTATTATGCAAGTCTATGCAAAAAGGACGAGCCTACTCGTCCTTGGCACTTAAGGGGTTCCACTGTGTACTCTATCAGCTGTGTGATGTTGCGCGCATACCCGGCCGCAAGGACCTGACAATGGCGACTAGCTGTAGAACCGGCGCCGCCTGAGACATAGCAATCTATTGAGTAAGTGCTGATACATGTTTGGCCAATTAATTGAGAACCCCGGGGAGCGTCTGCCGGATGAGCAGTCAGACAGACCTCTTTAAGCAGGAAGTCTAGGATGGCTAGGGCAGCACAAAGCAATCCATTAAGGCTGGTTAGGATACTGTGACTAGACCTGTGGCAAGGTCAGTGGCAGTGAGATGGCACTCCAAGCTCCAGCTCCTCCAGGAAGCAGATGCTCCAATTATGGGAAAGATTCACAAAAATGCAGCAAACAAAAGTCCCCCAGGAAAGGCGCCTCTCAACAAATGCTTCTCTATGTTTTATTACAAACACTCAAACAGGGTCTCCTTCCCGCTTTCTTGGCTGGCCTAGCCGTGCCGCGGGTCTTACGATCAAGACCTAGTTTTACAGAGGGAGGGCCACATAGACAAGATTCAGGGTAACATGGTTGTCACTTTGAATAGAATAGGCGCCATCACTTAGACACCTTTAAACACTTTGGGGCAGATTTTCACGACACTTTTTGGTGCAAGTGACGAGAAGTGCTAGTGCATCTCAGCACTTGCGCCAATAATATAGTTCACATAATTGTCGGTGGACATCTAAGGACATTTATAAGAGTCCACTGAAGTGCCCTTACTGGCCCGCTTTATGCATTTCCAAAAATCATGGGGCATTTCTGCACATTCTAAAGTGTATCCCGTATTCACAAATTGCCCAAAATTAAGACATTGCGCTGTGTGTGTCTGAAACAGGTGCAGCGTCTCGCGGTACTTCGTGACTCTATAAGGCATTTCCCTTGGAGTGCCCTACTTGCCTTTCTTTTACTCACACAAGGATAGAAATGCCTTTTTTTGTTTTTGCACATTTCACAATGAAAGGCCCTTTAAGGGTCCATCAGTGTGAAATAAACTCCCAGCATCCATTTCGGTTCTGTGAGCCTCCGATCCATTAATGTTAGGTGTGCTGCATAGCTCCACAAAATGTAAATAAAAGGTCTGTTGTTGTGTGTGCTGGGTTTATTTCCGGTTGGTAGTCAGCTATTGGCCAGCTCTTTTGCACTTACAGGACATTATTGGTAGCTAAGGAACAGATCTTGCAATGCTGGAAGAGTGATTTAGGCCCACCATTGAAGGCTGGGTACAGGATTTCGTCATTCTTTCAAGTAGAGAAAATGTAACTTATCAGAAGTTGAAAAAAACTGACAAGTATTATGCTTTATGGAATGTCTTTATTGAATTGTATATATGAATAGCCTACTATGTGGAATGTTCTTAATGAATTATATATATGCAAATTCCCTTTTGCAGTTTTCCCTCTTTTTTCTTTCCTCTTCTTTCCCTTTTCTTCCCTCTCCTCTGCTCTCCTTACTTTCTCTCTCTCTGCTCTTTCTTCGCCTTTCCTGCTTTTTAAGTTTGTTGTAAAAGGTTTGCTAATATACGGTTATGTAGTTTAAAATATGTTTATCAGTTGGCTTGTGTTAATATTGCTTGTTCTTTTTTCGTATATTGTAAAATCTCAATAAAGAAAGTTTACACTCGGGAGGATAGCTCAGGGCAACGTGCTCATCTTGGAAGCAAGACAACACAAAGCAGCACAGGTTCGATCCCCGGGTCTGCGCTTATAAACCTCTTGCGTGTTATAAATAATCTATCATACACACAAAAAGATCCTCGTATATGCAGTCGTTTCAAAGAATTGGCCCCTCTAAATCTCTTTTAAGGATGGTGAAAGAAGTACATAGAGATGCCTCTGAGTTTCTAGGGGATACAATCATTAGACACTCACCAGAAAGATAGGGTCTTTTGTGGGCGGGAGCAGGAAGATTGCATTATGACAAGGCAGAATATGTTGATACAGGCAGTACATACTCAGTCATGGTACACACCTGGGCCTGTGGGCTTTGGTTCTTGACCGTGCAGTGGTTTTGGAGTCGCAGGCGAGTGTTCATTGTTGCTGAGGTTTGGTTGTGGTCCTTTCCAATATGGCGAATCCTAAACTCCGGGTGTTGGATTCAGTGCAGGTAGTGCCAGCAGTGTTGAACACAATGCAGATGCTCTCAGCGGAGGATGGGCCACTGCGGTAGTGGAACCCGATATTATAAGAGCTGGGCATTCACAAGAGGCAAGCAACACACAGGTGGAAATGAGGGCACCAGACCTGATGACCCTAACTGCAGACCTCAGACTCTGTCACTCAGAGTGCTCACTGGTGCCTGTGCTCTCCTCTCTTCGTCATGATTGCCAGCGTGGTGACCGGGTTAAGCATGGCTTCTTGGCGCCAAATTATTCAAAGCTTACGGCAAGGCTGGTCCTGCCAAGAAAAGGGGAGCGGGCACTGGTGTACGTCAACCCGTGGTAGATTGGAAGGTTGGTCTTTGGAAGAACCGGGCAGAGCTTCCCCATCAGGAGGGTTTTAGGGTGTTGCAGCTCCCAGCAGCAGGATGGTCCATGTAGCCAGCATGTTCTTCCTTCTCCAAGTGCTACTGGTTGGTGTCATGTGGTTTCCAGGAGGTGACAGAATCCCAGGATCAACAACTCGTCTTTAATCCAATTTGTTTTAAGCTGGTCCATATCCCTTCCTTGTGTAAAGTAGGGGACACTGTGGAAAATCTATCTACTCGACCGCTATCAGAGATATTAACCTGCGTATCCTCTGAAAAGGACCTCCATGTGGGTCCTTGGCTTCCAAACAAGTTCATCGATGTTTACAGATATTAAAGAGCATGGGGGGCAGGGGCCTTGGGGAACTCAATGGTTCAGCTTTTCCGGAAACGATGTTAACTCTACCACTGATCTAAACCAACTTATTGCTGACTCAGAAACCTAGGACTAGGCAGGAGGAGTTGAAAATAATGGGTAGTTTCACCACACTACTAAATTGGGCCTTTTGGTCGCACAGAATGGTATCTTGTTATGGTCAGCATTGCTAGAGTGGGCTTAGTCTGGAAATAGCGGTTTTTAGAGATAATGCTTGCTCAGCTACCCTTTTGAGCAGGAAGGGAAGCCTTCCCTCGACTGGTCCCGGTAGAAAAGTTGGGATAACCTTGCAAGTTCTTCACAGTCCTTTCCTGCTGCCAGAATCACTCCAGGACGAGAGTGGGCTTCCTATGAGGATGTCCCATGACAACCAGGCAGGGAGGCACTGTACGCAGGTAAAGGCCTGCCACCCACGACGAGGTCACATGGAGTGACCTCTGCTTGCTATCCTGAGGCCCTACTCACTTCTCCCCAGGGATCTCCTTTGCTCTTCTTGACCTGTCAGGGTGCAGTTGGGCTTCTGAAACACCTGTAGACAGAGCCTACGGAGAAATGATCCCTCCGGCACCCCAGCCACAAGTTGGAAACCTCTGCCAGAGAAGCGACATCATTTCAGTGATGCTCTGCAAAGTACAGGTTCTGCAGAGAAACTGTGCTGGCGGATCCACAGGGACGTGTGGGATCCGGTGAGGATGCCTGAAATCCTGCGTCACATACAATGGAGATACGCTTTCTCCTGCACCTTGTGACGGGCAATGCTGGAGCTCCATGAATCCTGGATTTCATACAGTGCCACCACACAATGCCATGCCCTATGTGACATGCAGGGACTTCTGGAGTCCTCCATCACATCCAATGATCTGCATCGTTCCATGCGATGTGAGGTTTGATGATCACGTGGTGTCACTCAGTACTGGCGGGTAGTGCACTAGGCATCAAGCAAATCACCCTTCCCAAAAGAAATAGAAAACAGACACAGTAGTCAGAATGGTTCAGAGCCGCAGAAGTGCCGCACAAATAATCGTAATACATTTTTCAATGAATCAACTATCAAAAATGGCAATGATGAAGAAATCGAATGTCATTTACAACCATAGCGTTTGCAGGCATAGAGCGTGCTGTGCATTCAATGTAGCCCAAGGGCTGTTTTGCGCTCTATAAATACAAATAAATAAACAAATAAATAGCCAGAGTGTCACCTCTAGAGTCAGACAGCAGTCTCACTATAGATATATCTAGACTAGAGTAGGGGTATTCGTCACTGCTTGTTCCCAAACTAAAAACTGTAGACACTAGGAAATCTATTTGGTCCATTCCTCAATACATCCAATCAGAAGGAACAGAATGAAATTGATTTAGCTAAATGAAGTGTTCTATACATCTCGTGCAAGGCCACCGCTAGGAGCAAAACGTTACCTACAGTAAAATAGTCAGCAGAACACAGCTCCAATTGGTGCTCGCTCCACTGCCTGGCCTCCATTCCACCGGCTCCTTGGATCTGGCAGCTTCTGTGGGGTGCAGGCCACAGTCAAGTGCCACAGTGCCAGGTACTTAAGTAGATGCGGAGAAAAGAGACCAAGGCTTGTGAGCCATCTGTGTGGCCCGCACACCCTGATGCCCAAGAAGGGTTAATCTATTTCGAAAATATTTCGCTTGTTTGTAATATTCCGATAGATCAAAGTAGAAGAGATTCTGTCAAGCTCATTTGTATCAAATCATTCATATTTTAATCGGATAGAATGAACCAAACCAGTCTCCATGGGCCTTCATGTACCAGGACAGCGATGGAGGCCGGCCTTGTACTGAGAGTCGTACTGGGACGCCTGGAAATGCACTGTCTCTGGGACTGTGTGACATGCAGGAACTCCCTGATGCCTATATTATATACAGTGTAGTTACCCGGTCTCCTGCACTGTGTGAATGGCAGGAACTCCCTGATTCCTATATTATATACAGTTTACTTGCACAGTTTCCTGCACTGTGCGACATGCAGGAACGCGTCATTATGACCCAGGCGCTAAGTGTTTAACGGTGCCATAAAAGGCTGCGGCACCGTTAAACACCTAGCGCCTAATTACGAGGTCCCTTTGCGGGACCCGAGCTTAACGGCTGGTTTTACCAGCCGTTAAAGTAGGGACCTGCAAAGGGACCTTGGTGCTAATTACGGTACCGCAATTTGCGGTACCGTAATTAGCGCCTTCCCCATTCCCATTGAGCCCTATGGGGCAAAAATGGGAATGGGGAAGGGCCATGGCGGCATGGGGAATTACGCCCCGCCAACCTTGGAATGGGGTGGTAATTCCGCATTCCGCCATGGCGGACTCCGGCATCGACCATGGTGCTAACAGCACCATGGTTTTCCGCCGGAGTCCTAATGAGGGCCCCTGACTCCTATATTTTGTAGAGAGTACGTATACAGTCTCCTGTACTGTGTGACATGCAGGAACTCCCTAACTCCTATAGTAAATACATTGTAGTTAGACAGTCTCGTGCAGTGTGTGACATGCACTCCCATGGAACTCCCTGATTCCTATATTGAATACAGTGTAGTGACATTGTCTGCTGAACTGTGTGATATGCAGGAACTTTCTGATTCCTATATTATATACAGTGTAGTTTCTCTGTCTCCAGCACTGTGTGAATGGCAGGCAATCCCCGATTCCTTTATTATATACAGTATAGTTACCCGGTCTCTTGTGCTGTGTGCCATGCAGAAACTTCCTGATTCCTATATTATACACAGTGTAGTTACCTGGTCTCCTGCACTGTGTGACATGCAAGAACCCTCTGATTCCTATATTATATACAATGTAGTTATCCAGTGTCCTGCACTGTGTGACATGCATGGATTTCTGAAACCCTGCATCACATGCAATGAGTTTCTCTTTCTGCAAAGTTATTTTTCTGACTTTTTATCTGACTTGTTGATCCACTGCTGTGCCCATAAATGCCCTGCATGCCTTCATTATAGATATAATACTTTTATTGTAGTAACGTTTAGATATTTGGGTTCTGATAATTTTGTGTTTACTTTTTGTGCCTTAACTCGATTAAATTATGAAAGATGGCCCCAGGCAGCTGGAAGATGGGCTCTGAGCGGAACCCCTCTTTCATTTCCATGGCGGCCTGCAGGAACAGGAGCGGCAGTGGCTGCAGAGGTGGCGGGGCACCGCTGTAATGGTTTATTGAGAGGCCACCGTGAACACACGGAGTTCCATCCCGCCCCAATCAAGGTGTTACACAACAAACTGTTTAATGTCAATTCTTTATTCAGCCTTATTTGCTATTCATATCATTCACCTTGTATCCCTCCCCCTGAGCTACCAATGAGCCATTAACTTGTTTGGTGTATTTATTTGAATGATACATAATGGAGATCGCTCTAAACTACACACGCCACCTTCTTTGAGGATCACAATGAAACCCCTTGTTACATAAATAAATTGCACAAGCTGTTTGGGAAAAACACAAATCACAATACTTTTCTTTCTACAGATTACACGTCAAGAATAATCAACACTGGTGTGCTCTAGCACCTTGAAGGGTCTCTTCTGCTAGATGGATTTACCAATAAATATCTGACCAAATAACCGTACAGACTCAAAGAATATGGCAAAGAACTACTTTATTCTCAATATAATAAAGCAGGGTTAACTGGCAGACATCGGACTGATGCATGCACACTTACACACAAACTTGATTACAGAGAGGTTTTACACCCCAATATGTGTCATCTATGAGGTCATTCTATGTGGCAAACTGGAAAACCTATTGATTAGAGGGATTGGCTAGGGGAACAGATCTACTTATAGAATACATATGGGTTAGTACACCATTGGCTGTCTCTTATCGGGAAGACATGCCTCGAATTACCTCTTAACATATATAATACTGATTATAGCAGACAAAATGGTAGTGGATTGGTCTATGCAACATTCTATAGCAGATTGCCCCATTGACCCACTGATTGGTTGGCATCCCTACCCAACCTTGGACTTTTGGCTCGGCTAGTAGCACGTAAGTGAAACGAAACCCAGGTGCTTGAGTCACATCGGATTACTCGCTACTTTCCCAATTAGTCCATCATCTCTCATCAGTCCAGTCATGAGCCAGAGTTTACCATCTGTAGTTGACCTTGTATCCTGCTCTCTGTTCTGGAACATTCAAGGGAGTGTGAGCATATCACTATCTCCGTCCAAAGCTTAATGTATAGCCCTTGTTTACAACTTCTGGATCCCGTGTGAAGAGACCACAAATGTGTCAATTTTGACCTCTTATTTACTGTTATTTAATTCAATTATGCTAGGTGTTATTGCTCCTCTTGGCCTCTAGAGACTTGGTCACTCCACCTTGTATAGACTTTATACACTTTTAATGATCCAATACTTGGCTCTTGTGAATGTCTTCTTCTTCTTTATTCTAAGAGAAATGTGTTTCACATCTATGACTTATCCGTGTTCCTCCCTTTGTGTTTTGCAGCTATTCCTTAAAAATAGCATCCTTGATCCCAGGTCAACATAGACACCTCTTTGTTTTGCACCCAAAGCTGTTTTCCAATGTCTCCTGACTCTGCACCCCTGGTCTGTCTCTGAGGTAGCTGAATTGAATCTTACACACGCTGACGTCCATTTTCCTATCATGGCTTTCCTAGCCATATTATATTTTCCTCTATAGCAAGCTTCTATATGTCTCATCTACCTTGCATTGCTGCATATTTGATCAGCAAGTTACTTTGTCATCTTTGTATATAATTTCGTACATGTTTCCCTTACCACTTCAGTTACATCGTCACTCTTAAGTATTTTTATATCATTTCAGTATGTCTTTGCACATCTTTTTCATCACATCACTCTGCCCTTGTCAGATTTCACTCAGCACTACATGATATCCAATGGTGTGTGCTGACATCCTTCCACTCGATATCCTACCACTCTCTCAGTGCAATGATACATTCAATTTGGTTGTCTGAGAGCATATCATCTCTCATACACTTGAGGCAGTATAGGCATAACACATAGAGTCCCATATAGGGCTCTTCTCCTGCTGTTCCAATATGACAGTAGTGAGGGGTGGGAGTTAGGGAAAGTGCATCCAACTGCTCCTCTACACTGGTAAATGAACAAAATGAATTTACATATGCAATGCTGTGCAATTTCGATTTTTCTGCGCGCTTAAAGGGCTAGCAGTTTGGTTTACAGATTTGTACAAATACATATGGCAATTATTATTTCACCCACACTTTTGCTTTAAAATAAACACGGGGTGATTTAGCAGTTAGATTTTCAGACCTCCAGCTCCCTACCTTCGTCTGTGTTGGGGGAAGTCGGACAGAAAAATTGGAATGATTTAGGAATGTTGGATGTCAGATCCCCCTTCACGAAAAGGCCCTGTGTTGGGAAAGCTGGACAGAACAAATCGGATGACCTAAGAATTTTGGATTTCAGAGCCCCCTCCACTTAAAGGCCTGTGTTGGGGAATCTGGCCAGAAATAAATGTGTATGATTTAACAATTTTGGATTTCAGACCCCTCTTCACTTAAAGGCATGTCTTGGGGAAGCAGGACAGAAAAAATTGGGATGATTTAATAATTGTGGATTTCAGATGCTCCTCCACTTAAAAGCCTGTGTTAGGGAAGTTGGACGTAAAAATTGGAAACTTTTTAATTTTAGTTTAGGGACAAAGACACCCCACTTCCCAAAAGAAGTCAGGGTTAATAGGAAAAATAGGATCACCCAATTTAATTACAGTCTATAGTTTTCAACGCACACCGGGAATGAGGCTTGTTCATTTAGAATTTTAACAAACATCAGCCCGTGGTGTTCTGCCAAGAGGAATTAATTATATTCATATTTTTAGTTAATTAGGCTAAGGATTTACACAGTTTTGCCCACCCCCACCCGCCCACTATAAAGGGAAAGCATTCAAGGCAAGTAGAATCCCCCGCCTTTTAGTTTCAAAGGGCTGAATTCTACTTACATTGAAAACCTTTGCTTAAAGTTCAGGAAAGCCAGCTACATTTCAGGACCCTCTTGGAGGACAGGGCATGGGTTTGGTCACTCTACTCTCAAGGATGGTCCCCAGCTCTTCACCATAGGGCCCAGTCAGTTTTTAGGCCTCTCCAGCAATAAACAGCTCCACCCAGATACCATTTTTGCAAATCCCCTTTTGTGTTTCCTTGCAACTGTCAGATGATCATTTTTTAGCAGCTCTCCCCTTCCCTCATGGTGCATCCACTTTATATACCAGTGATGACACCATCAAAATTTCAATGTTGAGCAGTACCCTGCAAGAATTCCTGCGTCTTTGACTGGTCCTTCCCATTCCTCTCTAGCTCCCAGCCCATGACCCTGTCCAAGGATTGGTTCAGGAGTCTAAAATAGAAATATTGCAACTCCCCATTGGAATTTCCTTTTTTTCTTATGTCATCTTTAGCCAAACATTGACTATATGGCAAACCTTTGTGCTTTACTAGTAACTGCCATAATGTATATATATTCTGATTCAGCTAATCATGGGGAATTAAATAAAATGACAGTCAGGTCTGCACCATGTTGCACTTTTATTTTGCAATTTTCCACCGTTTTTACAAAAAGCATAATAGTAATGCACATGCAATTTAGTCTCCAAGTACCAAATTTCCCCCTTCACCAGCACGACAATTCTGAAAAGGAGATTATCAGAGCGGCCAGAAACACATTTTAGCTTGCCATTACGTTTCCCTAAGTCGCAGGTGGACACATTTTTTTTATCAAATCACCTTGCAATTATCTAAAAAATGAGACATACATGTATACAGTGCGACTTGTGGTTGCTGAGAAAATGAAACAATTGTGGTAGTCCATTTAACTAATGGGGATTCTTCATATACCTGCAAATCTTCACTACTTTCTTCCTGCCATTTGCCATTCTGTGGTTTGAAGTTGGTTGGTTGCTGGTTGTAAGTACTTGGGAGGCCTTGGCAACACAGAGAGCTCCCACTGCAGATAATGAGCTAGGCTGGCCTTGTGATGTCATGAGTCCTTGCTGCCATCTGGCATCCTGTCCTGTTGTCTGAAGAGGACCACTATTTCGATCTGAAAAACCTTCTATTTTCTTGTATTCCTTTTAGAGTTCAGCTTCTCTAGATTGCAGCTCCTCCCAAATTCCAGTCATGCATTGGCTAGGCCATTTGCCATTCACAGAAAAGAATCTTAGGAGACAACCAGTCTGGGGAAAGTTTGTTTTCAACACCTTAAGCAGTTTGTAAATAGCTGGGATGCAAAAGCCTGCCTTGCAGAGAGGGAGCCCTTTGTGAAGTCTATCCAACAACAAGCAAAAGGGTCTGCCCCTAGACTAAATTAAATTTTCATATGACTCATGGAAACAAAGTGGCATTTTCTTTTCACTTGTCGCCGGTATTTTTTATGTGAAGCATAATATACATTACATCTTGTGAACCCACATTAAGTCTTTTCCCTGAAATCTTTATGTTAGCAGGGGAAGATTGTTCACATTTCTTGCTTTAAAACTGTAAACACACATGTAAAGACATTTTCATGTCAGTGTTGGCAAATTCCATGTGAAAAGGGCCTTTGGATTTCTTCTGCTACTGTTAAATAAAAGGCTGCTTTTTCTTCTGTAATGACAGATAGGCCTTTTCACATAGACCTTCCTTGTGTTACTTTCAGAAACCACCACAGTTTTCCTCAATAGGCCCATTTTCAGTGTGAAGGTCTTTTTATGAAGACTGGCCGGTCATTTTTCCAGTGGGCCCTTCAGTTCTGTTGTTGGGGCCCTTGATTAAACTCCACAATGCTGCAGCTGAAAAAAAGCAAGTGGGGGTAGTAGGGATTGGGATTTTAACACTAAGGGAAAGCAGGGTGGGTGGAAGATGGCAGGTGAGGGGAAGCAGCCATCAGGTTGCTTTTAAAGTGGACTTGGGGGGAGACTACTTAGCTGACACCAAGGCCCTGAATGACGTCTACCTGGTCATCCAAGCTTGGATGGCACAACACCAGCTATGCCTCAACGATGACAAGACAGAGCTCCTCATCCTGGGCATTACGCAACGCCTTAGTAAACTTGAGCCATCCCACCAGTCGTTTATCATTGATGGCAACACCATCCAAGTTTCAAAAGACACTAAAACCTTAGGTTTTTACCTTGATGCCACTTTATCCTTATCTCGACAAACAAACGCAGTCAGATCAGCCTCAGCATACACCTGCAAACTCATTGCAGCCTGCAGGCCATTTCTGACCACCCTGAATACTGTCACACTGGCCAGAACCCTCATTATGTCCAAAATTGACTATGGCAGCGCCCTCTACTTAGGAACCAGCTAAGAGAATCTGAACAAATTACAAATTACCCAGAACAACGCTATTAGAGCGGCACTAAACATCCCGTGAAACCACCACATCTCTGAATCTAGAAGCAATCTACATTGGCTACCTGTCAAACAGCGAATTTCACTGAAATTCCTAGCCCTCACGCACAAATGCCTGGCCCACAAAGCCCCCCTGTACCTTTGCAGCCGGCTATCCCGCCAGGCGACTACCCAACCTCAAAGAATCACCCAGACCCACTGTTTATCGATCCCTCAAACTTCAAAAAGCTGGGGGCTTAAGCTTCCCTGTCCTCGCCTCCAAGCTTTGGAATGACCTCCCTATCACCATTAGATCTGAAGATTCCTTTAGCGCATTGAAGTCCAAAAACGAAAACCTGGCTCTTCAATCAGCCTTGAAATATGCCCTGCACACCACTGTCCTACTAGTTTTGGCCCTTTCGCCAGCTTACACCTTTGGCTCCATGTCCCTGTAAAGTTTCTGTTCTAATTTCTGCTCTGTAAATTATGTATATTGTTATATGTTCTGACTATTATGTATGTACACTCGTCCTGTGCCTAAAGTATGTACATATATACGCTCTTTATGAAACCCTGCTCAAGTTGCGCCCTGATGCCTCCGGGCCTGACGGTGCGCGTTACAAATAAAAGAAATACAAAATACAAAAATAGATTCAGCCCATGATCTGAGCAACCAGATTGGTTACTACCCCCTTCCCGGGTGCTAATACAACCAGAGGGGAAGCATTGTGCTTAGTCTGTTACCCACATGTGAGCAAGAGCAAATGCAACCAGGCAACATTCACATATTGCAGACCAATTTTGTTAGGCCTTTGATATTGTGCCCTCGTATGAATGCTGTGCAGATTTGTCAAAGCCTTAGTTCACACTATTTGAAAGTTAATCTATCAAAAGGTGGGTTTCATTGTTTTTTTCTGCAAATATTTATTTATTTACACACATCCCCAAAGCCACCGACAATTGGGTGCTTCTTCCCAATAGGCATCAACATTTTGAATTCTGCACCAACCTCCCTAACCAACTTACATATCACAGTCCTAAACAACTTATCCTCCCACTATGGGCACATGAGACTCACCTCTGGACACATGTCCACCAATTGCTCTCGAAACAAGTCACCCCGGAACAGATCCATACACACAGTGCCTGTGTACTTCCAAACCGCAGGCTTCAACACAACAGCAAAGATATCTTGAATTTCCTACTCTTTCTGCGCCAACCAAAACCATTCCCCTGCTCTTTCGGATCCACCAGAGTATCAAGGGACCCTTCAAATGGCAGCAAAGCTTGGGATAAAACCCAACAACACAACATAATGTCAGGGACGTCATTTGGGGGTCACCAGGATTTGCATTTGAGACCCCTGAGGTCTCCCTTGAAACCCCTTTGATCTCCCTTACTACCCCTAAAAAACATTTTTTTTTTCTTTAATTTAAATAGAAGCTCTTAGACTGTGGTCAGTACCATGCGGCTCTTTGTTTTTTGGAGTGGCTGACTTTCTTGTTCAGGCCTCTTTAAAAAAAAACAGAGTGTTCCACAAGTGTAAAACTTTGAGCAGTGACCCTAAATAAGAAAGAATAGGAATAACAAATTATTTGTCTTTCTGGAATTTTATACAATAATTGCTAAACTCGTTAAAGGTTTATTTCAGGCAAAATTCAAGGGCGAGTCACTGATTTAGTCTGTTCTTAAAAATCTCAAATTCACAATGCAGACAAAAACGTCCCAGAATCATTTAGTTAGAGTAGAATAAGCATCCTTTTCGGACTATGTATTTTGCTTTTTGCAAGTTGCAGTTATAGCATGTTTTTTTCTGCCGTCTCTTTTGCGATCATCACAAGACATTCTGTTTCGGTGTCGTTGGTCACTTGACAAAATCCTTGTGCCTAAAAGCTTGTGCACAGTGTAGAAATGTTAGACCATAGCACATAAAGTGGCCCTTGATTTCATTGTGCCACAATTAATGATTTGTTTTAATGTGCATCTTTCCTATCTCCCTGGCATGCTGTTCAGGATGTTTGTTTGAATGTATGAAGTAACAAGTGCTCATAGTATGGGATGCTGTGTGAGTGCGCTACTTTCCCTGCGCTACTCTATATTCTTTAATGCACAGCTGTGAACCCTCACAATGGTATGTATTTTGCCAACCTCTGAAGCCCGAAAAGTAGATCCATGCAGGCTTGACATGTCGCCAATTTTGCACCACACCTGCAGATGAACTGGCCTGCTGTTAAATCTCAGTTACCAGTTTATTGGTATCCACTACAGAGTGTAATTTGCTTTCTGACTTTGAGAACATTCAGGCCAGGCATGTAATTGCTCATTTTACTATGGCCAGTAAGATAGCTATAGACGGTAAAATAGCTCAGTTAGTTGAGCGCTCCCTAATGCGATGTGTGTGTGATTTGCAGATTCAAATCACAGCAAGACGAACTCTGACTTTTTTCCTTCTGAGGTCGATAAATGAGTACGAATACAGGTTGGGTGATATTGTATCACTTATGCGTAAGTGCTAATAATAACACATCATTATCATTCGGCCTTGGACGTCTGCTGGCATTCACAGTAATTTGGTAATATGGGCCAATACACATTGATGTTAATAATACATATGGTCATTCATTCTTGTATGGAATGTATATCACATTACAGTGATATCGTAACCATATTTATCGTAGTGTACTTAGGAACAATGCTATGTGATGCCACTTCCTGTTTTGTCAAGGTGTGAAAAGTTGGATTCCATCACTTCTGTGATGTCACTTCAAGGTGGGGTAAAATGACAGCACTTCATGTGATGTCACCAGTGGTCAAGGGTCATGTGATGTCACTTCCGCTACCCCTGGCATTTTGGTGAAAAGACGTTCCTGCATAACGTAGTCTGACGTTTCCTGAATCCTTAAATTGAGTTCTCGATTCAGTATATGAACATCTTCTAATGCAATACAAGCATAAACTGTGGCCTTCCAGGTGCAACTACTCAGAAAGATCAAGGCCCAAAGTTCACCATGGGAATTTATATTTATAGGCTCAGGGGAGGGCTGGGAATCAAAAAAGGCCCTGGAAATTATTTTTAAAGTGGCCCCATATTACACATTTTCAGCAAGCCTAACCCTTTTCCTATGAGAAAAGGTGGAAATAAAATAGGTTACGACACAAAACAGGCCCAGGGTGCAGAGGCCTACTGGGAAATCTCCAGACTTCCCTATAGGCCAGTCCACTCCTATATGTGTCCTTCTTGTTGGGTCACGGTGACCACAAGCTCTCTTCTCCCCCAATGCTTATCTACATGCTATGTCTGCCGATAGATGCAGTCAGATCCCTGGTACACTCAGCTCCTGGCACTGGCTGGTCTAAATTCCTGCAGACTTTTGGAACAGCACTGTATGACCTTTAAAGATTTTCATGATTGCCGAAACCTGCACATCTTGCTTAAAAATGGTGCCTTACAAGAGGTTCTCTAGCAACTAGGAGTAATTTGGTGGCCTAATTAGACCTCCCACCATGCCAAAAGAGCAAGCGCACCAAATCAAGCCTTTCCTCGGTTTAGCAGAAATGTGTCCGCTTCCCTTCGTCGGGCTATTGTGTCCTCGACAACCTCAAGACGATGTTAACATTGTATCAGTTTAATGTTTTAGCAACCAGCCCTAATTATGCTCCCATCAGGCTAAGCTTATCTGCTATTCAAGGATTCCTTTATGTTATATTATCCAGCATATGTATTTATGTGCAATATTCCTATTGTTTTATGAGATTTTTTACTAACTTTATGTCAGGGGTTCTGATAATTGTAATGATTTTAGGAATCACAGAATTTGATTGCACAGCTCTCTATTGTTTCTTAAACATGATCACAGAAAAATCATAAGAAATGGAGGTTTCTCCCATCGCAACTTTCCTCATGCACCAGATCTCGCCTAACAAGGACCTGCCAGAGGAGCTGGGCTGTATCTCTCTCCCTACAACAGAGTGCGGTTGATATGTGCAGGCTGCTTGTTGCATTTGGGAAGGCTGTAGCACCCTTACTGAGTTCCTGGGGGTGGGAATACTCCCTGGTGGTGTGGCCCTTAGGAGACTGAGCTCTCGGACTAGGGCCTCATCACGAGTTGGGCGGTAATGCCGGCGCTAATAGCGCCGGTGCTAATAGCCCTACCACCAAACCCCCCAGCGCTATTAGTGCAGGATCGCGGGTTTGGCGGAAGGGTTATTGCCCATTCCCCATTGGGCCCATTCGGGAATTCCTCATTCCCCATTGGGCCCAATGGGGAACATTCACGCTATTACCGCCGGTGGATTTCCCGCCGGCGGTAATCATGCCGAAAATCGGCAAATTTGCCACGGATTTCCCCCCAGTTTACAGCTGGGGGGAAATCCGCCAAAGCCATGATCTGGTGGACCCTTAAATGCGGTGGTAATAGCGCTACTGCCGCATTTAAGGGTTACCACCAGTCTCGTGATGAGGCCCTATGTGTCTCTGGGCCTCATTACACGGTAGGCGGAGGACCAAGGTGCTATTAGCACCTTGGTCCATGCCGGTAAAATACTGGCACCGCCTTGGTGGAAAGGGCAATTACTGCCCTATTCCAAGGTTGGCGGGCGGTAATTCCCCCTTCCTCATTGCCCTTCCCCATTCCCAATTTTGCCCCATATGGCTCTATGGAAATGGGGAAGGCGCTAATTACGGTGCCGCAAATTGCGGCACCGTAATTAGCACCCCGGTCCCTTTGCGGGTTGGTTTTTAAGGCCTGCAAAACAGCAGGCGTTAAAGTACCTACCCGCAAAGGGACCTCATAGTAAAGCGGTAAGGGTTAACGGTCACCGGTACCATTACCGGTGACCGTTAACCCTTACCGCCTTCCGTGTAATGAGGCCCAGAGGGTGTTGGAACGTTTGTGCTAATTTTAAGTGGATGCTGGTGGTTACGGCTCTTACTTCAGCCCGATGCTTGTGTAGTTGATTATGTTCATATGTTGTGCGCTTCCCAAATGAAGGGTCCCGATTCTTCACTAGAGTGCGGGAGGTAACTGATTTGTAGACATTGAGATTAGTGCAACTTCATAGCCACTCTATCAAACCTTACAAATAAGCTGAGCCTCTCTTGGGAAGGGAGAGGAAGATAGCAGCGGCCAACACAGGTGTGTATGGAAATGGCATAGCCAGCACATCAGTACCTGCAAAAGTGTGCAAGGAGATCACATAGCCAGCATACCAGGGCCTACAAAGGTGAGTGTTGCATTTGCATAGACATCATAGCAGAGTGAAGTATTCAATCAAGCCAGGCAGAGGTACAAACAGCTCCACGTTTATTTTCTATGTAGAAACGACCCGGCGCCCTGCACTGCTTCCTCACAACTCATCCGCCCATTCTTCCACACTAACTCCCCGTCCCTAGAATCTCACACACGCTTCCAAAATAAACATTCCATTTCACGAACACGCAGGCAGGGTGCCCCCATACAATGTAATGATGACGTGAATACAAGGAATTAGAACGTCTTGAAAACAGTACAATAAAATACAACATAATCCCCCCTAAAACAAAATCAATGGTAACAAAATTAGAGAAAATGAAACAAAATCAAACAGCAGAAACAAAATTGCAAAAAAATGTATGTTCAAGACTCTCAGACAGCTTAGAAGAGCAAAAGATAGTCTTTATATTAATTGTCCCTGAAGTAGGCTTTTGACCGAATAGGTAACCTCTTCTTTTCGTTTAATTGTCCATGATGTAGTCTTTTGACCAAATAGGTAGCTTCCTAAATCTTGGACTACAAACAATCCTATCACCATCAACAACATCAGAATTGTTCTCTCGATGTACATTTAATTCTCTCACTTCATTTCTTTGTTCCCCATTCACGTCACCATTCCGTGAGCAGACATTATCCCTAAACAACTCAATAGCTCTTCTGTTATATTTCTTCTCCATTCGTCCTTCTATTCTATCTCCACCCTTCCAATACCACTTACTGACCATATGTAAATTCCAAACTGAACCACCACAAACCTTAACAGCTCTTTTGAACACTTGTACAACTTTAACAGGACTGCTATACTGAGACTCACCTTTTCTCACATTGCGTCCTAATTTGATTCTTACAAAATCACCAGGTGAAATTTTAAACCTACCTTGTTCAATGCACAACTCTTTACCATCACACTCTTTTCTCTTCCTATAATGTACCCACACAGGATTAAGCAATGTGTTTGGTACTCTCCCTCTCATCATTTCAAATGGTGTCTCCTGACAGAAATTCTCACGCTCCATAATTTCTCTTTAAGTGCCTCATCTACAGGCATATTGTTCCTCAAAGCTAATTCCACGGTCTTCACAATGACCCTATTGCACCTCTCCACTAATCCGTTAGTTTGTGAGTGATATAGCGCCGAAAATCTCCAACCAATCCCCGTACGTCTGGAAAACTCTTTTACCTCTCTGCTTTCGAACTTTACACCATTGTCACTAATGACCACTTTAGGATAACCCTCCCTCCTGAAACTTTGCATCAAACATGTTATTACCTCGTTGGAGTCAATCTTACTAACTGACTTGACTTCCAACCACCTTGAGTAATAATCCACCAACACCATCAAGAATTTCTTTTCATGTATCAAATTTCCATAAGGGCCTATAATGTCAATACCTACTCTGTCCCATGGTGCCTCCACTTTAGACATGTTGGTAGGTTCCGACTTAAAACTTTTGCAACTTTTGTCACTATTTTGGCATGGCCAACAATTCCTGACAAATCTTTCAATCATCAAATCCATACCAGGCCACCAATATTTTGTCCTCTCGTTGTTTTTAGTCCCTGTAATACCTGGATGTCCTTGGTGAGCCTTTTCAATTAGTTACTTATATAGCTCCTGTGGAGGAATCAATTTATCCCCTCTCACTAAAAAATCATCATCTACGGAAAATTCATCTCTGATCTCCCAGAACTTCCTACACTCATTACAAAGCAATCTCTTTTCAGGCCAACCTGATTCAGTATATTTCATAACCTTTTGTAACGTCTCATCCTTACCAAGTTCATTTAACCATGTTTCTCTTGACGTCACTTCAAGAACGGTTGCCACTACTTTACAATCTTCTTCAACGCCAGTGTTGCTATCTATCAAAGGCAATCTAGACAGGTAATCAGCTATTACATTTCTTTTCCCCAGGACATACTTCACTATAAAGTGATAATCCTGCAATTTGAGGCTCAAACTAGCTGCCCTGGGAGAAGCTCTACACATCCCACGCACAGTAAGTACTTCAAGCAAAGGTTTGTGATCCGTCTGTATTATAAATTTGCTCCTCCAAAGGTACTTTCTAAAATAGTTCACTGCCCAAACACAAGCTAATAATTCTTTTTCAATAACTGAATACCTACTTTCAGTATCAGAGATTGCCCTGGAAGCATAATTAATAACTTTTTCATGACCATCATCAGCGATCTGGAATAACACTGCTCCTAAACCGCTTCCACTGGCATCCACCGTTACTCTGGTTTGTCTTCCAAATACAAACCACCCCAATTCTATGGCAATTCAGATCTCAGTTTTTATACATTCTGTTGCTTTGTTACATTCATCACCCCACTCATACTTTGCACCCTTTTTCATTAATTTCCTCAAAGGTTCAGTTAGACTAGCAAAGTTTTTTACAAATTTATTATAATATTCACACAAACCAAGAAATTACCTGAGCTCATCCTTATTCGAGGGATTAGGCGAATCTCTAATCGCTTTCATGGCCTCTAACTTGGGTTTGTAACCCTTTGCATTCACCATGTGACCTAAATACTCAACCTCTTTCACTTTGAAATTGCATTTACTTTGTTTTATTTTCAATCCCACAGCCTCCAACCTTGTCAACACCTCATTCAACCTTTTGTCGTGTTCTTCAGAACCTTTACCAAAAACAATAATGTCATCTTGGTATACTAAAGTTCCAACTAAACCCTTCAGAACATGAGCCAAAACCCTCTGAAACACTGCTGCTGCGGACGCCAATCCAAATGGCATCCGCTTGTACCTGTATAAACCATACGGTGTGATAATTGCCGTGGTGTCTCTGCAGTCCTCTGTGAGTGATATCTGGTGATATGCATTAGATAAGTCTAACGTGGAAAATGTATCTGCATCCCCAATACGGTTTAACATCTCCGAAATTATTGACAAAGGAAAAATATCTGTTATGATGTTTTTGTTAACATCTCTCAAATCCATGCAAATTGTTGGCTTTCCATTTATCTTTATAGCTACAACAAAGGGACTCACCCACTGTGATGACTCAATCTTTTCAATCACCCCTTCTGATTCCAATCTTCCTAATTCTCGTTCAACCTTATCGACAATGGCAAATGGTATTGGTCTGGCTTTTGTGTGTGTTACCGGCAATGTTCCTCGTTTGAGTCGTATTCTATGAGCAACATTTTTTAACAACCCCAAACTTGTTTGTAATTCATTACCAGGATTCGATTTTCTCTTAATTTATTCTTTGCTACTGTTCACAATCAAAAGTTGTTCTTCACACAGATCCAGCCTTATTCTCAAGCCTGCTTGATCTCTCCAACCTATTATGTTCACATCTTTTTCAGCTACATAAACTTTCACCTGAGCACGCCTGTCCTTGAACTGAATAATGCTTGAAAACCAACCTACAAAGTGCATCTTCGACCCTTCGAATCCACCTGGATTCCTTACATCTGATGCTTTCAATTTGCATCTGAGGCCATCTGCAACCAATTTCTGCCAATTCTTTCTCGTAATGATAGTCCATGGAGAACAACTATCAACTTTTACTCTTAATTTCCAATTGTCCAATATGACTTCACAACTTGGACATTTAAACTCTCCTCCTGGTGGTTCATGAATTACGAACACTCTCTCTTCATCGGATTCTTCTTCCTCTACTTGAATTGCTGAGACTCTCTTTTTGCGTCTACAAGTAACTGCAAAATGTCATTTAATTCCGCAATTTCCACATTTTTGCCCAATTGCAGGGCAGTTTCTGGAGTAGGCATAATGTCCTAATCTACCACAACTGTAACATCTGTCACCATCTCTTATCTGCGGATTCTGGACCCTGGTTTCAGTTTTCGCCCAATACTTCCCCTTAGGGAAACTTCCCTTAGACTCCGATCCTTTGGATCTGTTGCCTTTGTTTGTGGCAAAATCAACTCGATCTTTGGTGCGCAAGGTATTAACCAGGCCTTACTCTTCTACGTCTTGTGCACTCTTGCTACTGGTCTGTATCATGCTTTGAGTAGCTTCCTGCTTTTTGCTCTTCATCTCCTTAGAACACAATAGGCTGTGTTCTATTCTTTTTGCAATGGCAATAGTCTCTGGCAAAGATGGGTTCCCCACCATCCATAACCTATCCTGAATTAGTGTGTCCGTTGTATGAATTATGATCTGGTCTCTAATTAGTTCATCGAGGGTGATCCCATTTCCAAAATGACATGTACGGGCCAGTAATCTCAAAGCCGAAACATACTCTTCTATGTTTTCCTGCTCCTTCTGAACTCTTGTGTAGAAATTGTACCTATTGATTGCTACATTAGTCTCTGGGTCATAGTATTTATCTAGTTGTCTGAGGGCTTTATCGTGCTCATCACCATCACCAGCCTCATCGCCTGATAATTCTGGAAGCTCTCTATATTTCCTTTGACCCTCCAAACCTAAAGCATGGGGTAGTAAAAGCTTCTTCTTGCGAGAAGTAAGTCCTTCTTGCTCCACAGTCTGAATGTAATTTAACCAAAACTCTTTCCATTCAGACCAAACTACTGTGGGTTGCCCAGGAGTTGGGAGAAAACTTGCTGGGAGTTGAATACTAATATCTTGCATGGTCAGACTTACAATTTGCTGACTATAATTATCTCCTTCCAGAATAGTGTTCAAAGATTCCTAAAAAATCTAATTCTTCTAGACTTTACAAAAGTTGACCACAACTTATTTCCACCATGTGAATAGCCAACTGTATCCTTTGACTCTTGTAAAAGAGGATCTCGTGACTGTGTTGCTGGCAGAATCCGAATTTAAAAAAAAAAGATTTTTTTTTTCAACTACTGTGATGAAGATGAAGCATCACTTGCTAAATCTCCGCCTGACTTCCTGGTTCGTGACAATATGGATCCGTGTCACGTGGGCCTGTGACGTTTTTCAATGTCCTTTTCTCTAATTATCAATATGAGACAAACTGTGCGGCCTGTGCGTGCGCGCGAGTAAATTCGCCTCACCAAACAAAATATCTGACAAAACAGGGAAAGCGACACCTTATGGTTCTGTCACCTCCGAAACCGTCTCACAAGGACAGTACAAGGAAACTTAAAATGTTTGCTCGGAGCAACCGCTCTCTCCCCCTTCGTGGGTGAATGCGACGCCGGGTCGATCCTCGTCGCCAAATGAAGTATTCAATCAAGCCAGGCAGAGGTACGAACAGCTCCACGTTTATTTTCTATGTAGAAACGACCCGGCGCCCTGCACTACTTCCTCTCAACTCATCCGCCCGTTCTTCCACACTAACTCCCCCTCCCTAGAATCTCACACACGCTTCCAAAATAAACATTCCATTTCACTACCACACAGGCAGAGTGCCTCCATTCAATGTAATGATGATGTGAATATGAGGAATTAGAACGTCATGAAAACAATTCAATAAAATACAACACAGAGCCTTCTAACTGCTGTGTATGGAGATCACAAAGACAACGTAGCAAAGCCTACCAAGGGGTGCAAGGAGATCACATAGCCAGAATAGAAGGGCAGGTGGGCATGGAAAGGGCACAGCCAGTATGCCAGAGCCCACAGAATTGTGTATATCAGTGGTCTTCAAACTGTGGGGCTCGCCTCCCTAGGGGGTCTGAAGAATGACTGGGGGAGGGTGGCTGCAATGCTCTTCAAAAAGGGTTTAGGGTGACTGCTTATAATAGAAAATATAGCAGATATGTTGTGGAGGGGCAGCAACAATATTTTTACTCAAGGGGGGGCTTGACATAACAAAGTTTGAATACCACTGGTGTATGGAGACAGCATAGCCAGTGTAGTAGGGCCTACTATACGCTTCCTACTTGCCTGTTTACCTTTACCAGTACACCCCTTCCCCTTTCCCTAATTTATCTAGCATCTAGATACCTGACGGTTCAGCGCAATGCTACAAATGTATAAATAAATAAATACTATCATGTGTATGGAGACAGCATATCTTGTATAGCAAAGCCTACACATGTGTATCTGGAGATTGAATAGCCAGCATAGCAGAGCCTATGAAAGTGTGTTTGTAGATAACATTGCCAGCATAGCAAGCCTACGAAGATGTTATGTAAATCACATAGCCAACATAGCAGTGCCTTCTACGGTGTGTAAGGAGATGACGTAGCCAGCATAACAAGGCCTACGGAGGTGTGCAAGGAGATCACATATCCAGCATTGCTGGGCCTACTAAGGTGTGTATTGAAATTGCAGGGCCAGTATAGAAGAGCCTATTAAAATGGGCATGGTGATGGCATAGCCAGCATAGCAGGGATTGCACATGCGGTTATTGAGATTGCATAGCCAGCCTACACAGGAGGAATACTGTCCTTTAGTCAACCTGATTGTCTTTCAGGATCCCCTGACAACCCAGTATATAGATGTTAAACGCTGCGCAATCTGAATTTCTAATGTAAACACATATGTGCGATCAGATGCATCTTGTGATGAGGAAATCCCTGTGTTGGGGGTTGTGCATATTATTTCTTCACTGCTGCCCCCCAGGTCTCCAGTTAATGTTCCCTTTGAAGGTGACAGCAGGAATCAATTGATGTAGGGAATGGATCAGCATTTGGTGAAAATTGGCTGCTGGGAGGAAGGGGGCAGTAATTTGTTGCCCGGCAACTGGGAGCTCTCTGCTGAGTTCCCTTCCACTGCTCCATGAATTGGCAGAGGGGATAAAAATAGCTGCAGGCTGATGGGACTGCAGGCGCCTTATATGTACACAGCCCTCCCTCCATCTCAGAAACAATGCACGTGAAATCCAAGGACACTGGTTATTATGGAAAATGGAAAAAACATGACTCTTTGTGTTACGCAAACGTCTGCATGAAGAGACCCGCCGTGGTTTACGGACGACTGCGTCACATTATGGAGGGCTCCCAGAATTGTGTGTTAATTCAGCCACGTAATCTCTGAGCTCAAAGCTTGCAGCTCTTAACTTGCGTTTTTTTTTGGAGTGACTGCGATACATGTACATTGTACAAAAATGCGAATGTGCTGCAAACTTGTCAAATGAACGCTGCGTAATAGGTTAAGGTCAGGTTTGTGTGAGACGCGCGCACGCCTTCACCAGCCCCGTATTCCTCGCTCTTCTGTGACGTGCAGAAATCCCGCTCAAAGCCTTGGCGCAGAAGCAGCGCATCCCGCCGAGGACGGGCCTACGTCACTGCGCCGCATGTGCGCAGGCAGGGCCGTTTGAAGCTCAGGGCCGCAGCCAAGAAGCCTGGGTCGAGGCTGACACGCGTAGGCTTGTGTTTCAAGATTGGGAGCGCTCTGGGCCCGGGCTCAAGCCCATTAGTACTGGATGTGAGGACTTGCTGTCAAAACAAAGAGAGAGCGAGAGAGAAGGGTGGGAATGGAACAACTGAGAGATGGGGATGAATGACGTGAGAGGGGCATGAAAGATGGAGGGAGATAGAGAACGTGACAGAGAAGTTGGAGAGGTAGATCAGACGAGGAATGGCTTTCTTTGGCTTCCGTGATGATCTATCCAGCGGTTTGGTGAGAGGCAAAAAGAGGGACACGCAGATGCGCAGACAGGATTGGCTAACAAGTGGGGCTTGGACCTAATACAGTAAGACCCACCTCAAGGAAAGCCAGCAGAAGAAATGGTATGTGTTCAGCACGGCCAAATGTGCAATTAATGGGCAGTGGCGTTGCTAGGGGGAGCTGGGGAGCCATCCCCCCTGTGAAACCCTGTTTCCCCCTTGTTCCCCCTACCTAAGACCAGCAGTGACCATGTTCTCCCCCTACTTTTGTCTGTGCCCCCCTACTTTTGTCTTTGGCCCACTCTGTGCCCCTCCTAAATTTGATGCCTGGTGACGCCACTGTTAATGGGCATTCAGGGGCTTCCCCTCCCTGAGAATTACTTTTTAAATAATGGGTTAAAATGGTGCATTTTACAGTACACATTCTGTAACAAAATATGTGAAAAGCCACATTGTATATGATCGGTTTTGTAGAGCAATGCATGAAAAAACAATCCATTAGATGCCAAGTCACCACAATACACAGGAGCCTTTTCATATTGCCTTTGCCCAATACATGCCAGTATTCTCAAAGAGCAAAACACATTGCCATACTGATTGTGGCCATGCGTGACCTTGCTGGTGCATCTACATCTGCCAGTATCTCCATGTAAAGTACATATTCAACGTGGCTTTGCCTTAATGCCAGTAAAAAAAAAAAAAAGTCATGCCACAGTATGAAAACATGTCCTTACTGGCTACACAAATTCCCCCAATCCTACACATATAGGAACACTAATCAAGTTGTATTTGTCCCCTAAAACCAATAGAAAATGTCATGCAATTGTAAGAAAACATTGCCTTGACAACTGAACAACCCCCCTCCCCATGTTAGAACAAGCATGTTGCCTTTAGTCTTGACACCAGTAACACAAATGCCACAGAAAGAAAACGGTATGCAGTCTTTCCATCGAATTTATTTCCATCGAATCATTATCCATCAAAATTAATTTACTGAAAAGCTTTTCCATCTAAAACCATATTCATTGAATGAATTTTGAAGGGTTTCCAACTCAAACATACCTTTAAAATAGATGTGTTTGGATTGGTAATTCAAATAAAAAGGGTTCATTTTGTTGGTAATTCAATGGGTTGAGGAATGGGGGTTGGGGAGGGGATTAGGGCGAGGGGACCCTGGGAGTTGGGGTTTTTGGGGACCTCCTGCCCCAATAAACATTAAACACCACAAATTAGAGGGAGCTGTCCAGTGCTGAAATACATTATAGATTTCAGCAATGGACAAGGGCCCATTTTTGAAAATGGGGTTTAGGGGGGATTAGGGAGTGGGGACCCCTGGGGGTGGGTTGGGGGGGCTTGGGGTGGACCCCACCCAATAAACAATAAACACCACAAATTAGAGGGAGCTGTCCAGTGCTGAAATACATTATAGATTTCAGCACTGGATAAGGGTTACATTTAGAAAATGGTGGTTGGAGAGGGGTTTGGGTGGACCCCTGGGGGTTGTGGGGTTGGGGGGGACCGGAGACCCCCCTATAAACATCACAAGTTAGAGGAAGTTGTCCAGTGCTGTAAACTTTATAGCTTTCAGCACTGGACAGCTCCCTGTAACATTATAACATTATGCATGTTTCAGAGACTTTCCATGCAAAAAATGTAGTGTTTATATAATGAAACCCTATTCTATGAAAGGGTTTCGATGCATACACGCTTTGCACGTTATGTATGGGAATTCGATGAAACATCTTTCAATGGAAATTATTAGATGGAACAAACCATTGATGGAAACATTTTGATGGAAAGACATGTAACCTAAGAAAACATGCCCTACCCTCCCCCATGTAAGAACACTTATCATGATGCCTTCAACCTTGACACCGGTAAACAAAAATGCATGCCATTGCAAGAAAACATGCCCTTCCCCATGTAATAACACTTATCATGTTACCTTTGGCTTAATGCGAGTACAAAGCTCCATGCTACAGTAGTTCCTAGCCAATCCCATTGTAGTACTCTCCCCCAAACCCCAAAACCTCCCTCAATAACACTCAAGTTGCCTTTACTTTGCCCAAAAAGGTCAGTAAACATCTCATGCAAAAAGTGTTCATCCTCCAATGCCTCCCTTTGGCTCCAGCCTCCCTTACACACACACACACACACACACACACACACACACACCAACACGCAGTTACACAGACACGCACATTCATACACAAACACATTCATATGCACACACACACATTCATACACATTTACCCAGCAGTCACAGCCATACAGCTTCTATGTCATGTACAAGAACATCTCTAACATTCACACAGCATTCATTTACACACTTGGACTTGCAGACACTCCTTTGCATAAATATGTACATGCACTACTTAGAAACACCTTTGCATACATTCATACATACATACAATCCATGCACAGACATAAACACAAACAAAAATGTTTTTTTTTTCCTTATGGGTTTCCTTTCGGACTCAGCATGACGCTGTCCACTCAGCTGCTCCCTGCTCCGCAAACCTTTGGCTCCCACTCTCCACTGCAGGTGCAGGCAACGAGAACTTCCTGGTTCCTGACATGAGCAAATGAGCCAGAAAGCTACCCTTGCTGCTCAGCCTGCACAGTGGTATCTGCAAATGACCACAGAGCGTATCTGAGTGGTCATTTACAGATTTTGGGTGGGCCGTCCCCACTCAGGCCCTGCCCTGTTGTGCTCTAGCACCTTGAAGCGTCTCATGTGCTAGATAGAATTACCAATAATGAACTCGGACCCAAATAACCGGACAGACTCGAAGAATATGGCACAGTACTACTTTATTATCAGCATAAAATAAGGTAGGTCAATCTGGCGAATAACAGGCAGTAATTCACACATTCACATCCAAATGTGATTATACAAAGGTTTTATACCTCATTGTGCATCATTTATGAAGTCATCCTACCTGCAAACTAAACCCTATTGAAGGGAGGAATTGATTAGGGGAACATATCTACCTATAGTATACATAACTTCATTGGCTGCCCCTTACCTGGTGGGCACGCCTCAAACTACCTCTAAATATTTATAATACTGATGAAAGCGGAAGAAATGGCAGCGGGTTGGTCTCTGCAACATTGTATAGCATGTTGCTACAGAGACTCGCTGATTGGTTGGCAGGCTTTGCCAACCTTGGACTTTCGGCTCATTAGCAGCACGTAAGCAAGACAAACTCAGGTGCTGCAATCAACATCAGACTACTTCCCACTTTCACAATTAGTCCATCGTTTCTCATCGGTCAGGCCCCAAGCTAAAGCTTCTCCTATGTAGTTGACCTCGAAGCCTACTCTCTGTTATGGGATATCAAGGGAGGGTAGGCACACTATTATCTTTGTTTGGGCTTAATCAATAGCCCTTGTCTTCAACTTCTGAAGCACGTGTGAGGAGAGAACAAATTGGTCCATCTCGACCTTCTATTTACTACTATTTGATTCAACTGTTCTGGGTGGCATTACTCTTCTTGGCCTCTGGAGACTTGTTCACTCAATCTTACATAGGTTTTTGACATCTTTAATTGTCTAATACATGACTCTTCAAGATGTTTCCTGCTTCGCTTAATCTAAGAGAAATATGTCTTACCTACATGGCTTATCCTTTTGACTCCCTATGTGCCTTGCAATTATTCCTTGAAATAGCATCATTGATCCCAAGTCAATAGACTGCTCTTTATTCCTCACACAAAGCTGTTTCTCCAGCGACTTCTGACTCTGCAGCTCTGGTCTTTCTCCAAGGTAGCTTCAATGGTATTAATACAAGTCTGATGTCCATCTTTCCATCATTGCCGCTCTAGCCATGCTATGCTTTCCTCTGCAGCAAGCTTCTGTATCTCTCATCTACCATGCATTTCTGCATATATACATTTATTAATCAGTGGGTTACTTTATCTTCTTTGCATATATACAATTTCTTGGTTCTAGGTCATTTGGTCGAATATAAATGGTCGACAGGACAAATGGTCGACACCAAAAGGTCGACAGGTCAAATGGTCGAATTATTTTATTTTTTTTTTCACATTTTTTTTTTTAGAGGGGTCCTCCTCAACCCCCTTTTTTTGCTAAAAAACCCTTTTTTTCCCTAAACGAAAACCTAAAAATATATATATATAAATAAAAAAAAAATCGACCATTTGACCTGTCGACCAAATTGTGTCGACCATTTGTCTGTCGACCATTTGTCTGTCGACCATTTGACTAGACACCCAATTTCTTCATATTGAATTACATGTTTCTCTTGTTACTTCAGTTACATCTTTACTCTTTGAGTATTTGATTTTTGTTTCAATGAGTCTCAGTATCTCTCCTCTATGACGTCACAAGCTCTTGTCAGATTTCACTTATAGCTCTATCTTTCCACCCTCTCAGTGCCAGGGTGCATTCAGTGATTTGGTTGTCTGAGTGCATAGCATCTCTCATACACTCAATGAGGTATTGGGACAATACCTAGTGCCCACATAGTGCTCTTCTCCTACTGTTCCAGTATACCAGAGGTGAAGGGGCGGGAGCTAGGGGTAACATGTCCACCTGCTCCTCTACACTGTCTACGCTGCCTGATGAGACAGGGAAGAGAGGCAACAGTGCAGAGCTAGAAAGGTAGTAGAATGAGAGCTACCAGGGACCGAGGAGTTGGATGTCAAGGGAGTGAGTAGAAGTGTAGAAGTAGATGGTGGTAACACATGACCACTTTTGTTTGTTTTAACAATATGAAATGATTTACAGTGGCTTGAAATATTGCTTAATAGGGGTACATCCTGGTGGATTGCCCTTTCTGACAAACCCAGAGATTGCTGTTTTGGGACAGTTTGTGCATAATCCGTCCTATTTGAATTCGGGAGACTTCTGTATTCGTATTATACAAGTTGAGGAAACTGCTGTTGCCATTTCCCTTATGAAGCTCCTTCACCATGCAGGTTAGGTACCCATTAGGTGGTGTATGATCTGCTGCATTTTCGTGATTTTATTGTTTTTCTTTTTTTATAATGCTATTTTGCCTCGGTTCACCAGTCCAACTAATGTAGGTCCTTTTTCCATACTGAATTGGAGTTGTATCCTATTTTATAGTTTTAACCTTTTTTTCAATTGTGTTGTATTGGATATGTATGATACCAATATGATGTCATTTATTTTTCTTTTCTTTTCTAATGTTTGTGTAAGGTTGAATGAGTAACCACTATCGCAATAAAAATAGTGGTATCTTTTCAAATGCATTATAACACACCAGCCTTTAAATAAAAAAAGAGGTAATGAGCCAGAGGTACTCTGCTACGCATTATCGCAATTTGTTTATAACACCACCTGCAGAGCACTTGTAGGAAATTCATACCCAGAAACAAACAAATCCATGTGTGAGCAACACATCATGGACTCGTGTCAGTCTCAAAAGGTAGTGCTGCATTATGGGTGTTATTTTATCTTGCATTTGTATAGCGCCTCCTTTCATTGCTCAGGGCATCAAAGCGTATTTGCCTGTCAGAGAGGACAAAGGGGAGCATGATAGAACATTCAGTAGTGGTAGGCAGGAGCAAAGTCCGTAGATAGTTGGGAGGAGGGCGAGAGATAGATAAGATGCTTAGGAAGGCATGCACAGGAAAAGGTGGAAGGGCTATGTGTACAAATGGAACACATTTATCATGGGACAACAGTATTTATGGGGTACTGCGATGAAAGGATTGATAGCTGAGGAAGAGGTGTTCCCTGGACAAGAGGGGGTGTGAAATGTACTCACTGCATGGTGCGCCTGGGCATTCTGAAGCCATGGACAAATAAACACAGATGACAAAGGCCTTCTAATTACTGTCCTAGGCCCTCAACAACATTTGCTAGGGGTTGTATGTCAGATATCCGAATTTGATAAGTTTGCAGAAGCACCCGGAAAAATAAACAAATCCCCCTAAATGTTTTGCTTTCCTCATTTATGTCATGGTCACCAAACCCCTCGGCTTGTACTTGTGTGCAAAGTGCTTTAAGGATACAAAGCCTGCCTATGGCTGAGCCGTGGTCAGACATTTGAGTCTTCCAGTGTGTCATGGTGACTCAATGCACGTAGAAACAATGCCCAAGAAAACACGGTAGGCAAGGCCCCTCTACCTGCTCCCCGAACGGCAGTGTTCTATAAATGGGAAAGCTGGAAGGAAATAGGGGCACATTTATCTGATGGTGGGATTTCAGCAACAGATTCCTTGGGGCAGAAGCCCCAGTACGGCCTTGCTGGAGGTTTCAGAGTCCTGCTAGGAAATTAGGTAATTACCTTCCTGCTTGGGATTATAATGTAATGGTTATATTGGTGTGTGAGGCAGGTATCCTGAGTCTGGGTGCTTAGAGGAGTTAATTTAATCTAGCCTTTGACTAGTCTGCTCACCCTGGGCTGCAGTTACTGTGTCCTGTTAGTAGAGGGGACCATGTAAATGTTAGGTCAAAACAGAGGTGTAGGGTCTAGTTAATAGATCAGATTTCTGAGTCTACCCTTCTGTTTTTTCTTTTTTTCCCTTTTTTGTGTGTTTGCAGTAACGCCTACTGGAATTCCATTGCCACATTCACTGATCTGCGTGGCATGAACCTGTGCTGGGTTTGCACCCCCTTGCAAGGTCAAATCATGCTTGGACATGCTGTGATTTTGAAATATTGCATATAATAAGCATATTACATCCTGTACTATTTCTTCCTATTCCTGTGACCCCGGTATGCAGAAATAAAAAAATAAAAGTGCATTTCCATCACTTTAAAAGGACTGCAAATGCACATTGTAGGGGAGGAGATCACACAGCACTAATGACCTTTGGAAAAAGAAATGCACAGAAGTGTCAGTGATGACCCATCTGCACATTGCACATGAATACCCAAAAGGGAGGCGAGAATGTGAGCATCAGTTGTGACTATAATCTCACCCCGTTTGTGAAGTCCTGCATATGTTTGTCAATCAAGTGATCAGGGGAATAGAAGTGTACCTCCATTTTATGGGTGAAAATACAATTAGGATGGGTTTTTTTAATCCTTGCAATTTAAAAAGAAATACTTCATAAATTATAAATCTCCAACTCTATTTGAATGCTTTTAGTAAAAACAACCACTATTCAAATTACTGCTTGTTTTATCAATGTTTCCATACTCCAACTAGCCGTCTATTCTTTAAGCAGGCAGCTAAATCACAACAAAAGGCAGACAAAGTAAATCGGTCATCAAATAAGACAAAACTAACACATCTCAAATTTCAGAACCAAAAACACAGCATCAAATCATTCTCTTTCAATGCCCCCCAACCTATGGAACAAACTGCAAGTCTACATCTCACAAGTATCCGAATTCAACGCCTCCAAAAAACTATCCAAAGACTGGTACAATCACAAACGTAACCCACCACCTGCTTTAACCTTCATGCACCTAACACTTCACCCGCATGATTCGACTCCCTCCTTCTTCCGGACAACCCCTTTTTCAACAACATAGCACTTAGACACCTTCCCTACCCCCTTCCTCCATCTTGGTTAACACTATCCCCGCTGCCCCTTCACTCCCTCCTTCCATTTCCCTGTTACCACAATAGCACTTACCTGATATGCACTTTCACACCCCCTGGCACTTTTACCTCTTGAGTAAACTACACTTAATTGTATTCCAACCCGACCCTCCCTTCATGATGCCTCTCCCTGCCACCCCAGCTTCTCATCCCCCACTATATGTCTCCTTAGCAATTCTGTAACATACTCTCTGTGCCTTGAAAGTATTTGCTCACTAACCCTTATTAAATGCTCTGCACATGCTTTTGCATTCTGGCAGCGACCATTTGACTCCAACGCCTAGAAGCACTTGTCCAATCTGGCGCCTATATATAAGACGCCAATAAACATCATGAGGCTCAGGGGCTGCCAGGCACTCATTCCGTAAGCTGTTTAGAGTTTATTTTAAGAGCTGCATTGTTTTCTAACAAACCAAATCAAGATACTCATCTTGACAGCTATCAGACCTTGTGAAAATAAGCCACACACTCACTATTTTAACACAACCCCCAATCCTGCTTCAGTAGATACTATAGGGGGCCACACACCCCACAGATCCCTCGAACAAAATGTGATCTGAGGTTTTAATCCCTTTAATTTCAGTGCCAGTATGGCTTTATAGTTTTGGTTATTTCAAAACTAGTATTGGAACAGAATACTAATGTCACACTTTTTCCTCTGACTGGCCACAAAAGAAATACAAGGCATAGTTGTTCTCTGTAAATACGGATGTTTACATTTGATATGATATATATATTTTTTTTAATTAATTTGTTTAGTTGAAAATACAACTTTTCAAATTATTTTTCTTTATACAAAACAGACACAAAACAGACACAAAAGAAGAAATGGAGAAAAAACAACAGATCTGTTAAACTAGCTCAGCAAGTTAAGGGGTTTCCTCTGGACTCGGGGTGCAGCTGCATTTAGAGGTTTGAATCCCGGCAGAGTCAATTTAGCCCTTAGTCCTTCCGGGTCACAGGACAACCTATTACCAAGCACCAATACAATATTCACTTTGTGGTGTCGACTGGAGACATTTTAAATATTTGTATTAAGAGAGGTCAACAAGCATCCGTAATGTACTGATGTTATTGTCATTTGTTATGCAATGACAAAGTACGTATTACCGGAACATTCCACACAGCACAACCAGCCACACCCTGATTAGCAGTTCAATTTCATGGGACATGTTGCCCCAAATAGACTCCATCACCCACCTGCATCATTTCACCTAATGTATAACAGTATCGAAAATCCCTTAGTGAACAAAATAGCGAGTGCGGCAAACAAAACGAAAAACATCCTTTAAAACAGTTGCTCAGGGGTTAATCTACCTAAAACACTTTTAAAAATGGATCCAAACAGAGCATAATGCACTATGCTTTCCCAAACATATTGACCACAAAGCCGTATGCTTTACAGAGTGTGAGCCCATGAAATAATCTTATATTTCAGGGTATCCCACAAAATGCAGGATAATGTCTCATTGACACCCAAGAAACATATGCATGTGCCTTGAGGGAGCCCTAGCAGGAGAGAAGATGATAGTTGGTGGATCTCTCATACATCATATTATTACTTTAATATACTTTGCCATGTTATCGAAGATTCATCGCTGTATCATTTCCAAGATGTTGCGTGCAAATACATGTCATCCCACCGGAGTTATTGTCTCCCTGTCCATATTCTTTCGCGTATTAGAAGGTCCTGCTATGGACTAGTGCCATTATTTCTGATTTCCTCTTGTAGGTGCTGCTCTCCTCAGTAGTTCCTGCTTTAGTTTCCTAGCCGCCCTTAGCTTCCCCTCTCGCTCATTGCTTAGGCATGCCTACTCTCTTTGAATGTCTCCTACTTGCTCAAGTCTTCCGTGGGCATCTCGCTCTTTTACACTGAGCAGTTCCTGTTACCCGCCTAGCATTTCTTGCTCTTCCTGGTGGTTCTTCTCGCCTCAACCTCCTGCGTGAGCTTCTTTTTGCTCCACCTGCTTTTCTCCTCTGCTCCTTCGCCTGCTTGCGATTCCAGTCTGATCACAGGATGGTTTCTGGTCAAAATGTTCTTCTTTTCATTCCTACAAAACTGCGACTGAATGCTGAAAGCCCTCTTCTATTTCTGCATTTTTCAAAAAGTCCTTCAGTTCACACTTTATGCTGCGTGGAAGTTTTTTTTTTTAAACCAAAATTTCCGTCAATCAAGTGTTGAAGATTAAGAAAATGGCGGCTCGTGTTGTTCGAAGGGTGGTTGACTCAATCATTAGAATTCAGAAAGATGGCGCCTCTCCTTCATGTAACTGTTTTATGGAATTGCTCCTCTTTCCTGCTCTCCCTAGATGTACTAGCTTGCAATGCTTTGTCTGGTACTACAGGTTACTTTTTTACAATCCTAATTGTAGTACCTCTCTCTGAGCACACTGACCCCGGGGTAATGATCTGCTGATGGTATTGAGCCATCAATGGAAATTGATCATTGATTAAAATAGAGCTATTTAAAATGTTGAGCTTTTCATAAAGCTAAGGCAATGAGAATGCAGATTCATTTGTGAAATATAGACATTGATGAGACCGAGCCACTGATGAGGTTTGGGTCTATTTAACATGAAACATTTGACCTAATCACATTTGATGGAATTTATTTGACCTTTTGTTTCAGTCTGAAAAGCCGGGGGAGACCCCATGCAAACCACCTCCACTTCTCAACTTAATCTATACCCTTACCCACCCCCATATATATATTTAATTAAATTTGATCGAATAAAAGTCAAGAAAATTCAAATGTTTTAGGTCAAATGTTTTTAGGTCAATTATGCTAATACCACTGATGACACAAAATGTATTATTATTATTATTGCATTTATTCAGCGCAAACCTAGCGTACGGAAGCGACAGAGCACTTTGCAATCATAAGAGGGAAGAACACGGGGAAGGAAGCAGAGAAACAGCGAGTGAGGAGCTAACAATGGGGTGGGGGGAGCAACAGGTAGCACGGGATCTGTAACCGGTGGAAGAAAAAACAGGGAGCAGATCACCCAGTCTCAGGTAGGGTGGGGAGTGGAGGGTGTGTGGACTGAGGTGTTAGGAAGGAGCCATTCCCTTAAGAGGAGGGCCTTGAACCCCTTCCTAAACTGTAAAGGCAAGCGGGCGAGTCTGATGTTGACCGGGATGAGATTCCAGAGTCTTGGGGCCTAGACAGAGAAAGTCTGTCAAATGGATGGTGTTAAGTTACTGAGTGTGACACCAAGCCAACGATAACAATTTACCAGTGATGATCATGACGCATTGAGCGGTCAATGTCACTGATCATATTTATTCTCTGATAATTAATTGATCGTACTTTACCACTGACAATACTGTTCCAGCAGAGACACTGAGCCGATGATGGCCCTGCTCCACTGATGATACAGAGCCACTAACGATAGAGAGGCAGACATGTTGGGTATCGCTTTGAAAAAACAAATTCCTAAATGGCGAGCCTGAAAATGCTGAATTGTTTTGATCTAATTTATCGGTATCTTTGCACTTTTCTTCACAATAAATAGAAGGGGGTTGTGCAAGGGGAATAACATAAGGCTGGGGGATGTGCGGGTGACTCCCACTGCATTAAATATTTAGAAAAATGAAGACAATTAAAACTAATTCGACATTTTGATCCTCGTTGTTTTAATTTCGATATTTTAACGTAGATCCCAATGTTGAGCCACTGATAACACTCGGTCAATGGCAATACTTTGCCATTAGTGATACTGATCAACTGATGCTACTGACAATTGCTAATCCTGAGAAATGTATTAACGTGGCTCAGTAATGATAATATGCATCCAACAATAGAGAGCCACGGATGTTCATTATCCGGAGCCACTGCAGGGCCTTATAATGAGACGGTGATATTCTGCCGCACGGTGGACACTAGAAATATTCCTGGTACACGGAAACACATGTTCCGACACTGTAGCAAGTACAGTGAATAGTGAGTGTTGATTGGGTTACATAGTTATGGTTGGAAAGATAGTTTAGTTGATTGAGCACATGCTGCAGATATTTGGTTGTGAACTCCTGAATGGGCGTTAAATGCTGGGCAGGGTTTGCTCAACTTTTCATCCTTCCTCACTTGATGAAGTAAGTTCTATTGAGTTCGGTAAAAATAACACCTGATATTAAGCGCCAATGAAATTTCAATTTTTCATATAAACTGTTTCAACTGTCACTGCTGGGGCAATTTCATGCCAGTTGACCAGCAATGTCACGTTAAAGCAAGTGCAACGCGTGCGCTATTTCGGTGTTTGCAAGCTGTTTATGAAATGTAACTAATCAAACATGCGTTAATAGTTCACCCATTTTCTCAGTTTCAGAAGTATGCCTACACGTGAAACATGCTGCTCATTCTTCAAGTCTTACACAATTGCACAGATGCGCACACCCAGATGTGCATTGCAGCTGCACTATGCTCTTCTGTGTTTTGGAAACACATTTATGTATCTGCTGATGCCATACTCCCCATGGCAATCACAGTGCAAAATGTTGGCTGGATTCAAAGATGTGCATTGCAGGAAACAGGGGGGTGCCCCAAGCATCTCAGATGTGCGCCTGCGCACCTGGAGCAAATATGGAGGTGCCTGGTTCATCTGTGAAGTGCTTTTGAGCGCATACTTCTGAATTGTATTTGCACCTGAGAATCTAGGACATGCACCATGCTTCTCCAGTTTACCTTCCATTTTAGACTTTGTGAATGTGTTGTAAGGATGCAGGTACACATCTGATATGCTTATGAGCATGTTTGCGCCACTGCAACACTTTCTAAATCAGGCCCAGTGATTCTAACACCACATCTGTTCCATCATCTGTCAGTGCATTGCATTCTTACCACGCGTGCTCCTTTTGAAACATGTCTTCGGGTAATGCACAATATGTTCATTCCAGCTGTGTCTCCAAAGTCTGCTCTGCTTTACCATGACGTGCAGTCAGAACTGCTCATGTTTTGCAACATGGTTTCCGTGATCTTCCTATACAGCACGCTGTCATTGACAGCTTGAAAATGGCGAACTAAAACGAATGAAAGCTGCCATTGTTTTAAAAAGCAAAAATGATAAACCTGCTCTGTGTGTGGGAGCAACCCTAAGGATTTATGCTGTGCACTGCTGCTGGCCTGGAAACCTGCTGTGGAAATGTAAACAGCCCCGGCACTCAGCTGCACTCAGCTGCACTCAGCTGCGAGGGACTTGGCAGCAGCCTGCTCTAAGGAGTGGACTCGGAACCAAAAGTGGCCCTGGACATATGTTTCAAAGTGCCCGGATTTAACACTGTGCAAGGGTTTGGGGGAGGTGGGAGGGGTGGGTGGGGATTCTCATGCAAGAAATTGTGAAACACATTACTCACGATGCACTTTAAAGCATAATTGTTACGTACAGGGATTATAAAGTAGTTAAACACAAACCAAGGGATTTGAGGGATAAATAGAGGTGAAGGAAAGGGTTAGATTTCATGGGGGAGAGGGTAAGAGGATCAGCAAAAAGGACACCCTGTGATGAATTGCCTTCTGCCCTGCAGGAATACAAGGGTTAGTAGAGGCTAAAGCACCTACTCAGCTCTCACACTTCTACAAACCAACAGGCGGTAGGCGGCTTATAAGGGCTGCACCCCACAACCTTTCTTCTGCATCCTGCATGCAGAAGGCAAGCTCCAGTCTCTGAAATCACTCAAGTCAATGAAGTCATTCCCCATCGCATAAGGTGGGAGTAGGTCCTTGTGTATGTGGGGCCTATGCTTCCTCTGGGTGCCACCACTAGAGGTTCCCTTCCCCACTGGAAGTCATCAGAGCTTCCCTTTGGCTCGCTCCATTTTGCACAGTATTTCAAGGTTACGCTGCTTTTGTCCCTCCGGAGCATCAGCAGCTCTCTGTTTCTGTCTTTCACACCTCTGTTTCTGTTCCTCTAAGGCAAGCGTCGTTTTCTGTAGTAGGAGCATCCTTTCCCCTAGGTCTGGTCCAGGGTGACGCTCCCGGGACCTAGCCAAAGCATTGGACTTCACAGAAGCATGGGATTTGGCTGAGGCCTGGGACTGTTGGGACCTCTGAGCGACGACACTACCTGCCCTCTGGGAGGGATGGTGGGACGCTCTATCACTCTTTTGATTATTTATATACATATACTTTTTGGTAGTCGACTCCACAACACTGCTATCATTTTATGGTAGAATAGACCTCATAGAGAAGAAATAGAACATTTACTAAAATATCGCACTGAACAAGAATTGAAAAGCTATTGTTCAAAAATGCCTTTTTTGGTTGAAACACCTTTGTAAAGTGATGGGAAGGGGAGTAATCTATAGGGATCATGTTGTACAATGCAAACAACCAACAACCAGGACAAAACAGTTACGGCATCAACAACGCATCACCATCTGTCATTCAGATTCCTGGGAGGAAGAATAAGCTCCAAGAAAAGGTTGTGACAATTCAGAGAGCAATTCCTTTTTAACCAGATGCTTCAATGTCTTTTCATGTGGACTGGCATTGCATTGCTGGGCATGATGTCATGAAGCATTCGACTGGTTCTCAATGCCAAGCTACACATGAGACCTCTTCAAGAGTTCAGCGAGCCTGGGTAGACCTTGTCCTTGTAACACTCTCTCCACTGTTTGGCCACCCTCCTTGGGTCCTCTCCCCTCACCCACCTGTGAGGCTAAAAACCTTGGCGTTATCTTCAACTCCTCTCTCTCCTTCTCTCCGCATATCACAGACCTTGCCAAGAAGCCCAATTTTCAGCTGCACTTCCTCAAGGGCATTCTTCATTTCCTCACTTTCCCCCAGAGGCTCAATGTCTCCAGAGCTCTGGTTCTCTCTAGGCTGGACTACTGCAACAACCTCTTCCTCAATCTGCCGATGTCTTCCCTCTGCCTCTTCAACTAATCCGGAATAGGGATTTCAATACTTATCCTTGGCCTCAAGTCCAGGTACTGAATCTCTCTAGCCCTAAGATTTCTCCACTGGCTCCCAGTGATTGCAAGGATCAAATTGAAGACCCTTTACATCCTCCACAAGGCTGTCTGGAGCCTGGGACCTCAATTTATCTAGCTTTCTCTCCCCAAATATCTCCCTGCTTCAGTTCTTCGGTCCTCTAACTCCAAATCTATGCAGGTCAGGCGCTTCTCCAAACAAAGGGTGGCAGGTAGATCCCTTTCTTCTGCAGAAGCCTCACTCTGGAATGGGCTGCCTGCCCCCCTCAGACTTGAGCCAGATCTTCTTAAATTCGAGAACTCCTCAAGACTATCATTTTCTCCTCCTCTTTACTTTTCCCCCTCCCTTGCTAATGTTTCCTTGCCGCTGCGACTGGTGCCTGGTCGCTTATAAATCTCCTGTGGCCAGGCCCCATTGACCAGTCCCCCCACCAGCTTTCGTAACCAGCACTTGCATTTGGGCCCCCTTCTTGGACTACACTGATTCTGGTCCACCCTGTCCTCGCACTTCTCCATTTCCCTCTTCCCCTGCACTTGCCCTCTGCGGGTCCCCCTAGCATTTGCTCAGTCCTACTGGGGCCCCTAATCCTGCACTCCTCCCCCTCACTTATCCCTCTTTCGCCCTACCCCCCGGCCCTGCCCCCTATTTCCACCCTTCCTTGCACTTTTTATCCCAGCACTTGTATAGTAAGAATGTCACAAGGTATAGTATGACCGTTTTTGTTTTTAGTTTTTTATCCTATTCCTCCCCCTCCCCCTTTTTGTCTTGTGGCACTTGGAAACACTTGTGCACAGGCACCATTCAAATGAACAATAAACAGTAAAAGGGGGATTTCCTTCCATTTGTTACTCACAGAGCCCCAAGGAAGACAGACCTTTCACTTCTGTAACACCTGTGGCGACGGTAACTCCATGTGCATCCATGGTATACTCTGGACACAAATACCTCTATGCTGTTGACACAAAATACCTAGAAACAGACACACATGCAGGGCTCAGGGTACTTCCGGTCTGCATGCATCACCACAAGAGTAAAGCTGGCTACCATTTTTCTCCCCTCCCCACTAACTTAGCAAACACCCTCTCTCTCAGATCCACCAGAGTGCCCGGAGACCACGCAAATGGCAGGCGCGCGTGATATAAAACCCAGTAAGATAATATAACAATAGCATTCCTGCAGCAAACGAAGATCTGAACAAAGTAGGATGGAGTTTGCAAACATCATAGCAATGCACAGGATTAGCGCTAAAGCTTTTCGCCATAACATATCAGACAGAGTGTTCTTAATCCAAACAGACTACATCATGGCACAGCAATCCATCCTTATGCAGCGGGGCCAAGAGCTCTTCTAAAGAAGCATACTGCGGGCATAGACATCCCAAGTAGGATGTCAATCGAAAAGCCACATCAAAGATTGGGGTGGCTCCAGATGTAGATCTATTTATCTCAAATGGATTATTCTGCTTTCACATATCAGGTGGGAGGTTTTATTTACGCCCTTTTAAAGTCACCCTAACATCCCCCCAATGCTCCAACCACAAGTCTGTCTATAGAGCACTGATGATCCCTAATATGGGTGAAACCTGTATGCAGTTGTCGGCAGCCTTGAGAAATGCCTGTCTTTGATTGAACAAGCTATGTATAAAGAAGCACTGCTCTGTATGACAGAAACATTTTTCTGTAGTTAAATGCTTGACTTTGAGCTAATTTGCATACCGGCAATGCTCATGTGACTCTGTACTGGTGGTGATCTCCCAGCGATGACTAATGGGTGGCAGTGTGGCATTTGGGACTTGGATCAAAAGGCTTATTCCACCAACAATTGAAGCACGTGTTGAGTCTTCTGGGCCAGGGCTCCACTGTGCACTGTGGATCAGTTGGCACATGGCATTAAACTGGCATGCCTCTGCAGGACATTGTGAGTAGCATCTAAAATGACTTTAAAACTTCCAAAAGTGTGCAAAAATGTTTAACAAAATATGACCAAATGTCTTGCGTAATTTGGTGGTGTAATGGCAAGGTGCTGAGTGGCTGGTAAATGGACAAGGAATGAAAAGGAGTGTGGGTATTTGGAAAGGAAAGGGATTTTGTACGCTTTCCCTGAAGACGGGTAAATGCCAGTGGTCGAAGTGTACAAAAAGAAGTAGTGGAACTATGTTCCCTGCTGGTCTGCCCCACTCCCCACAAACCCAATTGCTGCGCCCCTCCCACACACAATCCAAACCCCCCAAACAAACACACCTACTATTTATGGGAATGTGCAGTGCAGTGCATTGAAATGCAAGCTTCAACTTTTTCCTACACTTTTATTTTAAATCGAAACCATTCCAGAATGGTTTCTTTTTAAAATAAAAGTATAGGAACGGTGAAACTTAAAAATAAAAAGTATAAGAGCACCGCTCCCGACCGCTCCCGCCCACTTCGACCTCTGGTAAATGCATCTAAAATAGTTTTGGGTGGACAAATCGGGGGAATGGTGAGTGAGGGAGAACACGAGGGTGATTGCTATGGGAGCAGTCTCCCTCATCAGCAGGGCAACTATAGGGGATTGGTTTAAAAGAAGGCAATTCACAAAGAAAGGTGTGGATTGGAGTGAATGTGGGGGCAGTGGAAGGAGGGCAAGAAGGAGACGCCCCTTTTGAAACAAATCTAAAAGCACCAAAGAAGGAGAGGCACAGGCAAACGCGACTCATTTGAGATTAGGTTGAAATGTGTTAGTGAGTAATGGTAAATATAGCTTAGTAAGATTTCAGGGCCTATATTTTGAGGCTGGGAGATAGGTGAACTTTACCCTGGACCCCAAGATATAGACCTTGAACCTTTTGGTGAAACATCAAGAATGAAAAAATATTGTTGAAAACAAAACCCACCACTGGTAGCAAATCGCTATTAAATTGATGATGAACATTATCAAAACATTGACAGCATTTCTTAGAGTCATGATAGTTGTTTGCATTTATCCATCAATACCTGCATGGAAGGTAGAGGATAAATGTGGTTCCATCTCCAATAACTCACTCTACAAAATGGAAAACAAATTCCTGTGCTAGGCAGAGAGATAACACAGAGGAAATAAATGAGCCCTCTTAAAGTATACGTCTGCAGTGGCTAAAATCTCAGTCTTTCCATGAAATACTCAAGCTCCGATAGCAAATTCCAGCGCTGGAGTTGAGAGCATTAAGGAAAATACCTGTATTCATGGATCATAAACTAGGGCACACATCTCACCTGACCAGACATCATTCTAAAATTCCATGTGGATGGAAGGCTACCAAATCCAGCAGGTTATCAAATAAATAGCTTTGTGTCCCCTAAAATGAACAGCTATGGGACTATAGTCCCATTGTAGGGCATCCTACTCCCATTGGTTAAAAAGACAATAAACGTGTTTATCCCCCTATATTCATTATTAGCACATAGAATTGCTATTGACCTCCTCTCAGCCAATCAGAATGTTTAAACGAGAGTCATTAACTACAGGTATTGACTGCATTCTGAACAATCTATCTTCAAAAGCAAACATGGAAACAACAATGCAATTTCCAGGCAACATTTCTTTCAAGAAGACAGTTCCTCTCTGGGAGGACCTTTTTTGATGCAACATCCTATTTAACAAACGAAAGAGAAAGCTAAAACATCGGAACATCCTTTCACTTTCTTATAGAGTAACTGTTTACTTTTACATAACACATGTGCATGCTAACCCTATTTCAGTTCAACCAAGTTTGCAATAAAATGCTTAACTTATAAAGACAAACTGTAACCAAAAAAGCAAGCAGGTTATTGAAATACTAAAAAATAAAACCACATTTAATTTACTAACTCATCTTATCGATTTACTTTACTTGCTATTTAACATTTTTACTTCAACAACAAAACTCCAAAGAATGCATTGCTACAATCACTATATCTAATAGTCTTACAGATCTCGGGAGAAGTCATTATCACTTGGGATAATGACCCTTCAAATATCGTACTGCCATTGGCTTTGCCTCAGGCCATAACTTGGCAGCGGGTCATTATCCCGTGAAAATGACCCCTTCCCTCTGTCTACAAGGCTATACCATCATTGACCCGAAGAGATGGCAACAGAACTTCCCAATCCCAGTGTAATTGGCCAAGTGGCTTTGCTATCCATGCCTTCATTTGCCCCCATTAAGCTACCAAAAGGATGAATGTGCATTTTGATAGCTCTTTCTCTGTGCATGCTTTCAAGTTGGAAAATTAAATCATGAGACAAAATATAAGGATTTAAATGTAACCGCTACTAAAACATGTAAGCCATCACCTGCACAAAAGCTCAGATGACACATCAAAAGGCTAACATGTTGTAGTCCTGAAATAATGATTAATGCATACGTATTTAACAGCAAATTATATTATGAAGATCCACAAAGTCTGCTGAAATTTGACCCATGACCTGTGGCCCAAAGACAGTAATTAGAGAACTTTCAGTGAGAATTAGGTAGAAAGGGAGTACTGGAATACACCAGTGTCATTTCACTGGAGCAGTTTCTACATTGAATTTGAAATAAAGTTTGGAAGCCAGGCCATAAAAAAACGCTGTTTAATTGACATCTATGTGAATACTTGACACTGCGTATGTTTTGTATCATTGTGTGCATCCATCCATATGTTGCTTTCATTGAAATAATAATACATCTAATTTAGCGACGTGTGGGACCATTTTGGAAGTATACATATCACCATGCATGGTCACAGCCAATTAGATCGAAAAAAAACAACGGACCGTATGGCCGTTTTGATCTAATTGGGTGTTGCTGTTTTGGTCGAATACAAAAATACCGCACATGAGGAGCGGGGGCTGTGTGGGCGTCCCCCGCTCACCATGTTCGGTATTTTGGGGAGTGCAGGGGTGTCCCCTGCATCCTTAGAATTGGCGGCGGGGGACAAGAACTACTCAGGCCCTCATTTCTAATGAACGGTCAAAACGGTGAACCGCGACATTACACTGCGGGCATTCCACCCGCCAACAAAACCTGCGCGTGCAGACAACCCAGATCCCCATGCACTGCGTGACATAGAAGATTTAAATGTATAGCCTTTTATTCAGAGAAATTATTTGAGACATTTTGGTAGTCGAAAATATTTAGGTTTAGCTAATCATTTTATTTGTCTATTGTTATTTTTACCCACAGGGCCAAAGAATCTGTTTAAATCTATCTACATTGAAAGGATCCGTCATTATTAGCATTGCTCCCATTTTGAGAAATAAAGCATGTGAGATACCCCATGTTTTCCACAATAGGGTGGGATTTAGCCAGAGAGGCAGCCTTTGCGCGATGTCATATCAGATTTGGCAAATGTATGTAATATAGGTGTCCTTCTAGGCTCAGTGTTTGTACATCAGGCATGGGTACGCAACTGTCAAGAGACAAGGGGACGGGTGGAGAGTGCGCTGTGCTCTCTATCATTATAATATTTGTCTTTATACAAAATAAAATAAATAAACATTGATACAGCAGGGGAAGGCATTTAACTGTGAATGCTTCTAGAAGACAACGGAAAGACTCACCATGCGCCTAGCCAAACCCTTACACATCACCCCAGTTCTCTCCCAGATCCTCTGGCCCCACGTGGCCCAGGGAACTGCTTCCCAAAGGGCCCTGCATTATATACCAAGCCTTCCCCATGCTACCTGCACAGCAAACTAAAACCCATCACCCATGCAAACACCATGCAAGGCGATCAAAATTGCCTATGCATTCCACTCTGCCAACTAATCTTAAAACAATCACACGCATTTACCCAGTGGGCACCTGGAGCCTGGAGCACCCCACCACTGCACATCTGCACTGCACCCCCCATCATTACTTCATGACAAAGCCTCACAACATATTCCCCATACCTGCCCCAGCCAGACCACCGTCCCTGCAATCCTCTGCCTATCCTGATCTTCCTATCCTGTCCAGAAACTATTGTAACTTCTTTTTCACCTCCTCCCTTTTGAACTTTGCAAGGTATTCTAAGGCCCTCCGGGGACGGCCAGCGCTGGACAGAAATACATTTTTTTTTAAAAAAACATCATACAGATCTGCTGCCTTCCCATGTGTAAGACATGTGATTGCTCCTGTTGGGTCTTCTACCATGGATGGGAAGTAAGAAAAGTTGCCTGGATCATTTGCAATTGTCAAGAGTAGATGTTTCAAGTAAAACGTTTAATTTATGGTCATGTCTATGAAGTCGAGACAAGTAGCGCTTTTTGGAATGTGTTGAAAATCATCCTTTAGGAATTCAGTATCTCAGATTTTAGGAAACGTATCCCTCTTTTGGGACGATGTTTTAATTCTATATGGTGTCCCTTTGCTAAATTCGTATTATGGGTTTTTCCAAGCCATGTGTGTGCTGTCTTGCAAGGGATGGGTCTTTCTTTTCAATGATACACACCATAATGAAGAGAAATTAAAGGACACCATGCTGCATGTCATTGTTGGAAGTGGGTGAAATGAAAATAAAATGACATTTTATTTAAATCGCGTTCGTACACAAGTGTTTCAGAGCGCGGCAGACAAAAGGAGAGGAATAGGGGAGAACAAAAACAATGAACTTTCTAGGCCCAGTGACATTAAGAACGCGCAAGCACATGGGAAAGAGAAAAGGGGGAAAGTGCATGGAAGGCGGGAGAAGTGGAAAGTGCGGAACAGAGAAGAGACAGAATGATTAAGTGAAATAAATAAATAAAGGCGATAAACAGTGGAAGTGCAGCCAGCAAGTGCCAAGTGCTAGGTTAAGCGGATACAGTAAATTTGATAAGTGCAGAAGAAAAGTGGGTGGGGGGACTGTATGGGTACAGATACAGACCACAGAGGCAGTGCAGGAGGGTGGCAAGGGGAGCAGGTACCTGGGCCTGAAGGACAGAGGGTGGCCAGGTGCACAGTGCCTGAGAGAGAAAACTGATCAGCAGGGGAGAAGAGGGGCAAAGGCATAAGCGAAGAGGAAGGTTTTGAGGTGCTTCCAGAAATGAAGATGGTTCTCCTCAAGTTTCAAGGTGGCAGGGAGGCTGTTCCAAAGGGTGGCCCCAGCCCAGCAAAACCAAATGTTAGCCTGCGCTTTTATATGTAGATATATTTACTATTTGAAACATTTGAGGATATTTTTCAGTATATACATGTATTGATTTTTTGTAATACATATCATTTTTGAATGCAGTTGGTAATTTGAGATAAGGAAAATAAGAGGATTGTAATGTTGTGATTTTAACATATTTATTTGTGGCTGTATGGTTGTGATACAACTGGTTGTGAATGCTTTTTGAGTTGTCTATTGAGTAAATACATAATCTTGAGCCGAGTTTCCCTGTGGATTGTGTTCATGTTTTTCTTCAAATTGAATGGTTTCTTCATTTACTTTTTGAATATTAGTTTTAGTTGTCGGTGCTGGTTCTTCCATTGAATGGGTCGTACGTCAGATGAATCTGATTGCAAAATACGAGTGCACTCCTCCTTCCTGGAACTGTGTTCTGCAATGCTTGGCACCACTGCAGCCCTCACTCAGGCGTCACTTCTCAAGTGGTTTGGAAGAGGACAGATTTCAGTGGGGATTTTTGAATATACTGTCATGCCTTTAAGATTAAAAAATGCGAGCCACTGTCTACTGAACACTGAACGAGATTCTCCAGTGATCTAACGGCCAGGGCACACCTGAATGAAGAGGCCGTTGTTGGCCACATGTAAACGGTGTCACGAGGTAAATGTTATTGTTACTAAGTCATGTACCGTGCACGGCCGCCACTTGCGTGGTCTCTTGGTACTCTGGCGGATCTGCAATGGGAGAGGGTTGGGGGTGGGGTTTGTTAGTGGGATTCAGAGGGAGAAGAGCAAGAGAGTTTTGATGTGCTTTTGGCAGCTTCAGTTCGGAGGAACCGGTCACTGACCATTGGTGTGTTTTTTTTCGGTTGGTAGCCGCCATGTGGTGTTGCGGTATGGTTGTGATTGGTTTTGTTTCATGTTGGGTGTTGTGAAGTGTGTGCGGTAGAGGTATAGTTGCGTTCAGTTCAGCGTTTGAGGGTGAGTATGCAGAATGGTGAGTTTTTAGTACGGTTTGTCAGGGGCAACACATTTCCCACCCCCAACAATTCACCTGAAGACGCACTCGGATAGCCGAGTTAAACCGATGCCAGTCATTATTCAGGCTCAAAAAACCTTCAGTATGGTTACCTTTTAAGAAATCATGTTTAATTATTTTTGTTTTGTAAATATTATGTAATAGCACTTTTTCAACTTTGTAACATATTCCTGCCAAGTGCAACTTCTCGTTGGGCCCCCTTGTCCTAGGAGCCCTTCCAATATCTTAGAACTTCCGGTGACCGATACCAGTGGGAAGACCCACCTGTGTGCTGTTTTTCTAATCTTTATGTGTTACGACATGGGTTCCTCACATGGTCTTACCAATCGTCTGACATCATCTGGTTTTGGGTTGATTGCCCTTGTTATCAAGAAATTAATCCTCCCATCTACCTTCTCACAAGCTAGGGACTTCCCCCATCTGAAGTCTAGCTAATAGTAGGCAACTTCTAGGCATGGCCGCGCGCCTTGCGCTCCCAGGATTTTTCCTCTCAGAGACCTTGCTCTGCTCCAAGCTCAAGATCCTCTGCATGGATTTCTCACACAGCTCTGCAAGCTCTGCTGCAGCTCACCTCTGGATGCTTTCTGTCTGAGGCAGCTTCCTGCTCCTGAGTCTCGATGTCTCAGAGTAGCAGGCTGTGCCTTGCTCACATCCACTATAACCTCAGAATCCAGAACTGTTGTTCCCCAAAAGCATCAAATTACAGGGCCTCTTCAGACATTGGGTGTAGCTTTAACGCCCCCATCCACATCATCCCTCACTATTTTGATAACAAAAAAACCCAGTCAATGTATTTTTATTTTCTTGATTTTTCTAACTTTGTTTCTATCTTTATTTAATTAGTTTGCTTTGGCATAATTAAACCTTTTTCATAAGACAAAAAACACATTTCATTTTCATATAATAGCTTTACAGGATTATGTGAATGTTTCCTATTTCATGCAATCCATTTTAAAAATAATATTTAAAAAGTTCACAGCTGCAATACAAAGAGATAATTTCTGAGAGTTTAAAATACAGTGCCAAAAAGAATCCACATTCATACTCCTTTCATAAGTAATATGTTTAGAAAATAAATCATTTCGATGTGATGGTACCAGGGAACACTCAGTTAATAGATGTTTTAGGTTTCCAAACTAACATTACAATGTCTGCAAAGTCTTTCATGCCTGGTTTCTATGGCCCTCGCCCCAGCCACTTCTTTAGTTAAAAATAGATTAAATCTCAACCTTAAAAACTTTGCTCTAAAAACACAAGAAGGATGTTTAAAAAGATAAGAAGGCAGTGTATTAAAACCTCTAATATCAACAACAAAAAAATGGCCTGACTCACGGTAACACAACATTTTACAGTGCTGTTCACACCGATCCCGCTCAAACTGTTTTCTTTTTATCTTAGTCGGAATAATCATCAGGTCCTCATTAGTAGCCTCTAGCTTCATTAATAGATTATTACATTCTGATACACAGTCCTGGTTCTACCTAGTATCAACTCAACTCTGGAGTAAATTTAATTGAACACAGAGGAATCCGGAGGTGTCAAAATGTTAGCGTACAATTGAAGCTTTTGACAAATTACATGAGCGCCCAGAGAAATCAACCCCAGTTTGTGTTGTATAACACTAACTGGGAGACCCTGTGGAAGATTCAATGTCTTTCTCCAGATTGATGCCTCTGTTTTGTACCAATCTACCTTAAATAATTCTTGTATTAATTTTCTGTTGATAAAATAACAACGGCCTAATTGAGAATTTCCTAATCGCTCATCTAATGATCGCATTTTGGGTTGCTGCAATTCCAGAGTGATTCTTCATTCTTTGGTTGCACCAAAAGTGTGTTTCTAGTGGCATAGAACATAGCACCCAAATACCTAAAATCATCCACTAAACCCAATTTTAGGGCAGTCAACAAAAAAGAAAACATTGAACTTCTTTTTATAAACAATTGTTCTGGGTCTCACAACCATTACCTTTTTTTTGTACACACTATACAAAACAGGCAATCCTCTACCAACTAATCTTCGCTGTCACTCAGAAAACTATTTATAGAATTGGAAACTATTTTTAAAAGAGAACTCTCCAAATGGGGGGGAATCAGAAAATCCCAAGGGGCATCATCTGCCAAGGGACTCCCCTCCTACTCTTCAATTGTATAAAAGGGCCAACAATCAAAGTGGACACTTGAAAAAACCACAATCAATTACAGGACATTGGATGCATAACAAATCAGAACCACTTGATCTATCAGGCCAGGAACAATAGTGGACTTTGGAACAAAAAAGCACAGAAAATTAGAACTACAAAATACCAGAGAAATGTTCCCTCCTGATGAGCCATCTCTATTTTGGATGGTGAAACACGTGTAGAAGAAAATCACATGGGAGGGCAATCATTTGATGAGGAAAACCACATGAGAGGACAATTATATCACAAAGAGGATAACTACAGAGGAAAGAAGAAAACCCCATTCGGATTTCAAACATCCCAATTAGAAAAATCATATGAGAGGACCTTCTTTTCCAAATAAACAACATTTATATAGGAAAGAAAATCAGTAAAGAAGGACAACAATTAACCCATTACGTGACAATTTCAGAACCAATTAAAGTTGAATAAAAATCAAACCTCGTTACAAATCTACTGCCATTCGACTCTTTATTTTATTGCTAAGCAAAACATACACCCCATTAAGAATAAATCTCTTTGGTATTCGGCGCTGAGTGTTGACCTCACAATTGTAATAAAGTAACTTATAAACACTGGGCAGACACAGCAGAAGAGGCAACCAGTGACAATACACACCCCCACTTTCAACTAAGGATTTTTTTGCCAAGGTTTTGCTTTATGCCTGCAATAACCTTTTCCCGAAACAAGCAAATCTAGGCAGAAATAATCAGAATCAATTCAAAATGGCAACTAGCTTTCCAACAAAGGATGCGGAAGCAGATTATCTTTTTTTGGGACACACTATACAAAACAAGCAAACCTCTACCAACCAATCTTCAACGTCACTCAGAAAACTATTTATAGAATTGGAAATCTTTTGAAAAGAGAACTCTCCAAATGGTGGGAAATCAGAAAATCCCAAGGGGCACCACCTGACAAGGGACTCCTCTCCTACTCTTCAATAGTATAAAAGGGCCAGCAATCACAGTGGACACTTGATAAACCACAATCAATCACAGGACATTGGATGCATAACAAATCAGAACCACTTGGTCTATCAGGCCAGGAACAATAGTGGACTTTACAACACAAAAGCACAGGAAATTAGAACTACAAAATACCAGAGACATTTTTCCTCCTGAAGAGTCATCCCTATTTTGGATGGTGAAACAGGTGTAGAGGAAAACCACATGAAAGGCAATCATTTGATGAGGAAAACCACATGTGAGGACACTTATATCACAAATATGATAACAACACAGGAAAGAAGAAACCCCCATTAGGTTTTCAAACATCCCAATTAGAAAAATCATGTAAGAGGAAATTCTTTTACAAATAAAGGACATTTTTTGTAGAGGAAAGAAAATCAGTAAAGAAGGACAACAATTAACCCATTAGATGACAATTTCAGAACCAATTAAAAGGGTATCAAGTTGGTTAAATATCAAACCTTGTCACAAATCTACTACCATTCGACTGTTTATTTTATCACTAAGCAAAACACACACCCCTTTAGAAATAAAACTCTTTTGTATTTGGCACGAATGTTGACCTCACAATTGTAATAAAGTAACTTTGTCTTAGATGAGTTAATAGATAGATCTAACCCGTTCAGGAAAAAATTTACTGTGACAAGTCTTCTTTGAAGGCCTATCGCGGTTTGATCGCAAATCACAATATCATCCGGTGATTGCAAACAATGCAATGGGATGTTCCTTAGACGTGTCGGGGATGTGCTACGATTCTTAAAAACCAAACTAATATCATGCATATAAAAGTTTTTTTTAAAAATGGTGCAAGCACACATCCTTACCTTAAGCCCCATATGGTATGGATCCCTTTGCTGTATGTCACCTTCTTTTTGAGTCACATACGGATACGTGTTTAATTGTGAAGTTCCATTAAAATGTTAACCAAGTTCAATGGACAATTCCTGATTCTCATTTTCTCCCAAAGCTTGGTTCTGTCAACACAATCGAAGGCCTGAGAGAGGTCCATAAAAGCTCAAAACAATGGTTTACTGAAAACTCTGGCCTGAGTAATTAAAAGTTGTAACACGAAACAATTTTGTGACGTGCCAACCCCATTTTCATTGGAGGACTTCCAATATCTTAGAATCTCTTGTGGCCGATACCAGTTGGAAAACCACCTGTTGGCTGCTTTTCCAATCTCCATGCGTTACGCCATAGGATTCTCACATGCTCATACCAATCTCCTGGCATCCGCTGGTTTTGGGTTGATTAGCCTTGTTATCAAGAAATGAATCTTCCCAGCTGCCTTCTCACAAGCTCGGGACTTCCCCCATATGAAATCGCACTTAATAGTAGGCACATCTAGGCATGGTCACGCGCCTCAAGCTCCCAGGATCTTTCCTTGCAGAGACATTGCTGTGCACTAAGCTCAAGATTCTCTTCATGGATTTCTCACACAGCTCTGAAAGCTCTGCTGCAGCTCACCTCGGTATGCTCTCTATACGAGGCAGCTTCCTGCTCCTGAGTCTAGATGTCTCCGACTTGTGCCTTCCTCACATACACTATAACCTTAGAATCCAGAACTGTTTTTCCCAAAATGCATCCAATTACAGGGCCTCTTCAGACATTGGGTGTAGCTTTAACCCCCACATCCACATCACCCCTCACTACTTTGATTACCAAAAACCCCAGTCAATGCATTTTAATGTTCTTGGTTTTTCCAATTTTGTTTCTATTGGTGGATCCTAGGCTTGAATGTTAAAGATCTTTAAAAATCAAAATAATAATACATTGCAGAAAAAATACCTGACAATGAGCATGACTCCAGTTCTACACCCCTAAGACCTACAGCACCAGCAAAGTGCAGGAACTTCAACGAAACCAAGATGGAACAACTAACACATTTTCTCACCTCCATAGGTTTTTGCCAAGATAGGTCGTACATTTCTCGTGTAACTGTAGTAGATAGTCGAGTAGTGAAAAAGCTACATATAAACGGTGGCAAATGAAATTTTACCTACAGATGTTTTTGGTTTTCTTGATTCTTGGTGTCTGCATTTTGTGTCAAGTAGGCTGTGATTGAAATTATACCATCTCGGAGGACAAACAGGTTATTCTAAATGTGTGTGATGAGATTCCCCAAAAAGCCAAGGCAATTTTTTAGAGTCTTTAGATATGAGTCTTTGGTCTTGAATGTAGCCGGATCAGGCTCACCTCTGCAAGCGCCCGACAGCACAAAAGACTGAACAATGGACAGAAATGTATTATTTAGAAAGAAAATGGTGATCCTGTCCAATACATGGAGACAGCTGTTTTAGTAATTGCCCCAGTTACTTCACCCCCAATTTGCCTTGCTTGGAAACACTTAACAATGACCCTTTCCAACTGTGTTTTTATCTTGTTACAATAATTCAACATTAGGTTCCACAACAAGGAACACATTCATCCTGGCTGAACCGTGAATCTCATCCCGTGAAGCAAAGCCTAATGTTGTAACAGTATTAACTATTGAACCACAACAACAGTTTGACATCCAGGTTCCTACATGTGTAATCGCTGCCAAATACTCCAGCATCATCAGGTTTGTAAGTCTGAACATGAGTAGGAGCTGGAGAAAATTTCCTTCAACCCTCACACTGATTTTCGGATACAAGAAACAATGACAGCAATATTAGTCTAACGCACTGTAAAATCCTCAGGCCCTAATTTAATTCCATCAGATTTAGGAAAACTCGACCTAGCGCTGTGTTTAACTCATCCGTTTAATTGAATAAAGTTTTTCTGTTTGTTCCACTCTCATGGCAAACTGCTGAAAGGATCCACCCACCTGGTGCCTTCCTGCCTGCCGCTCTTTTTCACCACTTAGCAAGCCCCGCCCACCTGGTGCCTTCCTGCTTGCTGCTCTTTTTCCCTACTTAAGGAGCCCTCCAGCCTCTTTTCCTTTGCAGATGGGGAGCAGGTACAAGTGGATCTAGGTCACCTGGCCTAAGCCCCGCCCACCTGGTGCCTTCCTGCCTGCCGCTCTTTTTCACCACTTAGCAAGCCCCGCCCACCTGGTGCCTTACTGCTTTCCGCTCTTTTTCCCTACTTAAGGAGCCCTGCAGCCTCTTTTCCTCTGCAGATGGGGAGCAATTGCAAGTGGATCTAGGTCACCTGGCCTAAGCCCTGCCCACCTGGTGCCTTCCTGCAATTCCTGTTTGGACCTGTTCGGACCAGGAGGACCCAGGACCCAACCCCTTTCTCAGACAGCATGTAAGCATGCACCAACATGTGTTACTCCCTCTTTCCCCACAGGCCATCCCCACCCCCTCTGGTCCCCCCGTGATGTTCCCTTGTGCCCCCCCATTCTCACGCACAGATGTTGCCTGTTTTAGCTTGATTCTTCTACCCTGCTCCCCCCTCAGCCCCCTCATGCCTACTTCTTCTGGAGTCTGTCCTGATAAATTCTGGTTTCACCATCACCGTCTTGTGGTCAATGGTGGATTTGACTTTTATGGACGTCATTCATTCAAGGCGCGTGACCCTTTCTCAACTCTCATTCTGGACTTCCTTTGCATCTTGTACTCATGGTGGCCCTGAATCATGCTGCTCCCATCTTCATCTTCTATCCTGGCTTGCAACATTATGTGATACTACTGACTTCTGCAATTGTATTCACTCTCCCCTCTTGCTGCTCCACTCTTTTGACTGCTAACTCTCTGATCTCTCCTCCTTTGCATTCTCCCTTTTCCTATCTCCTCCCCTTACTTTCTTCTATGCACTTACTCTATCAGAATGGTCCCTGGACCTAGTATGATAGCAACCTCGTCTGTCTCCTCCCCACTCCCCTTACTGTTTTTTTTCCTTCCCACCCCCCTCCTGCACTATCTGAAATGTCATCAGGTCTAGTATGATAGTTGCTTGTTTTGTTCCTCCCCTACCTTTCTGCATCCCTCTCCCTCACCTCTTGTTTTTCTTCGGCTCTACCAGAAATGTTGTCAGGCCTAGTACGGTAGTCGCCTGTCTGTTTCCATTTCCTTCCCACTCTCCCCCTCCGTTCCTTATCTATGTCTTAGCTCTTGCACTATCTGAAATGTCATCAGGCCAAGTACGATAGTTAATTTCACATCCTTACTGTTCATGGCATGTAAGAATGTCATTGTATTTTCCCTTGTTCCCTCCCTTGCCTTGAAGCGCTTTGAAACACATTGTGTATAGGCGCTATATAAATAAACTAGCATATCATATCATATCCCAATTTTCAAAAAAAGGTGTTAAGGGTTCACTAGCTTGGCACCAGCCAATCTGCCTAAATGACAGTCACGCTAGGATATTCGACAGGGTGATGTTCAACAGACTGATTCCCCAGATACAGAGCCATAGACATTAGCCCATGTAGCCCTGGGCGTCAGGGAAAAGTAAGTACCTTGGACCAATGCTTCACATAACATCTGTGAATTTCCAAAAGTAAAGAGCTGAAAAAGGAGAAATCATATCTTGCCTTCCTATTTTTATCTACCGCCTTTGATTTGGTCCACCAAAACAAACTTTGGCAAACCTTAGCTTTTATGAGGATGTCCATGGACCTTCTAACCTGCATAATTGCACTTAACACTAATAACAAGGCCTGGCCCGGATGGTCAAAGAACTGAACTATTCACTATTGGCAGTGGAGTTGGACAGGGCTGCTTTCCCACTCCTCTGCTATTCATTTTCAATATCAGTTCTCTGGACCCAACTCTAGGAATGGTCACAACAGACATTCCCGAAATTCGGGATCCCTTAACGCTGTTACCTTTATTTGCAGATGACCCAGCCATAACGACGAAAACCAAAGTAGCACTGTCGAAGCTCTTGAGACTTTTGTAGAGGAGGAGCCAAATGCCTCTAGCAGGAGACCCGCCCCTATTTTGCCCATATGCTGGAAGCCAGAAATTGCGACATGCACAACGCCTGTATTGGTGTCAATTCCACAGAGTTCTTGAAACAAGGTAACCGCTAAGAAATCCCTGCATGATGTACCCACGGAGACACAATGGGCTCTTAGGAGAAGCGCCTGAAGAAGTGTGAAATGGTGAAGGCAAGCCTGGTGATGTCACGTGAAGCAGAAATGACGCACCAAGAAGAGATGTTGAAGAAGAAAGTATATGAACCTTATAGATTCTGATGACAAAGCAAATGATTAAGTGACGTTTCATGTGCAGAGTGAAGATTGCACACATGAAGAGCACTGAAGAAAATGCAAATCGTTTTATAACTGTACACATACTGCAACGCAAGTAGTCTGAGTAATCATAAGGCTGGCTATACGTAGTGAATAGACTCCAGGCAGTGACACCATTATATATAAGTGTATAGATTCTGGATGATTCCACGTTGTGTTAAGCAAACTGGGACTCCATGAACAGAAGGGCTTAAAATGTGGTGCAGCAAAGAAAACAGCTGATGCCGAGCAAAGATTTGAGAAGGCTTGTCTGGCCTGGTGTCAAGTGGTGAGGCATCCAAGAAACTGGTTAGCTATTAGAGAAGATACAATGAACGTGAGAAGTGAGATGAGCTCCTGTTTGAGGTGTAATGAAAATCGCTATGAGTGCCAAGTTTTATTCATTTAATGGTATTAAATATGAGGAAAGGAGCTCAGACACGGTCTCCTGTCACATGGTCAAGATGAAAATAGGTTTGGGGCAGGCTTTACCGAGACCAGAAGATAAGGACATGCTCACACTCCCTTTTATTCTCAGGCACAGTGATACTTGCAAGGCCGAGTTCAAAAGACTAATTGAATGACAGACAGCAGAGTGATGATGGATGACAGGCTAATTGGGTGGGAAGGCGTGACCAGGTCAAAACCACAAGCACCTGGGGTACCAGCATGCATGCTGCTAGAGAGTGGAATATTCCAGAAGGGCACGAGCGTGCCAACCAATTATAGAGGGCCATGTATCGAGAGCCCTATAGTTTTGAGAGCCAATTAAACGTTGTGTATTCTATGACAGCGAAGATGACTTGCACTGGGGGTGGGCATAAACTGTCCACCTGACCTTAGAGACCCATTCACAATCCTATCTCCCATAGAAAGTCTTTGTAGATGTTCCCCTTGAACCATCCCGACCTGTAGTAGGTTTTCTTACTTTGCTACGTAGTATAACGTCACTTATGATGAGTTTTTAGTATAAGGATGTTGGTTATTATGAAATGGTTGAGAGCTTGAGCGAACGTCCGTTGATGTTTGTTGTAACCTCCCTGTTTTAGATCATTGCAAATAAAACAGTTAAAGTTTGCCAGCTTCCTGAGTCGGTCTTGTTTTTGGTGTCAGAGTAAAGTCTGTACCCCCATCCATCTCAAAGTACTGCTACCACGTCTTAAAGGGCCTACGGGTTCACTTTTGACACCTTTTGCAATAGCCTAGATCTAAAGATAAATGCAGGTAAACCAAAAATAATGATTATTAGAAAGGAGCCACAACAATACTGAAATTCTGCTTAAATGCTATAAAGGTTTGTTGTGCTATTTTGGTGCCCGTATTTATAATTACAATAATTAAGGCAACCCAAAAGAGAATGATCATCATATGTGCAGACAACAGAAAGTATATTCTCTTTTTACAGAAATTGTTGCTACGCCCCAGTGAAATCAGCTCTAACGATCTATCGCACTAGAGCAATTGCACAAATGGTAGTGACGTATGAGGCTTTTTCAGTCTGAGTGATCTAGTTGCAAGTCTCTTTTGGAGCCTAGGTCAGCGAATAACCCAATGGTGCATTCGGAACTGAATATCCTCCTTCTCGAAGATCTGATCTTGCTAAGAGTCGTCAAATTCTGGGTTATGATTTGGAGAGAGCACAACGAACCTTCACTGCACTGTTGGTGAAGGAACCTTGGGCAAATCAGCTTAAACCCCTAGGTCAATACATTGAGTACCTCATTGGGCATGGTAATAAGGGACACCATTTACCAAGCGCCCTGAAACTGGAGTCCCGGAAATAGCTGTGCTATATATAAAAAATAAAAAATAATCAGACATACTATTTTGGCTTCTGTGGATAGTTGCCCCGAGATGCCCCACTCATGGCAACCCCTGCACATAATTTGGCCACTACATATGTCCCCTTTCAAGCAAAGGGATCTTCCTTCCGCCACAACTTTCCATCTGACAGTCATTTTTGTTAAAAGGAACATTCATTGCATCCGTTTTTTTTAAAACTTCAAAGCAATCACATATTGCAACTTAGAGAATGACAACAAACTTGTAAATAGAAACGTTATTAGCCCCAAAAATACATTCGAATTGGCTTGTGTGGGAAAGCATTTTACAATTCATTTTTTTTCACTCCCTGTTTTGCTTTAAAAACAATGATCATATATCCATGATTCATGGGATTGCCCTTTTAAGTGCATGAACATGTGCACTTCTCTCATTATGATGTCCCACTGTTTTTTGTCTTTTGTGGCTCATTTACCATACATTCAATAAAGGCGCAGACACTGGGCTGCGTATATGGCCTCTTTACTGTCTTGCTTAACATGAACTGAACTTCCCTTCCCTTGCCCCTCCCTTTCTGATCCACCGCGCTAACCGTGCCTTCCTGCACCCTCCCATTATCACCTGACCACACACGTGATCACGCAGGACACTACAACCTCCCCACTAGTTAACCATTAGATTAACATTGCTCCATTTCTTGAATTAATCTCTTTGGCTTGGTTCTGGCTCTTTGCGGCCATCCGCCAGCAGCCTCAAGAATTCTCTCAGGGATGGAATGTTCCAGATGGCTCCAAAACCCGCCTTCAGGCTTCTCCATCACCGTCATAGGGTTCTCCTGACTCCATTATCTCATCCTCACTTCTCCATACCACTCCTTCCAATGTCTCTGGGGACGTTAGAAAAAATGTGATGATTTCCTAGCTATTTGCCACTGCCCATCCCCCGCAGTTACCAGCGAGCCATGGACCTTGGGGACAGTAAGCTGGGCACTGCTAAATGCTGCAGTATGCTTGTGCATGCAAGGTTGTCGTACCACAGTGGCATCGCCTTCTTGGATGTCTGCTGCCCTTGCCCTTCGTCTGTTGTCAGCATAGTGTTTCATACCTGCTTTGGCAGCAGCATCTCGCTTCCTTACTTCCTGATCCTGATGAGGTAGGGTGATGTGTGGAAGTCTCATTCTGACATTTCGCCCAAACATGACCACCGAAGGAGTCTTCCCTGTTGTGCTATGTGGAGTATTTCTGTAGTCTCTCAAGGGTTTTTTGTTTTTTTAACAATTTTATTGGTTATTCAAACAAACAAGCAAAACAACACAAATCAAACGTGCAGTGCATATATCAACAGCTCAGTTGTACATTGCTTAATTCTGGTCACTGCTCCCCTTATCCCACCCCACATTACAAGCCTATTTTCCCCCACACTCTGTTCCTGCATCACGTGGTAGGGTCTCTCTTTCCGTGGGTTCTGTCAGATCTTGTATAGATCCAAACAATTCCGCTATCAATGATTTCCAGGCCATCAGGGTTCCCGCTTCCTCCTCACCCCCCACATTGCTCGCCTCCTGCCATACCATGGTTTCTGCATCCGCCCATTTCTGCAACTCTTTCCACCACACCTCCACCCGTGGTCTATGACATGTCTTCCACCCCATGGCAATTCTCCTTTTTGCAAGCACATTTGCTAGATCCTTCAGTTTACTTACATGCTTGAGTTTCTGTGATCTGGGGAACCCCCCCCCCCCCAAGAGACAGGCCCATACTGTATCTATCACAATCCTGACCCCCTTCTCCGCATGTTTTTGTGCTACTTCACCCCAGAAACGCTCAATAACCGGGCATGACCAAAACATATGTACCATGCTGGCCTTCTCTTCGTCACATTTGGGACATGCTTGTCGTCCTGCATTTTCAAACCTAGATATCCTCTGGGGTGTCAATTATGCCCTGTGTGTTATATACAGTTGTATCTGTTTTAGTCTCGCATTCCTTGACACCTTCTTATGGTACCCCAGGGCACGCACCCACATCCCGTCCTCCATTGGGGCTCCTACTTAGTCTCTCAAGAGTTGATAAAATATCTTCTCCACTGATTCTCTAGTTAAATGAGCAATCTAAATGTTTTTTTTCTCCATTTCCCATGAAGCGCTCTACTGTTCCATTGGCTTGAGGCCACAACGGAGTGATTCTTAGATGTCTGAACCCTAAGTACTCAGCAAATGCCTTGAAATCCTGTCCCCGCGAATGTGGGATCATTCTCGGACTTCACCACTCGTGGTACTCCTTACACCGTGAACATTCTGTCCAGGGTCGGGATGGCGTGATAGGCCAATGTGGACGCCACTATTGTATGTCTGGATACCCTGAGTACTCATCCATGGCCACAAGTATGTGGTCGCCTCCCGCAATGGGTATGGAGAAATCTATTGCCATCACGTCCCATGCGTGTTCAGGTAGTTCCATCATTTGTAACATGCTAAGGGCTGGTGTCTGGGTTTAGGACAGTGCATGTAGGGCAATACATGAGCAGAGCTGGAGACCATATCTTTTGGTGCAGGAGTCTTGTAGTCGACTCCATACCACTGTGAGGCACCGGTTTCTTGGTGAGGATGCCGAGGGGTTCACTCCCTGACGCAAAGTTTTATATGTACCTCGTGCTGTAACTGGCAAGCCCTAAAAATGAGCGTAGATCAGACACATTTGTGGGTGGTTCTGCGTTGGTGAGCACAGCCATTTTATCTAGATCTGGCATCATTCCTTGCACCGAGAATATGTATCAGAAGAATTGTATTCGCCTTGCGAAATTCACACTTATTCTTGTTCAATATGAGGTTTGCTGCTGCACACCCTGGCCAGCGTGTTACCATGCTGGTCCTGATCCTGTCCAAGCACAAAAATGTCATCACTATAGTTCAGACAGTTGGGGATGTGTTTGATGGAGTTGTAAATTTCGGATTGAGACATCTCAGTGGCTGAAGATACTCTAAAACTTAACCGCTTGTATCTGAACAACCCTAAATGTGTGATGAATGTGTTATATATTTGGACTCTTTGGTCAGCTCTAACTAATGATGTCCCTTATTAAGGTCCAGCTTGGAGATGATTTGTGCCCTGTGCAACAAGTGGATCATGTCGGTAATCCTTGGAACTTCATGTCTCTCCCTCATGATTGCTTCATTTGGCCTGCGCATGTCAACACAGATCCTGATGTGATCCGACCCCTTCTTCAGGACCGTGACTATGGGCGAGACCCATGGAGTGGCACCGCTCGCTGGCTCGATAATGTCTTATTTAAGCAGCTTGAGGAGTTCTTCCTCCACCTGCCTTTGAAAGTTTATGGGGATGCCCCTGTAGTGTTGTCCTATTGGGTGCACCTCAGGGTTTATGTGTAGACTTATTTGCCTATTCCTTAGCTTGCCAAGTCCCTTGAATCATATCAGAAACAGCTGGTCAATTTTGTCTGTGGTGTCAATGTACTTGTGTGCCATGAGGCGATATAGTATGTGGATCAGGCCCATGTCGAGGGCAGCCCTGAAACCTAGGATGCATCCACTCTCTGTGGCAGCCTAGAGCACAAGTATGGGCAGAATTTTGGACTTCTCATTATATCTGCATTCAGCCACAAAGTATGCTTTGCAGGGCAGGTGTGTTGTAGATCCATAGGGGTATGTGTTCAC